>NC_140075.1:93343207-93943207 GCF_964194135.1 Talpa europaea
ATTAACTCCCCCAAGCCCCAACTAATAGCATTTGCTTGGCAGATATAGCCCTTGTTTTCCTGTGCATTGTGTAAATTCACCTCCCCTCTACACACATACACACACAGAGAGACAAACACACACACAGACTCATAGTTCTAGAGGCCAAGGTGGTATCCTGACCCCAGGAAACTAATCTTTTAGGCCAGGCCTATACCAGCAAAATTCTCTAGTGAGGTGTAATCTAATCTTAGTGCTCAGCTGAGCACTTCAGTTGTGGAATCTGATGGATCTTGAGTCTAACTCTTTGACTTATATCATCTATAAGTATACTTGTCATATAGGGTCATTTTGGTAACTAAAAGAAAATGCTATTATAAGCATTTAGCATAGTGTACAAGACATGGCCTTAGTAGCTATGAATATTATTACCAGACAGCTTATAATAGGGTGATACTAAGTTGTAAAATTATGTAGACTGAAGTTGATTCTAAGATGAACCTTGAGCAAAGGAACAGTTGGATAAAGAGTGTATGCTGACTACATAGACTATATGACTACAGACAGATGGAAGACCTGCAGGTTTCTCCATTTCTATAAGCTAGAATTGTGCCTCCTATTCTGTTTCTTGGCAGTTTTCTTGTATTCATACAGTAATCTCCTATTGATCTACTTTGACTAGATTTTTATTCCTTGTAACCAGTGATCCTTGACTAAAACAGTTCTCAATAAAAACTTTTGTTGTTTGATATTAGTGAGAGGTAATAGTTATGCACATGTTTTGTTTTAACAAAATTTAACTATGAAGTGCTAGCTTCAGAACTCCAATATCCTTTATTTTATGAATTTTATATTCTATTCTAGCAAAGCAAGTGGTATCAGCAGCGTAAGTAATACTCTGTTCTTCCTCTTCCCATCCTTTTCTTATTCTGTGGTATATCTGCCTCTGATCTGCATACTGCAAGGAAAAGGAATAATGGTTTGTTAGTACATAAAGAAAAAGCATCTTTTACATCCAAAATATAATACAGTCTTTTATTGTATATGTTGTCTCCTGTATATTAAAGCCTAAGCAGGACATTGGGGCCATATCATTGATTCATCCAATTCATGATTCTTATGTAACAGCAGTCTTTCTTAGTGACGTTTTAGAGGAGATATGGTTGTCATCCATGATGTCTTTCTGACTTTTATCTTCTCTTGGGATAAATGAGTTCTTAAGAATTCTCTCTATTTTGTAAAATTAGGCTTTATTTACTCTTTTTTTGACCCTTTCCAGAGGATCCCTCCTGCCTTTGCTCCTGTCTCCCTCCTTTCTCTTGACCACCTCCACCCACACCTCTGTCTCATCTTATTTGTTTTACAGTCACCTTTTTATGTTTTGACAAAGAAATCAGAAATAAACCAAGTTCCATTTTGCTTTTATATAAATAAAAAATAAATGCATAGCATGTATCCATACATAATGTATATAATATATATATCATTGCATATATGTGTCATTGCATATATGTATATAATGCAAGCTGGTATAGCCCGCTGTGGAAAATGGTATGGAATTTACTCAAGAAAATAAAAATAGAAATTCCATAAGGTCCTGCAATGCCTCTATAAGGCATTTATCCAAATATCATGAAAACTTTATTTTTTTTTATTTTTTTTTAAGAATTTTTTTTAAAATATTTACTTATTTATTTATTTATACAAGCACTGGGTAATAGCCAGAAGCGCAGGAGGGTGAGAGAATTCACCAGAGACAGAGCGGGGGAACAAGAACAGGCAGACTGACGAAATACACTGCTGAGGGGAGCAGCGGGCGCAGCAGGAGAGGTCTGCACGCCATATGGGACCCTCGCCGGGCGGGCCAGGGATCAACCTGGCTCTGCAGAGGCTCAGGGCAGCCTCGCAGCCCAGCACTCAAGCGCTGCGCCACCTGGGAGGCCCTCATGAAAACTCTTTAATACAAAAATATTTAGACCTATGTACATAGTAGCATTGTTCACAATTAATCAAGTTATGGAAACACCCAAGTGCCCTTCAACAGATGAACAGAGAAACTGTAGAGCATATTATCAATGGACTATTACACGGCTGTGAAGAAAGATGAAACACTGGGTATTGGGACAAAAGTGGATGGACCATGAGGTGATCATGCTAAGTGAAATCAGTCAAAAAGTGAAAGATTTCTGATGGTTTCACCCATTTTGCAGAATATAAATACCAAAAAAAACACAAACAACAGTTACATGCAAACAACAGGAATAAACCCTGAACTGGCTAAAAGAAGATAATGGTTACCAGAGGGAGTGGACGAAGGGCAGGGACACGGGGGGCAGATGAGGTATGGGCAGGGGTGGTTTGGTGGAGGGAAAAAAATTACAGGAAAAAACATTTGTAATCTGTATCTGATAGGGCAAGTCTCTTTGTTAACAAGTATATTTAATTAACTGAACATTCTGTTCTGCTGGAATAGGAATAAGTGAGATAATAATAGGAATAAGTGAGATAATAAGAATATTACTGTAACTTACTCAAGCCAATTGAAACTTTTCAAAAACTTTTTTAAAAGAGATAATGATGGAAATGATGTCAGGGTGAATTTTGGAGCTGCTGGATTGGTTTAACATACAATACAGGAAAATTTGCTGCTCCAGTCCCTGTTTTAGTAGGCGCAGACACTTGTCTATTTTATCCAGCAATTTGTTTAATGCTTTTGCATTGCCTTTTATTTGTGCTGATTAATTTGCCCACCTCACGTCTCACAGATGTCTTAACTGTTACTATTTCCTTCTTCCTATCACAACTATATTTTCATTTTATTCTTTCTGGTTTAGCCAGAATTTCTAATTTCACTCCCTATTTCTTAGGACTAACCTTTACCCTGTTGTCTGGAAACCCAAATTTAGGCCTTCCTGATCTAACATAATTGTATGATAACTTAGCAGTAGAATTATAAGTGGCTAAAAATCCAGCATGAAACACTTCATTCCTAATTCTCCAACTATGTGCTAATCAGAGGCAGCTATAAAGTTCCCCTAAAACATGCCAACTGACAGCTCTATTCTGTAACATCCTGGAATACACCTGCACTCTCAGTCATCTCTTTCAGTGATTCTGAAATAAAAGAATAAAAGGCAAATATTGCTTTGAGCTCCTTCCTCCTGGCTATTTCTTTAAAGGAGCCAAGACATGTGGTAAAAGAATAAGAGTAAAATGAGAATGGAACTGTGATTTCTCCTAAGAGATCGGGGCAGGGTGGGGGGTGGGAGGGGGGGAGGACAGGTTGAGGTTTGACTCCAGTAAGTTTGGTGAGATGAAGCCTTGTCTTTCTACTGCTTTGACAGTGAGAAAAGCTATGTAGGAGTCCTTCTTTGGGATCCTTTGACTTGGAAGGAGGTTCTAAGTTAGAATAAATACTAAATTATTAAAAAGCAAAATAAAAAAACCTGAACCTCTAGCCATGAAGCTCTAGGGTCTATGTAATCTGAATCATCGAAGAAATTGTTGGCAATATCCTTTTATGAGCAAGCTGTCTGTAAACTGTCTGGAACCTTTTGGCAAAGTAACTTACATATGTATGTGAAAGTTAAATGACTAAATTTGTTTCAGAAATGTTGAGAATGACTGCAGGGAGACTTCTGTTTAGTGGCACGAAGCAAACAAATTTCTTTGGTCTTTTTTCTTTTGCCACTGTCCTCCCAGCTTTATTCTAAACTATAAGTCACTCTGATATTACATATTTTCCATTCGCCTTTCTTTTAGGTCCCTATCTAGAGGTAAGTCTGTCAGAGTATCATCGAGGTCAGTATCATCGAACCATGAATCTAGTTGCCATTGCAAAGCATCTCTACTGCTGGTAAAAGCAGCAAGCATCTCATAAGAATGCTGCACCATCATTCCCTTAGTGTGATATGCTAATTCTTAAGAAAGTTGCTAACACTGCACTGTGCTTCATATGATTGAATTTAGAACTTTTCGCTCAATTGGTTGAAGACTTCAAACTGGCAGTAATAACAGTCTTTTGAGTTGTTACTTAAGTAGAGCAGTGATAGAATGCATATGACAGGTGACGACAGTCCGAAAAGATATCTTTATCAGCTGCAGTGGTTGAAAAACAAAGGAAAGTGCCCAGATGTTCACCCATTTTAACAGTATAACTCTCTTTCATATTTTAAATGAGAACAGAGTTCAGACATTAAGTGAGGACATAAATATGAATGTCATCTTGTTAAAATCTCAAAGAACTGACCTCATATAGTTATGTGAGTTTTTTTTTTAAAAAAATGACCATTGTTTGTGTCCAAGTAAAATCAACCTCAGGCCTCTAAATATCTACCACAGCCAGCTAGTTTTTGGTCTTGATCTCCTTTTACTCCTGCATTCTCTAACCAGTCTCTGAATGCCTCATAAAATTTAGTCAGTCATATTTGTCCACATAGTATTAAAGAAAATGTAAATCCTACAAGTCTAGATTCTTCATGGATAAAATTTAAGCATCAAATTCTTTGCTACAATATGAACAGAAAGTACTACTATTTTAATCAAGTTACTGCTCTTTTGCGCTTTCAGTTTATAACAGAATTTGGGCCAAGTTAGTAATGACAATGTCAGAACTCTCAGATGGCTAGGAGTTGCTGCTCGTTATTTCAGTGCTTGTGGTAAGCTGTATGAGTAAGATTTCCTCTGAGTATACATCTTATAGCTCCTTATATCTAGTATATCTGGGAATATATATTTGGCTTGCTGAATTGGGACACTGATAATTTTTTTCAGAGAATATAGTATTTTGGAAATTAATTTCATCCTGGACCAAGCCAGTTTTTGAGAATTGTTTAGCAGAATTGATCCCAGAATAAAGATTAATGTATTTTGAGAATTACCATGTCCAGAATCATGTTCAGCTTTTTTCCATGTAATATCTCATCCAGAAAATATCTTGATAAGTAAGCACTATTAATCCCATTTTATAGATGAGTGAAGTGTGCTATTCTTAATGCCATTTTCCAGATGAAGAAACTGGAATAAACCTAAATATAACCTCTCTAGGTTGTATTTATAAATATGTAAACATATTAAATATATAAATGTATATATGAATAACCATTTAATATTACTGTTAACTTGTAGAGTATTTTGAACACCAGTTTTTGTGATTATAAAGCCTATATTTTTAATCACTACACATTACAGTCAAGGTACTGCATGAATAGGCATTTACCTTACAATAATTTGCTTGATGTCTCTCCCCGCACCAGCCTTAAATAGGGCCGTGAGTCTCAGCAGTTGGCACAGTCCTTGGAATGACTGTTGCATGTGATGGTGATAGCAGCTATAATCATTGAAGGCAATCAAGAGGAAGTAATTAAAACCTCATTCTACCCCTCAGTACTTATTTGGGGGAAATCTGGACCTATGTGGGTAGTGAGAGAAATCTTGAGAGGCTTGAGTCCAGAAAGTAGATAGCTTTTGAGAATCACCAAAAAGTTACTACTAATAATCCTCTCCTCCTCTGAGTGAAATTTAAGTTCCAGGTTGTAATGTCTTAGAGAATTTTTCTCAATTGGCAACATTTTCTCATACCTCTTTATCTTTTCTTTTTTTTTTTTTTATCTTCTGGTCTCTGTGAGTTCTGTCTTCAGGAGAATTTCCCTCCTGAGTTCTTCTCTCACAAGCAAAGTGGTAGTGGTTGCTGAATAGCAACTGAAGAAAAAGGACAGCGAGTGCAGAAGAAATCCGAAGGACTTAAGCTCCAAAATTTTTCATCCCTAAAACATTTTTTGTTAGAACAGAACCTGTTCACTCATGGTCGATCTTAAACCCTTTGTGTTGAGTCTGCTGAAGACTGGAAATTCTACTTGACTAGCTCCAGGAGTAGTGTCTCTGTCATATGTCACATGGAATGATGACAGACTAATGCATTTAAACAGGACTGTTATAAATTGGCTAGCAGGAAAAAGGGTTTCTCTAGAGATACTTGCTGGCAGCTATTGAGATAGTCTTTCAAAGAGCTAACTATGCACCTAGCAGAGGGCTTTAAGTGTGTACTAACAAGCCTCTGAGTTTGATCTCCCCTTAGCAGAGATGACCTAATAAAACAGGATTATCCACAAGAGGAGATCGTCTTGAAAATGAGTCCCCAAGATAATAATGACCAAATCAACTCAAGTTGAACTAAATAGTCAGTTGTGTAAAAACCCAGGCTAAAGCACAAGGAAAGCCTAGGCTAAAGAATCAGTTTACACGGATTCTTTATTCTTTACAAAGGAATAGCTGGCTTGTGGGTGACTTACAACATTCTTTTGCTGAAAGATTCATGCAGTGCTTTTTTTTTTTTAAAAAAATCAGTCTTTTAATTAATTAATTTATTTATATTTTACATCATTGTTCATTTTTGTACAATGTATAATTTCTCTTCTCAGGTGTAGTCCCTGTAATATTCCCACCACAAATTCACCCGTGCACCACCATAGTCTCCTGTGCTCTTCCCTCCCTCTCCCCTGCAAAATGTCTCTGATTTATAAGTTGCCTATTAATTCTTGTTTTTTTATTAATTACTTTTTTCCCCTGATCCCTTATTTGTTTCCCCTGTATTCCTCCTATAAGTGAAATCATCCGATATTTTTTTTTTCCTTCTGGCTTATTTCACTGAGCATAATCCCTTCCAGCTCCATCCATGTTGCTGCGAATGGCATGAGTTTATCCTTTTTTATTACTGAGTAATATGCCATTGTGTATATGTACCACATCTTCTAGATCCAATCATCTATTTTTGGGCATTTGGGTTGTTTCCATATCTTATCTATTGTAAATAGTGCTGAAATAAACATAATGGTGCAGGTATCCTTTTGAATTAATGTTTTTGTGTCCTTTGGGTAGAGTCCTAGGAGTGGAATTGCTGGATAATATGGTAGCTCCATTTTTAGTAGTTTGAGGCACCTCCTCACAGCTGTTTCCATAGTGATTGGACCAGTTCACATTCTTACCAGCAGTGTAGGAGAGTTCCTTTCTCGCCACATCCTTGCCAACATTTGTTGTTGCTAGTTTTTTTAAATTTGAGCCATTCTCATTGGTGTAGGGTGGTATCACATTGTGATTTTGATTTGCATTGCCCTTATTATAAGTGATGTTGAACAATTTTTAATTGTTGGCCATTTGCATTTTCTCTTTGGAGAAGTATCTTTTTAGCTCTTTTACCTATTTTTTGACTGGATTGTTCACTTTGTTTTTGTTGAGTTGTGTGAGCACTTTGTACATCTTTGTGAGTAGTCTCTTATCAGCTAAACAACATTAAAGACTTAATACAATAACAGGGCACTCTTGATTGATCCAAGTGGCCATATTTAAATGCTTTTTAAAAATTATAGTTCCCTGCACTCCTATGTTTATTGCAGTACTATTTTATAATAGGCAAGATATAGGAACAACCTAAATGCCCCCAAAGATGAGTAGATCAAGAAGATACATGTGTATGTATATGTGTATATATATGTATATACATGTGTATGTATACATGTATACATATATACACAAACTTAACACACACACCAACACAAAGCACATACAATGGAATACTACTCAGCAATCAAAAAAGACTAACTCATGCCATTTGCTGCAACATGGAGGGATCTGCAAGGGATTATACTAAGCAAAATAAGCCGGAAGAAGAAAGATAAATACCGGATGGTTTTACTTATATGTGGAATATAGAGAAACCAAACAAAGAGTCAAAGATGAACTTTAAAACCAGTCCTAGAAAGCTAATCATAGATCTAAGATATCCAGTAGTGTTGGGAGAGGGGGAATAGGAAGGGTGGGAATGGTGGTGGTGGGAGAGAGTGGACTGTGGGTGGTTTGGTAGTGGGAGATCTATGGTGACCACACCTGAGGGGAGAAATCCTATAATGTCAAAACATGAACAAGAATGTAAAACAATGTTTCTTTAAAAAAAAAAAAAGTAGGTTACAGAAAGTAGAATGTAGTAAACACAAAGAATCTGAACCTGGCTCTTTTCATAGCTATATTACCTTTGAAAAGTTCACTTAACTTCTTTCATTCTGTTTCCTCTGTAAAATTAAGGAGTTTAAATAAATCTGTGTTTATCAAACTCTGAAACCTACCATCAATTACTAGTGATGATTTTAGTTAGTATATGAGATAATTTCAGATAATTTCCTTATAAAACATTAAAATATTGAGTCACATAGTTGAGAAAGTTATTCTTGTTTTAAGATAAAGTCTCAATTTGGTATCAAGATATCTATGAAAGCTCTTTAACACTAAATAATAGGTGGTAGAGGTGGACATGAGTAGGGCAGGTACTGTGAATCCTCCATTTCTCGAGAGTTGCTATAGAAGGGAAATTAAAATTAATTCCATTCCTTAGAAGTACAGTAATACTTCCCCTTCTGTCTACCTCATTTCCCTCCACTTGGAAGGGAAATAATGTATTATACAACTGCTCAGTTTGAGAAGAGGAACCAAACATGTGATCACAGCCCTTTCTGGCTTCCCTTATGTATGGGCCATTGTCAGAAGACATGCTCTTCCTCCTCTACTGGGTAGCGGACAGTATTGACAAACACAGTGTTGACAAAAACTGCTTAGAAACCTATAGTCCCTATATCAAACACACAGCGCCACATTCTCCATCTTATCCTTATTGATAATCAAGCTGACATTTTAACTGCCATCTTATTCCTCTCTTTCTTATTTGGTTTCAAACTTGCAGGAGATGTAAGAGGAAATGAAGTTATTACCCCCTTAAAAACTCACTAATTCTCTTTTGTTTTCCTTAACAGAAATCTGACTTGAGCTTAGAACCCTGCATAAGCAATAGTATCTATATAGAATTTAATAACATACTTTTGTTTTCATTGAAATTATATTTATAGTTACCATCTGTAACATAATTTACACTTTAAAAATAAATTTTTAAAACATTCACTAATACAGATAGTTTAAGGATATGTTACAAATTATAAAGGCAATGCACAAATGACTAAAGTTTAGAAAACTAAGTAAGATTATATCCAGTGTCTGTTCCAGATTTAAATTCTTTTAAATTTAATAACATGGTTTTGTTTGCAGTAAAATTGCATTTATAATTACCATGTACAAAATAAATTAACTTTTAGAAATGTGATTTTTTTTAAATACTAAATAGTAAGATAGTACAATCAAATAAACATGATAAACAAGTAGGGACCTTTGAGCATAGCATGTACTGTTATTCTTTCACTTTGAAATATATTACTGAGAAAGCTAAACTTTTATTCTGTGCCACTTTTTTTATCTATAACTATAAATATCCTTTTAACCAGGTATCAAGTATTGATACCTTTAGATGACATGTTTGTTGGTGATGGTATTTTGTTTATTTTTCTTTCACTGAAAGCAATCTAGTTCTGTGTGAGGTTTTTGTATTAGAAACTTGGGGCAGATAACATCCATGCTACCACTGAGTCCTCTGCAGCATACTGCTGGGCTCATCACAATATTAATAAATAGCTTAACACGTGAATGAATGAAAACAAACAGTAAAGACAAACAGACTTCTCTGTCTTAAAGATATGGCTTCCAGTTGTTTTAAAAGCTGTCAACAGGACCAGCTGTAAGGAAGTGGAGGCCTTGGATAAAAGAGGGAGCTAGTTTCACTGAACATTTAGAATAACCTTGTTTGGAAGAAATAACAATTTTGTTTTTGTTCGTGGTCACCTATTACAAACTAGGACTTCCTTTCTTTCTGTTTTTTATAGGAAATAAACTACCTTTCTCTTTTCTTTTTTTCCTCTCACACATATACTACTTATCTCTACATCAGGGAAAGCACCCCAATTTTTCTTGCCTTCTGGGGACAATTAGAACTTAATGTAAATTAGTCTATATTAGTATTTTTCCCACATACTCATGATTACAGTTTCTCATCTGGTTAAGTTTCCCAACTCCTTTATAATTGGCATCTTACAAAACTGTAGTAGTGGTGGTCAATTTTTTTTCTGCTATTTATTCATGCAACAAATGCCATGTTTTAAGAAACCTGAAATGAGTTTATATATCAGAGAGACAGACTATTAACCAGACCTTTTTAATTCTTAGTTATGCCAGCTGACTTTCTAACAACCATGCACTTGGCTTGAATGGTTACATTCTCAGATTATGTAATTTACATTAAAACATTTTGTATACATGCAAGAAAACAGAATTTGAGAATTGTGTTTCATTCTGTGAATATATTTTAAATTGATTTGAGATTTATTCTCTAAAGTGCAGTTTTTTTAATGGTCCAGTGATTAGCTATGATTCTAATTTCTTATGCATCATGACAATATCTTAACTGGAGTTATTTGTATATTCAGGTTAATATATTCTGTTATTGAAAACTTGATTCAGTACATTTTATATTAGTGAAGTTTCTCTGCTTGGTTTCTTTTTATTTTCTAGCTATTACTCAATTATTAGGTGGTCTTTATTATGTAATCTCCAAGCGTGCTGATTATCACACTTTGGTTTGCTCTTCTCATTGCGTTATAAAGTTGATAGAACAGCAGCAACATTAATGATATATAGAAGTTGGATTCTAAAACTAATCATCTATGAAATTTAGTATGTTATTTTAAATTAATATCCAGGCAGATAATCAGCACAGGTTCTATTATTATCAAAACTGAGAACATAATAGATCTATTTTGGCCAAAAAAAAACCAAAAATAGTCACTGAATTTTTTTTTCTTTAAAAGATATGGATATTTTGCTTGTAACTATAATCTCTAGGGCTCTCTAGATTCATTGTACTCTGTCATGAAAGTAATGCCATTTGCTATAATGACAAGCTGGAAGTTAAGAGACCACTTTATTGTCTAATTCAGCAACAGTTAACAAAAAAATAGTTCTTTGTCTAACTGGCTAAACCCACTGTCAATAATGGTTATTCTCCAGTTAAATATTTTGAGTGCTGGATATCATCTTTACCTTGGGTATGAGATACTGATATGGCAGCATATTATTATAGGAGAGAAAGAGGCCATGGCCTTGAGATTGAAGGTGAAATTCAACCCTGTCACTTTTATAGCTAGTACCTTGAGCAAGATACTTATCTTCCTCTATAATGTAAAAATTACAATACTTCTTTAGAATTGCTATGAGGATAAAAGTACCAGAGTGAGTTCTTGTTAAACATAGTTGTATGGGAAATACAATATGGTAACAATATGTTTTGATATTCTTTCAGGTGAAGTTAAGGACAAAAATGTTCAGGTGGTCGAGCTCCCCATTGTAGACAGTCTTCATCCTCGTCCTCCGTATTTACCCCTGGCTGTACCAGAAGACCTTGCAGACCGACTTGTGCGAGTGCATGGTGATCCTGCGGTGTGGTGGGTGTCCCAGTTTGTCAAATACTTGATCCGCCCTCAACCGTGGCTTGAAAAAGAAATAGAGGAGGCCACCAAGAAACTTGGCTTTAAACATCCAGTTATTGGGTAAGAATCTGACTTTTTCCTCACAAAATGAAATGTAATAGCAGGATTATATATATACCTTTGTAATGTTATGAACTTTATAATATATAGTTCATTTTTATAGCCTCACCCAAAAACAGGTTCCAAGTTTACCTTAAGCCACAATGGAGACCGTTCTTTGTTACTTAGAATAACTGAGTCATCATACTTTGTCACCTTTCTTTATCTGTTCTCTTATTCATTCAGAAAATATAATAAACCCATATTTCTGAAATTAGCTCACTCTCCCAGAGAAATCAGTGAATTTATTTTGAATATAGCACATGATGAATGAAACTGTCACATTGGTAGCTTTTCTGTTGCACTGTATTCTTAGTCTCCATAATTGCCAGTTATTATTTTGTATTTTTGATATTCTGTTTTCTATTGGAAGCTATTTTGAAAACAGGGCTATCAATTAAAATATGAGATAATTTTAAGGTTATTATTTCAAATTATCTTTTGACCCACTTGGGAGTCATCATGTACATACAAGTTCAGTCTTGTGCTTATGTTAAGGGGGCTGTATCAAAAAGTCCCAGGAGCAGGAAAAACCCAAGTGAGTATCTTTGCTTACAAGCCTGTGCTTCTGTATATATATATATAAAGAGTTACTGAAAGAGGAGTTTTCCTGGATTCTTATGCCAACTTTCACGTTATGGGAAATATTTTTTGCTTATTGGAAAGAATACTGGACTATTGAGTTAGGTGACCTGGTTAATACTCCTGGTTTTCCCCTAATTCTGAGCCAAAATTGCTATTGGGCTTTGATTTTTTTCCATCTATAAAATAATTATGGTAATATCTACCTTAAAAATGATAACGTTTTAATATAAGGATAAAAAAATTATTTCTATGGAAAAATTCTACTATAAAGTACTACTGCCTTTCAGACAGACTGATATTTAAATAAAATTTCCTGAAAATAAACATGTTGGTTAGACTATGGCATTCTGTAGCTTATACTATTTGTAATAAAGTCAACTATAGATAAATATTAATACAGATTTTGATTCATTCACATATTTGTAGAACATATATTGAGTATATGCTGCATGGGGTCAGAGATTAAATTTTTAAAAATGGCTCCTTCCAGCTTGCTGCAATCTGTGGGAAAAGAGACTTACACAACTAACATTATATGGTAGAGTGTGATAAATACTCTGAGAGAACCATAAAAGGTACAAAGAGAGATTAAGGAGAGGGAAATATACTTACATCTGGATCAGGAAAGGCTTAATAATCGTAATATTTGAATATCTTAAAAGATAACCATATATAGTAGTTAAATTAGCAAAATACCTTCAATTACATTATTTCATTAATCCTATAACACAATTCTATCAAGTAGGCATAGAATCATTTTATAGATCAGTATTAGGCAAAGAATATCTTGGTCCAAAGTTCCTGAGTTAATAAAGGCAAAACCAAGATTTAAACCTTTTTTTTAAATTAATTTATTTTATATAATTCTTTTTTTTATATAATAAATTTTATTTTTATATTCCCCATACAATTGCAACCCCCCCATTCTGACCCGAATCCCTCCCCTCCCGCCCCCCGCCCCCCCAAAAAGTGTCTCTGGTTCATAGTTTTTTGTTGATTTTGATTTTCACTTTCTTATAGTTTTCATTTTCCTGGTCCCTTATTTAAGTTTTCTAGATTCCTGCTATGAGTGAGACCATCCGGTATTTTTCTTTTTCTTTTTGGCTTATTTCACTGAGCATGATCCCTTCCAGTGCCATCCATGTTGCTGCAAATTGCATGTGTTTATCTTTTTTGAATGCTGAGTAATATTCCATGGTATATATGTACCACATCTTCTTGATCCAGTCATCTATTTTTGGGCATTTGGGCTGTTTCCAAAGCTTAGCTATTGTAAACAGTGCTGCTATAAACATAGGTGTGCAGGTGCTCTTTGGAATTGATGTTTCTGTGTCCTTTGGGTAAATACCTAGGAGTGGAATTGCTGGATCATATGGAAGCTCTATGTTTAGTAGGTCAAGAAATCTCCACACAGCTCTCCATAGTGGTTGGACCAGTTTGCACTCCCACCGACAGTGCAGGAGAGTTCCTTTATCTCCACAACCTCTCCAACATTTGTTGTTGCTAGTTTTTTTAATATGTGCCATTCTCACTGGTGTAAGATGGTATCTCATGGTAGTTTTGATTTGCATTTCCCTGATGACAAGTGATGTTGAACATTTTTTCATATGCCTGTTGGCCATTTGCATTTCCTCTTCAGAGAAGTTTCTTTTTAGCTCTTCTGCCCATTTTTTGACTGGATTATTTTCTTTGGTGTTGTTGAGTCTCATCAGCTCTTTGCAGATTTTTGTGATCAGTCCTTTATCATTAGTGTTGGGTGCAAAAATGTTCTCCCAGTCAGTGGGGTTTCTCTTTGTTTTTTTTATTGTCTCTTTTGCTGTGCAGAAGCTCTTTAATTTGATGTAGTCCCAGCTATTTATCTTTGCCTTCACTATCACTGCTTTGGGTGATGTATCTGTAAAGATGTCTTTGATGTGCAAATCACGTAGTGTTTCGCCTATATTTCCTTCTATATATTTTATGGTTTCAGGTCTTATGTCTAGTTCTTTAATCCATTTTGAGTTGATTTTTCTGTATGGTGTGAGGTAGTGGTCAAGCTTCATTCTTTTGCATGTAGCAACCCAGTTTTCCCAGCACCATTTATTGAACAAGCTTTCTTTGCTCCAATGCATAGTCTTTGCTCCTTTGTCAAAGATTAGTTGACCATAAATCTGTGGGTTTATTTCTGGATTTTCTATTCGATTCCATTGGTCTGTATGTCTGTTCTTGTTCCAATACCATGCAGTTTTGATGATTATGGCTTTGTAGTATAGTTTGAAGTCTGGGAGTGTGATGCCTTCATTCCCTTCTTTTTTTTTTTTTTCAGGAGAGCTTTGGCTATTCGGGGTTTTTTGTGATTCCATATGAATTTCATCAATAATTGTTCTATTTCTTTGAAGAATGACATTGAAATTTTGATTGGAATAGCATTGAATCTGTATATTGCTTTTGGTAGGATGACCATTTTAATAATGTTTATTCTATATGATAATATACATAGAAAACCCCAAAAACTCCACAGAAAAACTAATTCAACTCATCAATCAGTTCAGTAAAGTGGCAGGATACAAAATCAACACACAAAAGTCAGTAGCCTTCCTATACACAAACAATAAATCTGAAGAAGAAGAAATAAAAAAAACCATCCCTTTTATTATTGAAACAAAAAAAATCAAATATTTGGGAATAAATCTAACAAAAGAGGTAAAGGACCTATACAAAGAAAACTATAAAACACTGTTAAAAGAAATAGAAGAAGACACAAAGAAATGGAAAGATATTTTATATAATTCTTACATGATTTTCATTTTTGCACAATGTATGCATTTTTATTTTAGTTATATTCCCCATATAATTCCCACTCCCCTTATTCTCACCCTAATCCCTCTTCTCTTCCTCTCCCCGCCCTCCCCACCCTCCACCCCATAGTGTGTTTCTGGTCTATAGTTGCTTGTTGATTTTGATTTTTATTTTATTACAATTAGTTTTTTTCCTGGTCCCTTATTTACGTTTTCTAAATTTCTAAGACCATCTGGTATTTTTCTTTTTCTTTCTGGCTTATTTATCTGAGCATGACCCCTTCCAGCTCCATCCATGTTGCTGCAAATTGCATGAGTTTATCTTTTACAGATTCAATGCTATTCCAATAAAAATTTCAATGACATTCTTCAAAGAAATAGAACAATTATTGATGAAATTCATATGGAGCCACCAAAAACCCTGAATAGCCAAAGCTCACATGAAAAAAAAAAAAAAAGAAGGGAATGGAGGCATCACACTTGCAGATTTCAAACTATACTACAAAGCCATAATAATCAAAACTGCATGCTATTGGAACAAGAACAGACACATGGACCAATGGAACCAAATAGAAAATCCAGAAATAAACCCACAGATTTACAATAAACTAATCTTTGACAAAGGAGCAAAGAATGTGCAATGGAGCAAAGAAAGTTTGTTCAATAAGTGGGAAAACTGGGTCGCTACATGCAAAAGAATGAAGCTTGACTACTACCTCACACCATGCACAAAAACCAACTCAAAATGAATTAAAGAACTAGACATAAGACCTGAAACCACAAAATAATAGAAGGCCATATAGGCGAAACACTAAATGACATGCACCTCAAAAATACCTTTACAGATACATCACCCAAAGCAGTGATAGTGAAGGCAAAGATAAACAGCTGGGACTACATCAAATTAAAGAGCTGTACAGCAAAACAGACAATAGCCAAAACAAAGACTTAAACCTTCATAACTTTGTTTGGATTTCCTGAAAGCTGCCCTTACTATTTTCCATTAAATATCTACTTAATAGTGGATTCACCAAATACATAAAATTGAAGTACTGTAGACAGCTGAGTTATTTCCACATTGGTGTAGTAGACCATAGTGACAAGTATATAATAGGATTCAGGAATCTTGGGGGTTCCATCTAGTCTTCACCGGTAATATGTTACATGACCTTGGGTAACTTACTTGACCATTCTGGAACTTCACTAATTGCCACTTTTCTCATTCATTCAAAAAAGTAAAAACGAGGTTACATGGTATATTTCTGCTAATAACAATTGGATGTTTATGTCTATCCATTGTTTACTCATTCATTCATTCATTCATATATCCATTGCTTTTGGTGCCACTAGGATTACCTACCCCAAAGGAGTTTGATATCTGTTGATAATAGTAAAAGTCAGGCAGGTAAACAAATAACATACCTTTATGAAAACTGAGTTGAAATGTATGTGGGGTAACTAGCCTCTTTGTCTCTGTTATCTTTTTATTCACTGAAATGTCTTCAGAAGTCTCAGTTTCCTTAACTGTCAGATAAAAGAGTTAAATTAAATGACTTCTAATAACCTTCACAGGTCTACCATTCAGATGCTTCCATTATAATTCATTCACTGATTCATTCATATATTCATTGTTTTTGGTGTAACTGGGATTTCCTACCCTTAGTCAAGCTCTGCCACTGTCTAAAAGTCTCCTCTTCCTTTGATTCTTACATTATTACAATTCTCCATCATTTTTATTTTTATTTTCATATTTTCTACCCCATATTTTCCCTTGTGTCTTAGTCTTCAGACATAGAAATTTCTGACCCCTATACTAAATGTTAGAGCTACAGAAAGTACATTTTGAAATCAGAGTATCAAATTGTGTTTCTTCTCATGGAACTTTACATTGAAATTGTTCTTTCTGGGCCTCCCCGGTGGCGCAGCGGTTGAGCTCTGGGTTGCGAAACTGCCCGCAGCCTCTGCAGTGCCGGTTCGATCCCCGTCTGCTCCCCGGCCACAGGGTGAGGGTCCCACATGGCGCGCAGACCTCTCCTGCCGCCCGCTGCTCCCCTCAGCAGTGTACTTCGGTCCTTCTGCCTGCTCTGCTCCCTGCTCTGGCTCTGGTGAAATCTCTCACCCTCCCGCGCTTCTGACTGTACCCAGTGCTTGTATAAATAAATAAATAAATAAATAAATCTTTTAAAAAAAAAATTGTTCTTTCTGTCCTGCTTCATCTCTGTGGAGCAGAGTGACAATACCAATTTCCTGAGAGAAGCAGTGAATAAGAAGGATGTAGGAAGGAAATATGACAAGTATTCAAAAGATAATATTCACATCTGTACTATATTCTGGAATGCAAAGACTAGCTGTGAAGGTGTCAGAGTGACACCAGTGAAGTCAACCCCTCACTCCAGATTCAGAATGAAAAGTTGACCTTAGGCTTCATCTAAGCATTCCCTTATATTGTGACCTAAAAGGAAATAGATCTACCTTTTTTCTTTTTTTCCACATATGAAGCATGGATAGTAATTTGTGGAATAATTACTTTGGAAGCATTACGATGGAAGAGTAATAATGCCTTATTCTGTTCAGGACCTGTAAATCTGTGTCCCCAATTTTACAATTTTGAGGCCTTTCTTGAAATAGGGCAATGAGACAAATATCTGCTTGTGTTTGGTAGTGTGAAAAACAGAGAGAGGAAAGTTATTATGCATACAATAAAAGGACTGAAATGTTACAAGAACTTAAAATACTAAAAAGTCTTAAAAGATTTGCCTGGGTTGATTGTGCTATAGAAAGATTCTTTGCAGGTCAGTGTTTTTCTCAGACAACATTAAATTCCATAGTTAAATTAACTATATTAGATAAGATAAGGAAAAGAAAAACCTGGCATCAAATTGTTATGAACAACCTATGTAATGTTCTGTTAATAGCAACTGTGGGGCCTCCCTGGTGGCCTAGGGATTAAGTCTCAGCAGTATCACTGCTATTGTCTGAGTCTAGTCCCCCCCAGGGAGCTAACCCACTTGTGGAGTAGCAGACTTCTCCTGTCTTGCTTGCTGCTCCCCTCCACAATGTATTTCAGTAAATCCAACTGCTCTGTTCCCCATTCTCTGGTGAATCCTCTCACTCCCTGCACCTATGGCCTAGACCCACCCCAGATCTTCTACACAAAAAAATAAATAAAATCTTTAAAAAAAATAGCAACTATAAATCTTGTTATCACTTGCTGTGAAAAATCTTAAGTTATAGCCATTATTTTTTCTGGAAAGCTGGTTGGTAGTTCATTGCCTAGTATGAGTAGAAGTCTGACCCTTCCATGTATTCCCCCTATGTCAATTACATTATTTATAAGAAAGCCCTCTTCAAAATCTTTATTTCTAAAGATATATATATATATATATATATATATATATATATATATATTTGAGGGGGTTTTTTATGTTTGTTTTTCTAAGGGTGAAAATGAAAGAAAATTTTTTTAGAATACCCATAATACCACCATGAATAAGCATATAAAGTTGAGCACCCTAAAAGCACCCAGTGGATCAGAAATTATCTGATGAATCTGACTTCTCCCTCTGTCCCCCAGAGTCCATGTCAGACGCACAGACAAAGTGGGAACAGAAGCCGCCTTCCATCCCATTGAGGAATACATGGTACACGTTGAAGAACATTTTCAGCTTCTCGCTCGCAGAATGCAAGTGGACAAAAAAAGAGTGTATTTGGCTACAGATGACCCTTCTTTATTAAAGGAGGCAAAAACAAAGTAAGTTAGAAGAACTAGTGATTCTGGAGTAGACTTTCCTCTTTGCAGTTGAACGGAATCCTTAACTTCCATGACTTGTGATTCTTGTTATGTTATTACAGATTTTTGAGGTTTTTTTAGTAACAACTGTGTACTTATGTAGCCATTCATGTAATCAAAACATCTTTGAAGTGCCTGAAAGGTGTAGATTTCATTCTGAACCCTCTTCTCTTAGCTTGTAAGCAGCTCCCATCTTGCTATGTACTCATATGACCTCTCTTTTTATATTTGGAAAAGAGATAGCAAGCTCTTTGTAAAGGTATTAATTCCATCATGAGACCTCCACGCTTAAGACCTTATTTAACCCTAATTGCCTCATCTCTAAATACCATCATTTTGGGAGTTAGGACTTCAACATATAAACTGTGTGGAGTCGCAAACAGTCCGCCCACAATGCTAACCAACTATATGCATCTGTTAGCAATAAAACACAACTAGATATTGCGCTTTGGATCTGACCATCTTCACCAATAATTATTGACAACTCCAAACATATATAAGGTATGCTTTTCATCTTATAAAAATTTCTGGAATTTGTAAGTTATTATAAAGAAAAGTAAAGAGTCAGAATATAAGCTTCGTAAGTGGTAGAATAAGGATTGTTGAGTCTGTATTGAAAAGTAACCATCATTTATTGAGTTTGCCTATATTTCAGGCACTGTGCTAGGTGCTGGGATTCCATGATAAGCAAGACACTTTGCTCTCAAGGAATTCCCAATCTACTTATGAAACAGACAGTTATTCTATAGTGTGAGTAATGCTACTATAGAGTTAACATGGTGTATTATGAAAACACATAAAACACTGATCCTAATTGGGAATTTATCATGGGATCTGAATGAACCTAGAATTGGCCTTGATTTAATATCAATTTTAGCTGTATGTGAAAGTAGGAAATTAAGACTATAAAGTTGTGGGCTTAGCGCTACACAAATACCATATGCTTTAGAAATCATCAATAAGTCCTTGACTAAGTGACCCTCCACTATCTTAGTGTTCAGCAATAGCTTACTTCTATCTCCTTCACTAGATTATAAGCACTTTAGACGCAGTTACCTAGCTCTGGTAAGTGCCTTATGTTTTTTTCAATCCTGCCAAATTGAAAATACTTTTATTAGCAGTTAATTGTTTAAGCAATTTGACTAATTAGTTTATTTCCTGGTTCCTTTTTTATGTTACAAGTGGGGATATGGAAGAAAAATAAAGTTAGAATGAGGACTCTAATATGCATGTGTTATCTAAATCATTGGATATTAATTTAAATCCTTTTTCTGCCTCCTAAGAGTCCAATTTCACTCCATATATAAATTTTTTTCCCCTTAAAAAAGTTGCTCTTTCTCTCTCTCTCTGTCACACACACATGCAATAAAGGATTAAGAAATTCATCAAATAACCAAGTATAAACCAAGTTACAAACTTATAATTCTTCTATAAAGTAAAGATGATTTTACATGTGAATCTTATTAACATTTAGGTACAAAACATAATAAAACAATTTAAAAGATACCTTTACAGTTTGATCAGATCTATTACAGAGAGACAAAGTAGAAATGGCTTACTGTGCTTCTTCATTTTAAAATACCAGGCTAAATTTGTAGCTTGGTTGAAAAATATAATTTTATTTGTTCTTGAATGCATCATAGTTTTTTTTTTCCTTTTTCTTTGTCCTTGATTAGCAAGATAATTCATGCTTATTAGGAAATGTGAAAGTTGGTAGGGATTCAGTCAAGTTAAAAATATTAATCACAATCCCATTATTCCCTGGCAACAACTATTTGTATATTGACAAATTCTCCTCAGACATTCATATAGTTACACATTTTTAATAGTTGATTGTATTCTATATAATTTGAACTCTTTCTTACTTAATATACCAATTTATTCCTAGGTCAATAAAAAAAAATCATTGTAAGCATCTTTTTTAATGACTACATATCCTGTGTAGGAATATGCTATTGCTTGCTTGACCATTCTCCTCATATTGAAGAGTTAGGTTATTTCTTTTTTTTTAGTTTTATAAATAATGCTATAGTGTATGCCTAAAATTATCTACATTATTTCCTTAAACTAGATTTGTGAACTTTGGGAGTATTTAGGTAAAAGGAACTTAACACTTTATAGCTTTGATCAAAAGTGCAGCATATTTTTACACCAAGTTACCCTTATAGTGCAGCTGGCAGTAGTATCTACTTGGATGTGGAAATAGTAAAACTTGAGTTTCCTCTTTGTGGTCAACAGCTAGTAACTATCCAGATGCATTCAAGATAGTCCAGGCAATAGTTTTTTCCATGTTCTGTTATAAATGTAGTAGTAACATTTTATGCATATTTTTTCTTTTTCTGGACATTCTTTTTAAATTTGATTTTCTGAGTCATTTTAAAGGTCTTCTCAGGAATTTAAATGCTATTTCTCTCCATTATTTTGCATAAATAAATAGTTTTCTACTCTGAGTTAAATGTTTTACACCTCTCAGGATTGGCTTGGTACCTAAGGAAAACATAAAACTCTGTCAATTGTTTTTGGAGTCCAAAAGCATGAATTAATCTCTTAGCAAGGTACATAGTGTCTACGGTCATTATAGCATTTTTGCTTTAAGAGGGTGAAGAGATGAAGAATTACCTGAAATGACTCACAGGATTTTCATAGTCAGAAAAGAATCCATTTTCTGGGTATGATACGTTTATAAATGGGATCAAGATAAGCTTGATATATGTGATTTCTGTGTGACGATGAGCAGCAATACTTTGCTGCTTGTTGTCATACCGCAGGTTTCTCTAAATTAAGATGGAGTTCATCATGAGATTTTAGTACCTATCCCAGTGATTATGCAGCCATCTCTAATGTGGAGATCTCTCTCTGAGGTAATTCACTATTATATTTGCTTAAATAACAGAATCATTGGAGGTCAAGGAAATAAGAACTATTAAAGTTGTCTATGCAATATTCTAGGATTGTGGGGATTGGGGATGGAGTCAAACAGTAAGAAAAACAAGCCTTTAAAAATCGCTCAGATTAAATATGTATACATTTAGTTCTTTATCGAAGATGCTAGAGGAAGGCTTCCTGAAATTAGGTTCATTTAAGTGAGCAGTGGCAAGAAAAATTGTCACAAAGGTTTGGTTGCCCTGTGAAATGAAGAATCAACAGTAAAGTGTGGTAAATTTCTTCACTAATTTATTGAACAACAATATTCCAGGCATAGAACACACTGGGAATACAAAAAGAAATAAAAGATAATGTATGGCTCATAATTTTAGGGACTGTCATGTGATGGTGTGTAATTTTGCAGATAAATATAGTATAGTTAGATATGGTCCTGAAGAAGTTGTATACCAGGTACTCTGAAATCCTGGCAAAGACTTTTCCCCCAGTTCAGAGAAGAAGAAAATTTTATGTTAGTTTACAACTTCAAGTTAGTCCTTTGTGGGTGACATAAAGAGAAGGAAAAAAAATATTACCATTGCCAATCTCTGCAATCTTCCAGGAGAAGATTACAGATCTTACTTGTGGGGGAAAAAAAAAAAAAAAGGCAAGAAACAGACATACTTGTGCAGAAAGGTCCACTGTGAGAACTGCAAGATCTCCCTCTTTCATGCACCGTCTTTATGTTTGGCTTTTCCATTCTTTTTATCCTTCATTAAGTGGCCTTTTGCTTATGGAGATAAGACCTGAGGAACTTAGGTGATCTTTTGATTTGGTTCCAGGGGAAGGACTTTAAATTAGAAAAGACAATAATGTTAATGTCACTTCTCAGTAAATAGGTCACTCCTTTATTTCATGGAAGACCCTAGCCATACTGACAAAGTTAGTCTTTATTCAAGGATAAGACCCTATACTGGTGTGTTTTACCAACTCCCCTTCTCCTTTATCCTCCAGCCTTTTCAGATTTATTTGTTCTTTCAGCCCCATGCCTGGGTATGCCACTTCACGAGAATCACATTAAAAGGCTTTTTTGGTGGTTTTCCTTATAGAACAAATGTGACATTTCCTTCTCCCTGATTTTGGAACTGAAGAGAGCAAAACTGATGATGAAGCCAGTGGATCTGACACTGAAAGCCAGTCAGAAACACTTACGATATTAAGCAGTATTTGTATTCATTCATTCATCCGTTCACTTTCCAGCTCACTTATTCCAGTTCCAGGTCATGGATAGATGGAGCCTGTCCTTATAGCCCTGGACAGGGCACCCTTTCATTGCAGGGTGTACTGGCATGCACACCCACACTCACTCAGAGTGGAAGAATTTAGACACTCCAGTGAACCCAGCATGTATATCTTTGAGGAGTGGGATGAAGCTGAAGTAGCCAGAGAAAACCCACAGACAGGAAGCATGTGCAGACTCCACACTGACAGTGACCTCACCCAGGAATACTTGTTTTTCCTCCTTGTCAGTGTTGGAACAAAATCATGTTGAATGAAATGTGATGTAAGGACCTGCTGAAAACTGGTTTCTGATATTTCAGGGATTATAAATAGGAACTGTTTTTCTTTCAATAAATATTTATTGATTCTCTTATATTCCAGATTCTCTTCTAGGTGCTAAGAGTAAAACAGTGAACAAAGCAGTTGAAATGCCTCTCTCTATAGAACTTACATTTCAGTTAGGGATGGTGGAGGTAGGGAATAAATGCAGGTAGTGAATAAACAGTCAAATGATATTATGTCAAATCACATTAAGAGCCCTGGAGAAAAATTAAGCAGGTAAAGAAGGTAGAGATTGTCAGGCTCCTCACTAGTAAGGTAATATTTGAGCAGAGATATATAAGGAATAAACCCAGACTGGGCATCTAGAGGAAGATCTTGTTTACCAATCATAGCTAATATTAAGCATTGCTTAGCATTTACTGTATGTAAGGTACTCTTCTATGCACTTTACACTGCTTAATGTATTTAATTCTTACGAAATTATATAAAGTAGATACAAATATCCCCTTTTTATATAATTTCCCCAAATTTGCAACTCAATTCTGAAGATCTACCTAACACACTGAGAAAATATATTCACTCTATACTAAAGTATAATTAAACCTCAGAGTAGAATTATTTGAACATATGGTAGACTTTTTGAAGATCTCCTGTTTTAATATTTTTAAACACGTATTGAGCCAAGACTACTAAAATCTTGGTGGACATTACAAGGAATTTGCTTCATAAATGTGTTATAATAGTATTCCATTAACTATTATTGGCTTAGGTGGTGTTTTAAGATGTTAGAGGAGGTAAATATGAATTATTAAAAATTCTAAATTAAGAATTTAAATGAAGTTTAATCATAACATTCTTACTCTAAAAGAAAAGCTCAACACTCAAATATGAAAGCAGCTTGAAAACCTCTTAAGAGCTCACTCATTATAAAGAAAATAAGAAACCTTCTGTTTCCAATTCTGTCATGAGTTAATGAGGGACATTTTGATGCATGTATGTGTATTTTATATGCTCACTAATAGCACTTAACATACAGAGCTCTCCAGAATGACTTCTGCCCCACTGATAATTTCAAAGATGCTTTATCAACTACTCTGTTGAATGCCATATTTAAAACTCTCCTTGTAACTCAAAGGAGTAGGTACAAGAATATCTCCCTGCTAATAGAACACTAGTAGAATACTGTGATTTCAGTGACTATGTACAAATTTCTCTTTTTTTTTTTCAGGTACCCCAATTATGAATTTATTAGTGATAACTCTATCTCTTGGTCAGCTGGACTACATAATCGATACACAGAAAATTCACTTAGGGGTGTGATCCTGGATATACACTTTCTCTCGCAGGCAGACTTCCTAGTGTGTACTTTTTCATCCCAGGTAAGTGATAATAGGGTGTTTTTACCTGACATATAGTTTTTGGCCATATTTGGATCAAGAAGTTCTTGGAGTTCTGTGTATGTGTGTGATTTCAGTGTTTTCTTGACTGAGGTGCAATTTTCCTAATATTTTGAAATGATCCTTTTTGTAAAGAATGTAAAGATTCTGGGAAGAATGCTATTTGAGTGCACAGAATATTTGGTTGTTAAGAAGGAGTAGTTGACTATATCTCCACTAAAGCCACCTACTAAATTTGTTTAAAATACTTGGCTTGTTCACAGTACTTAATAGAAACAAGAAGTAATTAAGGTTACTTAAATACTTTTCTGCTTTTGCATACAGTCCCTCTGAAACCAGAATCCATCCATTTCTACCTAACAATGCACTGATATTGAGAGAATTAAACACCCAGCTTTGCCTCACTTGATTGCTTTGTAAAAAAAGTAAGAAAGGAAATGTAATTCCTCTTCAAATCCTACTATATTTCTACCTAGCAAGAAAGTGTACTTCAAATTTAAGCAGTACCTTATCACAACCACTCTTTGAGATTAATTGTCGCAATTAATTGTGTTATGGGTTTGGTGTATGTGTTTTTGATGAGTGATCCAATCAGATTTATATGCCAACTGGAATTTCAGCAGAGCAATATATGAAATAACTAGAGAATAACTACCGAGAAATAGAAATTATGTATGCCTAAATGCTTAGAAGAGAAAATAAAATATGTGAAGGAAAACTACATCATTTTCATGGGAATACAGTTCTGAGACTATGTTGTCTAAAATGGACTGGTGATAATAATTTTTGGAATGATACCTACTCCAGTAAAGGCTTTATGAGTTCCTTCAATGTGGAAAAAGCTTGATATCTTCTTCAGAATGCTTTGACAATCCTGATGTTTTTCCTCATGTAAACTTTTAAATAAATGTAAAAGTATTGTATAGGGACAATAAAACTAAGATAACCCAACTGGAAATTTAAGAAAATTTGACTTGCGTTCTCTGTTTACAATATATGAAAGAAGAATTTTCTAAGTAAAATGATACTATTTCCTCTTCAGTCTTCACCTATTCCTAGAAAAGTCACTGAAACCCATTTACACTATAATGAATATATTTATTAAATGCTTAAAATGTTACCCTTCCAAGGAGATATAGTTTAACTGTATCATCAAGCTTTTAGCTCAAGGAGTGATGCTCAGATTTTGAAATTGTAGTTACCATCCTGTGAGCACAGTAGGTATTCATTGAGCAGAGAAATTTTTTAAGTAGCCTTAAATACATCAGGTAGATTTATCTTCTTCAAGAGCTAGCCCATCTTATTTCAGTCCTAGACTGCTGCAGTCTACACAGCACACTTAAAACTCTTTAGAACAGAATGGCAAATATGTTTTAGCTCATTTACTAATGGTCGTTGATTGTCAGTAATTACATGAATTTCTGTTGCGAAGAATACTGAAACCACATCAAATGAGGAAAAAAGAGTATGTGACTGATTAACACTGAATGAAGGACAGGGAGCAGCAACATTCATGCAAAATATTTATAATCGTAAACCTTAAATTCTTAAAGGGCACAAACTGTCATATTCATTTTTGTGCCACCAGTGCCCAACATGGAGCATATAATAAATGTTTAATAAAATTAACTGAGTCATATTCTCAAAGTGTAATTTTGCATTATATATTTTTACTCCCAGCAACCTTAATTGTAATAATCTTTTATGTTTCAAGAAAAAGACAAGCACGGAGATGAAGAATGACTTGTACCACCATCTGAGAGCAACTTGTGACCAGAACCTACTACTTCTTATCCTCTCAGTCCAAGTCGAAGTCCTAGTCTAGTCCTAACCAATTTGTGCAGTGACTTTCAAATTGCTGTGAAGAACATCTTACGTATATTAACTGCTTGTTTTTTCATTCATCCCCAAGGTCTGTCGAGTAGCTTATGAGATCATGCAAACACTGCATCCTGATGCCTCTGCAAACTTCCATTCTTTGGATGACATCTACTATTTTGGGGGCCAAAATGCCCACAACCAGATTGCCATTTATCCTCACCAACCTCGAACTGCAGATGAAATCCCCATGGAACCTGGAGATATCATTGGTGTGGCTGGAAATCATTGGGATGGCTATTCTAAAGGTGTCAACAGAAAACTGGGAAGGACTGGCCTGTACCCCTCCTACAAAGTCCGAGAGAAGATAGAAACAGTCAAGTACCCCACATATCCTGAGGCTGAGAAATAAAACTGAGATGGACGAGATGGACAGCCAAACTCAGTTCAAACCATTTGAGCCAAACAGTAGATGAAGAAGGCCCTGATCTAACAGTACATGTTTAAAGGAGTAGACACCCTCAGCACAAGGAGCAACTGGGAACTGATAGATGCTTTGTTGGTGGAATTCCTCTCTTTAACAAGGGCTACAATGCCCACAAACCCATGCACAGTTCAATAATGTACTCACATATAACATGCAAACAGGTTGTTTTCTATTTGCCCCTTCTTTCAAGATTATCCCCATGAAACAAACACTGCCACATTGTGTAATTTAAGTGACACGGACATTTTGTGTGAGACTTCAAACATGGTGCCTATACCTGAAAGACCTATGTGACCTAATAGGAGACCTGACCTCCCTACTGCAGGGAGATTGATTCTTAGCCGGTGGTGGTATTGTAACCACTGAATTTACTCCAATCAACAGATTCCGAATGAGAATGGCTGTTTTTGTCTGAATTTTTTTTTTTTAAGTAATTGCATCAGTTCATCCACTTCATCATTAATAAGTGAAGGATACATCCAAAATAAAATATTCACACTCCATTAGGGACTTTTGTAAAACAAGGCCATGAAAAAAATTCTTTAGTACTACTCAATGTTTCTGGACATTCTCTTTGATAACAAAAAATAAATTTTACAAAGAGGAATTTTGTAAAGTTTCTGGAATTTTACATCATTGGATGATGTAGTAGTCAGGTTTATTGTGGAAAAGCTATGATAAAAAGGAGTTTTAGAGTTTCACTGTTTTACATTTTTCTGTTTCTGAGTGAGTGACTAATCAGGTCGTAGCTCAGAGTCATTGGTCCATTTTAATATTGATAACTGAATTTCGTTGGTGCACTTTACAAAGTTGCAAAGAACACCCTGAGAGCTTTTATTCTCTTATTTTGGAAATAGTTTATTTGTTATAATTGAATTAAAGTACACTCCTTGCCCCCAAAGAAACTATCATCTCCATTTTTAAAACTAACAATTTCAGGCTTATTGGTAACCTTTCTTGTTGTGGCTATTTTCACTTCTGGTGAGGGGGGTTCTGTTACTTATCCAGGAACCAACTTGTGTCCTTTGCTGTCATCATCTGCTTTTGAGAGTACCAGAAACCTCTCTATGGTTAAATTTGGCTCTGTTTCTGAAATACGACATGTCTCACATAGCATTGGGGAACCACCAAGACAAATCAATCTATGAATGGACTTGGGATTATATCTTCCAAATACTTTTAGTAATTCTATTGTTAGAACCACTTCAGACATTGATGCTCTTTGTCTAAACATCACTTTTCTCCTTATAAAAACACTTCCAATTATCCGTAGCTTGCTTCCTTCAGATGCCTGGCAAGAGTATTTCATAGCATGTATTCTGCCTTCTAAAAGAAAATTTTGATCCATGTAGGAACCAGTAGCAGTCCTGGTGTTGTATATCAGGAAACGCAGACAGAACAGCTGTCCTTCATGTTGTCACTAAATGAAAATACCTGTATGCAAAATCTCCCCACCAAACTTACCCAAATTTTTGTCTGCCAGTCAAGTCTCCCAGAGTAAAATCTAATTACCTATAGTGTGGGTAAGCAACTTGCAATTTAGTTTTGGTACACAAATAAAAGTCATTTGAAACAAATCTCCAACTGAACAGATGTACTTTTGAACATGAGTATTTTTTAACTCCTGTCTCACTTGTCATCAGAACATAAGTAACTATCCATTTTTTCTCTTGTAGGAAAACGATATCAGTCTTTTTTTCATTCCATAAATGATTCTTTTTCAATGACCGAAGAGTAGTAATATGAAGGAAATGAATTAAGGAATGTTTCCCAATTGGAGGCAAGGTTTTAATTTTTAATATTTTATCTTTCAGTTTTAGAATTTCCATTTAATTATTTTTTATACTTCTTATTTCTCTGCTGAATTTTTATTCATTACAAACATGTTTTTATATCTTTAAATATAGTTATAATTGTTTTAGAATTCTTCTAAATCCAATATCTGAATCATGTAGTTGTTGGTCTCCATTATTTTTTCTCTAGAGAATGAGTCCTATTTTTCTGGTTCTTCTTTTTTTTTTTTTTTTTTAAAGATTTATTTATTTATTTATTTATACAAGCACTGGGTACAGTCAGAAGCATGGGAGGGTGAGAGAATTCACCAGAGCCAGAGCGGGGAACAGAACAGACAGACTGACGAAATACACTGCTGAGGGGAGCAGTGGGCATGGCAGGAGAGGTCTGTGCGCCATGTGGGACCCTCACCAGTGGCCGGGGATTGAACCGGCGCTGCAGAGGCTGCGGGCAGCTTCGTAGCCCACCGCTCAACCGCGGCACCACCAGGGGAGGCCCTGGTTCTTCATGTTTTGAGTAATTTTAGATTGTATTCTGAATGTTGTAAATGTTTATGTTGTGGGTTGTGCTGTATACCTCTGAAGAGTGCTGATTTTCTGCCTTATGTGTTAGCAGATACTTAACTTGATTGGACTAAAACTGTATACTGGATCTTGGGCAGCAGCTCCGATCTCAATTTAGTTGTTTTATCTTTTACTAAAGTCTGTACCACACATACGTTTTTCAGGGGTGAACCAGAGATTCAGAAAGAGTATATGCACCAAATGTGTTCTCTTGCTTTGGCTCTCTTCTGAGATTTCTCCCACCCTCACTTTCCAGCAGCTATGATTGCTCTGATTCTTCCACCAGAAAGAACACAATTTTCTGTCAGCCTAAAAGTCACAAAAATGGGAAATTTACCTTGTGCCATTTCCTTCTTTCAAGTTTCACCTTCACTCTAGACTTTGCCTGTTTGTTTGTTTTGTTTTTTTATTCAATCTCCAATGCCTGGGTAGTTTTCATATTGGTATCTATTGAAATATCTGTGCAGTGGGTATTAAACTTCACCATACAGGAAGTGGAAATCTGAGGCAGGGCCTTCGCATGAAAAAGCACGGTGGGGAGGGAGAAGCTCAGTCCTGTGAGAGCTTCTCCTTAGACTCTGGCCATAACAGCTAAGCAGCCTCTTGCTTCAAGTACAAAGGGAAATGTAAATTATTAAACCTGCTGGTGAAGTACTAATGAATACTGACCAAATCTTCCTCTACAGGCCACTTTTTCACACATCATCTTGTTTCCTCTTGATGTTTCCTTCAATACACACTGCCATATTGGGAGGACTGACATTTCCTCACCACTTGCTCCGTGAGAACCTAGTACTTTAAAATTCTGCATGGTTTTGAGCTAAGTAACCAGAATTCAATTAGGAAGACTTGGGTCTTCTTGTTATGAGGTCAATTTGTGAAAGATTCTTATCTAGAACCAAATTACTAGCCTGGGTGCATTGACTGTGGGTACCAAAGCCTGCATATTAACAACAAAACAGTAACAAAAGGTCTTCCAAGGCTCTCTTGGTCTCACCATCAAGTCTGATTTAGTGCTTGCTGGCACTTAAAGAGTTTATGCCTGTTGTGAAAGGGCCCTCAGCCTTAATCCAAGGTTTTGTTACATCCCAAATGAGTGAAAAACTAGTTGCTTCCCTTTTTGAGCTTTAGTTTTTCTATTACATATAGCCTAGTCTGTTTCACTTTCCATCTTAAGAAAGTTGAGGACATGAACTGCCTCAGTTCCTGTGAGGGTTGAAAATTAAAAGATAAAAAGCACATGTAGACAGCCATCTCAGTGATTATTGTCATTGTGTCTTGGTTCTAAGAGAATGCAGCCACTATGTTCAGTAAGCAAGGAAAGTACTGGAGTCTAAATGGTGCATCTGGAAGAGTCTCCTGCCTCATTGAGAATAAATCTCTCTTACTTGAAGGACAACAGAAAAGTCCTCTGACTATAGCCAACTGCCAAATATTTCATTTGTGGTCCCCGGAGGCTGTGCAATAGCCAGGATCAATAGACTTATACTGAAAAGATGTGTGACTTGGGAATTGATGAATTTGGGAAGTTGGCTATAATACCCTAATTTATGCCAGCTACAGGCTATAGAGAAATTTTTAGCCCAGAGGGAAGCACAAAGGAGAATTTGCTTTTATGCCTCCTGGTTCCTGGCAGCAGTCTCCCTCGTGGAAACATAGAGAAGCTATCCAAGATGCTTGGCAGGGCAGAGGCAAGCCTTGGCAAGTTTTTTGGCTTCAACTCTCATTGACGTGATGCATGTTTGAACAGTGTCCTTTGACAGTTTTTGTTCTTTATACAAGTCGATCTCTTATTCTGAGTATCTTCTCAACTATTCAGCCTTACCATCTCCAATCCAGTTCATTTGCCACCTGTTTTCTCCTCTCCTAATATTTAAATACGACAGTCTTGATTGTATATTCCTACCACCTTTACAGAGAATGATCTCATGTGAATAGTTGCCTTGTAACTGTTCCGTTCCTCGTGCAGTTTCTATCTTGATTACTTACACAGACTAGTTTTGCCATTGGCATCTCCAAGATATAAAGAGAACCAAACATCTCCCTGGACAGTTTTAGGTAAGATATTCCTGTACCTGAGTATGATGAAGATGATACTGTGTATTTGTAGCCATTTAAGCTAGAGATTCCATAGGTTTTAATAAGTCAATATCACTACACTCCAGAGGACAATGGCCAGGGCATCCTTTGTATAAAATTATGTCAATCTGGGCAGAGCCTGCACTTTTTAAAAAGCAATATATTAAAGATCATGGCCATAGCCATTTGGTGTTTGGAGACGAGAGTGAGAAAGAGTTCAGAGATCCTACTGACCTGTTATCTAACTGTTCTCTATAATCTTTCCTCCCACATCAGTGTCCCATGGAGGCTATTGTTCCCTAACTACCTGTGTGGGTAGAGAAAAGGCCATTGAAAGGAAAAAGCAGTCTGTTTATTTATAACCCAACTGCATATGAGAGCATCTGTGGAGGCTGAAAATGTGCAGTGCTTTGTAAAAGCTCAGATAGTTGAGACTGTGGGTGTGGTCAATAGCCTTCAGATTGCTGGGACTTTAAGTTACTGGCCAGTCTTCCTTCCCTGACATACTGCAACCCAGCAAAGGAAATAGAGGGTAGTGGGCCCAAAAGCAGAAGACCCAGTTCTGTTTCGTTCTTCCTTGTCATGGTGCTTGCAAGCAGATCACTGAATCTCAGATTTTCTGGGGGAAAGGTCAGCAGTACTTACCAAAGATCCCTGAACACCTGACCTTCTGATTTTGACGCTACTATTAAATGTGAACAGGTCAAATCCTTTTTTTAGAACTCCATTTTCTTCCTCTGTGGAATAAATTGGTTGGATATTATCAAGATTTACAAATGTCTTGTTGAGTTCAACATATTTTAAGAGGGTAGTTACAACTCAGCCTTAGTTGATTATTGTCCTAAGGACAAATTGTGGCCATATCATTATTTTTTAAGTGCCCAAATGTATTTTTTTATGTAAAATCTTAAGAATGTTAAATATATGCACCTAATTCAGAAGTACCTAAAACCCTCAGGAGAGTAAATAAAACACATGGCTACTTTTGGTCCATGGTCCACTAGCTTTCAAAACTCAGGACTAGTTTTAGAAGTTCTTTTCTAACCTTTTCTAACCTGAGGATTCTATCACTAGTAAGATGGGTGATGGCTGTACAATGATTTCAGGTTCAGTTTCTGCATATGTCCCAATGCCTTGGAAGTATCTGCTTGGCTGGCTCTTTCTGGACTTCAAAATAATTTGTTAAAGGACAGCTGGGCTGTGATAGCTCTCTGGATCCCACTCCATCTAGGCCTTGAGGATTCCAAACTGCTCTTTTTTTAATTTATTTATTTTTGATTTTTATAAATTTTATTTTTATAGTCCCCATACAATTGCAACCCCCTTATTTTGACCCCAATCCCTCCCCTCCCCGCCCCCCATCCCCCATAGAGTGTCTCTGCTTCATAGTTTTTGTTGATTTGATTTTCACTTTCTTATAGTTATTCATTTTCCTGGTCCCTTATTTAAGTTTTCTAGATTCCTGCTATGAGTGAGACCATCCAGTATTTTTCTTTTTCTTTCTGGCTTATTTCGCTGAGCATGATCCCTTCCAGCCATCCATGTTGCTGCAAATTGCATGAGTTTATCCTTTTTGAATGCTGAGTAATATTCCATGGTGTATATGTACCACATCTTCTTGATCCAGTCATCTGTTTTTGGGCATTTGGGTAGTTTCCAAAGCTTAGCTATTGTAAATAGTGCTGCTATAAACATAGGGGTGCAGGTGCCCTTTGGAATTAATGTTTCTGTGTCCTTTGGGTAAATACCTAGGAGTGGAATTGCTGGATCATATGGAAGCTCTATCAAACTGCTCTTTTTAAACTGCTGTGACCACCAATCTTGATTTCCTACACCCAGACACATGGAGTGTGCACCGCAAAGTGAGGTGCCACCTTAGGGAGTTCCTGCTATTTTTCTCCATTACACCTGAAGTAAAAATATCAGAGTATGCTCCACTCTGATTCTCACTAGGACTCTTGGTAGGAAATATGGTGAACTAGGAGGTGCTGAATGATTAAAGATGAAATGTATTTCTGTTTTTTTTAAATTAGTAACATCTTAAATCTAGTGTTATAAACCAATATAACCCCCAAAATATAATGTAATGAGAAGATAAATTACTAACATTAGAACATATAGATTGATAAATTTGACAAGTCATGAGTAAGATTTGGAATATTAAAAAATTAATTGATAACTATGCAAAAACCAGACATACCAGACTAATCTTATTTCTTGTTTTCTTGTAATGAGAATTACAATAATGGCTAACATTTATTGAGCTTGTTCTATGTACCTAAGATTTTTCTAAGCACTATACCTGTGTTAATTTGTAAGCACTATAGAGATAAGGTAGGTACTATCATTACTTCCATTTTACTGAGTAGGAAACTGAAGAAAAATTTTTTTAAAGATTTTTATTTATGCCTAGAAGAACTGGATTGTCATCCAGAGGTGTGGGCGGTGAGAGGATTCACCAGAGACAGAGTGGTGAACAGAACAGGCAGTTCTACTGAAATACACTGCTGAGGGAAGCAGCGGGTGAGACAGGAGACGTTTGCTGTACCATGTGGCTTAGCTCCGTGGCTGGGGATCGAACTCATACTGCAGTGACTGGCGATGGCTTGATAGCACTGAGACTTAACCCTTAGGCCACCAGGGAGGCCCTGAAGAACAAATTTTTAACTAATTTGCCCATGTTGACAAAGTAGGTGGTAAAGCCAGGATTCAAATGCAAACTGCCTGACTTTTAGCAACTACAAGGAATACTTTCTCAATGATACTGCCTCTAGGATTTCAACAAGCCATTAACATATCCACATTATTGTGGACAAGATATAGCAATGGAAGCTGAATGAGTATTGATACGTTATATTAAAAGTTAATCTAGTCAAAGGGGTTGATTAACTCAAATCTCTCTTAGTTTGCCATAGAACTTTATCCTGACTCATATAGTTTATTAATGCTTTGAAAAGAGATATTGATGGGAAATATATGATGTTGTAGTTAAATTTATGAGTTCCTTGTCCTATTATCTTCTTGGGTTCAAATCCTGTAGCACTGTCACTTTGAGCAAGTGACTTAACCTTTCTGTACCTTCATTTGCCATCAATTTAAATGAAAATCGTACCTATTTCTTAAGAGTTTTTTTTTTTTGAAGGTTAAATAAGTTAACATGAATATTTCTTAGTCCAGTACCTGGCATGAAGCTCAATAAATGTGAGTTATCACTATTCTTACTGCATTGTTATCAAATTTTTAGTGACTAAAAGCTTAGATAACAGTGAGTTATATTGTTTGAGAGAGCCAGGATCCCTAAAAGTTGCTTAAACATCAAAATTAAAGGGTAAAGGTAGCATTTACTCAGGACTGGGTATCACTGCATTAGATAATGAATACTAGAGCACTTAATAAGATGTGCGGCTTACAAATATAGTTTATTGTTAGATCCCAAAGGCCAATTGTGCCTCAGATCAGCCTGTGGGGGATGTGACTAAACACCTATAGAATATAATTGATCATAAATTCAGAATTGCCAATAATCTACTTGCCCTCCCACATTAACCTGCCCCTCAAAAGCGGAAGTCCAGACAGGGAAGGTATTGGGCTTTTGAATTTCACCTGAACCTGTGCTTGCTGTAGTCCATAGTAGCATCTTCACATATTGGTGAGGCTGCTATGTGAAGAAACGAACATTGTAAATCACTGTAGTATGCAGAAGCAGCAACAATGAAAGTAATCCTGTCAGTCCACTGTGGTCTATCAGCATATGAAAGAACTTCCTAATAAATTGCATGGTTGAGAAGGACACAAGCTAATTTCAGTGACAACTCCCTATCCTTGTGAGGATGTCCGAGCAGAAGTGGATGCCAGAGAACCTTAGTCATGTGACAGGAGTTAGAGAGCCTCCAAGGTTCCTTGCAGCCATAAGTTATAAAAAGGTCATGGATTTATGGTCAGAATTTATGGCCAGATCCAACAAGTTCGTAAGTGGTGACAACCTGATGCTGTCTGGGTTAGAAACTTCGTCAGCATTGCTTTAAAGCAAAAAATGGGATGGACCTGTTTGCTAGACCAGGTAAGTAGGTCTTTTTCCAGATCTCAGTCATAGTCAAGTAATTTAATTTATTACCTAATAGATTTTGTAAACCTATCTGTTTAAATTTGGGCACTTTTGTTTTTTTTTCACCATCTTTGTTTCCTGGTAAAGTATTCAGAGAATTGCAGCCTTATTTTCCCTTCAAGAAATCAAAACAAGTGTGAGTCCTTTCTGATCTATTTCATAATTTTTTAAAGTAGTAGCCATAAACATTGAAAATTGTAAACACACTCCACTATTGGCCTCTGCATACTTGTGAGTCACCATAGCAAGAAAGAGGACATCTGACATGAGCTAAGTTTAAAGAACAGGGGTTCAAAATCAGCTCTAGTTGCAAGTTCTGGCTTCACATTTGGTAAGTATTAATAGGTTCCATCTCTGCTTTTTCAAATAGCCAGAATAATCTAAGTCAATAATTGGCAAGTTGTAGCCCACTGCCTTTTTTTTTTTCCCTCAAGTAGATTTTTATTAGAACAGCCACAGCCATTACATATTACCTGTGTCTGCTGTCAGGCTCAACAGCAAAGTAGAGTAGTTGTCACAGAGACGGACTGTATGGCCTGAAAGCCTAAAAAATTTACTGTCTGACTCTTTATGGAAAAAGATTGCTGACCCCTACTCTCAGCAGTCCTACTTTTAAGATTCCGATTGATAATCCAGAAGGACTCACCATTCCAAAATACTTTGCATCATTGGGAAAAATTTGGTTGTGATAGTATATTAGAGTCACCATTGATCTACATGGTACCTTGGTGCAAACTGGATAAAGAAAGGTACTCTTTTAGACAATTATTGTAGTATACTTACTTTTATAACCAAACTCTTACTTCCCTTTTCCAGAAGATTACTTCACAAATATACAAATGTACAATGTCTACAATGAATTGCACTCCCTGTACAACTGTCCTCAGCAACTCCAATGTAGTTAAGCAGACTAGTCAACGGAATGTCCTACCTGAACCCCATAGACTTGAGGTCCAGGTCCAGCTCTGAAACTAACCTGCTAATGTCTTGGGCAAACCACATAGTAAGTCTAGTTATGCCTCAGTTCTCTTACTTCTAAAATAGAGATAACTTATAGTTGTTTTGAGAATTAAATAAGATAATAGACATAAAATTGCTCAGTAAAAGGTTACAACTACAAAATTGGTGTCATGTTTTGGTCAGTGTCTTTAGTTCTAGAACTGTAGAGAATAAACTCAGTTTGAATAGCTTACAACCTAACTAGAAAGTTGTACACCTATAAACTATACTGGACAGTTACAATCTGACATAAAAGTTGTGTACATTTGAAATAGTTAAAGTAGGGGGTCTCACACTTAGAGAGACCCCCTACTTTATAGCAGGTTGTACTAAAGCTCTTTTACTTTAACTCACATGTGTAATCTTCAGTTGAGTCCTAAGTGGTAGGTGGTATCTGCATCTTACAGATAGAATAAATGATAAATATTATTCACTTACTATGTTCCAGACACAATCCTAAGTGCTTTATGTATTTTAACCAATTTTGTCCTCACAATGTCCTTTCAGATATGTACTATTATTATTCCCATTTTTACATGAGGAAATTTAGAGATTAAATCAGCATTTTCCAATCTGCATATGATGATTCACATAGGAAATTTTATTTGTTTGGCATCCTGGAATAAATTTGTGACATAGATGGGGCTTGGTGAAAAATTCAATAATCTGTGTTAATGATACGACTGAGATGATTCAAGGGAGGGTCAGAAAAGGTGGATATGTCAGACAGCTCTCAGGATGGGTACTAGGTGTAAAATATGCAACAAAATAGCAATTACTATATTCAAGAAATCTTGTAGAGAGCCTCACAAATAGTGTTCCAATGTAACTTCTTTATAAAATATTAAACAGTTACCAAAATTGCTTTAAATATTTTATCTTTATAAAAAAATTACAACCCACAGCATTTTGTGGTGCACCTGCAACCTATTTGTGCTTGGCAGCTCTGACTTAAATTACTTGCAAGGCAAATGGCTAATCGGTATTTAAGAAGAACCAGGACTTGAATTCCAAACTACTAAGTCTGTTCTTCTGGCCTCTATACAACCTTGACATTCTGCATTAAAAAACTGAACTGTGTGACCCAGTCTACACTTATTGGAAGTCTGGATGATTGGAAGTGTAATCATCCAGGTTCATTCTAAGGGTAAAATAATTAACTATGGCCTTTCAACTATGGCCTTTTCCCCTACTCCATTCTCCAACAATTTTAAAACTAGTGTTCCATACTTCTTTCTATTCACTCACTGTTCATATCCATAACAATAAGTAGATGGACAGGTGAGCCAAGGGAAGATTCTGTAAGTTGATAGGTGGCAGACTGCCCCTGTGCTCTGGAAATACCCGCTTGGGCTCTCTCTCCTTTTAGGCATCTGCTTTCCTACATCCACTGGAAGGTAAGTGCTAGATTAGCACATCAGCCTGCTGTGATCACATACATGTGCTTGATTATAGTAAATGACTCCAGAAGCTATCACCCAGCCCCTAAGTGTAGGTGAACTCTGGATGTGATCCTATTTGCCTTCTGTGCTTCACAAGATACACCTCTGAGCCAAAGCAAATTTTCCAGCATGCTTCAGAGGAACCCACGATCTCATGCAGATGAATGTTCTGTAACTGGAATTGAAGAAATCCTTATAATTATATAAGTGTATATAATGCATACGTATTCCCATTGTTTTAATATGAAGCTTGATATTGCATGTGTATTTTACCTCACGATGGTTTGTCTCATTTCCAAGTCCACTTGCATTTTCCCCAAGCATCTGCAGGTTTGGGAGAGTGGAAGGATGTGGAAAATACAGATGGTATTTTCTTCCTGGCTTTTCCTGGCATGCTGAATGACTGGCGTGAAGGCAGCGACATGGGGCAGGACATCTGGGGCAAGTTTAGTGACCCATTAAGGTGTCCTGAGCTCCGGTTAGAAAGAGATTGGTACCAGCAGAGCTGTCAACACTTGGTTTCTTTTTGATTAAGATTCTACCTCTAATCCCTGGAGGCCACTTATCCTTCCCACCTCCCCCCCCAAAAAAGACTGTTAAAGCCTGAGGTCATTGTTTAGTGAAGTCCCCAGGAGCTGATTGGGCTAGAAAGGGCCTCTCTTAGCATATCTTGGCAGCCATTCCATTATCAGACTCCTCTCTGACAGGTGAGCTCAGGCCCTGTGATAAACAAAACTCCTTAGTTAAAAATGATTTTCAGGGGCCTCCCCGGTGGCACAGCGGTTGAGCGCTGGGTTGCAGAGCTGCCCACAGCCTCTGCAGCACCGGTTCGATCCCCGGCCACTGGGCGAAGGTTCCACATGGTGTGCAGACCTCTCCTGCCGCCCGCTGCTCCCCTCAGCAGTGTAATTCGGTCCTTCTGCCTGTTCTGCTCCAGAGAATTCACTCTCTCACCCTCCCGCGCTTCTGACTGTACCCAGTGATTGTATAAATAAATAAATAAATCTTTAAAAAAAAATGATTTTCAGGATCAGCTTCTCAAGGAACAGTAAAGATGCTTATGAAAACCCACTGGTGAGGTAGGGAAATCAGGGGAAAATAAAGTTATTAATTATTGTGGTCACTTGGGCTATTTCAAGGGTGATTTTCTTAGCCCATACTAAATACTGGATATATCCTTCCAGATAAGAAGAGAGTCATTTTCTATTTTCATTGTGATTCAGTCTAGCTTAGCTCAATAAGCTTCAGTCTAACAGTTCCTTGCTCAGCTGCAGCTCCTTAAAGACAAAAATTACATCTTATTCATCGTGGTATTCCTAGTGCATGCAGTATTGAATTGCCCATAATCTGGAAATCCAAGTCTCGAGCCTAGCTATTTTAGACATGAGAGGAGGCTCTCGGTAGTTATTTTACCATTTAGGAGATCCAGAGCTATAATTAAATGCCTCTGGAGATGTGGTTAATGTTGATGATAATAACAAAACTAACATTTATTGAATAACCCTTATATGTCAGGTACTGTTTTAAGTGCTCTATTTGTATTTACCCCTTTATTCCTCACAACAACCAAATGAGGATGAAACAGCACTGTTCCTATTTTGTAGCAAGAATAAGTACCTTGCCTAAGACAAACAATGATCAATGACAGCCAAGATTTAAATTCAGGTCTGGCTCCTAAACTCTGTCTCTTTACCAGCCTGCAATAATACCTCAATATTTTGGACTTGCCATGGGGAATGAATACTGGCATCAACTAATATCTGGGCAGCATGACGTATCACCTATAGAAATTTATTGCCATCTAGCTCTTTATCATTCCAGGGTGAAGTACACAAAGTGTGAAAAGGTCCCTGCCCATGTATAGAATGGCCAATGAGCAGAAGATAATGATGATGTCCTTGATCATGTGGGATGAAACCAACTGTGAAGGCTTCATTCACTCTGAGTGCTTCTTTTATTTAATTCTCTTCTCTCTCCACTCTGTCTCAGCCTCTCCTATATTTGCTACAAGTAGAAAGCCTCTGTCATCTCCACTAGCATCTCAGGTTCTCCCACAGACCCCACCTGGCTTATCCTTTGTGACCCAGCTCTCCTTGATCCCAACCTAGAACCTCAGTCTCTCTTCTAGGTAACTCAGAGCACATATTAGGGTAGAGAATTATGGAAGTGCTCATTAAACCGGCAAATGACAGCTCTCATTAATAACTCTTGCTTCCTGGGCTCACCTGCCCACTGCAGGTGCTGCCTATCCTCAACTGCTGCCAACTGAAGAGCAGGCACCATTAAGCTTTTTGCTGGTGCTATCTAGGGAAGAGCTTTCAAACTGCATTTCATGGGGAGAATTCAATTTTCTTACAGTGAGCACTTTCAGATCTTGGCTTGCTTCAGTGGGAGCCTGCAAGGACAGTAGAAATATTACAAGATTAGGAGTCAGATCTAGGTCTGAATTCTAGTTCAGACACATCAGTGTGTAAACTTGGAAAATTTGCTTGTAGTCAATTTCTTCACTTAGAAAAATGGGACAAGTAAGCCAAGATCTAAGAAGATAGGAGCGGAGCTGAAGATATTGAATGAATAGGTCTCTAAGTACCCTAATCCCACTTATTACAGCAGTTCTGCTTTACATGTTCCATTTGGAGGATATCTGGACTCTTGAAATAGAAGAAAACCCTTGCTTTGGAAGTTCCTTTAGGTTTCCAAACCTCTACTACAGGTACTCCATTCCTGCCAACCAGGAGCAAACTGGGGAAGAAGCCCAGCTGACTATCCCAACTCCAAATATCCCACTCGAGGTGCTGGACTAAGAAGAATTACAACAAAAGAGTTCATTGTTGGAGAACAGGGCTCTGGGTTGCGCTCCCCCGACAAGTCCCACAGTTTTGAGTCATATATAGAGTAGGTGCCAAATGTGTCAAAACAGAGAGATGGATGATCCAGTGTCTATTGGTCTAGGTGGAATCCAAATGGGCAAGTGGAGAAAACTAGCCTTGGGTTTCAGAATGTCCACAGTATTCATTCTTCAAGATTTGAGAGGCAATATAGCTAAGATGTTAAGAATATGAGATCTAGGGCCTCCCTGGTGGTGCAAGGGGTTAAGTCGCAGCAATGTGAAGCTATCCGCAGCCACTGCAGCACAAGTTTAATCCCCGGCCAGGGAGCTACCCACATGGCACAGCAGACCTCTCCTGACTCACCCGCTGCTCCCCTCAGCAGTGTATTTCAGTCAATCTGCCTCTTCTGTTCCCTACTCTATATCTGGTGAATCCTCTCACCCCAGCACCTCTGGCTTGTACCCCAGTTCTTATATGCATAAATAAATAAATCTTTAAAAAAGAAAAAAAGAATGTGAGATCTAGAATAAGACTCTCGGATTTCAAATCCTGGCTCAGTCACATTTAAACTGTGTGACCTTATTTTTTTTTTTTAAATGTAGATTGAATGATTGACTTTATTGTTTTATTTATTTATTTGTTTTGTTTATACAAGCACTGGGTACAGTCAGAAGCGTGGGAGGGTGAGAGAATTCACCAGAGCCAGAGCAGGGAGCAGGACCGAAGTACACTGCTGAGGGGAGCAGCGGGCAGCAGGAGAGGTCTGCGCACCATGTGGGACCCTCCTCCAGTGGCCAGGGAGCAGCTGGGTATTGAACCGTTGCTGCAGAGGCCGCAGGCAGCTTCGCAACCCAGCGCTCAACCACTACGCCACCGGGGAGGCCCTGTGTGACCTTATTGATGGAAAATTTGGATAATATTTCCCTTATAAGATTGTTATGAGGGTTGAATGAGTTCATATGTGTAGTAAACATTAATAACCATTAGCTCTCATCATTGTTGTTACCTGTTCAAATGCATCTTTCTGACTCTCCTAAGCAGAATTTATTATTCTCCTCTGCACTTTCACAGAACTTTACTCAGACTTCTGGTGAAATTATGAGGACTTTCTCCTCTCTCCCCCAGTAAAAGAATCAAATTAGATGGTGGAGACAATAGAGAATTTCTGTGCAATCAGGATACAGAGATATTATAAGTGAAATCCTTACTCCCACCCATATATATTATGGCTATGGATATGTCTCTCAAACTCTGGCTCTTTTGGGACAGATTTCACATTTTATTCATCTTTGTATCATGTAGGGCTGGCACATTATAAACAGCTCACTGTAGTTTGCTTGAGTGGGTGAGCAGCTTTGGCTCTACCTGGAGTCAGGAGTAACCTTGACCATTGCCTCCTGGCCTTTCTATCTGCCTTGCGCCCTGGAGGCTCAACATCTTTCTTTGCCCCAAGACGAGAATGAGGTTATGAGACTGGACTAGATCCAGGGCACCTCTTCGGGGCTTGGCTGGGAGGTTATAGGAATTCAGAGCTTGCAGAGAAAATTGACATTTGCTGAGCATCCACCATGTTCCTGGAACTGTGCTGAGGTCTTTAATACACTTAATTCTCACAGCAATTTAGTCCCATTTTTTCTTGTCCAGTTTTTCTAGATGAAGAAACTGACTTCAAGCAAATTTTCCAAGTTTACCCACTGATGTGTGTGAGGCAGTATTCAGACCTAGATCTGACTCTTAAGCTTGTGGTGTTTCCACTGTCCTTGCAGGCTCCCACTACAGCAAGCCAAGAGCTACACCCCATTTCACCTCCCTATTTATTCTGTGCTACTTTTTCTCTCTTAATTGGTCTTTTTTGTTTTATTCTTCCATGTTGTCCTCCTCATTATTATTTTCCTTCTTGAGTTGGGCTTATGTATCACTTGGCTGTGTTTCCTTATTAATGTGACCAGAGCTTCAGCATATGTGTCCTCACTGTGTCATTTGCAGCTTGGTGCTAAGCACTACCATTTTGGCAATTAGACTGAAGTCAAAGAGACAACAACATTGGCATCTTCAGGTGTGTTCATGGGAAAATGGAGTGGAGAGGAAAGTATGTGAAATGAGGCAGTGCAGGGCAGTGTAGAGTATATGTATGGGAGAGGAGAAACCAAGGAGGGAAACGGTGACATTCCTACAGGCTTTTCTCACTTGATTTACTCAGTCTTAACACAAAGTGACCTGTCTCTGACCTGGACCCATAAGCCTCCAGGAAGACCCAAGTTTATTTCTGCCAAACCAGTTCCTTCTATCTCATTCCCATGCCTGGTATCATCTTCATCATGCTCAGCCACCACTCACTTAATGAATACCTACTGTGTACTTTACACAGACCTCATTTGACTCCTACAACAATCTCATGAACTAGGTATTAATATACTCCATTATGTAGATGGAGTAGCTCAGGGAATTAAGTAGATCATTATGTAGATCTCTGTAGCTCAGAGAATATAAGTAACTTGTTCAGACTCACAGCTAGCAAGTGGCAGAACAAGGAAAAGGGCAAAAAGTAGTGAAAATTTAGAGGGAGAATTTGACCTTAAGGACTTTAGCCATCAGAGTAGACAATTCAAATCTGCCTCTATTTGGGCATCTGCCCCGATAAAGAATAGTAGTCCTGGAATGGCCCTGTCAACTCACCTCCTGGCCTTTTTGGGGAAGAAGTCTCTCTGAGCCCCAGAGTTTGATCATCTGATTCCTTCTTGGCTTTCCAAGGAGGCTGACAACATGATCATGGTTGTTCAGGGGCCAGGACAACTTTATCCAATAAAATTCATTGTGCTTTATACTTCCTAGATCCAGACACTTTCACTTTCCATTTCTTGTGTATTCTGGAAGAATTTCCTCCAGTTAATTCTTTTTTTTTAATATATTTTTTTACATCATTTTTCAGATGGTCTCACTCATATCAGGAATTTAGAAAACCTAAATAAGGGGCCAGGAAAAAGACTAATTATAATAAAGTAAAAATCAAAATCAATAAGCAACTATAAACCAGATACACACTACAGGGGGTGGGGCGAAGGGAGTAAGATCAAAACAAAGGGGGTGGGAATTGTATGGGGACTATAACCAAGATGAAAATGCATACATTGTTCACTTTGCACTTCTAATGGATATCTCAAAAGTCCCCCTAAAAAGATGCTTGGCCAGCTGATGGATTATTCTGCCAAGACTGTTCTTCTCTGGTGCTTTTTCCCCAACTCACTTACTGCTTTAGTCCCTTACGTTGATCACATACCTTGCTGGGCCCACTTGGAGCCCCTCCTATAAGGATCCCAAGACAGCTCCTTCTGAGTCAAGAGTCAAAGCCAATTCTTTTTTTTTTAAAAAAGATTTATTTATTTATGTATACAAGAATGGGGGTACAGGCCAGAGGTGTGGGGGGTGAGAGAATTCACCAGAGACAGTAGAGAACAGAACAGGCAGATTGACCGAAGTACACTGCTGAGGGGAGCAGTGGGCGAGGCAGGAGAGGTCTGCTGCACCATGTGGGCTGCTCCCTGGCTGGGGATCGAACTCGTGCTGCAGTGACTGTGGACTGCTTCATAGGTTGCGTCTTAATCCCTTGCACCACCAGGGAGGCCCTCAAAGCCAATTCTTAAGAAAATCAGGCTATATGTGGTTTTATCAGTTACCTTGGAGCTGACCCTCCCCTGAAGTAGTCTCCTAGAAGCCAGCAGTAGTCCAATTTGCAGATTTGGAATATGTCACATAGTCCCAAAAAGTCATCCTCAGCAACTTTGTGGAAGTAACCATCAACAAAAAGTAATAAGCTTTGAAGGAACAATTGGCTTTTTTTTTTCCTATTTAAAAATATAGTCTAATAGACTGATAGTGATTAATAAAGCAGAGCCTAGTATTAATAAGGTCTCACGACGTCTAGTTGAAACTGACTATGCTTGATGGTGCACAGTTCCTCATACTGCACCTCACCTTTCCTATCCTCCCCTGTAATTGTTCTTCTTCCCATATGAATAAGTTGGTAGCTGGCAATTCCCACTGCCTGTATATGCCCAGTGAGCTGCAAAGTAGTGCTCACTGGTTTCTTGAAATGTGATGTGACCAGGAACACGACAGTAGTTGGAAATTTCACATTGAACAAATATTTATTGATTGCATTTATGAGCCAGATTCATACAATGGCTAAGTTCTAAGCCTTAGGAGTAAATCAGAAGGCAGAAAGAGATTCCTACACTCATGAAGTTTATCATCAAGGAAGGAGAGAGACAATAAATAAACACATGAAACTCTTAGTATGACAAAGGACAAGGATTACAAAAGAGACAAAACAGAGAAGGGCTACAGTGCAGACGGAGAGCAAGCACTTTAAATAGAATGGATAGAAAAGACCTCACTTAAAAGGTAATGTTTGAGAAAGAGCTGAAGGAAATAAGGGAATGAGGAATATGGCTGGCCAGAGGAAGAGCATTCCATTCAGAGGGAACAGCAAAGCCAAAGGGCTGAGGCAGGAGCATGCCTGGCCTCAAAGATCCCTGGTCCAAAGAGTAGCAGGGAGGCTATGTGACTGGAATGGGGAGTGACAGAAGAGGTGAAAGAGGGCTTGGAACACTGGGTGGTCTAGGACTTTGCAGATCCACATTAAAGGACTTAGTCTAAATGAAAAGGAGATCTATTGAAGGTTTTCAAGCAGCGGAATTGACGTGCTCTGACATATAGGAGTGATTACTCTGGTGACTGTCTTGAGAGTAGACTTTGGGGATAGAGGTAGAAGCAGGAAGACCTCTTAGGAGATGTTGCAGCCATCAGAGGATTTCTTTTTTTTAATTATTTTTTAAAAACATTTATTTATTTATACAAGAACTGGGGTACAGACAAGAGGTGTGGAAGGGTGAGAGAATTCACCAGAGACAGAGCAGGGAGCAGAACAGGCAGACAGACCAAAGACACTGCTGAGGGGAGCAGCGGGCAAGACAGGAGAGGTCTGCCACACCATGTGGGTTTCTCCTGGCCGGCTGGGAGTCGAACCCATGCTTCAGAGGCTGCAGATAGCTTCACGGTGCAGTGCTCAACCCGCTGTGCCAGCAGGGAGGCCCTCCTCTGTATTTTCTTTAAGTGAGAGATGTTGGTGGGTTAGGCCAGAGAGGTCAGAGTAGAATAAAAATGGTCATATTTGAGGAATGTTTGGAAGGCAGAACCAACAGGATTTGCTGACAGATTGGATGCACGGAATGCAAAGAGAAAGGAGGCTAGTCCACCACCCTCATACTATGTATGGGGAGACTGGGTACAGCTGAGGCCACCATTGTTAGAAGCAATTCATAAAGAACACTTGTTACTAAACAATTTATACTTATCAGAAGTCAAAATTAAGAAATTCAGAGTCTAATATATAAAAATTCCTATTTAGCCAACTATTTTCATTTTTTATCTGTTCCTTCAATGCCTATCTTTATGCATGCACGATTCTTAAATAATCATGATAATTGCATTAACATAATTTTATATTCAAAGCAGAAGTATGTGGCACTTCATGACTTGAGCAAAGATTTATTGGTCAAACATTAAGGAAATTAATACGTTCAATGCCATTTATAACCTGGAATATTCACAGGGCACAGACTTCTTATTTAAGGATGAAAGAACATACAATTCTGAACTTCGTTGCTAACACAGAGTTATGGGAGGCAGAAAGTCACTCATTCATTTATTCACTCAACAAATTTTTATTAAATGAGCTTGTATATCAGCCCCTAGATAAATAGATTGATAAATTCTACTCCTTATTTTTGGGAGATCACAGTTTTGTGGAGACAGGCCAAATTGCTATACTTGTTTTTATATAGAAGGGCTAAACTGGAGGTATGTATATCCAAGAACATAGAAGCATCGTGGAAGTTGAAAACTTAATTCTGTTGATAAAGGGAGGGAGGCTTCCAAGGAGAGGTGACGTCTGGACCCCATACTTTTCATAAGGCACAGAAGAGACTTTGTTCAATTGACTCTCACCCACACTGACCACTGACACGTTTTATTGATTGTCCTGATCACCTTCCCACTAGATCATGTTTATATCTCTGATCCCTGTTACTAACCAAATGCCTGCCACCTGGAACTTGCTCTTTCAATGTTCTTTGAAAAAAATACACTATGTCCTTTTTTTAAAGATTTATTTATTTATGCATATAAGAATTGGGGTACAGGCCAGAGGTGCGGGGGATGAGAGGATTAACTAGAGACAGAAGGGAGCAGAACAGGCAGACTGACTGAAATACACTGCTGAGGGTAGCAGCAGGTGAGACAGGAGAGGTCTACTGCGCCATGTGGGTAGCTCTCTAACAGGCTTGGGATCAAACTCGTGCTGCAGACGCTGCAGATAGCTTCACAGTGCTGTGCTTAACCCCTTGCGCCACCAGGGAGGCCCTATCTATATCCTTAAAAGACAATAGCATCTTCTTTTTTTTTTTTTATAAATTTTATTGTTATATTCCCCATACAATTGCAGCCCCCCATTCTGACCCCAATCCCTCCCCTCCCGCCCCCGCCCCCCTAAAAGTGTCTCTGGTTCATAGTTTTTTGTTGATTTTGATTTTCACTTTCTTATAGTTATTCATTTTCCTGGTCCCTTATTTAAGTTTTCTAGATTCCTGCTATGAGTGAGACCATCCGGTATTTTTCTTTTTCTTTTTGGCTTATTTCGCTGAGCATGATCCCTTCCAGCGCCATCCATGTTGCTGCAAATTGCATGTGTTTATCTTTTTTGAATGCTGAGTAATATTCCATGGTATATATGTACCACATCTTCTTGATCCAGTCATCTATTTTTGGGCATTTGGGTTGTTTCCAAAGCTTAGCTATTGTAAACAGTGCTGCTATAAACATAGGGGTGCAGGTGTTCTTTGGAATTGATGTTTCTGTGTCCTTTGGGTAAATACCTAGGAGTGGAATTGCTGGATCATATGGAAGCTCTATGTTTAGTAGGTCCAGAAATCTCCACACAGCTCTCCACAGTGGTTGGACCAGTTTGCACTCCCACCAACAGTGCAGAAGAGTTCCTTTTTCTCCACACCCTCGCCAACATTTGTTGTTGCTAGTTTTTTTAATATGTGCCATTCTCACTGGTGTGAGATGGTATCTCATGGTAGTTTTGATTTGCATTTCCCTGATGACAAGTGATGTTGAACATTTTTTCATATGCCTGTTGGCCATTTGCATTTCCTCTTCAGAGAAGTTTCTTTTAAGCTCTTCTGCCCATTTTTTGACTGGATTATTTTCTTTGTTGTTGTTGAGTCTCATCAGCTCTTTGCAGATTTTTGTGATCAGTCCTTTATCATTAGTGTTGGGTGCAAAAATGTTCTCCCAGTTGGTGGGGTTTCTCTTTGTTTTTGTTATTGTCTCTTTTGCTGTGCAAAAGCTCTTTAATTTGATGTAGTCCCAGCTGTTTATCTTTGCCTTCACTATCACTGCTTTGGGTGATGTGTCTGTAAAGATGTCTTTGATGTGCAAATCACGTAGTGTTTCGCCTATATTTCCTTCTATATATTTTATGGTTTCAGGTCTTATGTCTAGTTCTTTAATCCATTTTGAGTTGATTTTTGTGTATGGTGTGAGGTGGTGGTCAAGCTTCATTCTTTTGCATGTAGCGACCCAGTTTTCCCAGCACCATTTATTGAACAAACTTTCTTTGCTCCAATGCATATTCTTTGCTCCTTTGTCAAAGATTAGTTGACCATAAATCTGTGGGTTTATTTCTGGATTTTCTATTCGATTCCATTGGTCTGTATGACTGTTCTTGTTCCAATACCATGCAGTTTTGATGATTATGGCTTTGTAGTATAGTTTGAAGTCTGGGAGTGTGATGCCTCCATTCCCTTCTTTTTTTTTCAGGAGAGCTTTGGCTATTCGGGGTTTTTTGTGATTCCATATGAATTTCATCAATAATTGTTCTATTTCTTTGAAGAATGACATTGAAATTTTGATTGGAATAGCATTGAATCTGTATATTGCTTTTGGAAGGATGGCCATTTTAATAATGTTTATTCTTCCAATCCATGAGCAGGGGATGTCTCTCCATTTCTTTGTGTCTTCTTCTATTTCTTTTAACAGTGTTTTATAGTTTTCTTTGTATAGGTCCTTTACCTCTTTTGTTAGATTTATTCCCAAATATTTGATTTTTTTTGTTTCAATAACAAAAGGGATGGTCTTTTTGATTTCTTCTTCTTCAGATTTATTGTTTGTGTATAGGAAGGCTACTGACTTTTGCGTGTTGATTTTGTATCCTGCCACTTTACTGAACTGATTGATGAGTTGAATTAGCTTTTCTGTGGAGTTTTTGGGGTTCTCTATGTATTATATCATATCGTCTGCAAATAGTGATAGTTTGACTTCTTCTTTTCCTATTTGGATTCCTTGGATGTCTTTCTCTTGTCTTATTGCCCTGGCTAGGACTTCCAGTATTATATTGAAAAGCAATGGTGAGAGTGGACATCCTTGTCTTGTTCCAGATCTTAATGGAATTGCTTTCAGCTTTTCACCATTGAGAATGATACTGGCTGTTGGCTTGTCATAGATGGCCTTTATGATGTTGAGGTATGTTCCTTGTATCCCAAGAATTTCAAGGGCTTTTATCATGAATGGGTGTTGCACTTTGTCGAAAGCTTTCTCAGCATCTATTGATATTATCATATGGTTTTTATCTTTCTTTTTGTTGATGTGTTGGATAACGTTGATTGATTTTCGGATGTTAAACCATCCTTGTGCCCCTGGAATGAATCCAACTTGGTCGTGGTGAATTATCTTATGGATACATTGTTGGATTCTGATAGCTAAAATTTTATTGAGGATTTTTGCATCAGTGTTCATTAGGGAGATTGGCCTGTAGTTTTCCTTTTTTGTGTTGTCCTTGTTCGGTTTTGGTATTAGTGTAATGTTGGCTTCATAGAACGTGTTTGGTATTGTCCCTTCCTTCTCAATTTTTTGGAAGAGTTTGTGAAGGATAGGCACTAATTCGTCTCTGAATGTTTGGTAGAATTCATTTGTAAATCCATCAGGTCCTGGGCTTTTGTTTTTGGGGAGGTTTTTGATTATCATTTCAATTTCGCTAATTGTAATTGGTCTGTTTAGGTGTTCTATTTCTTCTTTATCTAGCTTTGGGTGATTGTAGAGTTGTAGGAATTTGTCCATCTCCTCTAGATTGTTAAACTTGTTTCCATATAACTGTTTATAGTAGTTACTGATTATTCTTTTGATTTCTGCTGTGTCCGTTGTGATTTCTCCTCTTTCATTGATGATCCTGTTTATTTGTGCTTTCTCCCTTTTTTCCTTTGTGAGCCTGGCTAGGGGTTGGTCTATTTTATTGATTTTTTCAAAGAACCAGCTCTTGGTTTCATTGATCTTTTGGATTGTTTTTTTAGTTTCAATTTCATTTATTTCTGCTTTGGTTTTTATTATTTCTTTTCTTCTACTGGTTTTGGGGTTTTTTTGTTGTTCTTTTTCTAGATCTTTGAGCTTCGAGATTAGGTTGTTTCTTTGCGTTCTTTCTTGTTTCTTGATGTGAGCTTCTATTGCTATATATTTTCCTCTTATTACTGCTTTTGCTGCATCCCATACATTTAGGATATTGGTGTCCTCCTTGTCGTTCAATTCAAAAAATTTTTTAATTTCTTCTTTGATCTCCTCATTAGTCCAATGGTCTTCCAGTAGTGTGGTTTTTAATCTCCATGAGGTAGGAAAGTTCCTTGCCTTCTTTTTATGGTTTATTTCTAGTTTGATGCCTTCATGGTCAGAAAAGATGGTTGATATGATTTCAATCTTGGTGTATCTGTTGATGTTTGTCTTGTGCCCCAGTATGTGATCGATCCTGGAGAATGATCCGTGTGCGCTTGAGAAAAATGTGTACTCCGTTTTTTTGGGGTTTAGTGTTCTATAGATGTCTGTTAAGCCCAATTGCTCTAGGTCCTTATTTAGAGCTTTGGTTTCTTTACTTATTTTTTGTCTTGTTGATCTATCCATTGTTGATAGTGGTGTGTTGAAGTCTCCCACTACGTATGTGTTTTCTCTGATGTCTGTTTTCAGAGAGGACAACAGTTGTCTGATATATTTTGGTGCTCCTTCGTTTGGTGAGTATATGTTAATGAGTGTTATTTCTTCTTGAAGTATTGTCCCCTTGATCATAATGTAGTGACCATTGGGGTCTCTTTTTATCTTTTTGAGTTTGAAATCTGTTTTATCTGATATAAGTATAGCTGTTCCTGCTTTCTTTTTTGGTCCATTTGCTTGTAGGATTGTTTTCCATCCTTTAACTTTGAGCCTATTTTTATCTTTTGTAGCTAAATGTGTTTCCTGGAGACAGCAAAAGGTTGGGTTTTGTTTTTTAATCCAGGCTGCAACTCTGTGTCTTTTTATTGAAGAGTTTAGTCCATTTACATTTAGAGTTAATATTGATATGTTAACATCTGTATTTGCCATTGTGTTTGTCTTTCCTTTGATTTTATTTATTTATTCTTTTAATAACTTTTTTTTTTTTTTTGGCCTTCTTTCATTGTTATTCGTCCCTCTGAGGTTCTGGCTTTAGGACTCCTTGTAGTATTTTTTGGAGTGGGGGTTTAGTTGCAATGAAATTCTGGAGTTTCTGTTTGTCTGGGAAGGTCCATATTCTTTCTTCAAAGAGGAAGGAGAGCTTTGCGGGATAGAGTATTCTTGGTTGGCATCTGTTTTCTTGGAGTCTGTTGACTATGTCCCTCCACTCTCTCCTTGCCCGTAGTGTTTCTTCGGAGAAGTCTGATGTCAGCCTGATTGGTTTTCCTTTGAATGTTATCTGTTTCTTCCCTCTTGCCAGCTTCATTATTTTTTCCTTGTCCTGGATTCTTGGGAGCTTTACTATTATGTGTCTTGCTGTATTTTTCCTTTCGTCGTGGAAGTTTGGTGTTCTTCTTGCTTCTTGTATATCAATTTTCAGCTCCTTCTTCACATTTGGGAAGTTCTCTTCAATTATCTCTTTGAATATTTTCTCTGTTCCTACATCTCTCTCCTCTCCTTCTGGTATTCCTATAACTCTTATATTTCCTTTCCTCATGGAGTCAGATAGTTCCCGAAGTCTTTCTTCGTTCTTTTTCCTTCGTACTTCTCTTTCCTTTTCTGTTTTGGTTCTTTTTATTTCTGTGTCTTCAAGATTACTTATTCGTTCTTCCATTTCATCTATTCTGCTTTCATTGCTTTTCCCAGAATTCTTTAGTTCTTCCATTAATTCTTTGATCTCCTGCATTTCTTTTACTTCCCTCTTTAGGGACTCAATTTCTTTCTTCTGACCATTGTTTTCCCTCTCTAGGGACTCAATTGCATTCTTCTGATCGTTGATTATTTTTCCCTTATCATTGTTTTCCTTTATGACTTCTGTCAGTTTTTTAATCACGGCAATTTTAAATTCTCTTTCTGGAAGGCTCAGAAATTCTTCCAAGTTATTGTCGTTGCAATCTGGGGGCTGGCTTTCTTTTTGTGGTGTGCTTTTTCTCTGGAGAGTTGCTAGGTTGCGTGTGGTTCTTCTCCTCCCTACTGTCTGTTTTCTAATTTGCCGTATGCGTTGGGACACTGTGTTGTTGGGACTTGCCGGCATCTTGGGTGGGCTTCTCTGTTCCCCTCTGGTTCTTCCAGGAGTCATCTGTCAGTTTCAAGCAGCCTTTACTGGAGAAAGGTCCCTGTTCTAAAATGCCGATGTGGGGACACACTCCCCTGTGCGCCTGGTCTGCCCCGGCGGTGGGTTCCTGCTCCCCTCTGGGCTTGGACTGCAGGCCAGAGGGGGTCTGGCGTGGGCGAACTTCCCCCGCTCACCTCTGGCTCCTGAGGAAGCCTTCTGCAGGTAGTCTTTACTGAAGAAATGTCCCTGTTCTAAAATGGTGATGTGGGACACACTCCCTGCGCTTCTGGTCTCAGGCACACTCTTCTGCGCGCCTGGTCTGCCCCGGCTGTGGGTGCTCGCTCTCCCTGTGGGCTCAGACTACTTGTTCGGAAGGGGCCCGGTGTGGGCTAACTCCCCAGCTGGCCACTAGCTCCTTCAGGAGCCTGTGCTGGGGTCAAGTCACTAGGTGGCGCCAGAGATCTCTCCTAGAGCCCTTGGGGAGCTGATTTTCCACCCCGTGGGACAGGGAGCAGAGCGGGGATGGTAGGGTACACCTCAACGGCTTTGGGGTGCTGTGTCTGCCTTGTGCCCCACCGTCGTGGGGAACCCACGCCCCTAATTTCGTGCCCCGGGTCTCAGTTCCAAAGCCCTCAGTTCCAGGATGCGGGCTGTAGCCCAGATCAGTGGCGCGGGAATGGCGCCTTTTGAATCCCGCTCCCCTGCCTGGGCGCCTTGTTCCTGCTCACTCAGGGAGGGCCTCCGCCGTCTCCCCGCAAGCCTAGGTCGCAGGCGCGGGGACCTGGGCAGCTGCAATCCGAGTGCCGCTTTCGCGCAAGCTTACCGGGCGGGCGGCCGGGGCTGTGTGCTGGTGCTGGTCTCCTCCTGGGGGGCGGGGCTCTTTAATGGCGCCTGGAGCTCACCTCCGCGGCGGATCCTGCAGGGTTCGCCTCAGCTCCCGTTCACGGGGTGTGGTGGCTGAAATAGTTCCTTTCCACTCACAGTCCCACTTGCTGCGTCCGTTTTTCTTGTTGGGCGTTTTGGTTTGTTGTTTTCCTCGTCTCTGCAGGTCGGAGAGTGCCGCCTCTGTGGGCGGGGGAGGGGAGCAGGGTTCTGCGCTTCCCTCCCTTCTGGTCCTCTTTTATGGCCACTTTCTTCTTCGGGCAGTTTGCTGGAGTCGTCCGTTTATCTTCCGTGTCCCAGTTCTCACTGGGACCTGCCGCTTTTCCTCCCTATTAACTTTTTTTAATGGGAGATCTTACTCGCAGCGTCTCCTCGCTGCCATGTTGCTCCGCCCCCTTCGACAATAGCATCTTCTTGATCCAGTCATCTATATTTGGGCATTTGGGTGGTTTCCAAAGTTTAGCTATTGTAAATAGTGCTGCTATAAACATAGGGGTGCAGATGTTCTTTGGAATTGATGTTTCTGTGTCCTTTGGGTAAATACCTAGGAGTGGAATTGCTGGATCATATGGAAGCTCTATGTTTAGTAGGTCCAGAAATCTCCACACAGCTCTCCATAGTGGTTGGACCAGTTTGCACTCCCACCAACAGTGCAGGAGAGTTCCTTTTTCTCCACAACCTCGCCAACATTTACTCAGCATTCAAAAAAGATAAACACATGCAATTTGCAGCAACATGGATGGCGCTAGAAGGGATCATGCTCAGCGAAATAAGCCAGAAAGAAAAAGAAAAATACCGGATGGTCTCACTCATAGCAGGAATCTAGAAAACTGAAATAAGGGACCAGGAAAAAGAATAACTATAAGAAAGTAAAAATCAAAATCAACAAACAACTATGAACCAGAGACACTCTATGGGAGATGGAGGGGTGGGGAAAGGAGGGATTGGGGTCAAAATAAGGGGGTTGCAATTGTATGGGGACTATAAAAATAAAATTAAAATTTAAAAAATTATCCCTTTAGGGATTGCAAATTAAAAAAAAGACAATAGCAAACGAAGAAATCGTACAAACACACTGTATTTTTAAGTATTTAAAAGGAAAAGGAAAGGAAAAGGAGCAGAAGGTTAAAAAAAAAAGTTTCTTCCTGATTTCCAGGACAATATTTCTCACCTAATGTCTTACTAATGGCTGGTCATGAGACTGAAGCCACTCTTCATATTCCCAGTAGGAAGATTTATTTTTGATACAGGGTATTGGAACTTAGACAACGATTGGATAAATTGGAAGAGTGAGGATCAGAAAAGCCATAGACGTTAAACCACAGGCTACAGAATTAAAATATACTGTGATCTCTAAGAAGCCACTTGAGTCAGTTGTTTGCGCTCCCAAAGCAGGTGTTTTGCAGAAGACTGCCAAAGGCCAGTGCGAACCGTAGTTCTGCCATCTGCCTATATAAATGACCCCAAATGCCACCAGACAAAAATGACTTCTCTTCTGCCTTAAATCTCTCACAAGTGCTTCATATTGGCAGAATATAACCCAGGACCATATAGAAAGAAATATCCAGACTTGTCTCCTGCAATGCAGAGATTTTAGGGGAGGGCAGTGATGAGGCACTGTCTCCTATCTCTAGTGTTTTCTCTGGAGAGGTCAGTGGCCTGCCCATGAGTTCTAGAGATCACTCTCTCATCTTGATGTTTCCCTCATCCTTCTTATTTACCATTGTGGGGGACCTGGAAACAGGTATTGTCACCTGGCCTCACATTCTGGATATGAGGACAGACAGTGTGGTGACAATGAGAAGCCAGGCTAGTGGGTACAGTGGTGGCACACAGGGTGGCGTCTGGATCTGCTAGGTCCTGCCAGATGAGCAGAAATGTGGACATATGGGGCTAAATGAGAAGAGCTTGACCTGTGGTGGGTCTTCTGAATGAGAATCTCTGTGATGATAGTTTGGGAGGGAGTTAGGACTTACGCCAGTAAGAATAGTCTAATTTTTCTCTTTACATGAAGTCTGCAAAGAGAAGATCCTTTGGGTCATTGGTTAATTTCTTAAGTAAATGGATATTGATTGAATACCTGTTACATACAAAGCACTCTATTAGATGACTCTGCAGTCTATCATTGTGGTTTGTCTCTCTTGCTGGGGTCACTAAGTCATGCAGTCCCTTTCATTGCTGTTGCTGCAGACTTTTGTGGTGTCTCAAGGTCTGCAAGATTTTTACTCCCAGGGACCAGCCTTTAAACAAGAGTGTGAGTCCTTGAAAGTCAAAGTTTAAATCAGGGCCGTCACAGAAGTAGACATCTGATTAAGATGGCACATAGACATGCTTAATCAATTTGTCTAAACTGTGCTGATCAGGGTCAATGAAAGCCCTTCTGTAAAATCACACGGGGAACCACATGCCCTCCCCACCAGAGATAATGGCCTTGGGAACAATTATCAGCCTAATTTCTTTTTACACCAATGTAGATTTGATGTCCAGTAATATATGTGTTGTACCTCTAATGGCCTTTTAATGATGAAGAGGATCAAAAGCATTTTAGATCTGAACCTGCACCATTAGCTTCCATCCCAGAAATCCACTGTAATTACTGCACCTGCTTCTCCAAGCCCTGCAAGAGCACCAAGGTCCTGTGAACCTCTCTGCATAGTCAATCACAATCAGCACTGGGCCAGGTCCCACACAGGTTCTGGGGGAGTAGTTACTGAGGGTGGCAGGAGATGGGGTGACAATGGGAAAAAGTAAAGGGCTGACTCATTCAGGGCTGGAGTGACAGTACCTCTTAGTATAGACATCTTTCCTCTCCTCGCAGAGATTTCTAGACTTCCAAACTAAAATATGAGTTGCTATAAAACCCTGGGTTGAGTTCTACAAGTTATATGGGAAAAAAACGAAGGATTTTTGGTAATCCCGCATACTCCCCTGTCCTATTTATGAAGGTTTGATGGGGAAGGATGCAGGGTGCCCAACTGGGGTAAGTGAATGTGAACAGGCAGAATTTGGGGGAGGGAAGACACAGGGAAGGCTCTAGAGAGGAGTGCTAATTTCCAGGGAGGAAGATGTGCAGATGGAATGTTCGCGTGCTATTCATTCGTTTGAATGCAAAGCAGTATGGAATCCTGGCTAAAACATTAGACTGGAACCAGAGCCTGGATTTAAATCCCAGATTTGTCATTGGCCAGTGGACAGGTTCAGATCTTTGAAATCTCGGTTTCATTGTCTCTAACATGACATGATGATGAGGATGATATACTCTTCAGAAAGTGAGTTAATCTATGTGAAATGAGTTTATATGTAGTCTTTATAGCAGAACTTACCATGTTGTCGTTTCTCAATTATCATTAGCTGTTGTTACTATATCCCTTTGAAATTAAACTATTAAATTCCTTTTCTTCTTGAAAAGAAGACTGGGAAGATTTTTCTCCTTTAGTGCGGAGAGATAACCCACGAAATCCATTAGAGGAGATAAACCAGACCTTGAAGGTAGGAGTTTTCCCCATCCCACAACTGGGAGATTAGGGAGAGAGTCATGCCTGCCAAGACTAAGGATCTAGACATAAGCCTGGCACAGAGCCAGGACTGACTCCAGGCAACCACATTGAGATGGATCTGACTAGAAGGCCAGGATGAAGAGGAAAGTGACCCTTATATCTGAGGCTTTTCCTTGGAGACAACAGGAAAGCTTTGAACTTGTGTTACTCCCTTCACCTCTATACTGAGGCTGGAGGATTCATTAAATGAGCCTATCAACTCAGGCTCAGAGGACATTCCTTTGCCTCCTCAAAAACCCTCATATGAGACAGAAAGCAGGAGATGAGACACACATGAAAAGATCCATGAGGATATATGCTACGTGATGAAGAAGAATCATGGGATCAGGAAACTTGGGTTCTAGCTCCCCCTCTGCCTTAAGTAAGTCATTGTACTTTACTGAGCTTTAGCTCTCGCATCTGTGAAATCCCCTCATCCCAAACCTCGAGGCACTGGGTGATCTTTTAAGTAACTTCCTCCAACTTCTGATCTGATAAGTGTTCAGATAATGATTCTATTTGGAGTTCCAAGGAGGGTCAACTCAATCAGAGTTGAGGTGATCAGAGGGCTTTATGGATGTGAAGGGGTGAACCTGGGAGGGTTTGTGCAGGCAGCAAAGAGGAAGTTGTCTTCTTGTGTCCATGGCCTTTAAACCCCATCCTGAGAGCTGGCAATCTTCCTGGGCCTGCTCATCAGGCCAGCAGAATTTATCCCCACAGAGCCCCGGTCCACCTTCTCATTCCAAGATGCTATTATTAGTCACACCAAGGGAACCAGCAACCAAATTGAAGTACAAGCTGATTAAAAGGTCACCTGCTTTGAGGGTCTCTTTTCTAGTTGGCGGGAATGCTTTCTTTAGTTAAGCGCTGTCAAGGTCAGTGGGAAATTATGTTCCCTAGACTGGAGAGATTGTCTTGAAACAAGACTGAAGCTCCCAACTAGGGTCAGATGCTACTGTTTTCTCTGAAAGATGATGCTCATCCATGAGTAGGGTTGGTAGGTGGAGTGTACTCACTGGCTTGATACACCCCCTTCCTATCATTAGTCCCACCAAGGAAGCTCTCCTGGACACTTGCTTAGAAAGAAAACTGTCTCTTTTCATCCTACTCCCTAAAATGGCTCAGAGTGTCAAATATTGCCTCCCTATCAAATCCAATTTAATGACACAAAGACCCTGGCCTCCATTCGAAACTAATTAGATATCCAAGAAAAGTTGGAAGGAAAGGAGAGAAATCAGTTTCTGAGAAAAAGGTGCTTGTAAGAGCTTCACGGAAAGCTGAAAGGAATTAAACTTTGTGTTGTGCTTTTGCTCTGACCTCAATTTTTCATTCCAAGCCTATTAGGGCCCTTCTCCTCTTCCTTGAAGAGCTCCATCATGAGGTTATTCTTCATAATAGGGACCATTTACTTGTTGCTTCTGTTGAGAAGGTGACATATTTCCCTTTTCTCCTAAAGGTCAAGCTAATTTACTCCCTTGTGTGAGGGTCCAGTGTGCTGGTCACGAATGACAGCTGGGCTCTGATGGATGTCGAGTAACCACAAAAGCTCCAAGGCAATAACCTGCCACTTCCAGGTAAGCATCAGGGGACTGGCTGCTCCAGGCTGAGAGTTTGAGTCCAAGTTCAGAGGCCCATCATAATAGCTGCCCCTCCATTAAACCCTTCTGATTATCAGTCCATCCTTCTAGTCCTCCGTTCTTTCACTAACCTCCAGAGTCACTTGGGAGCAGCTCAGTCTTATTAACTCAGTTCTCATAGTCTCCAGAATATGAGCTGCCCTCAGCTTTTTCTGGCTAGTGACACTGAGAGTTATCCTGGTGAGTATTTACTCATGTTGCAAGGAGCAACTCAACATGTTTTGTGGACACACATTCTATACTGGCAAATACCTCCAAACAAGTACCTGTGGCACTCTTTTTCTTTGCCTGTTTACATGTATGACACTGCTACCCGCTCTGAATTCTTTGGAGCAAGACCATATTTTTTTCAACTCTGTGTCCAGTATGACTGCTCAGTCATTTTTTTAAATAATAGATAATTGCATGAGTGATTAAAGTAATTAGTTGATTCCAATTCTCAATTTTCTCATATTAACAGAATAATTTTAAGGTTTTGTTTTTGTTTGCTTTTAAGTGTATGTGTCTGTCAGTCTGTTTAGATAAGTGCTGTGCATGCCAATGTGCATTCTAATCAGCCGAGAATCTTGTTAGCATGCAGATTATGACACATTAGGTCTGAGTTTCTGCATTTCTGACAAGCTCTCAGATGATCAGGACACCAGGGTCCTACAGGGTGTACCTGTCTGTAGTGGATGAAGCCCTCAAAAACCAGTGAAGACTTATTGAAGCTGACCAGCAGATGAGGAGGAATGTGCCGAGTATCCACTGTCTCTGTTCAAGAGCTGTGTTGCCCTTCTCTGGAATTCATCTTCTACACTGATGGGCTGAGTTTTTCTGGAGTTTTTCTGTTTCTTTTACGCCAGCTGGAATCCAACCCACAACAGACACTGCTCCTTCCATTCCTCTGTGGTAGTTGTCAGGGCCTTAGCTGCGTTGGAAGAGCACTGAGCTGCCTGGTGTCAGCAGCAAACCAAAAATGAAGAAGTTAAGGCCTTCATCACTTACTGCAATGGTGGAAGCAAGAGTCTAAAACTGGAGAAGACACCCACTGTCCCCGTTCCACTTCTCCCATGGAAAGACACACCAGTGCAGGGTCAGGCGACCCAGTGTAGAGGTCATCCAGCTGTTGAGGGAGTTCCAGACAAAAGACTTCAGCAGTTTTGTGGCTCCTGAGGTTGAAAGGGGGTGAGGGGGGAGGTCAAGAGTGGAAAAATACTGGCACTAAGCTTGGGGGGAACGTCTTCATGGATGCCCCTTCCATCCTGTTCCCCATCTCCTGTCCCTCACAAGGAGGCCTCAAAAGAGACTGGAGTCTGAGAGGACCCTTGTCGAGGCCTCTGTTTGGGAGACCTAAGAATGAAGGCTCCTCTGAGCTAGGAATGTAAATATTAGAGTGAACGTAAATATGAACAGTGCGTGTGTGGGGGGGGACTGAGTCCTTGACTACACCTCTTTCTAGAACTCTCCACCCGGGCTGTGTACCAGGGTGCTGTGGGTGGGCAGCTCCCCCTGCCACCCAGGCCTGCCACACAAAGCCCCAATTGCCTGTGGTCAGGCCTAAAAATCACACAATCACACAGTTTTAAACCAGGAACTGGAGTCCTCAATCGTTTTTCTCATTAAAGTGTTCATTTGAAATTCATGCATATTCTCCCTGTCACTCTGTCTCTCTGCTCCTCTCCTCTCCTCTCTCCCTTTCCTGCTACATCCTCCACCTCCTCCAACCCACCTCCTCTTTCTTAGCTTTATTAGTAACCTGTTATTGCATAACAAATTACCCCACAACTTACAGGCTTAAAACAACAAACTTTCATTACCCCACAGCTTCTTTGAGGCAGGAATCTAGGTGTGACTTAGGCAGGTGCCTTTGTTTCGAAGTCTCTCATAAGGGTGGAACTCATTAGCCAGGACTGATCCTATTGCTCACTCACATGGTCCCTGGCAGTACTCGGCTCCTTGTGGCTATGGGCAAGAGGTCAACCTCAAGGCCTTGCCATGTGAGCCTCTCTTTGGGGACATTTTTTTAACATGGCAACTGGCTTCCTGCAGAGCAAGTGAGCAGGTGAGAGAGAAAGTGAGATTAAACACCTAGGATGGACATGCAGTCCTTTTGTAACCTAATGTTGGAAGTGACACCCCATTATCCTGCAGTGAGCACAGTCATTAGGTCCAGCCCATGTGAAGTGAATTCCCAAGGGTTTGAACATCCAGAGGTAGGGAAGCTTCTGACCATGAAGTTTCAGCCTACATCGTTCCCCTTTCCTAACTATTCCTTTAGCAAACTATAGATGTTGCTATCCCTGTAACTGAGCTTTCGATTTTATTCTACTCTCTGGACAATTGTCTCATTGCCCCCAAGTGGCTCTTCTTAATGGAACGGAAACTCCTGGGAGCAAAGACCATGAATTCCCATACACCATTTCTCTTACAGTCCCCACTGTACCCACCTGCAGACCAGAGCTATAATAAATATTTGTTGATTGTGATCAACTCCCAACTTCAACTGATTTAAACTTTTTTCTTTCAGTCTAGCTTACTGGGGCTCTGGGATTTCTGTGGGAGCCTTTATATTCAGAGTCTTTTCCTGCTGAGCAAACAGACCTTGCCTGGATCAATAATTCTTGCTGGGAGGGTGAGGCAGGGTTATTGTTTATACTACAGAGCTGTCATCTAAGGCCTTTAATGTTGGAATTTAGCTACTGAGAGGGCCAGAAATGATTTGGAGCCCTTTAGAACAGAAAAAAAGATGAAAGGCAAGAGAACTAGCACTTTATGACGAGTATCTCATTTGATTGCTCAGACAAAGATGAGGGAGAAAGAACCTATTCCCCACTTTGCAAATATGGATTTTGGGGTCCCACACTTAAGAAGGAGCAGAGCAGAACCTGAACGCAGACCCCAGAGTTTCTACCTCATTTGTACCTTATGTTTCTGGTTGCAATTTCCAGAGAGGTTTACCCTCAAATTAGGATCCTTCCTACTGACCCTATTTGCAGCATCCGGTCCCACTTTCTGTGGTTTCTGGGAGTCATTTATGTGTCCTGAGATGCTCAGTAAATACCTGATGAATGAACTTTTCCTTATTTGGAGGGGAAAGTAGTGAGGGGGCTTCCAAACTCATTCCCAAAGCCTGAGCTCATTAAACTCACCCAACCAGTACGCCTGATCCCAAGGAACGCAGAGAAGAAGAGAGGCTAGGAGAAGCTAGCCTGGGTAAAGTGTGGCAAAGAAATCCTGTTAGAATCTCTGACACTCTAGAAAAAGAAGGTCACTTGAAATGTATGTGTATGTAATACATGACTTTGCCAAACAGATTTGTTTGCCATATTCTGAGACATCCCAGCAGTGGCCTCAGCCCCCTGAGTGGTTCTCTGGGTGTGGGATAGTGTTTTAGGGGACACTGAGCAGCAGACCTGGAAAGCTATTCAGAAAGAATGAACATAGCAACTGAGACTGCTACCTTTTAAAACGCAGCAGTTGACATCTGGAACTTGACTTTCAGGAAGATTCTTACCACTCAAACTGATGAGTGACCCACTGTGTCAAACTGTGCAAATGGTGTGGTTTAGGCTCAACAACTGTCTTCTTTCTGGGAGTTTGAAATTTGGGGGCATGCTGAACTGTGGGTGCCCGTATGGCCAGTCCCCAAAACCCTGGTGACCAAATCTCTAGCTAGCTTCCCTGGACACATGCCATGTAGCAATGCTGTCAGGATTTGTTGCTGTGGGAATTGAGTGTGTCCTGTAGGACTCCATAGACATAGGACTCTTGAAAGCTCACACCTGACTTCCCTTTGCTGATTTTACTTTGTATCCTTTTGCTGTAATAAATCTTAGCCCTGAGATCATGCTCAGCCAAATAAGCTAGAAATAAAAAGAAAAATACCGGATGGTCTCACTCATAGCAGGAATCTAGAAAACTTAAATAAGGGACCAGGAAAAAGAATAACTATAAGAAAGAAAATATCAAAATCAACAAACAACTATGGTAACCAGACACTCTATGGGGGGTGGGGAAAGGAGGGATTGGGGTCAAAATAAGGGGGTTGTAATTGCCTGGGGAATATAAAATAAAATTTAAATAAAAAAAAAAATCTTAGCCCTGAGTATGAGTGAATACTAAATCATGTGAGTTCTGGTAAAACATTAAACCTATGTTTGGAGACTCCTGATTTACAGGAAAGGAGAAGTAGAGGTTGGGGTGGGGGTTAGTGCTTTTCCCACCCAGTAGTCTGCAAATCCTCGTAACTTTACACTTATCCAGATTTCTCCCTCCTGAACTTCCCCTTTCTCTCTCATGGTCTCTAATTTTCTGCTTTCCTTCATTAAATAATTTCATTATTCAAGATAAATGCTTGAGGGTACCCCCCTGTGATTCAGTCCACTCTCAGCTCTGAAATAGCAGAATGAAACCAGGGCTTAGTAATATGCAAAAATTTGAATCCATTAATTAAAAAGTAAAATGATAGAACTCCACTTAAAATCTTGTCTTTAAAGTATCTGCAATGGTGTCCTTCTCTGGGAATGCAGGAAGGTGTCACCTGGGAGAGTGTCACAGACCAGAGAGTGTCATTTGGCATAGACACAGAAATTGGGGGTTACTGATGAAACCAGTCTGATGAACCCAGAACTTAAGCTTCATGTCACAGCACCTCCCTTCAGCATCCCCAGACAGAATGCTTTGGAGGTGATTAGGAATATGACAGATATGAGGTTTCTTTCCAAAATCTGGGAGGGGACAAATGTTGGAGCAGGGCCAGATTCTGTAGGTGAGAGAGACTTTTTTTCAGGTGCAAGGGCACTGGGAGTCATAGGACATTTTAAAGAGGACTGAAAGCTTGAATATCTTTTCTAGTCTAAAGACTACATACATACACACATATATCTACATATGTATGAATTTCCACATGTCTCAGACCATTCCAGAAGTACAGGGAAGAAATTGGTGCTGTAATTTTAGGTGATCTTATTGTAATTTCTGGGGACCAAGAGTCACTGAATCGTTCCCAGCCATACTGCCAGTCTGGGCACTTTGCCTTGCCCCCCTTCCTCCTTTCTTTTTTTTTTTTTTTTTAAGAAATAGAAGCCTAGTCTGATGAAAAACCAGAACTCTCATTTTCTTCTCTGCAATATTGTCATTCAAATTAATTCATTTACAGAATGGGCCTATGATTTGCATTTAGAAGAAAATCACCATTTCAGTTTTTAACTAAAACTGTGGGGTGGTAAATCAAGGGAACTCATCACACTGATTCTCCATTCCCTTGCGGGGAGGGGAGCCCCACCCAGTCCCACAGCTGGGGAACACCCCCTGACTGTGAGTGCTTTTCCTGCTCAGACACTGACCTCTTGTGATTAAGGCACATTTACCCTCTGAGAGCAGGCCTAAGATTTGGTTGATTGAGCATGGCTGTGTGAAATACTAACACCATTAAAGCAATTTTAAAATGGTGAAATAATCTTTCATGAGGTTAAAAGCTAAACTCAACATTTTATAACAGAATCTTCCTCTTATGATACACAATGACTTTCCCAGATGAATTTCATTTTTTGAATATTTTATTGTGTGCCCACTATGTGCCAGACACCAGTTGGAGCACTTTACGTATATTGCTTAATTCTTCCCACAACCCCCCTTTTTTAGTAGGAACAATAGTACCCTGTGTGGTAGTGAATTTTATGTATTAATGTGACTGGACCATGAAGTGCTCTGCTATTTGGATAAACATTATTTCTGGTATGTCTGTACGGGTGTTTTAGATGATATTAAGATTTTAATTGGCAGTCTGAATAAAGCAGACTGTCCTCTCCAAATTTGCCTCACCCAACCCATTGAAGGCCTAAGTAGAATAAAACACTGAGTAAGAAGGAATTTTCTCTCTCCCTTACTGTCTTCGATTTGCAACATTGGTCTTCTCCTGCCTTCAGACTGTGATTTGGATTAGAACTTCTACCATCTGCTCTCCTGGGCCTCCAGCTTGGCAACTACAGATCTTGGGATTTCTTTATTCCCATAATCCTATGAGCCGATTCCTCCAATCAATAGTGAAGTAATCAACCAAGCCATCATATTTCTCTCCCTGAAAAAAAAAATGTCTTATTGGTTCTGGTTCTGGAGAGCTCAGACTGATATAGTCCATTTCATGGAAGTAGAATCTAGGCAGAGAGCCGCGATTAAGATGGCATTAGTGAGTGGACCAACCAGCTGAGTTCAGAGTTCACAGTGTAAAGTCCAGCTCACCAGATATTAAAGAAAGGCAGTAGCAATTTTTCCTCTCAAATTAGTAAATATAAAAGACAGAGAAAAAAAAACTGTATTGCTGAGAGATGGGAAAATGAGTATGCCTATGGAGTGCTGAGGGGGACACCCTCTATCTATTAGGGCAGTTTGACGGTATCACAGTGCAAAACTGGTAAGCCCTGGGGCCTCCCTGGTGGTGCAAGGGGTTAAGCACCGCACTATGAAACAATCCACAGCCTCTGCAGCACGGGTTCGATCCCCGGCTGGCCAGGGAGAAACCCACATGGCAAGGCAGACCACTTCTGTCTCTCCCGCTGCTCCCCTCAGCAGTGTACTTCGGTCAGTCTGCCTGTTTCTGTCCTCCACTCTGTCTCTGGTGGATCCTCTCACCCTCTGCATCTCTGGCCTGTTTTTGTATGCACAAATAAATAAATCTTTAAAAAAAAATGTAAGCCCTGTCAAAAACTGGCTACCCAAATTTCACCAAAGCAACTTGTTGGTAAGATGAAGATGAGTTTATTGCTTAATGCCATGCAGAGAAAACTGCTTGGAAAACATTTCTCAGAGAGAAATGTTTCTCAGAAAGAGGAAGGTAAAGTCAGAATTTATTGAGAACTGAAAGTCTGGGTTAAAGTGGGTCCTTTGATGGAGGTGAGGAGGTGGAAGAGGGTTAGGATTGGCAGTCCACAGTAATGGCATGTGAATAACTGACACCAACAATCAGTATTCAACAGTAGTCTAGTGTTGTTGGGAACAACAAAGTGAGGATTTTGAGGATAGGGATACAAAGAACCTTAGACCATACTCTGTCCTTTGATGGCTTCATAGCAGAGCTGATGGGTCTTCGGGTAGTTCCTATAATGAAATCATACCATTTGCTTGTGCAAGACGGTGAGACCAAGTCTGACCTCTGATCAGCAAGGTCTGCCATTGCTTGTTTTGATAAAAATCACATAGTTGTTAAAGTAGGTTTTTAAAGGCTGATGAAAAATAACAATCCTTTTGGGGGGCTAATTTGAACACATCACATAAAATACTGCTTAAATATGGTGGGAGGCTCTGCGTGTCTTGGTCTAGGGAGGTGGTAGATGTGATCTTAGGAGAAATATAGGTGCTTGAGCCCCTGTTTTCTTTGCCACTTTGGAGGAAATAACCTTGAATGAACTCTGAGTGAACTGTGGATTCAGGAAGCAGGAGATAGAACAAAGATGTCACAACTGGCAAGGCTCCTGATGATCACATATGAAATTGGTTTGGAAAAATAAGTCTTGTGAATCTTTTATTGTCATGTTTGGGGGCCAGACTTCTTGCTCCCTCCTCCATTTCCTTCTTTGTGGAAAACTTCTCACTAGTAACGCAGATTGAGTTGTTTGTGTTGAGACCTATTAAATAAAAAGAAAAAAGGAAATTGAGGTTCAGTTCTCTTCATTATTGAGCAATTTGGGGATTTTGCTTATTGAAATGGACTTTCATCTATGCTTTCAGAAAATTATAGGGCTAAATTGCTTTATCATTCTACTGTGCTATCTTCCCCGTCTCTCTTTCTCTCTTTTAAAATGCTTTGGTGCTTGACCACTACCTCACACCATACACAAAAACCAACTCAAAATGGATTAAAGAACTAGACATAAAACCTGAAACCATAAAATACATGCAAGGAAATATAGGCGAAACACTACGTGATTTGCACATCAAAGACATCTTTACAGACACATCACCCAAAGCAGTGATAGTGAAGGCAAAGATAAACAGCTGGGACTACATCAAATTAAAGAGCTTCTGCACAGCAAAAGAGACAATAACAAAAACAAAGAGAAACCCCACCAACTTGGAGAACATTTTTGCACCCAACACTAATGATAAAGGACTGATCACAAAAATCTGCAAAGAGCTGATGAGACTCAACAACAACAAAGAAAATAACCCAGTCAAAAAATGGGCAGAAGAGCTAAAAAGAAACTTCTCTGAAGAGGAAATGCAAATGGCCAACAGGCATATGAAAAAATGTTCAACATCACTTGCCATCAGGGAAATGCAAATCAAAACTACCATGAGATACCATCTTACACCAGTGAGAATGGCACATATTAAAAAAACTAGCAACAACAAATGTTGGCGAGGTTGTGGAGAAAAAGGAACTCTTCTGCACTGTTGGTGGGAGTGCAAACTGGTCCAACCACTATGGAGAGCTGTGTGGAGATTTCTGGACCTACTAAACATAGAGCTTCCATATGATCCAGCAATTCCACTCCTAGGTATTTACCCAAAGGACACAGAAACATCAATTCCAAAGAGCATCTGCACCCCTATGTTTATAGCAGCACTGTTTACAATAGCTAAGCTTTGGAAACAGCCCAAATGCCCAAAAATAGATGACTGGATCAAGAAGATGAGGTACATATACACCATGGAATATTACTCAGCATTCAAAAAAGATAAACACATGCAATTTGCAGCAACATGGATGGCGCTGGAAGGGATCATGCTCAGCGAAATAAGCCAGAAAGAAAAAGAAAAATACCGGATGGTCTCACTCATAGCAGGAATCTAGAAAACTTAAATAAGGGACCAGGAAAATGAATAACTATAAGAAAGTGAAAATCAAAATCAACAAAAATCTATGAACCAGAGACACTTTTGGGGGGGTGGGTGGAGGGAGGGGAGGGATTGGGGTCAAAATGGGGGGGTTGAAATTGTATGGGGAATATAAAAATAAAATTTATTATAAAAAAAAAGAGGTACAATGTATTAAATAAAACTGAATATTATATAATTCATATATAAAAAGGCAAAATGTTTATTATATAATCAATATGTAAAAAGGATTTACAAAAAAAAAATAAATAAAATAAAATGCTTTGGTCAGAAGAATTTGGGATGTTGTTCCATTTGGCAGAATCTCTGAAGGTCCAAGAAATCCTAACTAAGCCAGCATTTAGAACAGCAAAAATGACTCAGGAAGCACCTCTGGGCATTGCCAGCTGATTTTATTAAGACAACTCTGAGTTAAATATTTCCAAGAAATGGCCCTTCATTGACTTTGGTGTCTGCTTCTCCCTCTAGCTTTGCATTTTGAGAGCTAAAGAGTTCTTATCAATGAGGAAAACATTCAGCTGCCAATAAAATAAAAATCTGCCCACAGTGGTTTAAACAAATAGAGATTGTTTTGCTCTCAAACAAGAAGCCTGGTGTTGTGGTCACTGTGGTCACAGGGCTGTTCAAGTCACCGTGTCTTCATTCAAGGAAGGAAGAAGGCAGAAGAACAAAAGCGCGTACGTTTTTATTGGACAAAGCAAAAATCATCTAGGAAACCTAAGCAGGCATCATTGGCCAGAATGTGGTCACATAGCCAAGTCTCCATTCAAGGAGGCTGAGAAAGCAGAATTTAGCCTTCTAGCCTCAGAGGAGAGCCAGTCAGGAGAACAGGGCCGGGAACTTGTGTGGGTTCCACGGACTTTCAGTTTCCACAGGTCCTGTGGCATCTGAGTCTTTCTCTCCTCACCTTCCTTCTGTTCCCGGTTCTGGTCCTTCTGGCTATTCGCTTTGTCAGCACACATTAATCAGCTCTAAAAGCTCAGTTTTCAGATCCTGTGAATTTTCTCAAATGGACTTTAAAAACCTTTTGCAAAGGGCCTCCCTGGTGGCACAAGGGGTTAAGCACCACACTATGAAGCAATCCACAGCCCCTGCAGCACGAGTTCGATCCCCAGCGGGCCAGAGAGCAAACCACATGGCGCGGCAGACCTCTCCTGACTCGCCCGCTGCTCCCCTCAGCAGTGTATTTCAGTCAGTCTGCCTGTTCCGTTTCCCACTCTGTCTCTGGTGCATCCTCAGCCCCCACATCTCCGGCCTGTACCCCAGCTCTTGTATGCATAAATAAATAAATCTTAAAAAAAAAAAAAAAGAAAACCTTTTGCAAAATGAAAAAAAGCACGCCACTGTGGAGAGGACGGAGGTCCGCAGAGGAGACTGGGGAGCCCGCGGTGCAGAGGCTCAGACCGAGGGTCCTCAGCGCGCCACTGGACGTGGACCTGTCAGCTCGCGAAGCCCCCTTTTCAGTCTCCCATCAGGTGAAAGCAGGCCCCATGAGAACCAGACTCAAAAGCCTAAAAGCTCTGGGGCACAGTAGGAAAGGCAACCTCCAGCCCCCCAAGAGATCCATCAGAGGAGAAATTGGGCTTCTCTTTGAATCCACCGAACTCACAGTCCTCAGAGGCAAATTGTTCCCTCCTTCAGTGCGTCCTTGTGGGGCCCATTAGGGCGTAATGGAAAAAGGACTCTTCTAGAGCTCCAGAGCATGCTAGGGGTCGTGAGAAGGGCCAGGTAATGTTTAATCTCAGTGTGCACAGGCTGGTTTTCCATCAGAAAAGCTTTGCAGGGGTGTGGAGAGTAGCCAGTCATTTTCTCCAGCTAGGAGGCACTCGGGTGCGCTCTGTGCCTGTCCATCCATAACTCGGCAACTCAAAGCTTGCCTCAGCTCCAGCGGCTCCTGCACCCCATGGTCGGGATTGCCCATCACCATAGCAACCTCAAGAATGGCTTCAAATGAGATCTCTTTGATCCTTGAGGGGGCAGGCGAGCTTTCCTTCCTTTCTTTCCTTTTACCTCCATGAGGCAGAGCAGGGCAGTGGTGGGACGATGATAAAAGATAGGGCTGAAATTAGCTGTTGAAGTTGTTCACTCCAACAAGAAGTGGCACATGCCCGGAGGCACAGGACGAACAGATGGTGTGTAACTTGTGCTATCAGCCTCTTGAAGCGTCTGCCCTCACACAGATTCTTAGATCCTTACACAAGGAGAGGGGATTTGCATTATGGCTACAGAAAATAAGAGAAATGGGATCACTCTCCTAGGTAGGATTTTGATACATAAACAAGAAAATAAGAAGAACGTTTTTCTGTTCTTGCACTCTCTAGTGCTTACTCATTTTTCAGAAGCAGTCTGGTTTATTGGAAAGATGCAACAATTCAGTAAGTTCAGTAAACGTTAATGGAGTGTCTTCTCTTTATTTTTATTTTATCATTTATAAAATAGATGTTTTTTACAACAAAGGATAATAAAACAGAAAATCAGAGCACAGAAAGGAAGAAGGAAGAAGCAATATTCTGATCACAAGGGTTAACATAGAGATGACTGAGGATTAAAGCTCAAATGAGACAAACCCAATACAGGCACAAACATTTGTATATTCTCTTTCGCTTCTCCTTGGAGAAAACAATTTTTTTTTCACTAAATTCTAAAAGATTGTCCTCTAGGGCAATTTGTGTTTAATTGACATTGAGCAACATATCCTTCCTCCTCCTCCCTTTTTTCTTTTTCATCATCATCACTGATATTTATCGAGAGATTTTATTGAGTGGCTTCTATATATTTATTGACATTTATTGAATGTGTTGCACATTGTGCTAAGCACTAAAGATAGACTATCTCATTTCATTCTTGAACTAATCCTGTGCAGTATGTGCTGTTATTCTCGTTGTATAGATGAGAAAATGAAAACATATGTGGAGTTTCTACATTACATTTGGTTCCTGGCCTATTGTTCCTGCCAAGAAGTCATGTTTAGTTGCTAAGTCTAACACTAAGGGTGTCCTTAAGGACCAGAACTGATTTGTGTCTGGGATCCTTCAAGGCATCCTTATGCCTCAGGAGACCACATGAGTTTCACTTAAGTGGCTTTAAGATGACCTTGACGTTAGCTTGATTGCCATTTAGATCATCAACCCTTTGTATTTCCTTAGCTTCTGGGACAGCTTTTTTGTCTTTGCAAGCTTGACCTGTATACACCTAATGTCCTAGCACTCTGTGGGATTAGAAAAAGAAATCAACAAATGTATTTCTTCCAGATGCCATCTGTGAAACTGCTGGGTCTAAGGAATGCTGTGACCATTTGCAGGGTCTAATGGATGGACAAATCCTACATCACCTCCTGGTCATCATCTGCCTGGATAATAGTGTCTGTCTATGTCTTTTAATCTAACCCCTGATTCAAAATGAAGATCTGCATTTTTGGAAGCCAAAAGGTGAGATTACAGACTAAGAACTGTCCGTTCAAAGTATCCACATCATTCCCAAACACTTGCAGGTCCAGGGCTATGCAATAATATGTAAGGAATTTCAGGAAATCATAGACAATGATCAAGGTTTCATCTCTATTTTGTGCCTCATCTCCCCATTCCCAAATCCCTTCAACAAAAGGAGCCCTTTGACCCCTTAACCTCGTAGGACCTGCATGATAGTAAGTAGAAGAAGCTTATTCTTGGGTCATTCGGAAATAGCTGCAGGAGCTGGGCTCTACTGCTTCATGAGCAGGAGGACTGCAGTCTGCATTCCTCTTAACAGAGGATATTAAAGAATATTTTGGATCTATCATAAAATCAGTTTTCTTTTCCCCTTTCTAGCTGTGTATCTGATGTCAGGCCTTCCTTTAGTTTTCTTTTCCCCCATGTTAACTCATTCTGCATATTTCCTTTGTTTTTTTTTTTTTCCTCTAGGCATTTACAACTTTGATTGTGGTCCTTCCCTGTGGTTGCCTTCTTGTATGTTCTGTTCTTTTTTACCTAATATTTATCAAAATCTGATGCCTCCCATCCAGTGGATGGGAGCTACTATCAGTATTTGGACTTAAAACAAGGCTCTTTACCTAAATATCAACATAAGAAAAATTAATTTTCTACATAGCTAAAATTAGATATTAATACATAATGCACAGAGATTTGCAAAAAGATCCATTAAGGCACAGGCCCACAAGACTCCACTGCAGTGTGATTAAATACTTAACAGCTAAAGAAAGGGGATTGATGAGTTCACAGTACATAGAAAATGAGAGCCCCAGAGGCAAATGTTGCCTGGGTCAATAGAAGTATCCTTTGGGGAAAGGGAGCCTTCCTTGATGAACTTTAGTGACTTGGTCTCACTGCCAAAATTGTGGAAGAGGATGCAAGGAGGTTGTTGTGTTCTTTTTGGAGTAAGAACTGAGCAAACAAAGCAGCCTCTTTGAGACATACATGACCTGCTGAAACCAGTGACATCTGAATCTTTTTCAAGCTTTTCAATTTCCCCATATTGCCTGGTCCTACCTCACTTACAGACTAGGGGCCAATAGACCTGTTCCATCCCAGAAATCCTTTGGCATGAGGATCTGTAAACACTCAGCTCCACTTGTACAACATGGGGTGATCTGGTGCAGATAGTGAGTGGGCTCCTTAGCTGAACCTCTGAGGGCAGAAGGGTCTAAGTGGAGAAGCCTGTCCCCCAATGTTTTGCTTTAGACAAGATGCCTCCCAAATATTATGGCACCATTGAAGGGTTGCAGTAAAGGGTTGGGCTGAGTAACTGTTCCCATTTTCTTTCTCTTTCTCACTTTTACACAGATGAAGTCCTCTCCGTAGAGCTCATGGTGTGTGCTTCAAGTCTTCAACGGCCTATCTCTCCAACTCTACTGAATAGTGCTTTCTTCTATGTAAATACCCATCTTTCTCTCGCATTGTTCACATTTCTTAAGTGAACTATCCCCTCCTCCAACTAGCCTTGTTCAGCTAGTAACCCTTCATCTTTCCCCCACATTCTCCCCCGCTCTTCCCCCGGCATAATTTGCATGGACATATTCGAGATTTGTCACATTCTTTTTCATCATAATCATTACTGTTTCTCAAGTGCTTATTATGTGGCAGACGTGGAACTCAGAAAGTTACATAATTTAACTCATTTGAGCCTCCATTCTATAGGGTAGAGGATGATTATTGACATTTTACATAAAACAAAAGTGAAGTTCAGAGAGGCCACCACATTACTGCCCAAGCTCCCATAACTAATTCTGTACACAGTAAAAAGGCAGTTTTAACTAATAAGTGACAGAATTGGGTTCTGACCCCAGGAGACTATCTCTCAAGCCTGGATTTGCATCACTGTGCTGACTGCCTGCACCTCACACCATTCATTATACAGCTGTGATGAAAAGTTTCAACCAAATGGAGCACAGAGGCTCTTTTGCATACGCCACCACACATTGCTTATACACAGTAAAAAGGCAGTTTTAAAAATCAACATTTTACTCAATTTAAATTATGAATATTAGGTGGTATTTACATAAGTTGTCTTTTAGCTGTTTATGAGTGGATAGCTACACCAGAAAATAAATCTCTTAGGACTCAAGATGAAAAAGATCCATGTTTAATATTTTGGTAAAAATCATTTTGTGTTGCTGCCAAAGCAACAGAAAATAATTAAATTTCTTTGCATTTATGATATAATTTACATAAGCAGTCACGCTCTTCTATCTGTAAATGTCAAATGTCCTCTTTTGGGCCCCTGTGGTAACCTGCCTTGACATAATTATGATTTCAGCCTTGTGAGCCAAGGTTGGGTGTTGAGTTGGCAATTCATTCCACTCACAGGAATCTCTGACTAATTCTTGGAAACGGCAGCTAGACCTGCACCAGGGAGAGGTTCCTGTCAACTCAAGGGCCCCCAGGAAATACAAAGTACTGCAGAGGCCCAAGCAGCCCTCAGGACTGCTCTCGGCCCCCTCCCTCACTGCCTGCCCCTCCTGACTCAGGGAACCCCCAAGGTGGCTAGAGGCTCAGGCAGCCTGGGAGGCCTGGTGGCTATTTCTCATTCTATCCCAGACTCCCAAATGTGGCCTGCGGCTGTCTTATCTTTTGTCCGTGGCCAGGTTTTTCCATATTTATAAACTGCCCTCCAGTCCTACATTGAGGGGTAGTTTCATAAAGGCTTTGCACTCATGAAAGGAGGGCACTCTTCAAATAAAGAATCCCCTGCATCCCCAGCTATAGTTTTCTTTCAGTTAACATAGAATTGAAAGCTGCACTTCCCATTCTACGTATTCTACTGGGGTGTGTGGGGTGGGAGGCAAGAGGAGGGGACAGAACAAGGGAGTAGCTTCCAAGTGATACCGGTGGGGGAGAAGAGAACTCCTTTGGTTTCCTCCTGCAGAGCTTGTAATACAGCAAAATGGTCCTTCATTGAGCTTTATAAAGGAGCTGCGGGTTGGCTGCTCAGACCTATATGACTTAGGGCTTTCATAGACTACATTAAAGTTAGTCATATCAATTAACACCTTATTAGTATGTAGCAGGAGCTGGAATTTTTAAGTATTCTGAAAATTTTGCCAAGCCAGCTGGTGATGACTTGGCTGCTGGGGTCACAGGTCACCATAAACACAGACTCTAATAGGGGGACACTTGCAAGGGTTTAACTACTATTATCTACTGGGAGACCCAGGCAGCATCCTGGAGCTTCTTAAATCACATGCAGGAAAATTTTATGACTTGGAAAGAAGACAAAGCAAACTACTCTGTACCTGCTGCTTCCTATTAGGAAGAAAATGATCAGGGAACTCCGGAGCCACAGGGAAGCTTCAGTACCAATGACCATAAACCGGGAGGCTTCAGCAGGAGAAGAAACAATTTCTCCAGCTCCAGGCCCAGAAGGCACTGAGAGAACAATGAAGGGAAAGGAATCTAAAGAGCACCATAAAACCAGAAGGAAAATTGGTAGGAGAAATCCTCCTGGCAAGTTATTAAAAAGGGGAATTAATTTCGGGTCAGACTCAGCTGCCTCTGGCCTCTGCTGAAATGAGCTGGCTGCTCAGGGTACCCATCCATTTCTGCATGTGATTCAGGGAACAGAATCCATCCTGATGATGGCCCAGAGGTCCAGACTCTGTGGCTAAGACCTCCGTAGCCACATGCATAGGCTATGGAGAGGTAGAGGGGCCATAGAGGGAGTCACAGGGACAGGATGACTTCTGAAGGGCCTACAAAGAGATTCTGATGGAGGACACCAAGGCCTCCATGACTTTGGCGGGAGTCTACTTCTTCCTAATAGTAATCCAGCCTCAGCTCAGTTCTCTAACTTTGCAGAGGATTACTCAGCAACTTGTAGGTCACAAAGAGGAAACATTAAACAAGAAAGCAAACTTAAAGAACCAGCTAAGGAAAACAAGCTAGAGACTGGGGCAGTGTCACTCCTTACATTGCTTTTCTTTTCTGCATGCTGTGAGGACCAGAGACCAATTAACATTTGTAATTACAAGATTTTGTAAAAACCCTTTCTTAGGGCATCTGGACAATGCAGGCCACTGGGCTTCTGCAAACTGTTTTGATAGTTGAGGGAATTTTTGCTTTCTCTTCTCTTTTTCTTGCTAGGATAGGCCCAGCATGGGGAGATAAGCAGAAAGAAGACACTTCAACGTCTGGGGGTGATATTGAACACCAGCTTCAGTTTCCCTCAGCCAATAAAAGGAAACAGAATTTGAGGAAAAGGGAAGTGGCTTAATTTGTTGACAAATGAGGGTATCAGACTGGTGTTGAAAGACCATGGCCCTGCTCTTTGGCAGAGTGCAGGGGTATTTATATAAGGGAAAAAAAGGGAGATGGACAGGGGTCTGAAAAGGGGAGGAAGATGGGTTCCATATGGATATGGGTGGGCCCCAGCTTGCCTTTTTCAACAACTGCTGTTAACTCCCTTTTCCTTGGAATGTGAGAAGACAAACCTGTCAAACAAGGGGAAAATTGCAAGAAATATGGGAAAGACAAACTTGTTAGTGCTTATCTGTGAGACCGGTTATAAAGAAGGCAAACCTGTCAAATAAGGGGGGAATTGCAAGATATAGGGGAAGACAAACTTGTTAATTCTTGTTTTTTTTTAAAGATTTATTTATTTATTCATACAAGCACTGGGTACAGTCAGAAGCAAGGGAGGGTGAGAGAATTCACCAGAGCCAGAGCAGGGAACAGAACAGACAGACTGACAAAATACACTGCTGAGGGGAGCAGCAGGCATGGCAGGAGAGGTCTGCACGCCATGTGGGACCCTCGCCCGGCAGCCAGGGATCGAACCGGTGCTGCAGAGGCTGCGGGCAGCCTCGCAACCCGGCGCTCAACCGCTGCACCACCACGGGGGAGGCCCAAACTTGTTAATTCTTATCTGAGAGAACAGTCATTTGTAACTGCATCATCTGTAATTACAAGATTTTGTAAAAACCCTTTCTAAGGGCATCTGAACATGCAGGGCACTGGGCTGCTGCAAACTATTTTGATAGTTGAGGGGATTTTTGCTTTCTCCTCTTCTCTTTTTCTTGCTAGGATAGGCCAGCATAGGGAGAGAATAAGGAAGAAGACATTTCAAAGTCTGGGGGCACACATTTTAGGATGCAGGGGAAATGTCTTTGGTTTAGTTTTTATTCCCAAGAGAGGACTCCGTGATGGTTTCTTTGCTTGTAGACAAGTTGCAATGAGTTTAAATGATTTGCACTGTATTAAAGTATGTGTGAGGATGTTTAAACACATCAGTATATCCTAAGGCCACACAATATTAAAAAACCAAGATGTCTAATAAGATACAATTAAGTCAACAGACAATGAATGGCTATTACAGAGCAGATAAAAGAATATTTGAATAATTTGAACCTATGTAAACAAACAAATCATCTTGCATCCTTGGGTGATAATAAAATCAGACAATAAACTGTAAGATTGGAGAATTTCTATAATTACACAGGACTTAAGGGGAGTGGGGAAGGGCTAGCTTGGTTTTGGGCTTCAAAATGTTATTGCTAAGGTTTAAAATTGTGACAGAAGAACTCTACTATTGGCAGTGGGGTCACACTGGCAAGTCAGGGTAGTGGAGGGAAACCAGGGTAGTGAAGGGAAAGCCTGGTACAAAATTTCCAAAAGATAGTAAGCCTTGTGTAATGCAGGGGTCTGAGAAGCTAATGATGCTGCAGAGCCTGCCAAGCTCGTAGCAAGTGGAGTGGGTGGTGCAAGATTAGAAAGGCTCGCTAATGGCGTTATCCAAAGGAGGACTTCTGGCTCTCCACTCATGTGACACAAGGTTCAGAACTGAAATATTCATAGTTTTGTTCATTCCACCAACATTTAGTCGTATCTATCATATATCAGGCTTTGCACCGGGCTTGGGGCATATCAGGATGAATAAGACAATTAAGGCCTTTACTACAAGAATGATACTTATGTTCTGTGAGGAATAGACAGATAATAAGCTAAGTAAGCCCATCAATAGATTAGATAAAATCATATATTGATAATTGCTATGAAGAAATGACAACTAACCAATGGTGGGGTAGAGCTTGACTGGTGGTGGTGAGGAGCAACTGCAAGATAAGAAGGTCAGGGAAAGTCTGTGGCACCAGCAGAGATCTGAGTGGTGAGAATATGTCATGTTGGGGAAAGCCAGGATAGGCAGTAGGAATGGCATGTGCAAAGGTCCTTGGGAAGCACTAACTTGCTGTTCTTCAGAAACAGAGAGAAGGCCAACTTGTCTGACAAAGCCAAGGGAGCCAGGGAATGGGCTGGAAAGCAGCCAGGGAGTAGATATGGGAGGCCCTTGTAACGTAGGGTAACAATGTGGATCTTAGTCTAGAGGTCAGGAAATGTGAAGGTGAGGATGGATGGGATCTGACTTACGTTGAAATGTCTAAGAGCAAACTGACTCCTGGTACTTGTGGGGGCTTCGCCAACAGAAAAGGAAATTTGGAAAAAGGAGGAGATTTTGGGAAATGGAGTTGCTGGCCTTGGATATGAATCAGGACACCCCCTGCCACAAGGGTGGGGTCGCCATCTTGGCTGGTCAGAGACACTTCTCTAGCAACTCAGCCAGATGCAGTCCTGGATTGTTCCCTCTGTTGGAAGTGGAGAGAGGTGTGGAACAGATTCTCTCTCACAAGGAACCAACCTTGCTGATTTTGGACTTCTGGCCTCTGAGCTGCGAGAGAAAATATTTTTGTTTAGGCAACCCAAGGAAATGAACAGAGAGGGTGAGCCCTTTGCTCCTGGTCACACAGCTGGAGAAGTGGTAGAGGGAAGGTAAGGCAGGGGCGGAGTCTTGGAGCTGATGTTCTTAGTCTCCTTGCTGTAGAAGCACATTCCACAGGGGTGTACCAGTGGGTTTGGAAGGGGCCTAATCGCACGTCCAGCCACGAGCAGGGGGAGAGTCAGAGCTGCCTACTCTGCTCCATGCTACCCTTCCTCACTTCAAGGCTAAAACAGGGAGTATAAACAGTTAATGAATGTGCAGAAAAATCTGGATGGGGCGACTGGGTTGGAGTGAAGGTGAGTCTTACAATATCCCAACAGAGGGTCACCCAGATCTCCCTCGATACATGTTGGGAATCAGGTCGGGGGAGGGAAGGAGGGCCTAGACTCAGAATCCTTCTCAGCCTCCCGTGGTTGGGTGACCTTGGTGCCCAACTTCCCTGCTCCTCAGTCTTCTCATGCAGAAAATGTGGACAAACCCAAACCCCCACAGACCCTCTTCCTCTCCCCCCACCATGTTGTTACAGCAAATGTGACACTAAACCTGACCGCCTCTGGGTGGGAAGCAGGACTTGAAGGCGGGAAGACACACAGGTGTACCCTGCTCCCTTCCCCTCCCTGTCTCCCTTTGTTCGAGCTGGAGGACTGTGGTGTCTCAAGTTTGACTCTTAGTATGCACAGCCCTTCCCCAAGCTTCCAAGTGGGATGATCTACATGAAAAATTAATTGTGTATATTTTTCTCCATTTTTTCAAGTGGAGAAATTATTTAGGGCTTTGGGGAAGATGGGGCGGCTATTTGCTATGCAGTGGCTCATCCCCTTAGCCGTCACCCCTGCCATGTTCAGCAAATGATTCTTCTATTCTCTTCCTGGCAGGTGGTCTCGCAGCTACATGTGTTCTGCGCATCCAGCAGGGTGCTCCGGGGAATGCAGCGTGGTGATGACTGCTGTTTCTAATTACCGCAATATCAAGAGGCACGAGAAAGAAACTCGGCCGGCCTGGTGGGCTGCTGTGCAAACACGGGCATTACTAGTTCTCGGGTTTCCGGGGCTGCCAGGAACGGGTGGCCTGACTGGTCACTTGGGATTAAGGACTTGTCTGTCCCTAAACAAACTCAACATCTGAATGACGGACAGGAACATGAGAATCAATCGTCTTGTTTATCAAGCACTGTGTGCTCCTGGTTTTGTGCTGAGCACGGGGCTGGAGACATGTAAGCGCAATAAACACAGATCCACCCTCCAGGGAACTGACGTTCTAGGTAGGGGAGAGGACTAAGAAAGAAACAAGCAGCGCTTGTGGAGTTTAGAGTTTCGTGGGAGAGGGAGACCTTAGTCAAATGTGCTCACAAATGTGCAGTCACCAGCTGTGGTCAATGATGTGGAAGAAAAGTGCAAGCCTGTCTGAGTACACGTGGCAGGGTAGAAGAAGTCTCCTGGATGGGACTTCAGTCAATCATGGAGATGGAAAAGAAAGGCCACTTTTGGAAGTGCTGGGAAAGAATTCACAAGCTGTGTGGACAGATGTAGGAGTGAAGGAAATGGACGTTAAATATGACTTCTAAGTCTCTGACCAGGTACAGGAAATCAAAGGCACTCTTGGCAGCAGGGGCAGCTGGGGTGCGGAGTCAGTTTTGCTGGGTAAGCAGCCCAGAAGGAGACAAGTTCAGAGGGCCGAAGGAGTGACTGGTAACGCTAAGCCAGGTGGGCAGGCAGGTGGGTGAAGTGTTGGTGACTGTGAGGAGCGATGACTCCACAGGCGACAACATTGGAGGGCAGTGAATGCTGTGGCAAGTCTTCAGCCCTGGGGTCTGCTCACAGCTAGGACTATGCATGGGAGAAAGGGAGCTCACACCAATGAACAGACCTACTGTGTGCTTGGTTCGTTTTGGGTATTGACATACTCTCATCGTGTGGGATTGTTAGACACAAGACTCAGGCACTCACGGTCGTGTCAGTAAAGTGTATATGCATGTGTGTATGCAGTGTGGTGTACGTGTGTGCCTTATGGGTGCGTGCATGCCAATGTATATGATGTGGTGTGTGTGGTGTACATGGTGTGGTACATGTTTGTGGTTTGTGTATATGTTTGATGTATGCAGTCTGATGTGGATGTTACATGTGGTGTGGTGTGTATGTGATATGGCACGTTATGTGTATGGTGAATATAGTGGTGCATGTGTGTTTGGTGTTTACGGTACAGGATGTGTGTGTGTGATGTGTATAGTGTGTGGTGTGTTGTGTGGGAGTGTGAGTGGTGTTACTATATCCCAGGGTAGGAAACAGCTGAATCACCTGGGATGTGATCTTGGGAGGCAGGAAGGGCAGCCTCTCCTTCCTTCTTCCTCTGGACGCTTGTCTCTCATCTCGGCTCTCTCTGTGTCTCTTCCATTTCTCTGCTGACGATTAGATACCTTGTGGCCTGACCGTGGCTTTTCAATTTGAGTCCAATACATACATCCAATAAAATGTATTGAGCATCTCCTGGGCATTTTTTTGGCACTGAGGTTTTAGTAGATATTAAAGCAAAGGCTCTTATATCCCAATGGGGGAGACATAGCAAAAAAATGAAAATGTTTATTTGGGGCAGCTATACTGCTATGTAGATCAATGCAGTGCAGACCAATGAGGGTCTGCAAAGTGACTTTGGTGTGGTTGGGCAAAGTGATGTTTTGGTAACGGCTGTCTGGAAAGTCTCTTTCCGATCCAGTTACAGGCAGAGAGTGAACAGCCCCGGGGAGGAGCGATCCTGCAGTGTCTGCGTGAGTGTTCGCGGAGGAAGGGGATGTGGGACCGGCTTGCTCGAGGTCTTCCAAGAACAGGAGGAGACAAGTGTGTGTGTGTGGAGTGGCTGGGAGGCTGCCTTTGTGGTTCCTGGAACCCTTGCTGCTGCTGAGGTTAGTGTGTACCTGGGGATGGGATGATGTGGTGTGTGTGGTATACACAGTCCTTAGAGGAGCGCCAAAGCCGCTGAGATGCCATGTAGGCCAGGGGCTGAGGGAGGCTGCAGGGATGAGGGGAGCGCTCCGCAGGCAGAAGGGCGCTGCCCCCCTGCTGGCTTCCAAGCTCTGAGCCTCCATGCTCCCTATTAAAATGTCAACTTAGCTAATTATGCTAAGTTTATGTGAAATCACCACCACCAAAATTTATTACTTTTTCATGTTCCATGTTGTGTGAATTGTTTTCAGCTCTGCTCTTCACATTGACAGAGCAGCCTCCTTCAGTAGCAAAAGATGAGGGGGACGGAAGGAGAGAGAGACAAAGAGACAGAGAGAGACAGACAGACAGAGAGAGAGAGTCACAGAGAGAGAGAGACAGAGAGGGAGAGAGAGAGACAGACAGAGAGAGAGAGAGAGGCACAGACAGCACTGTCTGGGTGCTGGGTGAAGGGGAGAGGGGAACATGATCCTTGGGGAGGGGCAGTAAGTATCCTCAAGGGTTTAAAAAGCACTTAGTGCAGCATCTTGAGATAGGGTGAGAGCTCAAAATGGTAACTGTTACTGTAATTAGGAAGATAAGGTGCCCTGGAAGGCAGTTTGCTGGTCACACCTGGGAAGACCATTAAGTAATTTGTCACCAGGAAGGAGAAAGAGCAGTCAAGCCATGGGCTGCGTGGGAGCCCACCGGTTCTGTCCCCACTTCCCACGCGCCCTGCAGCCCTGCCTGCCGGACTCTGGGCATCTCTGCTCCTGCTTTACTGTCCACTGCTTTCACGTCTCCACCTCAGCTGCCCTCTCCTCCAAGCACTCCTGTCCTCTTCCCCTTATATAGCTTCTTTTAAGCAGAAATTTGAGTAGAAATCATTTACAGTTACAGATCTTGGTCCAGATCTTTACTAATCAAGTTGCACTGGAGTAATGACTCCTCACGTCTAAGAGTGCAGAGTGAGGAGAATTTTGCCTCCAGCTTGATTTTTAATAGGAAAAAGAAAAAGTGAAGAGTTGAGGTGATTTCTGTTCTTATAACCCCAGAGGAATCCACTCTGAGTGGGCCACCTCTGTCCCTCTTGGTTGCGTTGAGGATGTGCCCACGTGTCCTGGCTCTGAGGTAGATACTCTATACAAATTCATAAAGAAAGAAAATTGGGATGGACACAATTTGATTAGGAACTGACGTTTCAAAAGAGCAGAACTACTGGTACTTACATACTCACTGGGGTGCATTTTACCCAGACCTGTAATGGCTGCTGAGAAAGGACAATTTTACTTACAGGGACTACAATGGTGTGAGGGAGAGGAAAGAACAAGTAAGATGAGCCAAGTCCGGGAGGCTAAGAGAAGAGGAACCCATTAGGAGAACATCATGCCCATGACTGGCATCCATTTTGGCCTCACTTATAAGGCATTTTTCCATCTGATTTCCTCATTTTGGCTGTATAATAACCTTGAGAAATAGAGCTGGTGGTATTATCTGTATTTTCATCCACAGGATCAGTGAAGCTCAGGGCGATTAAGTGATTGCTCTGTGGACACACAGCCAGTAAATGAAAGAGGTCAAATATTTTGACTCTTTGCTGCATGTTATTTTTATTTCTGTAGTCTCTAGAAGGTGAGCATAGGTTTTATAAAATGTTTGAGTGATCATTATTTCTTCCTTCATTGGGAATGTTGGGTAGACCCAAATGGTTTTGTTGGGGAATGGGTAAAGGTATAGAGACAAATTGAACGAAGGTAACTTTTGACCACGGCTGCCATCACTACTTCGGTTAAGTTTAGGGCCACTGGCCAAGACTGCTGCCTTATTCTCACAAATAGTGATGGTGACCAGATCGACTAATAAGTGAGTTTTAAGTGTCAGTTTGTGTTCTTTGATTGCAAACAACAGAAATCAACTTGGATAAGTTAATTTCCAAGGGAAGCTTGTTGGGAAGATTTAAGATAGTGCCCAGGGCTTAAGGGATGATGAAAGAACTAGGACTGGGCAGCTGAGGGGGTGAGAAGGCAGGGCCCCCTGTGGGTAGCACTGGGGCACTGCTGGGGAGGGTCTGATCCACTAAGCTGAGGCACATGCTCGCTCTTTGACCAGGGACTAGCTGAGTCTCACTAAAGTGATTGAGTCAGAAAAAGAAAACAGAATTTGCGCTTACTAAAAGAGGGAGAGCTGGGATGAAATGTCCATCCTCTGCCTTCTTCCCCAGCCCCTCAATCCTTCAGTGAAGGAAAAATTTTGCCAGTTCTGGTCCAGGATCTTTTGTGATGAGAAAGAGGGGGGGCTATGTAAAAAGGTTTGGGGGTGGTGGTGATAGAGGGATTAGATTAGTTAATATAGGGAAAGATAAAGAGAAAAAGGTCTTCATGCTTTGCCAGGTATTAGGATTTGGGAAAAAATTGGGGGTTTGAATCTCCCAAATAGCAACTAATAGGGCAGCAAGGAGGCGCTTCTGAGATGTGGTATGTTGAGTTATGAATTGAGTCACTCTTAATGCACTCTGTGAGTAACAAGTGAATATGTATGATTGTGATTTTGTACACAAACTGATTTTATTGGGGTTACATTGATATTTAGTGTCTGTCATCAAAATTCTTGGCAAGTGGGTGGTGACAGCTAGAAGGGCAGGAGATGAATGTGGTTAAAACCTTTCCTCCTTTTTTTCCTCCTGATTCTAGAATTACTCATTTTTGTTTTTCCATGAGGAAAATTTAAAATATGCTTAAACTTTCCTTAAGGATGTAAAACCTGTAATGGCCTTATTTTTGAAAGAGTGAGTATATTTCTGATCAGGGACCAGGATGTGCTTGGATGAGCCCTAAATTTCCATTATTATTGTTCCCTTGTAAACAGCTCATCATTTTTATTATAAAATAAGAACTCAAGTGCACCATTTTATAGATAAGAAAATTGAAGCACATGATCTAACCCATAAAAGTTTAATTAGGCTATTCTGTAGTGTTATTTGGAAACCAACATTATTATCACCATCGTAACTAACTTCTGGAGTTAAGCATTTCACATACTTAGGAACCTATGGGGTAAACCTACTTTTACCTCCATTTTATAGATGAGAAGAGTAAAGCCTCTTGCTTGTTTATAGTCACACAGGTAATAGGAGAGCATCTAAAACTGACCCATCTGGCTGCAGAGTCCACCCTCTGAACACCTCCGCCTAGTACTGCAGGCGATAATCCATTAACCACTCATTCTTCTAGACTCTGATATGACCACTGAATAGTTCTGCTTGCTAGTAAGCCCCATTTACCACAACTGCACTTAATACATAGAACCCAATCTATTATTTTTAGTAATAATTGGTAAATCCAATATTCACTAATACTAATAACATTAGGAGAACAAAAAAGGTTCATTGGAAAGTTAATGAATCATTTTTGGATTAATTAGGATTTGCTAATTTATTAATTTACAATCTATTTTTGAATATTTACTATGTGCTAGATCCTGTGAAAACAACAATAAGCCAAGGAGATAAAATCCTTCCCTTCAAGGCATTCAGAGCCTGGCAGAAATGTCAGATAAAAATAATTGCAAAAAATAAACATATAGTAACAAATTCTGATAATGATACATTCTGTCACAGGAATTTAGTGATAGGTAAGACAGAAAACAGAGAAATGAAGGGGAAGCAAGTAGATGTATCAGAGTCTTTCATGCATCCACTCACCATTTATTGGGTAGTGTAGGTGTACAACCTCATGTCCGTGGCCATGGAGGGTATGATAATGAGCAAGATTCAAGGGAGAAAAGCCATGCATGCCAATAACCAGATGGCTGTGTGCAATAGAAACATGAATGAAGAGGACACGACGGCAGTGGTGACTGTGATGCACAATTTGAAGTACTCCACGTGGGTATCTTACTAAGCCTTAAAACAATCCTGTTAGGTAGGTGCTATTGTGACCCCACGTGAATGGAAGGGGATAGTGAGCAGCTGGGGACAGATTCCCATCAGGTTTGTATCTAAGGGCCATGAGATATGGCAATGGAGGCAGAGAGTTTAAGGAATAGCTACAAAGTGGCGGAGAGGGAGGGGCAAGGTGCTGGCATTAGAAAGGAGTGCATGCCCCCGCCGGGAAGAAACAGGAGAACCATTCTGGAGGAGTAGATATCTGACATGTGCCTTGAAGCCTGGGGAGAATTTAGAAGGCAGAGACATGGGCTAATGGCAGGCACCAAAGCTGTGGCATATGCTGTAGCAAAGCAAGCTGTAGCAAATGTGGGGGACTGGCGCAGATCCCCGCAATAGCAGGGCAGGGCAGTTCTTCAGTCATCCGGGAAACTTTTTACAGACTCTAGGGATTTACTCCAAAAGAGTCTCTGTAAGTTTGGGTCAGGCCTAAGAACACTCATTTTTACAAAGCACCCTGGGTGAAGCTGCTCCTTGGGCAGGTGTTTGGGAGTGCTAGTGTGGGACGTGTGTGGAACCACAATATAGGACAATAATGAGGTAAGGCAGGGTGTGTTCAGATTCTGCCTGCCTGGGGCTCAGAGCCTTTCAGTTTTCTTCTCAGGTGGGAGACAGCTGCGAAGCAACATTGAGCCAAACTGGGAAGGTTCGTGTGATCAGGGATGCTGGGCTTCTTCAGAGAGGGAAGTCTAAGGGCAAGATTAGTTAGTGGCTAGTTAATTGTCTGTGTCAGCGGTGCATGGACCGGGTGGAGGCAGTGAGTGTGGCCTGAGAGCCCTAAGGGTCATGGGGGCAGGGTCAGTGGGACATGGGGCCAAATGGATAGGAGGGGGGGCAGGGAGGAGCAGGGCAGGTGCATTGCAGGACCGCCTCTGGACAGTGGTCTCCAGTGGAGATGAGGGGGGAGTCTGCTGGCCAGAGCTTGACCTTGTCATGGGACTAAGTAGCCTGAACTTTTTTTTTTTTTTTTTTTTTTTATAAATTTTATTGTTATATTCCCCATACAATTGCAGCCCCCCATTCTGACCCCAATCCCTCCCCTCCCGCCCCCGCCCCCATAAAAGTGTCTCTGGTTCATAGTTTTTTGTTGATTTTGATTTTCACTTTCTTATAGTTATTCATTTTCCGGGTCCCTTATTTAAGTTTTCTAGATTCCTGCTATGAGTGAGACCATCCGGTATTTTTCTTTTTCTTTTTGGCTTATTTCGCTGAGCATGATCCCTTCCAGCGCCATCCATGTTGCAGCAAATTGCATGTGTTTATCTTTTTTGAATGCTGAGTAATATTCCATGGTATATATGTACCACATCTTCTTGATCCAGTCATCTATTTTTGGGCATTTGGGTTGTTTCCAAAGCTTAGCTATTGTAAACAGTGCTGCTATAAACATAGGGGTGCAGGTGTTCTTTGGAATTGATGTTTCTGTGTCCTTTGGGTAAATACCTAGGAGTGGAATTGCTGGGTCATATGGAAGCTCTATGTTTAGTAGGTCCAGAAATCTCCACACAGCTTTCCACAGTGGTTGGACCAGTTTGCACTCCCACCAACAGTGCAGAAGAGTTCCTTTTTCTCCACACCCTCGCCAACATTTGTTGTTGCTAGTTTTTTTAATATGTGCCATTCTCACTGGTGTAAGATGGTATCTCATGGTAGTTTTGATTTGCATTTCCCTGATGACAAGTGATGTTGAACATTTTTTCATATGCCTGTTGGCCATTTGCATTTCCTCTTCAGAGAAGTTTCTTTTTAGCTCTTCTGCCCATTTTTTGACTGGATTCTTTTCTTTGTTGTTGTTGAGTCTCATCAGCTCTTTGCAGATTTTTGTGATCAGTCCTTTATCATTAGTGTTGTGTGCAAAAATGTTCTCCCAGTTGGTGGGGTTTCTCTTTGTTTTTGTTATTGTCTCTTTTGCTGTGCAAAAGCTCTTTAATTTGATGTAGTCCCAGCTGTTTATCTTTGCCTTCACTATCACTGCTTTGGGTGATGTGTCTGTAAAGATGTCTTTGATGTGCAAATCACGTAGTGTTTCGCCTATATTTCCTTCTATATATTTTATGGTTTCAGGTCTTATGTCTAGTTCTTTAATCCATTTTGAGTTGATTTTTGTGTATGGTGTGAGGTGGTGGTCAAGCTTCATTCTTTTGCATGTAGCGACCCAGTTTTCCCAGCACCATTTATTGAACAAACTTTCTTTGCTCCAATGCATAGTCTTTGCTCCTTTGTCAAAGATTAGTTGACCATAAATCTGTGGGTTTATTTCTGGATTTTCTATTCGATTCCATTGGTCTGTATGTCTGTTCTTGTTCCAATACCATGCAGTTTTGATGATTATGGCTTTGTAGTATAGTTTGAAGTCTGGGAGTCTGATGCCTCCATTCCCTTCTTTTTTTTTCAGGAGAGCTTTGGCTATTCGGGGTTTTTTGTGATTCCATATGAATTTCATCAATAATTATTCTATTTCTTTGAAGAATGACATTGAAATTTTGATTGGAATAGCATTGAATCTGTATATTGCTTTTGGAAGGATGGCCATTTTAATAATGTTTATTCTTCCAATCCATGAGCAGGGGATGTCTCTCCATTTTTTTGTGTCTTCTTCTATTTCTTTTAACAGTGTTTTATAGTTTTCTTTGTATAAGTAGCCTGAACTTTTTTCCTCATCCTGTCCTTTAGGAGTCTCCATGGAAGCCGCTTTATAAGTATCTTAGATGTCGAAGTAACATTTCATAAGCCCTTCTGGGTGAAAGGAAAGGTTCTTTATAGAATAGGAAAGGAAAGTAGATGCAGGAATAATCATGTCAAGAACAAGGAAAGACCTACTAGTTGAGTGATTTGTCTTGGCTCAGAAACAGAATCATTTCAGCCAAATAACTGTATCAATAACCATCACAATAGTAGCAATAGGGTACTCACTGTGGGATAACTACTGTGTTAGACGCTTCATCTGCATCATCTCATTAACTCCTGCAACCGTCCTGAGAAATGCTAACTGGGGCATTCTTAGCTCCAGGTAACAGATGAAGGAGCTGAGGCTTACAAAGATAAAACTTGCTCAGGTTTCAGCAGATCAGAATGGCAGAGCCGAGATGCTGTTTAAGCCATGATGGGCTGCGACTTCTGCGGTGCAACTGTCGCAAGGTTGCTGGCACCTGGACCTCATTTGTGACATTACCTTCCTATTGTTAAGTTAACTTGGTCCTTGTTCATTTTAAAAACTGCAAAAACCCCAGCCAGCCAATATCCTGCTTCCCTGCCACCCTGGTATCAGCCCCATAAAACCAGAACCCACCTGCTCTCAGGCTGAGGGTATGACTCGGGGCTGGTGCTGCAGCCCCTCTATTACTGTTGTGACTCACAATTAAGGTAACTTGTTGGAGCCTTTGCTTTGGTTTCTCCCTAAATTCTCCTGGTCATATCAATAAAGGCAGACAAGAACTCAAACAGAAAGTTGCTTGAGTGGGACACCTGGATAAGGGAGAGAGCCAAGAGCACTGGATGGAGCCAGCGTCTCAGGGTCAAATCCCGGTGCTGTCATTCCCAGAGTCACTCAAAACGAGGCCAGTTCACACCCTTGTAAACTGTTGAGAGCATTTGTCCACCCCACCTACTACCCACAGCCTCTCTGGGTAGTGGCAAGGCTCAAACAAAGCATGGTGAAGTAATGGTAATTCAGAATGTCCCATTCTACCCCCTGCTCACACAGAGAGGACCGCAATGCTGACACTTAATTTCAAGTGCAAACTCTCCTTGGAGGGTGGAGGGGGCAGTCGCTCAGCTCCACTCAGCTCAGCAGATGCCGAGGGCATCTTCAGGCCTGGAAGTGCGCCCAACAGTGTTCAAAAGACTTTTGGTGACTGGTTCTCACGTGACGGGCAGGGGAAGTACACAAAATATGAAAGTCAACCTTTCAACCTTGCAGTGCAAAGAAAAGTGGGCTTGAACACTGCAATGGAAATGTCTTCTTCCATGAATCTCAAAACCTAGGAGTTGACTGGATCAATAGACTGTCATTTTGAAAACAACTAAAGGACAGGAATACAATGATAATCAGCAGGGTGCATGGATTTACCAGATACAAATCATATAACACTGAAATAATTTCTTTCCATCAGAAGATAACTGACTTTGGCTTGGGGCCAATAAATAGCAGACTTAGAGGAATGAATATTGCAGCTCAATGAAGAAATAACTCTTACTTATCTTCCTCTGAATCCTAACTTGGAGAACCAGCAAATTCATTAGTTCTAATTTGGGGAGGGGTAAGAAAAAGAGGGAAGAGAAACTTCATCTCAGTTGGAGTTTGCTTATCTCAAGAATGTGGCTGTGAATTCACCTCTTTTCCACCAAAGTTGAAATTCTCCCACTGAGGGCCTTCCTTGCGGCAAAGGGGTTAAGTCTCAGTACTATGAAGCAGACACTGAGGCCTGAGTTCTAGCCCCAGCCAGGGAGCTACCCACATGGCACAGCAGACCCCTCCTCTCTCCCTGCTGCCCCCTCAGCAATGTACTTTAGTAAATCTGACTATTCTACCCCCCCCCACTTTGTCTCTGGTGAATCCTCTCACCCCCCACCTCTGTCCTACACCCCAGTTCTTGTATGAATAAATGAATAAAAATAAATCTTTAATTAAAAAAAAAGAAATTCTTCCATTGAGACCAAGTTGTCCTGGGGCTGCTAAACTGTGGAGGAAGAATGTTTATTGATTGCGTGCATGTATTTTACAAGGGGAGCAATGCCCTGGATTGCTCTGAATCTGTTTTATAGTGTAACTGTTTCTTTTAGCAAGGCATTTTGTTTATAAGCATCAGCCCCTTATAGTCTGGTGGTCTTCAGTTGCTTCAGGCAATTATTTTGCTTTTCTAAACTAGAATCAAAGGAAATTGAGAGCTGATGTGCCACCTTCCACCCTGCTTTTCTGCAGGGTCCTTTCCCCCAGCTCAGCTTAGCCTTGATCCACCGTGAAACCTTGAGGAACATGCTGGTTCTGGGATAAAAACTCTTGCCCAGCCTCTGGGCACCCAATGCAGCATGGCCTCCGGTGCTGTGGCATGCGCAGGGAGTTGATTGTTTCATCTTGCACAGTCTGATATATAAGTAGGAGGATCTGTCACATAGGGTTGATCTTACGTCACCAATAAATGCAAGAGAGCCTCAGCATGGCATGGCTTGTAGCACTCAAGGTTGATAAAACATCCACGAGTCTGTGGGATCTATCTGCCCATATGTACTTAAGTGATTACTCATGGCTTCTGAGTCTTGTCACTCACTCTTTCAGCCAATGTTTAGAGAGCACATACGGTATATCAGGCATGGTGCAAGAAGCTGCTGATATGAAAAATAATTAAAAGAAACCTCCAACTTTTTTTTTTAATTTTTTTTAATTAATAAATTTTATTTTTATATTCCCCATACAATTGCAATCCCCCCATTCTGACCCCAATCCCTCCCCTCCCGCCCCCCACCCCCCAAAAAGTGTCTCTGGTTCATAGTTTTTGTTGATTTTGATTTTCACTTTCTTATAGTTATTCATTTTCCTGGTCCCTTATTTAAGTATTCTAGATTCCTGCTATGAGTGAGACCATCTGGTATTTTTCTTTTTCTTTCTGGCTTATTTCACTGAGCATGATCCCTTCCAGCGCCATCCATGTTGCTGCAAATTGCATGTGTTTATCTTTTTTGAATGCTGAGTAATATTCCATGGTATATATGTACCACATCTTCTTGATCCAGTCATCTATTTTTGGGCATTTGGGCTGTTTCCAAAGCTTAGCTATTGTAAATAGTGCTGCTATAAACATAGGGGTGCAGGTGTTCTTTGGAATTGATGAGAAACCTCCAACTTTTTAAAGTTTGGAGTCTGGAGGGAAGACTCACATTAAGCACAACTGTGGTTCCGTGTGCTGAATGCCGTGTGCAAAGGGGTGTCTAAGAGAAAGTAGATCGATGCTTTTGAGGGTCAGGAGAAGCTTTCTAGGAGAGGAAGGTGCTCACTGAGCTGAGTCTGAAAGACACAGTGAGGCATCTGAGACTGTCCTGGCTGGAGAGCCCCTCACAAGGGAGCTGAACCACATGGACAGAGAGTTAGAGGGGTCCTCACGGAAAATCAGGGAGCTGTTCCTAGTAGGAAGGAGACTGAATGACAGGCATGCAAAAATGATAGCAGAGTTCTCCTTCTTGAAAAGCTTTATCTTTCCAACAAGATGTACATTTCCTGTGTTGGAAACCAGATTTGTCCAGATTCCTCCATGGCAGGTAAGGCCCCAAAACAACATTTGCTACAAACCGTCCTGGTTGTTCAGCTGCAGTGTGCGGGCACCTGGGAAGCTACTGTCAACAAGGCCTTGCTGGAGTAGAAGCTGGGGAGTTGTCCCCAAAGCCCACCTCTGTCCTCTCTCACTTTCCCGTCTGGCCCGGAGGACAGCAAGCACCTCACACCTTCCCATCAGGGCTGCCTCATTGCCCTGCTGATTGGGAGGGCTGTCCTAGAGGCCCAGGTCCACTTTCCTGATTAACTCCTGATTCTCATCAGTTGCTGCAGCAAACAGGGCCATACAGGCTGCATAACGACTCCCCTCCCCTCCCTTAGCGCTTAATGTCTTCCACTATGTGGGAATCACTTCTACATGGAGCTGCAGCTGTGTGCTTGTCATTAATTTCAGTGTCAGGAACCTATTCAGCCCTCAGCTCAAAATTGTCTCTAGGAGACGATTAGGGTAGCCAGGCTTTCCCACTTCACAATTCAGGGAAGACTGTGAAGGAAAGGGGCCTCGGAGTGGGCGTCCGTCCCTCCAAGCAGGGAGGCCTGTGTAAATGGCAGTCCACACTGGGACAGGCCAAGGTTGGAACCAATGTCATGGAGGATGCCCTTTGTAGGGTAAGGTGAAAGGTATCAGGCTTTTCTGCCCTCCCTCCATCAGGATAGATGATGGAACCCTGCGGTCCTGAATGCATGCCTGATGGTGGGCACCTGCATGCCTGATGGTAGGGTGTGGGCATAGGTAGATGGGATTCACCTGGGCTGAGACTGGGCTTTTAAGGGTGGCGTCACGGGGATGCCAGCAGAAGCCAAGAATGAACGGAAGCCGAGAGAAGGAGAAGCAGAGAAGCAGAAACAGAACTATGAGAGAGAGCCCACATAGAGTGAAGACTTGCTGGGGGCTGGGAGGCTGGCAGGCCTCCCAGCCCCCCAGCACCCCTATCTGCCATGTACCAAGTAAATCCCAATAAAAAACCTGCAAAAACCACTGAGGGTTTCCAGGACCCTTCCCTCCTTCACTCGGTCTGCATGGGATCATAGAAAACCTGCTCAGTGGGCCTTCCTGCCACTACACCCTTTCTCTGGTGCCTCTTCCCGTAATGCCGTGGCTGAGGCGGAGCCTGCAACCAAGAGGAAAGAGCGCGAGCCCCGGAGTTGAGAAGGGCAAGGCTGACCCCTGTTCTGCTTTGAACTGGCGTGTCCGATGGGATAAGAGTCTGTGTCCCTGTTTTCTTCTCTGTGGCCTGGGGCTGCCCACCAGCAGGGCTGTGAGGGTCACCCAGGGGATTCGTGCTCTGAGCATATTCTCTTTCCTCACTTACAAATGGGAGAAGTGGGCCCAATCTCTAGGTCCCTCCAGCTCTAAAATGCTATAGCTATTTTGAAAAATGAAATTACGATAACAAATACTGGTATTGTTGTTATTACAAATGGTAAATCAAAGAGCCCACTAAGGCCCTGAACAACCTGCTGTTCTCAATGGCCAGCACTTGGCAGAGGGGAGCAAGGCAGCCTCGAACTTACCAGCGGCTGGAGCCATGACAGCCTGCTCAGCAAGGAGACTTCCCTGCAATGTGAATAGTCAAAGGAACCACCAATACCTTCCCCCCCAACCTGGCAACCTTTCAATACTCATTTAACAGCAAAATGGATATTTTCGGTAAGAAGTGGGCATTGCAGTAAAAAAAAAAACAGTTAATCTAACTTTTGGCTAGGTCAAAAAAAATCATCTTTGTGTGGTTACAGAGAGGAGAGAGACCAGATCCCTGCAGTCATCCTGGGGAAGCAGGACACCCGAGCATGAGGCATGGAATAAAGGTGAGTTAAATGTGAACATAACCCGAGGTGCACAGGATCCCCAGGGCGCTCCACGGTTTACCTGGTGAATGAGGGGCAGGGAGCCGTCTGTGAGGGTGGGAACAAAGTGCTTCTGGGGTCAAGTTCATGAACCTGGAGGTCTAAGAACACACAGCAAACAGCCAAGATGGCCACCTTGCTGGATCCCACGAAGCAGAGGTCCTTGATGGTGAAGGGACTTCAATAATCACAGTCTGGGGCTTTATTAAACCCAGAGAAGTCATTGCCCCCTACAATGATGCCCTCTTGCTACTCCTTTTCACAGAATGCTTTCTAGGACTCGGCGGACTTTAAGATCTCTCGAAAGTCTTTCAAGAAAGAGATCTTAAGAAATCTTTCATACTTTCTCCTGGGATGGATAGGAAGCACACACGGGTAGAACGAACTCGAAGGCCATAAGGCCCGAACTTCAGAGCTTGAACAAGTCACTTACACTCTGAGTCTCAGTTTTCTTATTGGTCAAAGGTGTTAATTCTTGCAGTCAGTGAGAATCTCTGACCCAAAAGGAAATATTCTATGTGCAAGAGCTTTGTCAACTCAAAACTGTTATTGTAACTAAGAACTTGTCTCATGTAGCTCTTTAACATATTATTAGTTCTCTGAGTCCTATTCCTTCATCTGTGAAATGCAGATAGTAAGAGCAGCGCTGAGCAGGGTCATCCTGGAGGCAAGACAAGGGATGTGTAGTGTTTAACAGGGGCCGACTCCCCAAGCCTGAGGAATCTATGCTTGTCCCTCCTCATCTTCTAGTGGTTCAAAGCTTTGTTGGTCACAAAGAAGGTTTGGAGCCTTGCTGGCAAAGGACTTTATAATGAACACCCTGGTGACTCTCCCCTCTGGAGACAATCTGAGAATGAAAACGGCTTTACGTCACCTGTCCAGTCCAGCAGGCCACAAGCAGAGAAGTGTATATAAAGAGACAGCTCTTGATGCAGTGCAGACACAGCCCACTCTGACTTTTCCCTTCTCCTTTCTGGCCTGCAATCAGGACAAATGAGGGGCCAAGAACAGGAAGTATGAGGTCAGCAGAGAGGACCCTCAGGCACCAGCCTCTCACCCAGACAAGCTGAGGTGGCGCCTACATGACGGGAACAGTGACATCCATGAGGACTTGGGTGATGTCAGCCTCAATCTCCACAAGGGGATCAAGTTGTGTGTGGAGCAGCAGTAAATCCTGGGGTATTAGGTCAGCCTTGGTGCTGGGCATTGCTTTGCATGGGCTCAGGAAACCCCAAATTATCCATCATCAAAGCTTGATTTATTTCTCTTGGGCACTTGTTTGGAGCCTCTGAGGCTTTCTCTGCCTTTTGACAGATGTTGCTGATTCTACCTTCCTGGCTCCATTTCCTTCTCTATTGCTCAACTGTGTTAGTCACACTCAGAGTGCCCTGAGTCCTCTCCCAGCCTCTTTTCTCTTCTTCTCCTCTCAAGAGGTCCACAGGCAACCCCATTAATCCTACCCACAATCTTGGCTTCTGCCATCACCTCAGGCTGATGCTATTTGCATTTCTATCTTCAGTCCCTACTGCTCTCCTGAGTTACATGCCCATTTCTCCAGTTGCCTATTGGACAGGTTCACTTCATGTCTTGTGTGAACTTTCTATATCCAAAACATCCCGGGGAAATGCCTTTTCTCCTAACTTCTGGCTCCCATATGTACATGCTTCGGGGGGGGGGTGGCATCTCATCCATGCATATGTGGACAATGACACAGGTGAAAAGAATTCCATGTGGAGGCCATGATGCATTCTATTTTTACTGGAAGGTGAGTAGAATACCATAAAATAGCAGGTAAAATCTTTATTAAATATTAAGGTGGAATTTAAGACTAAAGGGAATGTTTCACAAGGGTCACAACAGATTATGCCTCTCACTTCTCAATGGGGTACGAATTTGTTCTTCCATAAAGGATTTGCATTACCTTGGATTAGAACAAACAGCAAAGTCATCTGCAGGAGAGGAAATGTTCCCAACCATAATGCCTTGATTGTAATTGACTGACTGGATTAGCTGGTCAGCATTGGAGCCCCAGAGAAAAGGAGTGTGCTCACCAGCACTAGTAGGAAGGGGAAATCTTGGCCAGTAGAAGTCCTGGCCTAGTGACAAAGACATGAATGATGTGGAGACTGGGTGCAGGAGGCACACCCAGCCACCTGTGAGTGTTCTCACAGTGCTGACAAGAGCATATAATAGTAAGGTGTAGACAGTGTGGGAGATTTGGAATTTTTCCATTTAGTATCTGCTTATTCTACTTTCATTAATAGCCCTCTTTGATCCCTGAGATTCACCTTTCTTTACCTTCTAAGAACATTTAGGCATGATTTTATCCCCAATTCAGAGGGTATGATCTTAGTCTAGTTAGCACATTTTATTTCCCTAATCACAGAGTGTGAATCATAAGATGTTTGCAGATCCACTAGAAAAGAGGCTATGCCCTTATCTGGTTTTGGAGTTGTGAGTGTGAGGCTGGGGCTGTTGCAGTCACCTTGCCACCAAGTGGAGAGAGATTATCTGAGAGTGAAGTCAACTGAAAGAAAGCAGGGACAAGAGAGGAGAGAAGCTAAATCTCTTGGGGCTTTTGCATTAAGTCATGACCAAGAGCAGTTCTACTTCTGGTTTTCTCAGTTGTATAAGCCAGGTGGTCCCCTTTTTTGCTTAGCCAGTTGGGCTGGGTTTTCTGTCACTTGCAACCATGAAGAATTCTAATGGCCATGTGTACATACATCAGGCCATCTAAGTCTGATGGGAACTATACATTGTTTCTTTTTACTTTCCTTGATTTCATTTCTTTTTTGCCAAGCTGCCTTCTTATTATTGTTGGTTATCCAGTGGATCTTTCCAGGGGGAGTGAATGTGCTGATTACATATATTCATAGACATTTCCAATCCAAATAAGAAGCTTAAAAAATTGTAAGGAAGTAAATGGGCTTTCTGATTTTATAACTCTGTCACTGTGAGCCTGATTCCTTAGAGAAGGTACAAATTGGGTTTCTGGCTGAAAAGATTGTGGGTAAGATTTTGGACTGTGGAAAACTGACGAGAGTAGTAAATGCAGCCTCTAGTTCTATTCTATGGAAGAAAAACCAGATATCAATGTGTAGTTGTGTGAGAATCAAAAATATTTCACTTCCTTATCCTTCAAGAACCATTGAAATGTCCTCTGTTTTCCCATTCATTGATTGATTCATTCAATGATTGTGTCCCAAACACTGGGTACACATAGTGAAGAAACCTGACAAATCTCTCTGCCCTTAACGGGCTTGCATTCTTGCCAGGGGAGACAGACAAAAAATTAGATAGACACATAAGGTCGACAGTAAAATTACTTGGTGGGAGACTGAATTTTTCAGAGAGGGTGATCAGAGCAGCAACTCTTGACCAAAGACCCAAAGACTGTAAGAGTGTCCAGCGGAGGGAGCAGCCAGTGCCAAGGCCCTGGGGCAGTTGCTGACCTGGCGTTTGGGTTAGGGGTAACAGTGGAGGAGGTTCAGCACACGCAGACTCATGGGTCAGACTGTGTGAGAGGGAAGCCTTTGATCTAGCAGACATAACACAAACTATTAAGGTGACCTTGCTCGGGATAGGGCCTACAGGATGTTTGGTTTATAAGTGTCCCTATAGAGCAGTTTTATCGATGATTAGCATTTTTCCTTCTGTTCTCAAGGGCAATTAGTAGTGCTAAGGTGGTTTTGTTCTATGTCCAAACCCCACTTTTCTTTTCTTTCATTCTATTTGTTGATGTCCCACGTCCCTTACTGCCCCTGCTGGACAATGCTGTCTGCATCGGTTGCTCCCCTATATCAACGCCTGTAGGACTGTCCTGTGCTCTCCAGCTCTCTGTCTGCAACTGTTTGTAAAGATTAGGCTTTAATATACACAGACTTATGCCTCAATTGCATAGCCTTAATCAATTTGACTTTCTTGCTTTTTTTTTTATGAGATCTATTGTCTTCTGATTACAAAAGAAATACATGCCCATTGTAGAATGCAATTGATTTTCTAGAGCTTTTATTTTAAATTTGCATTCCCTCGGAATGCCCATCTGGGCAATCTGGGAGCTGCAGGAGGGGCAGCTCTCCTTGAATGCAAATGCATCCTGTGCCGTCTTTGCTGGTGAAAGGGCTTCCGGGGAAACAAGTATTCACAGCTGAGAGCTGCCTGGACAACCTTTCTCATTGTGCAAACATCCTTCCCCTCTAGTTGTTTTTTTGTCCCTCCCTTTCAAACTTGCTTTTAGCAACAACCGCTGGAATTAAAAGGCTTTTACTTACCAGAAAAATCTGGTCTTGTGGGGACTTTGCTGCTTATTTGTTCCATGCTCTCTGCTTAGACAGCTTACATGTTATTTGAAGGGCTAACTCATTTGTATAGTTCATTTCTGTGCTGGTGTTCACTCTGGTTTCTGAATATGCAAGGATATTACACATACAATCATTTGGTTAAATTAGAAAGAATCAGGTAGTTAACAAAGCCTAGTTACTATTGCATGCTCAACATTCTCTTTCATCCTTTTCCTTTTTAGGAACCCATTACTCTGGATCTTATGCATGAAAATTACATGTTCTCATGCCAGGGAGAGAAAAATAACATTTATGACACAATCTAGTCTGTGTCACTCACATATCTTCATGACTTACAATCCACCATGACTCTTAAAGTATCGTCCCTGTTTTATGAATGTCCTTGTGACTCAAGATCATCTAGCTCTGAAGAAACTGGGACTCAGAGAGATTAAGTGTCTGCACAAGAATCTTGAGTTTGGATAAGTCCTATTTGGATAAGTACTATTTCAGAGAGAGGACCCGAAAAATTGCAACTTGAGGAGACCACGTTAAGTTGTTTGTTAATTGCAAAGACCATAGGTGTGGGTTCTCTGTCCAGATTATTATTTTTTGTTCCAGTTTTTCTCATCTGCTTTCTCCTTTTTACCTGCAGCCAGTTGTCCAGGGATTGACATATGGCTGGGAGCAGATTTGTGTGAGCACAGACAGGAGAGCCCAAGGAAAACCTACTGGCTTGGCTGATGGGGCTGACAGCTTGGTAATGGACCTCTGAGAGTGTATATATGAATTAAGCACCTTTCATTTCCTTTGCTGCAAAAACATCAATTAAGCTGGAATAATCCATGGGTTTTCTGCATTTCCAGACAGAAGGAAATCAGCACAAATTGGCTGGAGTGTTTTTCCCTCTAGGCTTCGATCATTAATTGTCCTTAGCGCTTTCCTGCCCTCCCCCCTCAAAAATATCCCACCCATTTACTGCCATTTCTGGCACCTCTGCAAACATTTCCTAGGCAGTTTGTTTAGTCTTGAGTAAATGAAGATATGCATCCAGTGTTTTGGAAGGATTCAATGTTTTATTTTATGAAGAAGGTGCCAGTCTTCTGCTGAAGGCCAGTGGAGAGCTCGGTAGAGCTGTTTTTGCAGGTTGGCCAAGTTGATTGGCTTTGACATCGGTCTGGTCCCTGGCTGGTGCTCCCGGCACTTGAGACGAACAGATGTGTCTCTGCAGGCTTCTCCATCTGACACCAGCCAGAGAAAGCCTCATTTGTTTTGAAAAGGCCTCCCTCAACCCATACTCTTTCCATGATGCTAGAAACACTGTGCTGCAAATACCTCCTCCTCATCTTAGCCCATGGGCCAAAGGGATGGGATCCTGCTCATCCTGGGATGAGCAGACTCAAGATCTTTTAACTCCATCTTTGCTTCTAGGCAGGGATGCACCTGACCATTCCAGCAGAATGTCTCTCCCTTTTCTAAGGGTGAGAGCTTGCAGAGTGCCTTTCCACACACTTTCCTTTAGCCCTCACTGTGGCTCTGCTGGAGAAAGTTAGACATGCAACTGCTTTATCCTGAAAAGAGATGATCTCATAAGTTTTAACACCATAGTTATTATTAGCCCATTTTATCCAGGAAGAAAATGTGGCTCAGAGAGGTTTACAAATTTTTTCTAGGAGGTAGGTAGAAGATTCAGGGTTCACAGTCCCACTTTTTTTTTTTTTAAAGATGTGAAACATTCCAATCACACATAGAAGCCAGTGTACATAGACACCATATTTGATATGTAATTGGAAAAGAGGCAGGGCTCTGTTACTTTAAACAGAAGTTTATATTATTTTGTGGTTTGGTTTATACTATTGTTATTAAATTTGGCATTTAAAGAGTAGTGGGCATGTCTTATATAATTTTCATTTATTGTTGTGTGCAAAACCTTCACTTTCCTCTGCCTTCTCAGAGTGTCGTTGACTTTGAACATATACATCACCTCACACACGCTTACACTTTCACTCCGTGAAAATGTATCCACACACAGGAGACTGCTGTGTTTTGTATCTTTAAGTTTTATTCAGTGGATATCAGACTGTCATTGGCCTTTCTTTTTTCCTTCGGTGATGTGTTTTTTACTCAATTTTTATGTGTTAGATGCCTAGCTATTTGCTTTAAGTAGTTGCAGTTCATTTATTACAACTGCCAAACAGCGTTTTATTATTTAATAAGCCCGAGTTTATTTACCCATTCTCTGGTTGATGTGCATTCTGGCTATTTCCAATTTTCCAGTATTACCAGCAGTGCTGTAATGAACATTCTTATGTGTGTCTCTTTGTATATACATCTGAAAATTTCCCTTGGAGTGGATTTCTGGGTCATGGAGCATGAACATCTCAATTTCATTAGCTATTTCTGAATTGAATACCAAAATGGCTGCATCAACCCACAGTCCTATTAGCAACATATGAGAATTTTCATCAAGGCGTGATTTTGCTGATATGATGGTGTAAAATAGCATCTCACTGTTGTTGTCTCCACCCCCCTTTCTGTCACTAAAACCAGGAGAAGAGAAGTCATACTTCCAAAGATCTATCCATGTGCTGATCTGTTTTCATAGGAGAGAGAATGAGTCGAGTTGGGCATGGGTTATGGTGGAGAGGCAATTTTTTTTTTGTCTCTTGAGATGTCTAGTACCCAGTACTGCCCATCATCCTCCCTATGCATGAAGATATCCTGGTGCTATGAGTCATGTCCTTATTATATGTTTACTTCTAGTCTGTCTCTTGCAACTGGCATATCAGTTACATAAAGAGCAGACATTTGTTCACTGTTGTATGTCTAGCTCTGAAATCACACTTACATAGTAGGCACTCATAAATACTTGTTGGATGAATAAATGAACTGAACCAATCTACTGAGGATTTCTTTGGGGGACATAATCCTGCCTTGCATTCCTAGCAAGTTCAAAATGCTTTTCAGTACTTTCTTGCATGTGTTCATTTATTCAGTAGTAACAAGTTATGTTTCCTTATGCCTCTTAGACTATGTTGACCTCAAACAAATAAGCAGTAAAATCGGTTTAGTGAGAAACAACAACAAAAAGCAATCCAGAAGGTGCTATTGGTTGATGAAACACATGCACACTTCCCTAGGGCAAAGGCAGAAATATTCTTATGTCATCTTTGGAGGGACTGTTGTAAAGTAAGAGTCCATTGGTGGAAAATAGGAATTGGAAATGTAGTGGCTTCTCATTTGCTGAGTGATGGCTTCTCTCATTGATTGAGCTGTTGTTGCGCAAGAAGGAGCCTCCTCCTTCCTTGCTGGGGCAGCATCACTTCCTGTGGGAGATGCAAGTCACGCCTCTTCTGGTTGGATTCTGTAGTGTGCACTAAGTGTGTATGTGTGAGAACTCTTCTAGCCTCCTGACCTCATTTAAATGAGCTTTCTGTATGTTAATCTTCACAAACCTGAAGCTATAGCTAACGACTGCTTTTCTTATCTTCCCAGGTACCTCAACTTCTTCCAAAGTCTATTTAAATGATCTGCAATGACTGTCCCTGGGCTTGCACCCCCATAGTGAAGACAGTTCCAGGGTCTCTGGGGTCAAATGACAACCCTGTGGCAGAGTTGGGGAGAATAGAGCTGTAGGTTGATGTAAGTGGTAGATGCCATGCCCTTCATTCCTTGCATATCTTCCAAATCTCAGCTGGAAACCAAACCTGAGACCTAGCATTTAGAGTTAATGGAACCAGAATATCTGGCTTTTCGCCTGTGAGACACTCAAGGTCAAATGGCCTTAATGGATCTATCAGCTGTCGGGTAGGTATCTGTGTTGACAGCTGTTCTTATCTCTGATTCCTTTATTTCAGCTCAAACCTCTTCTCACTATTCCCATAAATTTTCAATTCCATGATCTTTGGGACAAGTGTTTTATGACCACTGGTTTATAAATAAATACAATAAAACAATTGTTACAAATAAATACAACCAAAAAAAAAATGTCCAATTTCTTCTCCAATAAATTTCCTGAACATAATTTTCTCTTTTCTCCTTCCTTTTGTTGTCAAGAGGTCCAGAGTAGAGAATGAAGATGGCTGACTGGATCCCAGAATTAACCAGGATTATAAGATCCAGCTCTGATTTCCTCTGCTTCAACCCATTCCCACAATTAATAAGTCCTGGTACTGGAACAAGTGTAATGGGTGGAGAGAATTTAGGGGAATAGAATGATGAAGGGAAAGAAATACTGATTAAATCCACGATGTTTTGGTGTACAACCCAAAGCAATGGAGAGTGTATGCTCTTGGTGTTATTCAGGCCTATCTGAATTACTGGCTATGGTACCTTTAGCAAGTTACCTAACCTTAACCTCTCTGAGACTCAGTTTTCTTATTTGTCAACACCCCCTGTAGAATTGTGTAAATTGTGTAAATCTCTCCAATTTCATGTACTGCCCATACCAAAGCCAGATGAGGGACCCACTTGGGACTTTCCCATTCCTGACCCCCTGCATGCCCAATACCTGCAGACACCCCCCATATCCTCTCCACATTCATATGCTTCCCCCACATTCATACACAGCACACACTCATACACACAACATGTATATATGAACATGTGTATGTGTGTTCGTATGTCCCTTCCACCACCCATGTACAGTGCCTCCCACCACACACACCTCACATGCAGTGACACATGCACACATACATGAAACACATACACATACTACACACGTACACACGCACACACCACGCACACATCTTCTAGGCTAGTTTCTCATCCATGCAACTGACTTGGTAAAAAAGGATAATCTCTACTATAATTTGAACATCTGAAAGGCCATTTCGATTTCACTGGGAGAAAAAGGAATGTAATTTCAGCACTCCACCTGAGAGGTTCAAGGAAGTAAATGGAGGAAAAGAACAAAGTCGCAATTCAGAGAAGAGGTTCAAGTAAAATTTTTATAATAAAAAGCCCATCAACTTTACTATTAGGTTGTAGTTCTGGCTAAAAAGTTCTTGGGAACAGCAGGTCAAAGCTATTGCTTGAAAAAGGTCAGGATTTTGGGTGATGGCTTGTCAACTCTTTTTCACAGGCAAGTTAAGTTGGCTTCTGTTTTACTCCTTTGGACTCACTGGAAGAGAAAAGAACTACAATACTAATATCTCACACTGCAGAGACGGCTGTAGCCGCAGAACGCCTTGAAAGCGGTGTGTTGGGTGATTACCAGCACCGCCTGGGATGCAGCGCAGCTGACGGCCATCTGCTCTTGTCAAGCCCTGTGAGTCTGGCAAAACAGCAACTTCTTTAGATTTACATTGAGTTATGATTTGGGGCCCCAGTCACTAGCCAGACAATGTGAAAAATAGATGCCAGGAATCTGCATGTGTATTTATGTCATGTATACATATGATGATCTTTTGGGGGGTGGGATGAGCAGGAGCACCCCCTTTCCAAGAGGGAATTGAATTTCTCGGGCTCCGTGGGCTCAGCACATTCTCTCATAACCTCCGCATGAGGTGGGTGCTGTTTGTTATTCTCCTTATTTCACAGGGGACAAAACTGATTTAAGTAATCTGCTTGGGGTAACACCATTTATCTTCTGTTGAGTGGGGATGCACACCAGGCTGCTCCCCTGAGCCTGCGCTTCTTCTCCTGCACCACATAAGATGCCGCCAGCATAGGAATCCCTGATTTGCTGTCCCTGGGCGTGCTGTTGGGAGGAATAAGCTCTGCTCATGTGAGACCAGACCATGTTTTCCCTGAGAAAAGACTCCTTTGCAAATTAAAGTAACCAGATCTGCTTTCCCAGCGCTGGCTGCTCTTGGGGCTAGTTCACCTGGGCTTGGGCTGGAGAAGGGTGAGTACTCTGGAAAGGGACTGCAGGAGCTTGCACACCATTTTGTAGTGTCTCCAGCCAAGAAGGAACTGGGCACACCCCCTTCAGCTCACAGAGGGATCACTGCTCAAGAAATGGTCTTACTGAGGCACTGCTTCTGGAGAGGTGGGGTGAGGAGCATCATGGGTCCAGGTGTAACATTGGCACAGGGGATTTTAGGAGCTTCCTCCACTTAGGAGACTATGTCAGACTAAAAAAAATCACACTTAACATTGAATTATGTGCCTCTGTCGGTTACAACACAGTTGCCAGAGTGATCCTATAGAAATCGGACTGCATCACATTTTTTTTCTTTTTTTCTTTTTAAAGATTTATTTATTTATGCATACAAGAACTGGGGTACAGGTCAGAGGTGTGGGGGATGAGAGGATTCACCAAAGACAGAGCGGGTAACAGAACAGGTGAATCTACTGAAATACACTGCTGAGGGGAGCAGTGGGTGAGACAGGAGAGGTCTGTTGTGCCATGTGGGTAGCTCCTTGGCCGGGGATTGAACTCGTGCTGTAGTGGCTGTGGATAGCTTCATGTGCTGTGACTAAAGTCCTTGCACCACCAGGGAGGCCCTGCATCACATTTCTACTCAAAACTCTGCTGTGGTTCCCACTTCATTCAAAGTAAAAAGCAAAGTCCTCACAATGGCAAGTGATCTATACACCTGGCAGTGTTACTTCTCTCCTTCTATAGATACTAACCCCTCATTCAGTCTGCTTCAGCCACATTCCTGTCCCTTGAATACACTGCTGCTGCCTCAGGACTTTTGCACAGGCTACTGCTCCGCCTGGAGTGTTTTTCCTTTATACCCTTGCATGGTATGCTCTTTCGCCTTTCTAACATATTTGCTGAAGTGTCATCTTTGGAGTGAGACCCATTCTGAATACTCTTTAAAATTGCAAACTAAGGGCCTCTCGGGTGGACTATGGGTTAAGTCTCAGTGCTGTCACCATGATAGCCTGAGTTCGATCCCCCTCCAGGACCTAACCCAGAGGTCTGGTGCAGCAGACCTCTCCTGTCTTCACCGCTGCTCCCCTCAGCAGTGCATTTCAGTAGAATCCTCTCACCCCCTGCACCTATATTCCCATTCTTCTATGCAATCAATAAATAAAATCTTTAAAAAAATAAAATAAAATTGCACACTGTTCTTTCCTCATCTCCAATATTTCTTATCCTCTTTACCTCACTCCATAGCAGTTGGCCACTAGAACCTCACATACTGCATCATATGTTTATTTCATATATTGTATTTAGACTCTTTCTCTTCACAAGGACATAAGCTCCAGAGAGCAGAGATTTCTGTTTGACTTGATGCACCCCTAGTGCCTAGAACAGTGTCAACAGGAGCTTAATAGGCATTGTTCAATGAAATCCTTCCTGTAAGTCGGAATCCCTCTGGAGAAAGAAGCGCTAGGGGTTTAATTGAAATGTTTCTCAGTATTTCTCATGTTCATACTTGCTAGTCCTCCTTCCAACGTGGATGCTTTTAATTTAATTTGTGGTATCGCCAGAGCGCCCGAGAATCTAAATGCTTCTGTCCAACCTTGCCTGCTTTACTCTGCTTCTCAGATTGGTTTGCAAGAACCCGGTGAGCTGTCCTTGTGGGCTCCCGGTTACCATGTTCCACTGTTGCTCCAGGCAACGCTGGGAGGTTCCCTCCCCGCCCACAGGCTCTCTGGGCTTTCTGGGTCTTTTGCATAGGCCTGTGCTGATAGTCCATGAACAGAACCCTTCCCCTGATGCGTGTCCCTACAGTCTGTATCTGTACACTTAGCAAACCAGATAGAAAGTTCAAGGATTTCTTCTAGGTTGGGGAAAAGAATTGCTTTGTATTCACTTAATGAAAATAACACAGAGGAGCCAGAGTTAAGACAAAAAAAAATCAGAAATTCTAAACATTAGAATGGATCAGTAGGTGAAAATTCTTACAAGCTTTCTGCATTTGTGCTGTTTGCTGGGCTTAAAGAAACACACACACACACACACACACGCACACACACACAGAGAACAAGAATTGCCTTCCAGGTAAGGCAGTGCTGCCTAATGCATCTATTTCCCTTGCTATGTTCAGTTTCCATTTCATTCCAAGATCCTGTTAGACTCAGGCAGCTGCCTTTGGGTTTTCAACACTGCAGGGGATGATCTAAATCTAAATAATAATAAAAAGCCACTGCTTTTATTGGCCTTTTATTTTATAAGTTGATGGAAACATTTCATATACACATTAGGTTTTGTAACCCAATTTTGGTACTTGCTGAATCCCTGAGGGCCTCTTTCACTACTTGGGAGTTCCCTGGTGTTTGCATTATTTCTCCAAGGCAGAAGGAGAAAATGCTTTCAGTGAAGGCAGACTAGTGTTTTCATTTGGAAGAATTCACATTTAAAGCAGGACACATACATTCATTAGTTGCCCAACCCCCTCCCCAGGCTATCACATAAAATTATAGAGTTTTAGAATTGAAAGGACCTTAGAGATCATCTATTCTAACACTGGCATGTTACATATAAGGAAGCTTTTGCCCAGACGGGTTAAGTACTTCATCCAAGGTCACCGGCATCTGGTGGAAGAGACCAGACTACAATTCAAGTTCCCTGACTCAAGTCCAATTTTCTTTCTGCCACACCACATTGCCTCCCAAATAAGATAATGTATATGAAATCATTTTGAAGACTGGAAGCATTATACAAGAATTGGTTGGGGAGGGCTGGGGTGAGGGAACATGATAATGAGGTTTCTTTCTCTAGAGACAAGTCTGATGTGCTCAGGTGTCTTTCCAAATAAAGTAAATTCATATTACATGAATCACACATCTGATTCCTAATTAGGTTCCTGAGTTGGCCTCCAGTAGGTGAGCATCAAATGGGTTAAACCAAATACATTTTTCATTCAAGAACATGTATATATCCCGTCTTTCACCTTCGTTTTCACCCTCTCTGTCTACCTCCCTCTAGTGTCCACCTTTAATTACTGCATGTATGCCGGCAGGCTGCCTACACATTTTACAAAATATTTATGTATTGTTTATTCAAATTATCTGACCTATTTTTTCAATATCACAGCTGTTGTCAAGACCAGATTAGAATGTTTTTCATATCAAACAGAATTTTTGGCTGATGCAAAAACTTTGTTATTGTTAAGGAAATTCTTTAAATAGTTTTGTGAGTAAAATGAGGATATAAAGTTTATTAAATTGGTTTTAATGGACTTGCATTACATAAAAGTTCTTGGAACTAATTTTAATGCTTTAATTACAAGAAGATAAAAATTTTAAAGGTAGAATGTCAATTAAATTAACTAAGACTGGAATAATAACAATTACTATTATTTTGAATGATTTGAGGGATTGAAATTTTCTGGGGAGTATTAATAAGTTCACTAAAAAGTAGTTACAAATAAGTTTTCATTAATCTTATGCTGCCCTCTCTGATGCACACACACACGCACACGCACACACCCCTACATGTATTTACACATGTGGATTTCAGCCCTCATCCATTACAAATTTTCAAAGAAGGGTGGCCAGCATTTCAATATTCTAGCCAGGTGCCCTTATTAGTATGTAAAATTCTAGCAAGAACACCCTTTGGATGACTTTTGGTAGTGTTGCCTAAAGGCTCCAGATCAAGTAAGACAAACAGGTTGCTAATGAGGATGGATCCTGTCCTTAAAAATCCATCCAAAGTCTGAATGACATTATAGATAAGAGGCCACCACTGTGCCCCAAGCTCTTGTCAGTAGGTGACAAATACCTCCAAGGGCGCAGGGGAAGTGGGGCCAGGAGACTTTCTCCTGGTGCCTGCCTTGGCCTGTCAGCTCTTTACTGCTTTCCACATCCTCCCTGTCTAGAAGCACCCACAGCGCCATGCACCCTCGGCACCCACGAGTGCCAAACACCCAGAGATGGGAAATCATGGCAGTGGTGGTGTCACAGGGCCGGGAGAGGGGCACCCTCGAGCCCCCAAACCTGCCTGCTTTAAATAGGTTCTGCCATCCGCCCCGTCAACACAAAACATGAGCTTTAATGGGAAGAAACTTTAATACAACTAGTGAACAATACAGGAAAGGCAAAGAATATAGTTTCTAGATCAAGCACCCACAGTTACCTGTCCCTTCGTGGATGAAAGGCCACCCAATTGGCCCACAGCAAGGACCCACAGCCTGCCATAGTCTAAAGCACTTTTCAGTGGGGACCCATAGAAAAGGGTCAGAGACAACCAGACAAGTCTGGGAGGAAAAGAGCAAAATCAAAATCGAGATAAAAGCTTGCCATTGTCACCTCCCCACACATGTCTCTCACCAACATCTGTGTCACCCAGTCCACGACCAAAAGGCAAGCGCAGTTTTTCACATGTCTCTCTGCTCTTCGTGCCTCCTCCAGGTCTCTTTCTGGCTCTGCATCCTGCTTCCTTCCTTCTTCAGTCTCCTCTCAGCTTCTTCTCCTCCCTGCTCAACTCCACCTTCCAGGGAACCTGGAATCTTCCCTTTTCCTGGGGACCATCCTGTTACAGTGGGACAGCCACCCCAGGTGTTAAGGAGAAGGTGGGGGGCCTGAGGGTGGCCAGCTTGATGGCTGACTGGTCTCTCAGACCTCAGGATACACTTGATCTCACCCTCTCTTTAAGTGAAACTGTCAAATGATAGAGATGAAATTCTTTTAAAATATAAAATAAACCCTACTTTAACACTCTGAGTGATCAAAACAATTCAGTCACAGAAATGGCAGGGGTGCTTTGTTGCCAGGTTGGTGACATGACCAGCGTGAGCCCTCAGCCCAGCACTGAGCTGCTGACAGGTATGTGGTATATGAAGGGACTTTCTCAGGGAGGCTTTAGGGAGGTGTTTTGTGTGCTCCTGGGGAGAAAGTCAAGGGGGCTTTTGTACTTTACTTTCTTCTATTGACAAAGTTCCTTTGCTTGTGGGGGTGGACGTGTGACTCAGGAGAGGCCAATCACATTCCCTCATCCCCAGCTGCAGGGATCGGTCCAGGGATAGACACAAGGCGGGGAAACTGGAGCGCTTCTTGAGATGGTTCTTTCTTGCTGAGGTTGTACATGTTCTTTCTCCCCGAGGTTGTACAGGCTCAGTCTAGAACACTAGGGCCAAAGAACCAGTTTTATGAGGACACAGAAAATCAGATGTGGCCAACTGAAAAAGAGTGTCCCAAAGCTATTGTCCCTTAGACCAGCTGTACCATCTCCTTTCTTACAGTTTAGTCATTCCCTCCCGTTTATTTTTTTAAAGGTTTATTTTTATTTTTATACAAGAACCGGGGTACAGGCCAGATGCGAGGGAGGGTGAGAGAATTCACCAGAGACGGAGCGGGAAACAGAACAGGTGAAATACACTGCTGAGGGGAACAGTGGGCGAGACAGGAGAGGTCTGCTGAGCCATGTGGGATTGTCGCCAGCCGGCCGGGATCGAACCCTCCCTGCAGAGGCTGCAGACAGCTTCACAGTGCATGCTCAACCACCTGCGCCACCAGGGAGGCCCACCCTTTTTTGCATAAGTTAGCTGGAACTAGATTCCTGCTCCTTGCAATGGAAAGGCCCTTGAATAATACAGAAATAACTCCAGGGTTTGAGCATGAAGACATATTAGTGAGGCAGTTACTACAAGTGATGACATTCCATCTTCAATTAGCTTGAGCACAAAAGAAATGCATTGGCTCATGGAACCAGGCTGCCCAGGTGAGGCTCACTCACCTATACACCCATAGGGGTCCGTCCCACTTTTTCTCCGGGCCCCTGCTCCACCTTCCTCAGTCTTGGCTGTGTTCTCAGGGCAGCTTTCCCTGCCTGGTGGTAAATGTCCCCCACTGCACAGCCCTTGTCTCTTCAGGCTTGCAGTCTCCTTAATTCTCATAATAAGAAGGAAAATGGCTCTCCCTCTCCCAATACCCAGCTTACCCCCAAAGTAAACCAGATCCCTGACCTGGCAGGAAAGAAGCTCCTGGTGCCACCTAGGAAGGCTGGACCCTGAGTGTCCACTGCATGCTCATGGAAACCTCCAGGCAATGCACGTTTTGGGTGGTGAACCCAGAAGGGGAATAGGTGCAGGTAGACACTGGCAAAGCAGCATATGGGGGGGGGGTGGTGGTGGAGGGGAGTGATCACTCAGAGTAGTCAGAGGTGGGCGAGAAACAACACTAGTCAGTGGCCTTGCACACACGAGTCTCGAGCTGGGCCTCTATCTGGGCAACTCAGACAAGAAATCTTCCCGTGGGGACTTTATCTCTTGACTGTTTCTCTTTTTAGGGTTTAACAGACAGCATCTCTCTCCCTTTGGCTTGATCTGTGTGGGAAGGGAGGGAGGCTGCCCTGGATGTTGAAAGCAGGGGAATTTGCTGAAGCCTAAACCATTTAAAAAGCACAGGTGTGTGTGGCTACACGGTGTCACCTGGGACTTTCTGCCATAAATGGGTCAGGTGTAAAAACAGGGCCATTAATGAATGCGGATGAGCTGAGGACACATTGGCTAAGCCCTGGGCTGCTCAGCATGGAATGTGCTAGTCAATTCCAGGGCATCCAATTACTGAATTCCATGGTCAGTCAGTATCTTCCCTGGGGTGCCTCTGAAATGCCCTGAAAACATTTTGGGGGAGCATGAGTGTTTCTTTAGAGTCACCTACCCCTCTTGTCAGCAGTGGTGTTTGAAGAAATGGGTTGGCAAGAAATTCGAGACTGAGACTTGAGTCAAAGGAAAGGCGGACACTTAGCTTCTTAAGGGAGCTTATGTGGGGCAGAGGGGAGCAGAGTAGATAATGTTGTCTCTTCATATGAAGGGCTTCGCCCCTGGGGTGGACTCCAAAGCAGAAAGGGGTTTAGAGGCTTGCAGAGTTCACTGTACAAGTCCTTGGCAGGGCAATAAATCCATCCCAGCCGAGAAAAGTGTTTACTTAGAGCGCCAAACCAAGCACGTCGGCCTTAATAGACTAAAACTGGTTGGCTGCTTCTATTCTTGAATTTGGTTCTGTCCACAAAATACTGATCTCAGGTGGTTTTGGTTTCCCAAATTCCTCTCAAATCTTTAAAGGTAAAGGGACTTTGAGGGGCAGGCATGAATGTATAGTTTCAGGCCCCAGATACTATTCTTAGGGTGGGGGTACATAACAGTTCCCACAGGTGCCTAGGGCTTTAGAGATAGACACTTGTGTTTAATTTGGCATCAGCTGGAGGTGTCAGTGCAATGGAGGGCATGGGTTCCCGCCAACCCATTAAAAATATCTAGAACTATTTCTATTAACTGACGTAAGAGAAACTATAAATTATTGTAGCCTAGGCAGCCTGGTGGGAGACTGGGGGTAGGAAGAAGAGATTCGGGGAAGAAGATGTGGTTCATCTGGGCTGGGTATCTAGAGGGTGGAGTTGGGTGGGTTGGCTTAGGGCTTAAAGATGGAAAGAGAAAAATTGGCTAATTCATCATTCACGATACCCACCGAGAGCCCACGCGGGGCAGAAAGGATGAGGGAAAATGTTTGGGCCAGAGTGCTTCCCTGCCTGTGTAGCTTCAGTGCCTATCCAGCTACCTCTTCCCAGGCCCAGCGGAGGCCCACCCAAGTGGGCAGCAAAAGGGAGGAAGGAGGGAAGGCAGCAGGGTTCGAGAAGGAGTGTGATTTTCACTTGCTGCTTAGGGCTGGGTTGTAAATTATTAGGACCTACGAGCTGGCTCCGTCACTGGGTGCTAGGACTTGGCTGTTCTGGGTCTCCATGGGTGGGTGAAGTTAAAGATCCCATCTCTCCTAATTTTTCCACCCCATTTGGGGGTAATGGCCATCAAACTATTTGTTCTGAATAAAATCGAATCTGCCTCTGAGCTCCCACTGACCAGTGATAAGAAGTCAGGGTTGACTTTGGGTTAGCCCACCTGCCCTTGGCTTCATGTGGAAATCCCAGAAGATGCAGGCAGAGCCTGAATTCTGGGGCAGGTCCTGTAGTCTCTACACTCTTAGGGTCACTCCCGAAGAAGGGGTTAGAGCAAGGGCAGCCCACTACTTCTAGACCAAGGGCTTGCCTGAAGAGCCCATGCTGCCAGGCCTGATGTCCGTCTCCTGGGCATCCACAGCTCTTCAGGGAGACATCCAGCAACCTCTGGCTACCCTGTGAGCACAGCTATATCTCTTTGGACGCTATCATCCTTCCTTGCTCTTCAGTGGCCTTGAAGATGTCACCTATTTCTCTACCTAAAGTAGGCTGTTGCTCCCAATTTGCTCCCTGCAGCCGTCTTCCTTGATTGGCCTACAATTCCAAACCAGGTGCTTCTATTTTGGGGGTGTTTGGTAGATGGCAGGGATGGGGGGGATGTGTGTGCCCCTAGGTATGCGTAGCTCTCTGTTGGGCACCTGCAACTTCTGGCTATTGCTCTAAACTGCAAATACCAGGAAAACTCTCAAATTCCAGGAAAACTCTCTGGAGGCCGAGGGGTGCAGCTGTCTAACACAAGGCCCCCAGGGTGGGACAAAGATATATTCCCTTCATCCTTTGACTCCACTGAAGCAAAACCAACACAAATCAAGGTCTTGGTAGGTTATTCGGCACAGACCTGCTTGCATTTGGGGTTTGGTAGAATTGCCTCTATCTGGTTTTATGGGGCAGAGATGCCTGGGAGAAAAGAGATCAGGGTCCTGAGAACACCCTTGTTGTCCTCACCTCCTCACCATCATCCTCACCACCATGAGCACGCACAAGCACACATGGACTCATCTACGTACTCACACTTACAACACACACACTCACATACACACATTCACACTCATACATACAACCCTCCCCCTGCCACACACACACATGTCCCGACCCCAACTCCCTTCACCCCCTCACAATGAAGTGCAAAGATATCAAACCAGGTCTGACAGCAGTTTGGACTGATTTCAACAGGGCGTGAGAGGAGATCCGTCCAGGGAGTGGGTGGTGTCTCTACTGCTGGACTTGCCAATGTGGGGTACTCTAGTGTAGGGTTAGCAGGGGGTGCCAGCTACGTGTTAACTGGCACACTGTGAAGGAAAGCCCTCCCATTGGAAGGACCAGAGGGGCCTAGTTTGTTCATTGAAATGTGTCTCAAGTAAGATGCGTGAGTGCAAGGAGCCCCCTGCCTTCAGTGGTGTCTCATGCAGCCTGGAACATAAAGGGGATGTCAACTGCAGAGGAGACTGGGTAGAGCAGCTGGTGAGCCAAGCCTGGGCAGTCAGTGGCTCTGGACACTGCTCCTGTCTCATGGCACCGGCACCATTTCTTGCTGTGCAGGGAAAATGTCTGAGTCACTGAATCTCCCAGGAGGAACTGGGGGGCCAGTGCTGGGTTATGAGGCCCCAGGGGCCCCCATGGGGTCTTGGCTCCCTAACAGGCTTCAGGAGGGAGAGGGGCCCTCAGAAACCAGGCAAAGTCTGGGGATCCCACCAGGAAGCTGGGTGGAAGTTGAAGTTGCTGAGCATTGGGGTGCCCAGATTGTTGCTTATTTGTAACGGTTACCATCAAACACCAAATTGATCTAGTGAATCTCATTCTCAGTGGCATTGAGTTCCTGACAATTCCTCTTCAACACGGAGAAGGAACCAAGGAGTGTCGCATGTTCTCACAGATCACAAGGATTCCATCTCAAGAGGGTGTCCTCCTAAATTATAGGCTGTCCTCTGAATCACATGGCACTTTCGGGATTAGGTTTAGCAGGTGATCCAGATAACGTGTTAATATAGTCCATGCAGAGAAAGAAAATGGATCCAAATAAAAACATATTGCGAGGAGACGCTTCCCAACATGAAGCCACTCACTAGTAGCTCTTTTCTATCAAGTAATTAAGCTGGTTGCAATCATTTATGGACAAAAGAAAACAAACTTCTCTCCTAATTCGTATCACTTGTATTTGGTTTGGCTGTTGTTATTGCCATTATCACAACTCTCAATGACTTCAGAAAGCCTGAGATGACAGTAACTCTTTAGGGCAAATCTGATCTCTCCCTTAAGGACAAATGTTCCTTCTAGTATGTTCTCCAGGCTTGGTTAGGACTAGTTTTAGAAGAATTGAAATCCTACCAGGTCCCCCGGGAAGACTATTCCATGGTTAGATCTGATCACAAAGACAAGTTTCCCCTTGTTATTTTTTCCCAACTTTCTGTTCTGAATGTCATCCTGGCAATCATTAATCACAATGAATAGAAAGTTATAATTAATAGAGGCCCAAATCATTCAAGTGGAAGATTACTCTTCTGAGTTCTTGTATTTTTCTTGGAAGATGTCCTTGAGTTAATTATTTAGTATTTGAGGGATTTTTTTTCTTTTTCTTCTTTTTTTTTTTTTTCCCATAGTCTTGTTTCCAAAAAGAACAAATTGATCGCGGTAATGTAGGGGATAAGGGGATTATGTATAATGTATGCAGGAGACAGATGTTAAAAATAAAAACAAGACTCCGGGGGTTTTGCTGCTCCCCCTGCTGGCTTTTTAGAAAGGAAAAAGATGAGCTGCCTCCACTCAGTGGCGCAGATCCTAAGGGTGCCCGGAGGGTACCAATGAAATACCGAGAGAAAGATGCCCACTGTCAGGCTCCCTTAGATGCCAGTGGTGAGGGCTGCACAGGGCTGGGCTAAGGATACAGGGCACAGCAGAGGAGGAGAAGAGGGAGTTTTCAAGTCTCTGGGGGGAGAAGGGGAGGGGGCTGGGGCTAGGGAGGGATGGCTGCAGGTTCCTTCCCAGAGGCCTTCCGTTCAGCGTGCTGAGGGATCACATCTTTTAGTGGAGCCTCCTGCTGCCCAGGATTAAACGCCTATGTCCACACTGGGGACAGGGGGTATTTAAGTCCTTACCCAGAATATGGAGGTGACTGCTCAACAGCGAGACACAAAATAGTGCAGATAAGAGCCCATAGAGCTGAAAAGTCTCTGGTTCTGTGATGAGGGGGAGAGGCTCAGAGTGGGGAGGCCCCTGAGGTTCCCCTTTGCCCCCACCCTTCTGGACCTGTTGCCTGGCCTTGGCAACTCAGCCTCTCCTGTGCTGGGACTGGCCTCGGGATCATGCTCATATGTGGTACAACTAGTATTTATATCCTACGATCCCTTGTCGGTCTCATTGGTATCACTTGTTTTTAAAAAGGACATCCTGTGTGCTTATTCGCCAGGCTCAGCAACTTCTAGGGCTACAAAGCCCCAGGGAGGAGTCCTCTGTGCTGAGTGCAGCCTCTCTCTGGCATCGGATAACAATGCTTGGACCGTATTCCTGCTGACCTGGCTTCACCCTGCTGGCCTGGGGAAGACCCTGAATTATGGCAGCTTCACTGTGCAGGAATCCCGTGATGGAGAAGTAGAGCTGCGCCGGCTTGGCAGTGGCGTCCTGAACCAGGCAGGGGCGGGATGGAACAATGGTGCATCAATCCAGGTCTGAGGCAGGAAAACCCACTCATTTATTCACCCCTTCTCTTACTTAACAGACATTAACATAATTAGAAACAGGTTCTGATAACAGCAACATACTGCAAAAAGTGAGTTCATGTGGCTTTTAAAGAAAATTGTTTCCAGGAGTGAATCTTTCCATATTGAGGTAAATTATTGGCGATATGGCTCCAGTTCTTCCCCTCCCTGGATCTACATTCTGAAAACACATGGCCTTGCCACTTGCACCTTGAAGAGGATCCTGTTTCTCCTGCTCTTGAAAATGGGCATGTCTTGTGACTTCAGGACCAGTTCAATGTGCAGAAGTGCTGAGGTGCCAATTTGAAGTCTGGGCCTCAAGAAGCCCTGGGCCCTGCTGCTCTCTCTTCATGGCCCTGTCACCTTGAGAAGGGCCCGGGTAGTGTTTCTTCTCAGAATAGAGGCCACATGGAGGAATGGCCAGCTGTCCGGCCTGTGGACATCATCAGGTTGCGCTAACTGCTGACTCACTGGGCCTGTGTGAGAGCTCCGCCCTCAGCTGGTGCTGGTGCCTGAGGAAGCCCTGCTGAGGCTAGAAGACGTCCCAGCCAGCCTGCAGGCCTGTACTAATGATCAACACTTCTAGGCTTTGGATGGTTTGTTACACAGTGTATGGGCAGGACAGGCCACTCAGCAGGTTTTCTATGATCCAGCAGACCCGGTAAAGGAGGAATCAGAGTCCTCAGTGGTTTTGCAGGTCTTTTATTGGGATTACCAGGTACACGGCAGGCAGGGGCGCTGGGGGGTTGGTAGGCTGGCAGGCCTCCCAGCCTCCAACAGATCTTCACTCTGGGCTCTCTGGTCTTCTCTTGGCTTCTGTTCGTTCTTGGCTTCTTCTTGGCTTCTGCTGGCGTCCCTATGACGCCGCCCTTAAAAGCCCAGTCTTAGCCCAGGTGAATCCCATCTACCTGTGCCCACACCCTACTCCAGGTGCCCGCCATCAGGCATGCATTCAGGACGGCAAGGATCCATCATCTATCCTGATGGCGGGAGGGCAGAAAAGCCTGACAGTTTTCCTTACTCTACACACAGCATTGGTGAAGGCCTGTGTGAACGTGTGTGCACACGTGCACGCACACACACACACACTCTCTTCAGGAATAGCTTGCAAGTGCATTGACACTTCCGCTTGTAAATAGAACCAAGTTCTCAATTTCCCATCAAGTACTCCAATTGCATTCTTAGCAATGAGCAGACAAGGCAGAATCTGTCCACCAATCCTGGAAGAATCCATTGTTACAATGGACTTCACAGCTGTCCATCAGCCAGGGCCTTGGGGTAGTACCATTGTGGCGTGTTTCCTGAGTGACTGCCCCACTTTGGATAGTAAAAACTATGGGCAGACTTTCAGAAGGGCTGGGGAGTTGCTATGGTAACTAGAACACCCTAATCATGCTGCCTCATGCTGTTTTCTGGCCAGACATCTGTCTGACGTACCTTCAATCCTGTTGGTAGCTTCTCCCCCTTCCTCTCACTTCCCACCCTGTGGTCTGCAGACTTCTTCATGTAGCACAGAGTGGGGCCTGGCTGCCCCTTTTGAGGAGAGGACTACTGAGGTTCTAGGATCACCGAGGCCTGTCAGTAGGACCTGCCTCTGCACGGAGACCATCACATCTCCTGACAGGTGAAGGTGCTCAGGCAAGCTCCTCAGGGAGAGGCTGGTCACAGCCCTCATGGAAAGGTTCCCACTCCCACTGCTGGGGTTGGGAAGATAAACACAGGTCTAGGCAGAAAGGCAGCAAGTAAGACATGAGATTCCTGCATTCTCAAAACCCCACCACAACCCTGCTCTCCTCTCCTCCAAGTCTAGGATTCCTGCCATTAGAGTCTTCTTTAAAGATCCCAGGGAACGTTCCCATCTGTGTGTGTTATCGCATTTGTACTTTTCTCACCATGTGCTGCGAGTAATATTATTCTCACAGCAAGCTGACAAACCTGCCAGAGGGGGTGCCATTCAGACCCAGGTCTCCTGGTTTGAAACTCAGCTATCACCCACTCTACTATGACAGCTTCGACTTCAAAGGGTGCTGCCTTCAATGCCCACTGTAGAACTGTGAGCCATAACTGGACAGAAGGAGGGAGAGTTCAGGGTTATATTCAATAGTGAAAGTCCATGTCACCTGTACTGAGGGGAGGTGAGGCTCCAGGCCCCCAGGTGTCCAGGGCTGGGATGAGAGTATGGAGGAATCCTGATACCAGTCACTTGTACCCCCATGGTCCCCCTCACTGTGCACACCTCCCTCTACCAGGTGTTTGCTGCAACCCCATTGGTGACTTTCTTGCCTCTGGGGGTCCCTGTGAGCTACTGAGATGCGGGCTTGATATTGCTAGTGGGGGAAGGACTCAGTGACAGCTTGTTGGTCATGGTGAAGCATGCCTGAGGGGCTGGCATAGCAGGCAAGACAGGTTCAATTTTGCCTCAGTTAGTGCCCAAACTGGCTAGCTGAATATTCACCTCCTTTAAAGGCAATGTGAGTTTAGTAAGAAGAGAACAAAGCATTCCTGAGAGTTCTGAATGGGGAGAGACCACTCTGGGTGAAGTACAGAGACAGGGTCATAGAGGCAGGAGCACTGATCTGGGCTTTGGTGGGGACAAGTGTCATTACTCATCCTTTATTACCCCTTTCATAGGATGGTTGGGTGATGCTGATGAGACAGAGAGACCTGCTGTTGGTCCAAGTTTCCCTTCCTTTGGGCACAGAAATATTTGCACATTCCAGAGCAGAAGCTTGTGTAGCTGTGCGTGTGACAAATCCAAGGAACTGCAATCATTTCTGTGGATCGTGGTGGGCAGGTTATGAGGTTCTCTGTGTGCTGAAGCAGTGAGAAGGGCCCCGTGGGGTGGTCCCCAAAGGCTCACAATGCCAGTAGTGGACAACCCCAAGGCTAGGTCTGGACCCAAGTCAATAAGAGCAGGGAATTCCTCTCCAGGGTCCCAGGCCACCGGCATCAGGTTCCCATGGAGGGCTTGTTAGACATAAATTCCTGAGAAATAGGTTGGATTTAATAAAGTATGGCTTCAGAAAGTGGAGGGCTGGGCCTAGGAATCCCTTGGTTTCGCAGTCTCCTGATGCTGCTGCTAACACATGAAACTGGAGAACCCCCATCCTGGCCCTGCTGAACCAGTGGGAGCATCACCCCGCCAGGCTCCAGCCAGGTGGGCAGGCATAGTGCCCCATCAGTTTTTATAATCACCCTGTTCTCCCACATCCCCTCCTCTGTGCCACTGACTTTCAAACTTGTCTGCACACCAGGATCTCCTGGAAAGATTTTTTTAAAAATATGTTTTCCAAGTCCCCACTCTAGACCAACTAAATCAGAATTTCATAGGGTGGGGCCTAGGAATTTTCATGTATTTTGGGAATAAATCTTCCCAATGGGCTTTGAGAGTTAGATGAGGGGGCCAACAACTCTTGAGTCCTACACAGATGCCTGTTCTTAGATTAAAAATACTCAAAGATCAAAAATCCACCACCAGTTTTTTTTTTTAGTGTATTTACTCATAGTATGTATTTTTTTTTCTTTTAATTTGGGGGCGCTCTGAGTTAACTAATTTTTAAGTCTTTGAAAACGAGAGGCGAACAATGAACTTGTAGGAGGCAAACTGAAGCAACATGCCATCTGCAACACAATCAGCATAAATTCCCCAAATGGCATCAAGCTGCCAAGACAGCTTCCCAGGCTTTCTTGTCTGCCTCAGTAGAGCACAGCCCCAGAGAGGTTCAATTATCCTCCACACGTGTGATCCTCGGGAGCCCAGCAAGAGACCAGACTAGAATGCTCAAATTAAAGTTCCCAGGGTTTGAGCATATAGGAAAGGGCAGGTAAGTGGGAATTTAGCTTGCATTTCGGTTATAGTTTGATTGTTAATAATTAACCAATGATTCAATGATGATATTTGCTTATTCACCTAATTGAAAAATAACTGATGGACAGCATCATTATTAGGGACCCATATCACATTTGAGTATCGATCCACTCACTTGACAAATATCTGTCTACCACAAGCAAATGCCTGGACAAGCTACGTGGCTTCCGATGTCAAGTTGTTTATGGAGCAGAAGGTGTGATGTCAAGGAGGGACTACAGATTACAAATTAAGGAGTGGTGGGGAGATATTTTTCAGTGCAGAAAAAATGAGCATGTTTTTAGGAACTGAGATGGAATTGAGTAGGGGACTGAGAAATAGGTTGGATTTAATGAAGTATGGCTTAGTGGCATGTGGAGGAGGAACAAAAGCATGAGTAATGCATGGAAGGTCTGGAAAGACAGTGTGGTGTTTTTTTATTAGCAAGTTAGAGATTGCAGCACTCTGAGGTTAAAACATGATGCTGGTGGGTCAAATGATGGCAGACCTAGAAGTGTGTGTAAATGTGCAGGTGTCCCATTGCCACCTTCTAGTGTGTGTGACAGACATGTCCATCTGATTCTGGGACTATTTTCCATTAACTCTGGATCTGACCTTAGAATTTCTTTTCATAGTGTGCTCCACATGGCCACTGCCAATCGGCTGGATTTGACTCATGATAAAAAAAACTCTTTCCAAACCTCTCTTTGCCCTTTTGAAGGCAAAGGAATTAACATTGTATTCTGGAGACAATGACCCACAGAAAGAGTTCCCTCACCCAATACTCCAGATGAAGGGGTGATATAATCAAACTTGATCTTTTGGATGATTAATCTGACAACAGTCTGGAAGGGACTGGGAAGGAGCAGGGAGTAGTTGAGACTGGCAGACCAGGGAAGATGCTATTGTAATCGTTCATTAGAAGTAATGACAGCCACAATTAGGGAAGTAGCAGTGATGATAGGAGCAGAAAGGAGAGGAGAGAAGCCGGGATCTTTGGAGGGTAAAGTTGGCTGGACTCAGATGTTCATCAAATATTGGGGGCTGGGAGTGAGAGAACTCAGGGGACACAAATTTCCTAATGAAGATTTGGTGGAGTTAGAGCATGATAGCACCAGCTGCAGAAGAGAGATGAGAGGGAGAAGCAGGCTTCTGAGGAGTAGATATCTGATGAATTTAGTTCTGCACTATTGAGTTAGAAGAGCAGGCATCACATTCAGGGGGCATTTGGAATTGCAGAACCAAGCTCCAGAAAAAAGAGGCATTAGAAATGTGCATTTGGGAATCACATACCTATACATGGTGGTTGAGGGTATTGGAGCAGATGAGATCATCAAGGGGAAGAAGGTTGGAGGAATAAAATGAGGAGGGCAGAGAAGGCAAGAAGGCAGGAAATGATAGCAACCTGCACAAGGAAGCAGTTAACAAATTGTGCTTATATTTATCCTCCTAAGTTTTAGTGGCCTCCAGCCTATTTGAAAACACCCACCCTCAGGTACTATTTTTGCATCTAATTTCATTCCTCTGGTAGATGTAGCATTTTCCATGCCCCCCATCAGTCAGTTTCAGGAACAGACTCCAGTTGATGTGTCAATGGTTGAGACCTTTGGGCACTTGAATTTTTGTTCCTTTGCAGATCCCAGTCAGGAAGCATATATAGGCACTAACAAAACCTTCCTGCATTCAGAAGTACCACACTTTTGGCCTTAAATGTTTCCTACCTGGTTCTGGGGTCTGGATGAAAGAGCAGGAAGAGTTTCCTAGGTGTAGCCCAACTAGGCCTCCCAACCATGGTCTCTGCCTCCAGCTGGGATGATGGTTGATTGCTGGTCCCTGCCAGATGATCAGAAGGCTTTGTAGGATGGGAAGAGAGTGTCTAGGACAGGTCTTTGGCCCAAGGGACCTGCCGACCCCTTCCCAAAGCATCCTCTTTGACTTGAAGATGGAAAGGGAGTCACTCATTCAGGTTCAATCCCAAAACTAGGCTTCCAGAGCCACAGATGCAGAGGGCCGTAGGCCTTGCTTACATGAGCTCAGAGGCCCCTTGGCCTCACTGAATATTTAGCCAGTTAGCACCTAAATGGATCCCAGCAGACTGCTGAAGCAGATATTGCAAAAAAATATTCCACAGAGATGTATGCTGAGAAAGCACTTTAATAAATGAGGTAACATTACATAAATTTATGAACAAAGGTAAACTCCCATATCAATTGCCTGAACTTCCTCTCAGGTTCATCTCTGAGAGGAAGATGAACCCTCTCTGTCCTGCCCTCAGTATCCAGGGTCCTGTCCGTCACCCAGTGCTAGGCCTTCTCAGCAGGAAATCTTGTTCCTCTGGCTCCTGCTGATCATCAACTGTCCATCCTGCTCTGAGTCATATAATCTCTCCCCACCTGGCTTTCCTCTGCCCAGGGTCTGCCTTGGTCTTCATGGTGATCTCATGTTTCCTTGGCTGCCTCTCCTTTCTGCCTGGGTGGGAATTTTGGCCAGTGTGGCTGCGAGTGGCCACTTGGCTGAGTCCCCTGTTTCTTGGCAGAAGACATCCCTGCCCTCCTGTGAAGGTCACAGCTGCTTTTTTTTTTCCCCCAGAGGTGCTAGCCACACTTATTTTGGCTGGTGAAACTGTTGCCTTTGTCTTTGAATTAACCTCAGGCTTTGCCTTTCTTGTGAGAGACAATGTCTTCACTCTCCAATATCAATCCAAAAAGGTAATAACAATAATCGTTTTCATGATAATAATAGTAGTAAGAACCAACCCAGACTTACTATATGTGAAACACTGTTTTAACATCCTTTCAAGAACTCATTAATCCTTACAATACTCCTATAAGGCTGAGGGAGGCATGATTATTGTTCTCACTTCACAGGTGGGGAAATGGAGGCACAGAGTGGCTAAATAACACACTCAAGGGCCATGTTAAGTCCTAAACACTATGTCTGAGATGTGACAAGCTCTAGCAAAGCACTAGGTGCCATGTTATTTCTATTACGACTTCATATCTGCCCTAAACTGATTGTGATCTTGAGAAATGAATCTCATCCTTCTAAGCCTCAGTTTCCTCATCTATAAAAAAATGAGGGAGCTTCCTCCCAACTGTAACTTTCATGTTCTTTGCTCATCTCATTCTTGCTTTTCTGCAGAATGAGGCCTGTTTTCTCAGGAAGCCTTGGTATGTTTTTTCCTGGATTTAGCAAAGAAAATAATTGCTTGCTTGCTCTGGAAGCTTCAAGAAAACAACTTGAAATAAAGCCCAGGGGGCATTTTGTCAGCTCCCCTTTCTATCAGAGGGTTTTGGAATTGCGGTTACCTTGGTTGTCTCTAACAGCCTTCATTAAGCCTGTGTTGTGATACTAAATGAAAATTTTCTAACCTGAATTCCCTCTGGGAAAGACAAGGGGAGAGACATGAGAGACGAGGAAGTCCTCAATCATCTTTCTCTGGTTAGGTCTGTGTCTCCACTGTGTTGAGCAGCTGAAACTCTGCTACCCTGGGATTTGACCAGAATAGTGGTTAGATTTGGGGGCTCCCCTTGGTCATGAAAGGGTTTCCTTCTCTTGGAAGAATCAGTGACAGAGGGTGTGCTGGTCTTGCTTCCTGATCTATTGCTATTTATAGGTGATTGAAGTTCAGACCTCCCAGTCCCCAGAGAGACAAGCAAACCCATGGGCTGCTGGTGTGGACTGAAGATGACAGCGCAGGCAGGATGTTCTCTGATCGTGTCTTGTAGGCTAGTAAAACGACATCACAGGGGTGTCTGGAGGTCTCTAGCCAGGGTGCTGAAGGACAGAATGTTAAGAGGGAAAACTGTCTTTTGAGTCATGCAAAGCACTGGGCAGTGTCCTCTCCCAAGCAACGTGGTGGAAGTCTGCTGGTTATTAATAGCCACAACTAACATTAGTGAAGAGCATACAACATGCCAGCTGCTGTGCTAAGCACCATTTAATCCTCACAATGACCTTCTGAAGTAGGTCTTATTATTAATATCAATGCCAACGCTTTGTAGATGAGGACAGTCTGAGAGAGGATGAGCTACTCGCTTTGTCACAGCAGTGCCCTGTTCTGATGCCAAAGCTCACACCCTCACCCAAACTCCCTGTTACTTTCCTCAGGAGCCCTTGGTAGTTAGGACACCTAATGCAGATAAGGGGACTAAGGATAGCAGTGAGAGGCTGCTTTGGTCTCTCTTTTAGGCACCTTAGGGGTTGTCAGTCCCAGTTCTAGGTCCAGGTGTTGTGGCTTCAGAAAGTCTGTTATCCCATGGAGGGTTGTGCCTGGGGGAAAGAATTCCTGCTGATTTCAAAGAGGAAGCCGAATGCAGATGTTAGCATACAGAGTGACCCTACTAGCCATCTGCATGGTAATTCCTTCTGGCAGATGGTCTGTTGTGTCCCCTGGAAGCTATGAATTTGCTTAAGGGACATTTCCACCAGGGAGAAGGTTTTTTCTTCTCCAGGACCTTTTCTGCCTGGTTCATTGGTACTGGTCTTTGGAGTTCAGGGTACCTTCTTTCTTGATCATTACTGGTGATGTTCCAATACATTCTTAATTTTCAATATTCCTCCTTAGTTGCACCCCCATCCTTCTGTTATTACAATGCTGCTTTAAGAAAACCATGGCAGAATTTCTACAGATGATTTTGTTTTATACCAAGACATTAAAATTTCTGCCTTCTATAGAAAAAATTAAGAGAGAATTAGATTTGGAGCCAGGAAAGCTGGATGCCAGGCTGACTGAGTTCAGCTCCCAGGGAGCTGTGGGTCTTGGCCAAGTCTTCCTATGAGTGAGCGGTCGAGAGGTGTTTTGTTCTGTCACTAACTTCCTGGCCTGGAAGAAACTCAGGGTGAGTCCTTTGTGGGGCTAGGAAGAGGCAAGTAAGATCCCTGGCTGGAGAGTATGGGGAGAGGACGTGTCAGGAGTGATGGAGGGAGGAGAAATCAGTTTCCCACACCCAGGATCATGCGTTCTCGCCGCTTCTGAGCGAAGAGCTCCCTGAAGCTGAGGGTTTGCCACTGAGACCCCTCTGAAGGACCTTCCCTGGCTGACTATCACAAGGATCCAGGTCCTGAATCACAGGGGAAATGAGAACAATGTGTGAGATGAACATCACTGATGGTTCCCGTACAAAGGTAGTCGATGATTTTTGAAAACCCCCTTATTGTTGCTAAATTGATGTTATAAGTCACCTTTTAGAAAAGCGATTGCTAATCTAGAGATCTGGACTTCTGCGTGTCATCCGAAATATTTGAACAATTTTCAGTAACTAAGAAAGAATGTTGGAAATTAAGCATCTACACAGATAATAATGCACATGCTCAGAAAAACATCTTTGCTTTTTGACTAGAATTACATTAGCTCACTATGGTGTTTCATACTGGTTATTTCATGCTAATTTGAGAAGTTGATTGGCAGTCAATCATCTATATTTTGAATAAATAATAAGTAAGGAAAGAAAATTGCATACACTTATTTATCATTTATATCTTATCCTGTTACACAGCTGTTTAGGCGTGGCTGAATTAGTCAGGGGTTTAACGATAGGGCCACACTCTGAGAAATGCATCATTGAGTATTTCATCCATGTATAATTATACATTGTATTTGAACAAACCTAGATGGTCCAGCTACCACACGTGTAGGCTGAATGTAGGGACCACTGTCAGATTTGAGGTCCAATTATTGACCCAAACATTATTACGTGGCACATGCCTGTCTTGCTTGATTTTTTTTTTTTTTTAATTGCAGACAATCTTTCAAGACATGGGACCTTTCTAGGAAACATTTAATGAATGAAGTATGAGGGAAGGCAGTACCTTATTGGTTAAGGAACCCTTTGTGCTTCATTATCTCTCATCTCAAAAACAAGTGGAGGTGGCAGAGGACCCCAAGAAGTCCCTTAGTAAAAAGGGTTGAGCTTTACAGACACCCCTCCAACTTGGGGGCACAGACAATATTTTTCCTGCTCTTCCATGTGCTTGATATTCTCTTGGGTTCTTTAACTGTCCAGTTATTTAAATTCTGAAGGACTCACTTCACCCTAAAGGACTCAATTACCTCTAAAATTGTGTCTTGTAGACCACAGTCATCACTTGCTTCTCCAAATGTCTGTGGCTTTCTTCTCTACATCATTTGGCAGGTAAGTAGGTGCCACCCAGATGTCTTTCCTATCTGCTCCCATCTTACATATCATGAGGCTTCATCATAGTCTCTTCTTGAATCTTATTTTTTTAAATATTTATTTATTTATTTATACAAGCACTGGGTACAGTCAGAAATGCAGGAGGGTGAGAGAATTCACCAGAGCCAGAGCGGGGAACAGAACAGGAAGACTGATGAAACACACTGCTGAGGGGAGCAGCGGGTGCAGCAGGAGTGGTCTGTGCGCCATGTGGGACCCTCACCGGTGGCCGGGGATCGAACCAGTGCTGCAGTGGCTGCAGGGAGCTCCGCAACCCAGTGCTCAACCGCTGCGCCACTGGGGAGGCCCACTTCTTGAATCTTTAGTAGCAGAATATTTGACACAGTGCCATAAAGACCTTATCATTTTATAATCTTTTCTACTTCAAAATGCTTTGGTGGTCATCACCACACACACTTTCACATCAATCACATGAGGTAAGCGGGAAGATGTTAATATCCTCACTTGACAGATGAAGACCTGGAAGCTCAGTGTAGTTAAGGGGCCAACAGAGAGTGGCCCGGTGAGTGAGTGATGGCTCTGGAACACGAGCCACTGATGTCTCATTTTCTTTCCCCTGCACTCTATGGTGTCTTTCAGGGTATTCAGTTCCAAGTGAAGAGGCTTTTAAATTGTATCACTTTACTTGATAGGACTGCGTTGCCAGAGTATTGGAGTGAGTTCTTATGATCCTGTTGTGTGTGCCTGGGACTAACCTGGCAGCAGAAAGCCATGCTGAAGCTTTGCTTAGCAAACTTCTTTATTTTTCCATGTGTTACTTGCCCCAACCAGGGACTGGAAAGTCCCTTGATCCTACATTCCTATTCTTCCAAAATGATTAGAAAGATATAGCCACTCCGGAAGTGAAGCTGCCCGTTACCAGGAGAACTGAGAACCATTGACTAGAAGGCAAACTCCTTCTGCCTCACTGAACCCAGATGCTGGGTTTTGCTGGTCTATTGATCCCTGCATCACTTACTCTCTAGTCTTTTGTTCCCCCATGTCTCACCTTAAGTTCTAATTCCTGGTTCACTAAGCCAATCAGCTGATTCACTAAGGCAATCAGCTTCTACATTAAGCCTCACTTCCCCTTTCTGTCAGGTCACAGAGCTGACCTGGCAGGTGGAGGTTGAAATGGACCCTCCCAAACCTGTAAGTTAGAGGCTGCCACCCCCTGAACAGAAGCCCACATCAGCAGCCAAAAGGAAGATTTTAGTTGCTTCTTTTAGGTTGGCTGCCAAGTGACACACTACCTCCTGGGAGATTGAGAAAGGAATTGCTTCATTTCGAGGCAGCCAAGTGGATAGATGGTGGGAAGCATCTGCTTTGGAAATGCATTTCTCACAGCAAATAACATTTGCATGATTGTGCTGCAAATATCACTGAGGCCTTTGCTAAGTTAAATAGAGTGTCTGTGCCCGCCTGACCTTCACTTTGCTCCAGCCCCAGATGTCTCTGTGGTCTGGGACCTCCACTCTGGAGAGGGACTCTCCCCTCAGTTCTGTTCTCAGAGGATGGGGTTTTCCTTCTCTACCTGGGACAACGCATCTTTTGCACACACGGAATCCAGATTTTAAGCTAATTCTGTTCCAGATGGTCCACGACATGGAGGCAATGACAGTGACCCCTTGTAATGTCTATTTTCTGCTTCTCATAAGTCTACAACATATGAGATAATAAGCCTTGTCTATGTATTTCCTTTGCTGTAGAACGATAGTACAGCACCATGTGTGTAAACTTGCCTCCTTTGTCTTGATATTGTCATATTTGTGCATTGTCTCCCCCAAAGTTGATAAGCTCCTGGCAGGGAAAGTCTGTGGTTTATTGTGTGAGCCACCTATGCAAGTCAGTGTGCTGTGTTAAGGTGTCTGTTAACATAAAATGATCATATAGAAGTATATAGAAGGACACATATTAGGTTATTGACATGGATTATCTGAGTGAGGGAGTGACTAATACAGACGGGAGGAGCGGGGAGGTAGGGACATAGTTAAATGCAGAAGAAGATGAAAAAGACTACACTTAAAAAAGATGTTTCTGGCACATGAGTTCAACTTTGGGGAATAAAAAAGAAACCCAAGATGATGAATCATCAGACCACATTTGCTTATGTATGTAACATATTTTAATACGTACAACATGTCAGAAAATGAACATAGAGCATGCTCAAGGAAGAAAAGTACTATGCATGTCATGACATTGAATAAATACCTAGTGAATGAATGAATGGATGGATGCTATAAGTGATAACCTCATAGACTTAGATTTTCAAGGAGCAATTTATGGGCTAATGTTACTGTAACGCCTGTCATGCATGAGGTGTGTCCTCATAATCAGGATCACGAATGTTCCTCTGTTCATGCGTGGGCTTACCTGCCTGGGAGAGTCCCAGTTTGCTGTAGGGTCACGCTGGTCACCAATCAGCTGTGTCAGAATTAGCTGACATGATTGCTACAAGCAGGAATGGCAGGACCCCAACCCCACTATCCTCAATTAGCCCTGGTGGGAGGAGGGGACAGTGAGGTATGGAACGTGGGAATCTGTATTTTAACTAGTCTCCCAGGTGATTTATCTGTTCATTAAAACTTCAGAACCATTGCTCCGGGCATTGTTAGCTGACATGTGAGGCACTGCCTTTATAATTAACCATTCTTCATACAATGCAAAGCAAGGAAAGATTTATTGTTTACTATATTTTAAAAATCATGCCTCATTGTCTGACCTCCTTTTGTTTTATTGCCAGTATTTAAAAGACCTAATTCACATGAGCCTTCTAATGTATAGACATTACAGGAACTTTGAATGAATCCATCTAACCTGACGGGAACCAAGTCACCAGAACCAAATCCCCTGAAGTTAAAATGCTACATAGCTTCTCTTGTGCCAGCTTTTGTGCAATGGGGATCTGCCCTAGTGAAAGAATCTTTGGGCTTTTGTCATCCTAAACCACAGTTATGAAAACAAAATGCAATATATCAACAATGACAAAACAAGGCGTATAAGAGAACCACCCTCTGTGGATCTCACCCAGCTTCATCCAGTCTTGACATTTGTTATGCTTTCTCCAAATATTTTTTTCATAAATAAAATATTTCAGAAAAATTCTGTTGCTTTCCCTTCTCTGACCATCCTTCCTTCCCTCTCTCTAAAGTTAACCACTGCATTTAGTGATTTTATTCCCATAAATATTTGTATATTTTGCTATCAAGTACATTCATACACAATTTGGTTTGACATATTTTAAACTTTAAAAAACGGCATCGCGTAGTATACATTTCTCTGCAGATAGATTTGCTTTGCTCAGTGATTTACCATGTTGACATAGGTAGTGCCAGCTCATTTAACTACCCCACGGTGCACCTGTCATGAGGTGGAGATGATGGTATAGTGTCACTAGTGTGTTCTTACTAATATCCTGTCTTGTGAGTGTACCAATTTTATCTATTTTTTGATGTCCATTTAAGTTGTTTTCATTTTTTAACTACTAGGACAATGCTGACGTGAACTTTGTGGGTGAAGAAATTCATCTGCTGATCTGTCTAGTGATGGGCTGGTGGGTCATGGTGTATGTCGGTCTTCAACTCTAGAAGATATTGCCAAATTGTTCTACCACAGAAATTACACCAATTCCCATGACTACTTCTTCAATATTCCAGCAAGTGTTTCCCTTTTATGATCTCACACTTAAGAGCAGAAAACAGAAAGATAAGCCAAAGAAAGAAAATAGCTTCAAGAACAAATTTAATTATCAGTGAAACTTACCTCAGATTATTCTTTTCCACTGTGGAGATCCATTCCCATGTGCCCACCTCCCTCCAAACACAGGCAGGGCTTGTCAGCCCAGCTCTGGTGATGCACCATCAGGGTGTGGAATTCAGAGGCATACTTGCAAAAAAAGACTTATTCGCTGAGAGTTTAAAAACTAACTGGGAAGCTGGGACATAAGCTGTAGCTACAAATTAATTATTTAAATAACAATCTAACAGTAAGGAAGAGGAGATATCTCCAGATAATGCAGATTCATCACTGAATGAATTGTTCTTCCATTAATTCTATGGGAGCTCTCAAGATGGGGAAGTCACAGCTTATGTGATTCTAATTTCCCATAGAATGGTTTCCTAGCAACCATCACCAGATGAGAATCAGCTAACTTTGCTTTTCTGAAGCTGACTTTATTCCCTTAGAAAAATGAGTTAAATAAATGCCAGCTGAAGAGAGAATTTTGCCATGTAAAACTATATTTGAGATATATGACTTTTGAACAAAGATTTAAGCTAGCAGAGAACATAACAAAGGTGGATGTGTAGAAATGGAAGTGGCACCACAATGGGAGACTTGGGCATCTGACTTTCCGAGAAGCTAAGTTTGAACAGGGATGAGTGAGTGAAGAGGCAGGAGGCAGACTCAGGGACAGAGGGAGGGGTAATGGAATCCCACCCCTGAATTATAGAACTGAGCAAATTTCCAACCAGGCACAAGCCCAGGAGATTCCAGAGGTCTCACCCTCAGCAGGTGGGGACGTTAGTCATTTGGGCATCAACCCTGTAGACTCACTCCACAACACCTGCTGCTCTTGTCCACCAGAGGGTAGCTCCCAAAACCACACATTGCCATTTCCTTATGTAGAAAAATCATATTAGCCTGATGGCTCGTTGTTCTTTCTCTTACCACTTTTTACCACTTCTGAGGGTGACTGACTGAAAGTAAATGTCGTAAGGGTACTTGCAGGAAGAAGGCCCTGGGAAGGCTTGTGTATTTGCAGCTTACTTTTCTTTTCTTTTCTTTTTTTTTTTAATAGAGGCATGCTTTATTTATTTGTTTGCTGGTTTGTTTGTTTGTTTGTTTTTACATGCACTGGGTACAGTCAGAAGCGCGGGAGGGTGAGAGAATTCACCAGAGCCAGAGCGGGGAGCAGAGCAGGCAGAAGGACCGAAGTACACTGCTGAGGGGAGCAGCGGGCGGCAGGAGAGGTCTGCGCGCCATGTGGGACCCTCCTCCGGTGGCCGGGGAGCAGCCGGGGATCGAACCGGCGCCGCAGAGGCCGCGGGCAGCTTCGCAACCCAGCACTCAACCGCTGCGCCACTGGGGAGGCCCCAGCTTACTTTTCACTTGTGGTCATAGCGTCCAGTGGAACTAGGCAGAGGGAACACACACATCACCCAAGGAAAGGGTTCCCCAGCAAACTGTCTCAGCTAGGACCACTTCAAAAGATACATCTTGGACCTTCAAATAGAAATGGAGTCTCACAGAGTACTGCTGACTTCTACAGATCAAATATATAGAAAATATATAAAAGAACAATTCTGTCTTCTTGTTTAGAGTTATATTTGTATCCTACTTCTCCTGGAGAGGAAGCTGCTTCTTTACTTCCCTCTTTTGTACAAACAAAACAAACAAAAAACCCCATCAGATACTCTCAGAAATATCTATAAGGAAAGGTATACTTTAAAAAAAAAATAAAATTGAGAATAAAATATAAATTAAGAGATCTAGAAAATTAGTATTCTTAAAGTCTCCTAAGGGCTTATGTTAAGATAAATTTAGAATTCAAATTAGAGGGCCTCCCCGGTGGCGCAGCGGTTGAGCGCTGGGTTGCGAAACTGCGCACGGCCTCTGCGGCGCTGGTTCGATCCCCGGCTGCTCCCCGGCCACCAGAGGAGGGTCCCACATGGCGCGCAGACCTCTCCTGCCGCCCGCTGCTCCCCTCAGCAGTGTACTTTGGTCCTTCTGCCTGCTCTGCTCCCCGCTCTGGCTCTGGTGAATTCTCTCACCCTCCTGTGCTTCTGACTGTACCCAGTGCATGTATAAACAAACCAGCAAACAAATAAATAAAGCATGCCTCTATTAAAAAAAAAATAATAAAAATAAAAAAAAATAGAATTCAAATTATAGAGGGCCTCCCTGGTGGTGCAGCGGGTTGAGCGCTGCGCTGTGGAGCTGTCTGCAGCCTCTGCAGCGTGGGTTCAATTCCTGGCCAGCCAGGGAGATAACCACATGTTGTAGCAGACCTCTCCTGTCTTCCCCACAGTGCCTTCGGTCTGTCTGCCTGTTCTACTCCCTGCTCTGTCTCTGGTGAATCCTCTCACCCTCCCATGCCTCTGGCCTGTACCCCATCTCTTGTATAAATAAATAAATCTTAAAAAAAAAAAGAATTCAAATTAGAGTTCTGTTAATGACAGATTGTTTGTGCAAATTTTTAGCATTGTAATTCTACTACCTGTCAAATATCGTTGAAAGCCTTTAGAAATCAATTGCTAATTTCAAACTTCATTGACTGAAATTTTGTTTCACTGTGGTGGACTAAGCCATACAATTACTCTTCAGGTATTCCTTTATATTATTTTTTAAGTTCCAATTTTTATTGAAAATGATTTATTTCTTTGAATGTATAATCATGACACCAGATAAACAAAGATGTAAGATTTCAGACACTGCCAAAACTAGTGGGTCTTCTGGTTTCTGTCACCTGAATTCAGCCTGTGCTGGTGGATGTAATGGTGTTTTGGCACTAGCTCTTTTCAAACTCCTTCCCATCTCATCTTGGTATGTGGGAATTAGTCTTGGTGGGAGCATTTGCATCACTAGACGTGGCAGACACCACATCTTGGAGAGCCAATTGTTAGACATTTACCACACGCCCCTGGGCAGATGTCACCCTGTTATCACAGGATATCAGGAATCCTAGGCCAACATTCCTTCCACGGCCATTTGCCACCCAGCTCATGCATGCTCAGGACATAGGCTTAATTTTCCAATTTATCCAAGCAGACTACAATCAGGAAGGTACTCTACAACCAGTTCTTCAAATTAAACAAACAAACAAACAAACCCAAAACAAGCAATAAATCCTCACAGAATCTATTCCATACCGGCTGCTGGGTATAATACTTTGCTTTGTGGGATTAGCCACACCACTGAGACTTCCATTCTCACAGATAATGGAGACATTTCTGGAAAGCCAATTCAATCTTCAATATTCCTTTTTATTTTTCACAATGGGCCCAGCCTAGTGACTAGGCTGTTTGTTGGGAACTTCCCTTCTGTAGCAGTTTTGATGCAGTTCTTCTTCACCTACCTACCCTCAGAGGACCAAAAAGTCAGAAGTGCCTTTGATTCATGCTGCTTATTAGCAGCTTAGCTCCTGCTGTGGTGGCATCCTCCCCCCCCCCCCCATAGTTAAATCCTTTGTTTTTCCCTCATTGTTGCACTAAGATTATCGCTAAGTATTCACACATGGGCAGGATGCTGGGTACTGGTCTGTCCAGAAAACAAGAAGTGTTTTGTTTTGTGTTTTTTCACTAAGGCTCACAGCCATCCGGCACAATATAGACTTAGTGAGAGGTTAAACATTCCAGGAGAGAGGTATATGAGGAGAGATCTGCCCAGTGTTCTGGGTACATTTTTGATGATGCTGACATGTTCTTCAAAAAAAAAAAAATTCAATGAAAAATGTAGTCATTTGGACTGTGGAATTAAATCCTTTTAGGCAGAATGGATATCCATATATCTCTACACCTATCCATCCCATAATAATTTATTGAGGATTATGAGAACCTAGGATCAAGTCTGCTCAGGCTCAGTGTGAAGCCCTTGACTATGAGCGGACAGGGATCCAGAAATCAGGGATCCAGAAGTTGGGGCTGCAGAAGAGGGTGGAGAATCCATGTACTTCTTCCTTGTGGGTGTTGATTGATGTGGGTGATACCAAAGAACAAGTTTTTTCCTAGAGGAGTTTATTCTAGCGGAGGCCCTCATAATAAGCCTGTTGGTCTGTTGGTTACCTGGTCATCTGCAATGATCTGTGGGGGTGACGACATAGGTTTCATCCCTCCTACACATTCCACTCCCTCTAGTTTCTAAGCAAGGTAGCTTTAAAAAAGCCAAAAAATTCAGCTGGTATAAAAGGAACCACTAAAATAAAATGTTAAGTCCTTCTAGACCCCTATCTCCTCCCCCAGTTTTCTACTGGGAAAAGAAGGGGTAAGACTGCCTCATTTCTCCCAAGAGAAAAGAGAGAGAGGAGCACAACCACAGTCTCCTGCCCAGCTCTGGGAATGAACTTGCCCCTCAAAGCTACTGATCTGGTTGGGGGGCGGTGGGGGGTGGGCACAGGGATATCCCCTTACTGGTGCTCAGAGAAAAATTCAAGTAGAAGTAGTAATTTAGTGGAAGATCACGTTCCATGAGTTGAGTCTCATGCTGTGTTGGTCCCATAGATGCAATTAGCTACCAAACAGCAGAAAGCTTGTTCTGTTGTTGGCAGGTAACTTGGCATATTACCCATGGAACAGATGGCTACTGGTTCCACAAATTAGATTCCAGATGATTGTATAATGGTGTGTCAACCAGCCACTCCTGCTTTGCCCTTCCAGCCTCTCTGATAAATTGGAGAGTTTATGTAAATGTCCTGACCTCCCACCAATTCACCCTTCCTCTGGGTGGGAACACAGTTGAGACAGCATCTGAGGGAGGGCAAGGGAGTCTGCTCTTTAAAGACATTTAATTAATCTGCAATGTGCACATCTTCTTGCCCTCTCCCTCCAGTCCTGCTTCTCACTTTCCCAGATGTTCTATGTACTCAGCTGAATGTACCTAGTCTCCCTTCGATCTGCTTTAATGACTGTGTTGGGAGGGATTCCCTTGCTCCAGCTCTACGTTCTGATTCATTATTGATGTGAACGCAGTTAAGAATCTTTCCCTATTATGAAATAGGAGGAGCTATCTGCAGAAGAATTGCTCATCCTTTCCTCCCTCCACACTTCCTTTTTAGAGGAATCACATTACCCAACCAAAACAAGGTGGTCCTTCTGCACATTCGTCCTCCCATCCCAATGGCAGTAAACCAAAAAGGTTGGTTAGAGTCAATCAGATTCTCTTTCTCAAAAAATGAAGCAGAGGAACAAGAAGCAGAGTGGTATTGATGCAGGCACCATGGTGAGGGGTTGGGCACCCTTGCAGATGCCCTCAGGACGGTCCTGGCTCCAGAGTCTGGTTGGTTACCTTCTCCTTGGATTCCACTTTTTTGAGACTTGTGAATAAATTTCTCTTTTTTAAAGCTTTTAAAAAAATTTTTATTTTTGCATAGAAAAACTGGGGTATAGGCCAGAGGTGCAGAGGGTGAGAAGATTCACCAGAGACAGGATGGGGAGCAGAACAGGCAGATTGACTTAAATACACTGCTGAGGGGAGCAGTGGCTGAGACAGGAGAGGTCTGCTGCAGCATATGTGGGTATCTCCCTGGCCCAGGATCCAACTCAGGCAATAGCGGTGATAACTCTGAGACTTAAGCCCTAGGAGACCAGAGAGGCCCAAATTTCCCTTTTTAAAATTTGCATGAATCATTTCTATGTAGCCAAATGATTCCCCTCCCGGAAATCCTCTTTTCATTCCCCCTCAAACGGAAAATCACAGAAACCATGTCACTGTCTTAATTATGTTTAGGCTCAAAACCTGAAATGTCACCCCAGTTGCCACCCCTGAACTGGCAAAACATTTCTGAGCCAGGACCGTGATGACTTTCAATTATAAATGAAGTCCTTTCTCCTGTGCTGCACCTACCAGAGCAGCTCAAATTGTCCATGTTTTGAAAACATGATAAAAACATTATTTTGCATAATTGCCAAAGAGCTGGTGCTAAAGGGACTGCACTTCTCTCTCTGTGCTTGTGCACTCAGTTTGAATCATCAAACTAATAGGATTGGGTCCTCATTGTACCCCTTGATTCTCTTGCTTTTCTAAGAAGGTGATATAGGGTAGAGAGAAGCAGCGTCTTTCATGACAGAGGTAGATTGGATAATCCTCCAGTAAGGATGCAGCTGAGCTCATGCCAAGGGTCTGGTTTTGGCAGAGGAGAGGGGCTGGAGGTGGGCCTGCAAAATGCCTAGTCAGGTGGAGAAGAGATTGTTCTTTTGATTTTTTTTTTTATTTGTTTGCTTTTGTTTCTTTGTTTTCTCACATTTTTAACATGCCTGTGCCAGGAGCTCATTGGACTCATTCTTCATAAAGGGGATGTTGGTGCTGTGGGTCTATGATGTGACCTTCCAAATTTCCTGCATAAGATGGGAAGAAAGCAGGAACATCACTCATATCCTCATTTGAGGCTCTTGACTTGGGATTTTTGAGGTCAAAACCTTGTCAACACAACCGTTTAACAGTGATTATTATTTGCATAGATGGTCTTGATATGGACCATTGGGAACAGCTTTTCAGCTGTAAGAGGGAGTTGGGGTGAAGCAATGTCTTTTGTCATACTGTATTTGACTAAAGGCTTACTAGAGATAGTGACTGTGGGTGATAAGTCCGTCTCTTCCTCTTGCACCTTCCTTCTGTGTATTTGAGATCTGTTTATATACTTGGTGACAAGCCAGCTCTAAATGATGTCATTTTCAGGGACATGCTAGGCAAGGTAAATCATCCCTTTGGCCAGAAATGTATGAGCTTGCAGTTTATAGACAAGCTTGTGGTTGTGAAGTCTGGACATAGGAAGAAGCCAAGCAAACTGCAGGAGGATCATTTCCAGATGTGTCCAATTTTAGTATAGAACCAGCTGCCTCATACAATCAAGCTGGTGCCCTGGTGATGCAAGGCTAGCTAAGACTTCTGCAGGAATGGCTCTTGTTCCAGGCCTCTGTTCATTTATCTTCTTTAACTTCAAGCTGACCTGTTGTTTTCTTCTATGAAGTCCCTGGGAGTTTATAACCAGATGATTAAGAAACTTAAAACAGCATATACTTGGAAAATGGGGGAAAAATTAAGATTCAGACCAGAGGCAGTGGCCAGATTGTAGGTTGTCAGAGATTAAACAAATAGGATCCTCAGAAATGGAAACAGTGGGACCATCAGTGACTCAGGGCAGGTGACTTTCCTGGCTTTGCTTCTTAGGGGAGAAATTTTTTTTTTTCTTTTGTGACTTTTTCTTTCTTTTTCTTTGCATAGGAGCATCCTTTGGTCTTAAATCCATGACTCCGGAATGCTAGCCATTTAGAAAGGGTTATTTTTTCAACTCACTACCTGAATAGTAACGAAATCCTAACAGGATGATTAAAAAAAAAATAGCCAAGGCAGAAATACATCAAAGAATGAATACAAGGATTTGCTATAACTACAAGAAGAGATGGTTTTATACGAACGTGTCTGACTCCCAGCCCCTCTTAGTGATTCTTGGCATGCAGCCATGTGGTTCAGGACTGCTGCACCACATGGCGAGCATCAAGTCCATGCTAGGTCATTTGGTCAGGCAATATCTATTTAGTGTTTGCCTTATGAAAGGGATAGGATTAAGAGCTAAGTGGGGAGAGAGAGAAGGGAATTTGAAGACCCTGTTCTTATAGTCACAGAGATTGCAATCTCGCTAGGAGATACCCTGCAGGTCACGCCTTTAAAGGTAGTTCTCTGAAATCACCAACACAAAGTACCAACTGTATAAGGGGAGGGACTGAGATAGTGAAAATTTGTCCGTCTTGTCTGGGACATTTGGTAATCACATTTGTGTTTAGATATATCCAGCTAAGACCTGGGTCTACTACATAGATGTAAATATCATGTGAGGACCTCTGAGATACTCAACTACTCAAATGCCATCATCTCTTGGGGGCTTTCACTGAGCTACCCACGTGCTCAGTGTTCATTACCAACAGTCTTTCTTTCTGAAGTGTCCTGATATGAGTTCTATCCCTTGCCTTCCTGTGATTAGCTGGCACTATTATACACCAAAAAAGTGTTGTCACCATTTTGCCGATTGTATGTGTGAGGCTGTTCTTGTTGGGTATAAGGGCAATTATATTTCTGGGCATGTGTGTGTGTGTGAGAGAGAATAGGTGTTGCCTCGGTAATACCACACTGTCAAAGAAACTGGAGTTGTGGAGCAGGCTGCACAAAGCAAGATGCTGCTTAAAGATAAAAATCCTGGCCTTTTTATTGATAGAATAATCGTATAGCATCAATTACACAGTGTAGGAGAACAAAGAAAAGTGTGGGTGAAAACTGAAAATTTGCTTATGTTATCTTGGGTTTTGGGGGCGTGGGGGCTAAGCCTGCTGATTTTTTTACCTGCTTGATGACTTGGTATTGTAATGAAAACCATGCCCAGACCCCCACCCATGGTTCCAATCTTATCAACAAGGCATTCCACTGATCATTCTCCAGGATGCAAGGTTATACATCAGTCAACAGCCCCCTCGGGCATTCCTAGTCATACCTTGTGATGTATGTCCATTGTCCCAGGGTCACTGAATGTCCTGCTCTTGTTTAATTAGAAAGCAGCCTTGTAAGATCTGGTATACTGGGATGTTCTGACCTTTACTGGAATGCAGAACTACATATAACCAAGATGGTGGCTGAGTAGACCATTTAAGTCTAGCGGACTCACAGATATGTGTATGGGAGCAGGTATATATTTGAAAGTTCATGCACATTCTCGGTATGTTAGAGGACAAATGATCCCAATAAAATGTGAGTTTTTTGATTTTCAATACTAGTCTTCTTGTAGCTGTTTATTTCTTCCTATGTTCTTGGCTGGCAATTGAAGGTAACTGGTACCACATGGGGATTGGCCCACAATTCTGGTCTTATGAGCTAAGCGATTGGATTCCCAGGAGCTTTCGTTTATTTAACTAAAGTAAATAATATGCTTAGCCTCTTATTTTTTTAAGTACCCTTCCATTAAAACAGCTAATCACAGGCATTTTCTAAAACTTTATTGCTGACTTTTAAAGATGGCTGACTTTCAGAGCAGTAATTAAGGAACCCAAGGGTCACATGGTAGACCTGTTTAATAAATCTTGGCATATTGGTAGGAGATACCCTGGGAAACTTGAAAGACATAAATCTAGGTCAGGTAAAAAGATGCCTGTCTATATTCCACAGTGGGCATAGAGAGTTATGCAGAGGGGAGAGAATAGGTTGAAGATGAGTATAAAATAAAGTTTTAAATTGGTTCTTAAGTTGAAAACTGATAAAATGATATTGAGTAAAAGGAAGATTGAACATATATGACTACAGCATTTTTTAAAAAAGATTTATTTTATTTATACATACAAGAGCTGTGGTAATGGCCAGAGGTCCGGAGTCGGGGGTAAGAGGATTCACCAGAGACAGACTGGGGGGCAGAACAGGTGGATCTACTGAAATACACTGCTGAGGGGAGCAGCGGGTGAGGCAGGAGAGGTCTGCTGTGCCATGTGGGTCAGCTCCTTGGCCGGGGATCAAACTCATGCTGCAATGGCTATGGTTTCATAGTGCTGAGACTTAATCCCTTGCGCCACCAGGGAAGCCCCCACAACCCCCGCCGCGCCCACTACAGCATTTTTAAATGAGAAACGTGTAGAGATTTCTGCATCCTCTCCCCCAGATAAGATATTCCTTGGATCAAATTGGGGAAAGAATGATGGATTGTTCGACCTGGGCAGAGGGAGGCCCTTTATGTGGGGCTGGCTGCTGTGTTCTTTCACCAAGTGTTGCGTGATGTTCTGTATGACCCAAGACAGTAGGAGACCTAGGGGGGTAGGGTGCTCCAGCTCAGCTCACTGTACCAACAGTGTGATAGGCCAAGTTCATGACTCAAACTGTGTTGAGAAGCCTAGCGACCAGAAAAAAGGGAGAAGACAGTTCTGTTTCTTCCTCTTCTGAACAGATCACTTCTGCAATGATCTCTGCTTAGAGATACAACTTGGAGTGCCAACAATGTTACAACTTTGAGAAAATATGCTTTAACATTTATGTATATTTTCCCCATGATCTTCAAATGGCTACATGTATTATTTCACTGACAGTGAATCTCACAATAAATCTATGATTTAACTTTATTCCCATATTTCAGGTGAGAAAACTGAGCCTCAGAGAAGGTACAGGCCTAGCCATGAAGTGGAGATTCCAGAATTTAAATACGGGCTCTCTGGTAAGTTTTTCTACTATGCCACAAACTGAATTGCAACAAGCCCAGAGACCAGGTATGAGGACTGAGATTTCTGGAGGCCACATTTCAGAAGGAGCTTTTAAAAAAATTGGAGGGGCTTGGCCTGAAAGAAAGTTGCCTTTAGAGGATTTGTGTTGTTTGTTGTCAAATATTGAGCCTGTCATATAGGGGAGGGAGAAGACTTCTTTATAGCTCAAGTGGGCAGAATTAGGGTTGATTGATGGAAAATAGGTATGAAGTCAGAGGTGAAACAAAACTGTCATTCTGAAAGAATGACAAGTGTTGAGCTGGAGGCCTGTGTCCAGATAGGTCAATAAAGCAATGACCCCAGAGAAATAGAGTGTCAGTGGCCACCTGCCAGGCGGCAGGGAGGGTCATCAGCACGAATGTCAGCAGCTGGGAATTTACCTGCTTCTGTGGGTGGGCTGTGTTGGTCTAAGCACATCTCCTGTCCAATGGTCTCCCCTGACATCAGGCCTTGTCCTGGAGGGGTGCGCTGACAGGTCAGGAAACAGTTTGGAAAGTTCACAGTTTGAAGATGACAGAAGACCTCCCTCTCTCCCTACAGAGTCCCTGCTCTTCCCAGTGAGTGCCAGCTGCTGTTCTCCAAATGCCTGTAGGTTTTCCCACTTTTTTGTCCATTTAGTTTCTCTGTTCTAGATCAGTAGACACCCTGTGGATTTCACATGGGCAGCAAGGGCACCCAGGACTTGCTGGTGGCTGTTCATCCCAACCTGTCATCAGCTAATTTTATGTAAATGTTGTCCAGAGCCAGCTTTGTTGGTTTTGCTGCTTAGTAGCTCTGCCTGTTTTTACATGGAGATTCAAGAAGACCCCAGATCGGTGCTGATGCATCACTGCCATCTTGCCACAATTTTGGCCTTGCTACTCTGACTTCAAGCTCCTCTTTCTATTGGTTTTCTGGCTAGGTAGCTGCTAATTTAATTATATCCTATTGTTTCTTAGCAACTGTCATCAGCATATAGTAAAACACAAAACTTCTGTGAAGAAAATTGTAGTTACAAAATGAGCTAAGCTCTGCTAGAACATAACTTAAAAAAGAAACTCAGGGAGACTTAATCACTGATATAGAGGATTCTTTTCACAGTGAGTTATAGTCCTGGGCTGGGAAGATGTGTCACTTAGCCACACTTTGCATTCTTTGCTCTAGTAGTGAACAATTCTCACAGTTGGATGTCTGACTCTGTAATCTGTCGGTTTTGCCTGACTAAAGTCACATCACTGATTGATGCCAAATCTTGCTCAATTGAAGGTTCATTTTTCTCTTGGCCTCTGGCAAATGCAACATTGATTATGGTTATTAGCATCCACCCCCTTGGATTTTGAATGCTCCAGGAGCGTTTGCCTGCATACCAACGACAGCAGCAATGACAGGGCCCTGAACCATCTTCATTCTGACTTCAGGTAAGGGATCTGTCTGCTCAGTGAGGCCTTTCCTGTGAGACTAAAAGAAAAGAAAAAGATCTTTACCCCATCTCCACCTCACTCCCAGACCCCCCCCCCCTTTAAGCCAAAAGAAATGGTGATACTAAGAGATAATATTTAGGATCTTCTACTTGCCTAATTGTTCACTTATTTGTTTGTTTGCTTATTCATTCAATAAGTATTTTCCAGCACTGCTTTGTTAGGGTAAATAAAAGCAGTGCAGAGACGATGGAAAGGTGAGACTAAGTCTCACAAGCCGTGTGTGAGAAGAGTCTCTGCTTTATTGTGGGAGTTCTCAGGCAGGAAGTCGACACCCTGAGGCTTCCCGCTTCCTGTCAGGCCCTCCCTCTGAGGTTTCCTGAGGAGAGAGAAGACTGTGAAGAAAGGACTTTCGGTTTTCACACCATCTTCCGCTTTGGAATGGTCCCCCCAATCTCTCAGCATGCTTTGTCCATAAGCTGTGTACCTTCATGGGCACCACACATGAAAAGCAGCTGTATTCCCCTGCAGGGCTGAGGCCTCCGCCAAGAGTCCTCTTGCAGGAGAGCCGCCTCCCAGGTCTGCCCCTCACATCTTCCCTTGTGTCCTTGCCTCCACTCCTTACTGGGTCTCGGGCCTCCACCATCACACATTCATTTCCTAAGGCTGTTGGAAAAAATGACCACAAACTTGGTGCTTAAAATAACACAAAGATATTACTTTTTAGCTCTGGAGGTCAGAAATCTAGAGGTGCAAAATGGAGGTGTTGGAAGGGCTGGGTTCCCTCAGGTGGTTCTGGGGAGAATCTTACCTCTTCCAGCTTCTAGAGCCCCCCTGAGTTCCTAGGGTCCCTGTCCTCTTCCTCTATGTTCAAAGCCTGCAGGTTGTGTCTTCTCTCTTCTCTGACCTCGCTTTTGTCACTACATCGCCTTCTCTGACTGACCTTCCTGCTTCTCTCATATAAGGAGCCTTGTGGCTGGAATCACCTGGGCAATCCTGGCTAGTGTCACATCTGTCTTTAATTGAATCACATCTGCAACGTCCCTTTTGTTATGTAAGGTAACACAGGTTCTGAAGACTATATGGACAATTTGGGGGGCCACTATCTGTCTGCTTAGCCCAGCTCCATTTGTCTTAATCTTTTTTGCTTACTTTTATTTAAAATTTTTTTGGGTGATAAAATGCATATAATACCTAAAATCTACCATTTTCACCATTTTTAAGTGTACGTTCAGTGGCATAAGAACATTCATCGTCGTGCAACCTTCACCAACATCCAGTCTAGGACTCTTTTCTGCTTGTCAGACTCAAAATGCAGACCCCACTCCTTGGCATCCTGACCAAAGCAGAGTAACACCAGTATAGCTGTGTCTGGCATTTGGCAAAATAATAAAGAGAATGAACATTTAATGGATGTTTGACATACACACATGATCACTGGATAGTTGAGGAAACTGAAACTTGAGAGATTGCTCAATGAAACCAAAACTGGAGACTACAGAAGCAAGCAGCCTGACTCCAGACACAAACCACTTCCCCGGAAAGAGGTTCTCCAGGACACATGGGGCACAGACAGATCGAGAGGTCCCAAATGTTGCTTGAGGCAGTAGAATTGAAGTGTCTCCTATGAAAAGCAAAAGTAAAACTTCTCAGATGTCTTTGTGGCCAGTGTCAATTAAACACCATCGCTCTAAGAGGTGGTTAATCAGAGACTTATGAAAAAACATTGCTGCTGAAGCAAGCACAGCTTCTCTAGAAGTTACAGCACTGTCAAGCTTGTTAGTGGAAATCCCCTCCAGACCTCCCCTGTGTGGTTTGCCACCGACGCTGGTGCAGAATTGCCTGAGTGCTTTTCCTAGCCACTGTCTCTAGACAGGTCTCTCATTTTGTTGCTCACTCTCAGCGGGGATGTGCTGGGGGTCTTCAGCAGTCCAATTTTCTTTTTGGAGAAGAACCAGCAAATTTTCTGAAGAACCCTGCAACTCTATAATCCAGCTGACTGCTGTGTGAAGTATCGGCCAGAGACCAGAGTTTAGGGTAACGAAAAGGGCTCACAGTCACTCAGCTTAAGGAACATGAGCCCATGGAGAATCCAGAAAATGAAAATAAAATGCCCAGGTTGGATACGGGGCCAATGAGACAAATCTTGTCCATGGTTTGGTGTTAAATGATGCCCTTAATCCACAGCCCTTGGGACCTGGTGTCTTTACTGAATGTTGCTCAGGTTTGGCTGGGAGTTTTCACGTTCCCTGCACTGACATTCAGGGCTTTTTTGCAGGCACAGTAAATATTTGTCTTGTCAAACGGCATTTGACCACTCACATGTCTTGTTTAGGAGATAAATGTCCGGGATCTCCCCTCTCTGTTCCCCTCCCCCTGGTGTGAACTACAAGGAGATATACATATATCAATATTGTCCTCACTTCCCTAACAACTGTGAAGCTGCAAGTGATGACTGATGTCTTCAGAGTTCTCATATCCTGATTGGGTTTGTGTCAAGTCAAAGTGAAGCCACTCCCGCCTCAGCAATATGTGCCATGGAGAGCACAGCGTGTTCCAGACTAGAAGCAATTTCTGTTCCGACATGTCTCTGTTATTAAAAAGTTAAGGGAAGTAGAGAATACAAAGATGAGATCTTTCAAAAATAAAAGTACAAATTCAATGGCACTAAGCTGTCTTTTTGAAGAGGTAAGGAAATCCACAATGACTTTAGCCAAGAGGAGATACAGGAAACTCACATGAAGGGTCAACCACAGGGAGGACAAAGAAATCAGAAATGGAAAAAACACACCACTTTTGCCTTAGAGATATTATGTCAAGATTATAGAGATGAAGGGTAATCAATTAAATGGGAACAAGAATTGGGGTAGGAAAGATCATCCCCTTTTCCCTGCTGCAAGTTCACAGGGCATAGCTGGAATTGACTTTACACTTTCATAAATGTGTCTCCGTAAATGGCAGGTGATCGATGGGAAAAGACAAGGGGTCTGTGTGGGCTTATACACAAGTAGGGGCGATCATTCTAGTCAGCCCATGGGGCCTTTTCTCAGACTGAGGAAGTTGCTGTGGGAAGAAGTAATGAGAGATTTTCCTGAATTTTTTCAGGAGGGGATTTGTCTTGTGAGTGTCACACTGCCCACATTGCCCGTGGGGAGAGCGTCACGCTGAGGAATTGTCCAGGCCCCATGAAGTTTAGAATTATTGGTGGTGAAATTTTGTACCCAGAATGACATTCACAGTCTTTGCCCAACAAAGATTAGAAAATAAACTTTATTGAAACTGTCTTGTGTGCCTGTGAAAGCCAAGTCCCAGCCACAAAGGTGCAGAACTTTGCTTTTCATATAACACGTATCCTCATGGGATCCTTCCAGCAACCAAAATGGGAAATTTAGTCACTGTCCAGGGGGTGGTGAGACTAGTGAGTCATAGAGGGGAGCCAGGAGGGGCGACACAGATAATTTGACTCCAGGTTTTGTTGTAGTTGCTTTGCTTTGTGTTCCATTAATAACCCTATTCAGCCCTCTGTCAAATCAGAATCTTTCTCATTTCAGTCCATGGGGCATAAGAAAAAATAAAGCTTCTGCTCAGGGACTTCATAGGATTGAGTGTGGAAGCAAAGGCTCTGGACCTCCTGATATTCTCTGGCCGGGACCCTCATCTGTGCTGTTAGCATCCCCCTGCCTGCCGTGTACCTGGTAATCCCAATAAAAGCCTGCAAAACCACTGAGGACTCTGACTCCTCCTTTAACAGGTCTGCATGGGATCAGAAAACCTGCTCAGTGGTCCATTCCTTCCTTTACACTGATCCTCTGCATAGACCTTCATTTATTCATTCAACAGATGTTTGTGGATCCCCTACTCCTCTCCAGGTATCACGTCAGGCACTGGGAATCCAACAGTACTCACCTCACGAGCTTATAGACTAGTCATGTCCTTAATTTAATATATATATATTTTTTAAATAGAGGCATGTTTTATTTATTTATTTATTTTGTTTGTTTGTTTTGTTCATACATGCACTGGGTATAGCAGAAGTGCGGGAGGGTGAGAGAATTCACCAGAGCCAGAGCGGGGAGCAGAGCAGGCAGAAGGACCGAAGTACACTGCTGAGGGGAGCAGCGGGCGGCAGGAGAGGTCTGCGCGCCATGTGGGACCCTCCTCTGGTGGCCGGGGAGCAGCCAGGGATCGAACCGGCGCCGCAGAGGCCGCGGGCAGCTTCGCAACCCAGCGCTCAACCGCTGCGCCACCGGGGAGGCCCCCCTTAATTTAATATTAATGACTATTTACATCAAACAATTATTTGATAACTGGCTATTAATCAAATAAATATAAAAAAAAACCCTTAAGTACAAACCAGGAACAACTCTGAAGGAAAAGAATGCTAAATGATCTATTTCATAGTTAGCCTCAAAGCCTTCCAATGACCTTAGCAATGTTATCACTGATTTTTTTTTGGGAGACAGACCCAGGAGGGTACTCTTGGGGGCCAGGAAGACATGGGACCAATATCCCCACCTGTGCGCCTCAAGTATTCCACTTTAATCTTGTTGGTGACTGTAGGGTAAGGTAAAAGGTATCAGGCTTTTCTGCCCTCCCACCATCAGGATAGATGATGAAACCCTGAGGTCCTGAATGCATGCCTGATGGTGGGCACCTGGAGTAGGGTGTGGGCATAGGTAGATGGGATTCGACTGGGTTTTTAAGGGCAGCATCATGGGGACGCCAGCAGAAGCCAAGAGAGAAGCCGAAAGAGAAGCCAAGAAGCCGCAGAACTAATGGAAGAGCAGAAAAGCAGAGAGAAGGCTGGAGAGCCCAGATAGAGTGAGGATTTCTGGGTGCTGAGAGGACTGCCAGCCTCCCAGCCCCCCAGCACCTCTGCCTGCCATGTACCCGGGAAATCCCAATAAAAGACCCGTAAAAACCACTAAGGACTCTGATTCCTCCTTTACCCGGTCTGCTGGATCAGAAAACCTGCACTGTGTCTGTTCCTGACCTTACAGTGACAAACGAAGCAGCGTGGTGGAGGCGGCTGTTGGATGGATGCAGATTCAGGATGGCTGAAGATGATTGCACCTTGTGGAGAAGTGACAGCCCAAAGCCTGACAGCTATGTCTACATCTCAGTGAGCTCAATTCATGGAGGAGGTGAGATTGGATGATTAACCACCCTTCCTCAAAGGAACACAACTGCTATTAGGGCCTGTTTGCATCAACTACTGGATCTGGGTTTTCAGACATCATCTCATTTAATCGAAAACACCCTGTGAAACAAGTGTGTTTAATTCCCATTAATTTATCTTATTTAATGCTTACAACAACCTTATGGGATATGTGTCATTATCCTTGATTTAGAGATGAAGATATTGAGGCTTAGAGAAGTTACATAAATTAAGTCTCTCTGTTGGTGACAGATCTGAGTTTGATGGCAAGCAAAGCTCAGACTCTTGTTCTAGTCTCAGTAGCAGGTGTGGGATCTGGAGTATCTGGAGAACCACCCTGGAGGTTGTGATAGCCCTGTTCTGTGCCTCTCTCTCTCCATTTCCCGCCCTCCTCTCTCTTCTCCCCCTCCCCTAGAGGTAATTACTGAGTATAGCAAGGCTGGCTGTATGACAACCTTGTCATAATCTCACTCACTCAGCAACGAGTTAAGATCACCCACCTCTGTGCCAGTCTCACTTCTGACTGGTTTTCCATTTAGGAGGTTGGCACTTACCCAGGTTCCCTTGATGCAGAACACAGCAGCCGAGACCAGCAGGGTTGACAAAAGCAACGGAAAGCACAGGGCTGCTTTTGCTGAGATTTCTTTTCAGACTTTGTCCACACCAGTGGCAGGCTCATTTCCTTGCCCATACAGGGCCCTCATAGGTTTTACTCCATTTGCTAGCAAATAGCCTCCTCAGGAATAGATGGGACCCAGACTTGAGTTTTTGGCTTGTTATAGGCTGGACCTGGAATGCTCTGTTATCTGCTTCTCCATGCTTTGATGCTCAGCATGGGCAGATTTGAAGGCTGCTTGGCTCAGGGCCTCTGGGATTTAGATCCATTAAGGCTGGATGACTCCTGCTTCCTCCAGTAATCTCCCTTGTAACTTTCCAATTTGAGATTGTTGAAATTGTCACTAGGTTGTACAGTCTTGCTTCAAAAGACTTGTTCCATTGTGAAATCAAAAGAATTTTCCTAATATGTAAATGCTTATGCAGAGCATGTCTTCCCACTTCCTCTTCCTAGTCCAATCCCAGCCACCACAAGTGCGGTTCAGGGATGTGCAGGTCACAGAGGAGCAGGAAATCTAGGACAGATGTTGCCATGACTACCACTTATTGAACACTTACTCTGTGCCAGGAATGGAGCCAAGCCCATTACATGCATTATCTCATTTTCCTTCACAACATCTCTTAGAGTTAGATATTATTAATATCCTTATTTTGAGTAACTTGCTCAAGAGTATATATTTTCAGGCAAGCCTAGGGTTGAACCCCAGCTTGATTTTGAAATACAGTGCCCACAAACATTTCCAATAAGATGTCTCCTTTGTCTAGTACAAGGATAATGAGGCAGGAAGGCAGAAGAATAAAATGGGTAAGGTTTGAATCACCTTGATGGGATTCCCTCAGGAGAGCAGACATAAGACCCAGTACTATACGCTGGCTGATGGAAAGGCATAGACCCTGAGGCCAGAGACCTGGGTTCAAATGTTGCTCTGTTCAATTGCAAGCAAGGTATTTAACTTCATTTAGACTATCCCTCATCTATCACACAGTAATAATAATAATAATAATAATAATAATAACCATTATTATTATTTCCAACAACTCTCCCCCCCTAATTTGTTTCTCATGTTGTATTACTTACTTCTAGGATATGGGTGAAGGTATGGTACATGAAAAGTGCCACCCAAATGGTAGATATTAATTGCAATTCACTCATTTATTCAACAAATATTTATTGATTCCATAGCTATGTTATTGATTTTAGCCTATAAACACAGTTCTCAGGGCTCAAGAGTGCTTACAAGAATGTTTGACACCTAAAATAAAACAATTAGCTCCACAATAGGAAGTAACTTTCCGTAGATTAAAAATTAAAGTCTAATTGAGTACATATAAACACTATGTCAACCAGTCAACTGTTGAAATTCAATTCCTTTATAGTTCTGTACAAATAATAAAAATAATAGATAGACTTTATACCACAAGAGCAAAGTGAAGAATTTAACAAGTCAAAGGATAATTTTTAAAAGATAAACCATGACTGTCATATAAATATATAAAGTGAATATGTCAAATACTTTAACTTATTAATTAATGAAGAAATCAGTAAGATATTACAAGTAGTTCAAAGGAGATTAAAAGAGCAGAGACATATGTAGGTCATGAAATGAAGTAACAAATCAATGTAAAACTGGCTTTTTCTATACTGGAGGAAAGGATCAATTGTTCCTCCACTAGACAGAATTAATCTGCATGCTTTCAGACAGTAGTTATTTGCATTGCTATCATTAAAAAAAGAAAACCAAAAAATAATAACTTTCAGAATTGTAAAACAGCTCCAAGATAATGAATCTTTGAGCTTATCATAGAATTAGAAAGCCAAAATGGTGAGCTTTGGATTACACATACTTTGTTAATAAATACATCTAGTACTTTTGGGAGTACTTTTTGGTACATTTCAATGTCTTGCACAATTTTTTCTGAGTCTCTTCTTCCTTGGTTATTATAGAATCTCAAAGAATGATTACTCTCAGTGACAAAATAAGGCTGACCTCAATTAGGTTTGGCCTGATTGTTTACAAAATGCACAAGGGTACTTATTAACATACCTTTGCTGTGTAAATCTTAAGTCATGCATCATTGAACAACTACTAAGACCACAAAATTAACTGCTATCTGGAAGTTTTCATAAGGAACTTCAGATGGATGGAAAAACCTCTTCTACACACTATCTTGAAACTAAGAAACCAATCTTAAGAAAATGGCCTCCACCAAATTGCACCTGATGAATTTAGGTGAAGTTTTCTCTTCCTAAGGTACCCAAATATCCCACGGTTCCTGTGAGCTAGGAAGTGTGGCTTTCTTAACCACCTGGAAGGCTGCACCCTGTCAGTAACCAGGAGTCTTTCCTGGAAGGGTTTTGTAGGCTTTAGTTCCATAAGTTTGGTTAATCAGGTTAACCATTGTTTCTTAAAACAAAATGGGGGTTATGCTGATTCAATGAGAACCACTCACCAATACAGCAGAGTAAGACCTATATTGCACAATTTGTCCACTTTTATTATGGTGAAAAGGAGGAACAATTCTTATTAAAACTGTGCAAGTAACTCCACTGCCATAAAAAAAGAGGAGTCTTTTCAAGACTTTCTGAATTGTTGGTCCAGTAAGAGTCAGATATCACCTAAAATCTGTTTACTGTCTGATTACAAAACAGAGTTTGCTAAATTGTCATGGGCTATTGAAGTGTGAGAGGAAATGACTTACCATTAAATTCAGAAAATAGCACATTAAAAACAACAGCAACTTTCCAGGTAACTACAATAAACTTACCCTCATCTCTGCTTTCAGTCAATTAGTTCTTGATCCACTGGATTTTGCATTAGCAGTGTCATGAAAGCATCTACTTCACAACTAAAATATCTAAACATCTTGATTCAGCCCACTGTACAGTCAGAGGATTGTCTAAGGGATGTCATCTCAGAGACTGTGCCCAAGAGTCTTTATTTTAAATGTCAATAATCTGAAGTACATGTTAAAGTCCTTTTCAATGAGACTCTTGAGACTGAACTTTATTCAAAAATAAACTCTGACCAGCATCTTATAGCATAACTGTCTGTAGTTAACAAAGTTTTAGAATGGCTGTGGTTAATTTATTATTGATAATTTGAAGACATAAAAGGTCTGATGACATTCAAGACAAAAAGAAAAAATGAAGGCAAACATCACTGGGGATGTTGTTTAAAATTATTTTCAAAGAAGTCATATTTGGTTTATAAAAATGCAATATAATTTGTGAGGACAAAAAGAGAGAGTCAATAAGTCTGGATTTTGTTTTATATTTTCATGGATATTTATATTCCCATATTCCATGGGTAAGTATAATGTATATTACTGATTGGGAACCAATTGACCTAGAAGCCTCGAGGCTCAGATTAAAGATTTAAGGTTTCATTAAGTAAATATTTCAAATAACTGATGAATTTATAACTAGTAACACCATACTGCTGTGGCCTAATATCATCAGGTAAATGTTCTGCAGAACAGTAATGAATACAGGACAGCTTAAAAGGAAATATTTCTTAACAGTTTTGATTGGTATCTCCCTGGAGGTAAAAACATATTATACAGAGCAAGAACACTGACAAATTTCCAGGGACTTCCACCAAAACACACACTTTTTGAAGTATTTCTTTTAATGCTATTTTACTGATACAAATTTAACCCAGGGCAGGCTGAAAGTCTCTGCTGACAGTTTTTCTCATGATACAATAGTTACATATCAAACAAACCTAATTATTTCTAGTACTTCTCTCTTTACTTTTTATAAAGTTATAGGAAAAACAACTGAGTTTTTCCAGGGATGCTCTGGGAAATCTCCAAGATGGTTTTAGGTATAAAAAATATCTTGCAGGTTTCATTTTTTACATATGAAGGATCTTACTTTGGGAAGGAAAAGTAAGTTGTCAGTAGTCCGGACGACTGATTATGTAAGGCTCAGGCATGCCTGATAAACAATATTGGATAAAATATTTAATAAAAATGACAACACAAAATATACATCAAGGACAATGCAATTGGAAAGAAACTTGCCTCTTTCATACGTGAGGAACCTATGGTTCTTTTTGCCTCTTTAAGTAATCAAAAAATAAAACAAAGTCCACATAAAATACAGAAAATTACTTAGAAAAGACACAGTATCTTTTCCCCCTAGGCAAATCACACAGAAAGGAAAGACTCACCATTCATATTGTAAACAAAGACATTTATTCATTAGTAAACCAAGGAAGCAAACCCATCAAAATAGGGCAAATTCTGCTCAGACTTTTACACACTTTATAACTTCTTTTCAGTCTCGGGTATTATCAACAATGAGAAATGGGATTCACATGCTCAGCTTTTTTTTTTTTTTTTTAAGATTTATTTATTTATTTATACCAGCACTGGGTACAGTCAGAAGCACGGTAGGGGGAGAGAATTCACCAGAGCCAGAGCGGGGAACAGAACAGGCAGACTGAAGAAATACACTGCTGAGGGGAGCAGCAGGCGTGGCAGGAGAGGTCTGCGCATGCCATGTGGGACCCTCTCAGGCAGCTGGGGATCGAACCAGTGCTGCAGAGGCTGCAGGCAGCTTTGCAGCCCAGTGCTCAACCACTGCACCACCAGGCGAGGCCCCACATTCCCAGCTTTTTATTTCGTTAGCTTCTTTTGTATTATGGGACACTTTTTATTAGGACAGATTCCAGGGAGTCTGCAAAAGCAAAACAAAAGTGTTTGGTTTTTTTTTTTTTTTTGTAAACTCAGATGCTATTTATATAAACATCAATTTTCTTATTAATATTTTTGTCTAATTAAATAATAGACCAGCATTTAAAAAAGTCTCAGCTTTAATTGCTAATATGATATTGATCTCATATTAGTAACATATGCAGTAACCCTCTGAGGTCCTCAATAAGCCCCATGAGTAAAATGGTCTGAAGATGATCAAAGTTAAGGACTATTGTTTTAGGATAAAACTTTTTTCTTTGAAAAATCAAAACATAGATATAACTATATCTATATCTGTATCTATATCTAAATAATTGGAGTTCTCTGTCACCATTGCTCCAAAGTATAGTTGCAGCTATTCATATTAATATATCTCTTTAAGGCAAACAACAAACTTCATAAAGCAGGTGTGGGAGTGGATAATTGAGAACTTTCTGCCAAAGCACCTGCAAACAGCAGGCCAGAAAATCTTGCAAATATTATTTTCTTTAGCCACACATTTCTTTTGTACATGTTCTTAAAATAGCAAAAATGAACATGTCGACTAACATGACCCATAGATGTAACCCCTCTACAGCATAATGAATTAATTATATGTTTTAGCTTTCTATCTTACTTAGAAATTATCTAGATATTTGTTGACTATCCATTAATTAACTCAAACATATCCAAGTTCAAGGTTTTAAGCTACTTCAGAATCAGTAATTATCTTCAAGCTGGCAGGCTCAAAACAATTATTGTTGAAATAAAGTTTTGAAAATAGTGGTTCACTTTTGTTGATATAACTTATGTAAGAGTTATGTTTTTTATTTGATCAGTTACCTGAGTAAATATAGGAAAAAAAACACCCAAGTAGAATACAATGTACACATTTGTTGTACTAAACATTGATAAATCACAGAAGGCATAACTATTTTAGTAAACCAAACATATGAAACTAGTCTTACTGCCAAAAATTTACCTTAATTATATGAATTTGGATTCTAAAACTATTTTTGAAAGAATTTGCTTAGTGTAGCCCACTTAAAGTGTATTAGAAATTCAATCTCATTTTATTAAAAATTTTGGGAATATTTAATTAATTAATTTTTTGAAAGATTTATTTATTTATTTATATGAGAACCAGGGTACAGTCAGAAGCGCGGGAGGGTGAGAGAATTCACCAGAGCCAGAGTGGGGAACAGAACAGACAGACTGACGAAATACACTGCTGAGGGGAACAGTGGGTGCAGCAGGAGAGGTATGCGTGCCACGTGGGACCCTCGCCGGTGGCCGGGGATCGAACCAGTGCTGCAGAGGTTGCGGGCAGCTTCGCAGCCCAGCGCTCAACTGCTGTGCCACCAGGGGAGGCCAGGGAATATTTAATTTATGTAACTTACCTCTTTAAGTCAGTCAGTATAGAATTTCCTTAAGATACATGATAACCTAAGCTCTTAGTACCCTCTAAGAGTAGGAAGACATTTTACACTTTAAGTCTGAATTACAGACACAAGGACTACTTAGAGCTTCAGACCTACAATTGAAGCCATAGGTTAAGAGACATCAGAAGGACAGGAACACAAATGCCACTGGTACAGATTTGGGAAAGCTGTTTTCCTTCCTGGTGGGCATAACATTTTTTGAACTCAAAACAGAAATTATCTAGACAACAAATAAGACTGAACAAATAGATTCTCTGTCATCTCGTTAGTTAACACCAAACAGATTTCTATATTTCACTAACCCATTTACAGATGGGTTATTAATTGTTAAATGATCAGACTATAAAACCAAATGTAAAATAAACACAACAGTAACTTTATTTAACTCATGAACTAATAAAAGAACTAGTAAGATGCTACAACTAGTTCAAAGAGATTTCAAAGCGCAAAGACACATAAAGGTTTTACATTAATTTACATATAAGTGCAAAACTGACTTTTACCAGTGGGAAGGGAAGGAAAAGCATAGTTCTTTACAAAATACATTTTGTAAAGATGTCTACAATTTACAGAGTTATAAAATAGCTCAAAGACAACGAATGGTACAAACCTTGTAAATGAAATCAGATAATCTGGATAAGTTTACTTTAGACAACATACAGATTTTCATTGAAGGTATACTATAATCTGTATTTTTTGGTGCATTTCAGAGTCTTTTACAAAGTTCAAATGTATAACAAATTATAAACATCACACAAATCTTTGAAAAATTTTACTACAGCAAGATAGTTAAATTAAATGTGAGCCTGAAATACACTTTAAGGTGTTTGATTTGATGAGGAGTGGGATGGGGTCTCCAAAGCTGAAAGTGTCTAGGATCTGTAAAGGACTCCTTGGTGTTGTGTAGGTGTTGTCTGGAACTATGTTAAATGTGGGGGAGCCCTGAAGAAGAAGGCAGATTTAAGCCAAACCTTCATGGAATTTGTGGTCCATCATGGTGTCAGTGACCAAGTAAGTAAAGTAATTTTAGATACTGACATGCAATCGACAAAATTGAGTTCAGTAAAAGAGGATAGCGCAGAGGAATGTGAGTAAATACAATGGTATGGAAAACCCTGCTGGATGCTGACTAAATAGCCCTGTATTCATCTCTTTCATTAAGTCAGCTCCCCAATTTTTTCAGGCATAGAGTCTCAATGTGTGTAAGGGAGGTAGGCTCCTCCCACAATTGTAGACACGGTCAAATCCAGTTATAATAATTTCATTTCCTGTGACTTTCTCTCCATTGCCACTGAAATTACTCTACTTCCCTGACTGTTATCTTTCTTTTGGGTTATTATCTACCTCTGATATTGCAATTCTCCAAATTATTTTCCTTCTTGCTTTTTATTAACCTACTTTAAATTGTGAACACTCACACAATAAAAAACACACAAAGAATAATTTTTTAATAATATAAGTATCCATATAGCCATATAGCCATCATCCAGATAACAATATAAAATACTGTTAGCAGCTCTAAATCCTTCCATCTGTCTCTGTCTGATAGAGCCCCTCCCTTACTGCCAGAGGCAACCACTGTCCTAATTTTGTATGATCCCACTCTAGCCTTTTCTTCAGGGTTTTACCACCTACATGTGCAACTGAAAATTATAGTTATGTTTTGGCTGTTTTGAGCTTTATTAGAAGTATTTCACTCAATTTTATATTGGGTGATTCATGCAGGTTGTTGGCAAAACTGTAATTTGCTAACTTTGCTGTATAGCAGTGCTGCTCAAATCTCTTTCGTCTCAGGATTTCTTTATACCAATAAAAAAATTTGAGGATCCCAAATACCTTTTGTTTATGTGGATTATATCTGTGAATATTTACTGCATCAAAAATTAACGTTAAAAGTCAAAAATATTTTAAATTCTTTGAAGGTACTAACAATAATACCTCAAAAAACAGAATTACCACATGACCCAGCAATCCCACCCCTAGTATGCATGCAAAGGAATCAAAAACAGCTTCTCAAACAGATACTGTCCACAATGCTCACTGTGGCATTTTTCACAGCAGCCAAAAGTTGGACACAATGCAAATGTCCACCAACAAGAGAATGGATAAAGAAAATGTAATAGATATGTACTGTGGAATATCATCCAGCCACAAAAAGGAAAGAAGTTTGATACATGTGACAACATTGATGAACTTGGAAAAAAGTATATATTTTTTTAAAGATTTATTTATTCACACATACAAGAACCCAGTGCAGGCCAGATGTGCAGGAGGGTGAGAGGATTCACCAGACGCAGAGCAAGGAACAGAACAGGCAGACTGACTGAAATACACTGATGAGGGGAGCAGCGGGTGAGACAGGAGAGGTCTGCTGCACCATGTGGGTATCTCCACAGCTGGCTGAGATGGAACACGCGTTGCAGAGGCTGCAGACAGCCTCACCATGCTGAGCTCACTACATAAAATATATAGAATTGGCAAGTTACCCAGGACGGGGAAATTACACATTATGGACAATTAATCTACACCAAAGAATGAAGCTTAGACACTGGGGCAAGCTAAATGCTGTTAGGAAAATGGACTGCCACATGCAAAAGAATGAAACTAGTCTACCATCTTACACTGTACACAAAAATCAACTCAAAATGGATGAAGGACTTGGATGTTAGATGTCGTAGGGTAAGGTAAAAAATGTCAGGCTTTTCTGCCCTCCCGCCATCAGGATAGATGATGGATTCTTGTGGTCCTGAGTACATGCCTGATGGCGGGCACCTGGAATAGGGTATGGGCACAGGTAGATGGGATTCACCTGGGCTAAGATTGGGCTTTTAAGGGCTGTATCATGGGGACGCCAGCAGAAGCGGAGAAAGAAGCAGAGGAGTAGAGAAGATGAGAGAGTAGCAGAGCCATGAGAAGAGCAGAGAGAATGTGAGAGAAGGCCGGAGACCCCAGAGTGAGGACTTACGGGGGGCTGGGAGGCCTGCCAGCCTCCCGGCCCCCCAGAGCCCCTGCCTGCCATGTACCTGCTAATCCCAATAAAAGCCTGAAAACCCGCCGAGGTCTCCAGGACTCTTTCCTCCTTTATGCCGTCTGCATGGGATCATAGAAAACCTGCTCCGTGGCCATTCCTGACCTTACTGACGTGAAACCATAAAATATATAGAAGAAAAAATATGAAAAACACTCCATGACATAAACTTCATAAAATCTTTGAGGACTCATCTCAAACTGCAAGGAAAATACAGGAGAATATAAGCAACTGAAACTACATAAAACTAAAAAGCTTCTGTACAGTGAAAGAGTAACGAAAACAAAGAGACACCCTACAGAATGGGAGAAAATATTTGCACATCATACATCTGGTAAGGGACTGATATCGATAATCTATAAATTTAGTTTCTTAAAGAACTTGATAAATGTAATTTCTTAAGGTTATTTGCAATTGAGATCTGAAGCTATGTCATTTAATTGCTCTTGTTCCTTGAATGGATTTACTACTTATGCATGATTTTATATCATGTGTTGGTCATTTATAATCTAGTAATTCTTCAATGTTAATAGGTTCTTGGAAACTTCAACTTTTAGCAAAATAATATATAATGAAAGCAGTTCATTTCATTCAATGTTGCCCAGGATATTTTTTTTTCATTGACATTATAACTAAAAGACATTGAACAAAACAATGTTTTTGAAGATTTGCTGCATGTTGGTTTTCTGAATTATACAGATCTTCCATATGTTGATACATTTCATTATGCAATATCAAAACATTGCATCAGTAAGTATCACACCAATCTCATCCAGCGATTCTTTAAGTTTTGGGAAACCCAGAGTGGTAGATTTAAGTTTTCAAATATTCTATTTTTGCTTGAAAACTAAGATTTTATCATTGGCAACAGACACTGTTCATCCCTACCCCCACCCTAAACCTCATCCACACTTTGCTAATGTGTGAGAAAATATCTGCCAAATTCCCAAGTCTGAATAAACAATTTTGCTATGTCAGTTTTTTTTTTTTTAAAAAAGCTGATGTTTCATGAAAAGAGGAAGTAGGAGAGCTCACAACTTGAATATTTGCACAAGTGTTTTTCTTTCAGTCATTCTGCTTTGGCACACAGCAAAAGTGCTTTGTGCATACCTCTCATTTTGTCACACAGAATATTTTAAAAATATATTAGCCCTTTTGGAGGGAAATTTGATAATATCTAACAAAATAACATTGATATTTTTGCTTCAGCAGTCAGACTTTTAGGAACCTGATCTGAAGGAGAAATATAACATATAAAAATGCATATGTATGAATTTATTATAGCATTATTTATAATTGAAAAGTATTGAAAACAAATGTCTATACATAGATGAATGAATAAACGATGACACATCCACAAAATGGAGTACTATGCAGCTATATAAAAGACTGATGAAGATTAATGAGAACTGGTTTAAAGTGATTTCCAGGATATTGTTTATGAAAAAAAAAAACACAAAAAGCAGAGGAGTATCTGTAGTGTGCTACTCTTCATATTAGATTTACTTTGCAGTACAAAGTCTTAATTCTATTCTCTGGGTTTTTAGTGATTAATTTTGATATTGTTTAAACATTGTTTTAAATATGTCAAAATTATTATTATTATTATTTAAAGATTTATTTATTTATGCATACAAGAACTGGGGTGTAAGCCAGAGGTGTGGGGGGTGAGAGGATTCACCAGACAGAGTGGGGAGCAGAACAGGCAGATGTACTAAAACACACTGCTGAGGGGAGGAGCAGGCAAGACAGGAGAGAGGTCTGCTGCACCATGTGGGTTGTTTCCTGGCTGGCTGGGGAATCGAACTTGTGCTGCAGTGGCTGGCAGTAGCTTGATAGCACTGTCTTTAACCCCTGTGCCTCCAGAGAGGCCCTAAAAATATAAAAATTATTAATTTATATTTAAAAATAGTATGCTTTTAATGTACATACAGAAAAAAGGATATAAAGGACACATACATCTCATTTGTGCAAAAGAATGCGAGAGATACAAGAGATTCATTATCTTAAGGTAGTAGGTGGAAAGAAAGGGTTATGGGACTATGGTAACAGGGATGGAGAGGAAGTGACGTATCCTTAAGTATACATCTTTTGTATATTGTTGGCTCTTAGAATCAGCATATCTTACACACCTTAAAATGTAGGCAAATGATCAAAAGCAAGCAAAGTGAAGGGAGAACCAAAATTGGAATACAAACCATAACAAATGAACCTCTTTAAAAATGCAAAGCTCTGAAAAGAGTGGAGGAGAAAAACACTGAACTATATAACTCTGGAAAACAGTTATGTTTACTAGATTTTATAAGGCTAAAATCAAAAGTAACTGCACACACATATTGTACTCACTCTTAATTATTTAGTCTGTTTCTTACAGCAGCATGGGCTAAAATTTTTGAACCTACTTTTTGTTTATACTAAGATTGAATAATAAGTGTAGAAAATGAAAATCAGTTTTATCTAATTGTTGGAGAAACAAGTTATAAATAAGGAAAGGATAAAAACTAGAATAAGCTTTGTTGTGTTGGATAGGGATCAAAGGTATTCACATGAACCCATGTTTTTTCACTATATTTACAGATAGCTATAAAAATAAGTATAGATGTGTGTGTATTTTTGTTTTCATCCAAACTTTGTGTGTGGAGAGGATCTCATTAGCAATAAAAATAACAATTTTTCAGACCTTGTTTCTCTAATAAAAGAAGCAATGTTCCATGTGAAAAAGTAGGTTTCAGGATTTAGGCTTAGAAAAGACAAAATGAGCTCGGAACATCTTGTGGTATGGAAAATAAAGAAGTGCTAGAAAAGAAATAGGAATCTATCAAAAAAAAAAAAAAAGACACAGGAACCTATCAAAAGGAGCAACCAACAGCCAAATTTGGAACAGTTTTAGCAGCAATAAAAGTAACGATAGACTTGTGTTATAATCTAGAGGGTTAAATAAATATCCATGACTCCATCCTTGTGTAAATAAATAGGGAAGAAGAACAACTTTTCCTTATAGAGCAGTCCTACACCATTCAAAGATGTAGTTATCCTTGAATTTCTAGTGGTAAGCAGAAAAATAGCCCCCCAAAGATATCTAGATCCTAATCCCCAGAATCTGTAAATATGCTACCTTACATGGCAAAGGAACTTCACAGTTGTGATTAGATTAAGGATGTTGCTTTGGGGAGATATATTGGATTATCTGGTAGGTCTAAGGTATTAGCAAGTATTTGGAATTGAAGTTGCATCTACAGGAAACTTCAGTTTATCTAACTAATGAGGAAGGGAGTAGTGGAATGGTAAAAACAAACAAAATCCTTGATTAATAATAAAGAAGGTTAAAAAAAAGCAAAAAAGGCAAGATGCTGAATTATATGCATCTTTTAATGATTTAAAATAGGTTTATCAATTCTGTGAATATTTCCACAGTGTTTCACTGATGGTCTCAGTTGAGAGGAAAGCTTCTTTTTCATTATTTACCTCTATTTGAAATTTCTGACCTTGAGAATATATTACATTTCCAATTTAAAAAATGTTAATTAAAATAAATATTTGTTGAATGACTACTTGAACATGAAAATTCATTGAACATATCTTTTGGGTTAAATTTAGATTTTCTCTACCTCCTTTTACCTCCCACCCTCTTGTTCATTCTTGTCTCTCTTTCTCTCTTTATTTTTTCTTTTAGCATATTATGCCTTAAAAGAGATTAAAATGACTTAATTCAAATAGGGCAATTTAGAAAGCACATACTGTACACCACCCTTTGCCTGAGAAATGTATTCCAGTAAGTGATGCTGAGAGACTTAGTGCTGGAAGCCTGCTCACCCAGGAGAGGGTTGTGTCTCTGAGGGAGCAGTTTCCTCCTCAGATTAAGCTTGAAACTCTCCTAGTTTCACAGCCAGGGGGTTGGTCTCTAGTAACCTTTAAGATCAAACTTCAGTGTTTGTATTAATTTTTCCATTCAGCAAGCTTTTATTGAATGTATCCTATAAGCCATGGTTACATTAATGCCTGAGTACAGGGAAAGAAAGCACACAGATGAGTTTCATTATCTCAGCTTCTCACCAGGAGGCAATCTAATAAATTAAGGTGAGTGATATGGTTATCACACAAGAAGAACTCCCAGACACAATTACTTTCAACTCTCTTCCATGAGACCAGTGGCTCTAAAACAGGATTGGCAAACTACAGCAGTGGCCAAAGCTGCCTCATGGCCAAATCCTGCCGAAGGTCAAACCTAACTTTCTCTTTTTGTAAATAAAAATTTTATTGAAATGCAACCACACCTATTTGTTTATAGATTGTCTACAGCTGTTTAAGTGCAAAAACAGCAGAATTCAATAGTTTCAACAGCAACTCAATGGCTCTCAAAACCTAAAATATTTATTTTCTGGCTCTTTACAGAAGTTAGCTGATCCCCGTCATAAATTCGCAGAGGGCAAGGAAGAAACCAATGTGTTGTCTGGAGAGACATCCAGAAATAAAATTTTCTTTGTAGGGATTAGAAAACAGGAGAAATTTCAGCCATGCAGTCTGGTGGTCATTTTAGGATTGAGCCTTGGCATATTTTAGTGTGCGCTTTTCCTAGACACACTCATGTTTTCTGGCAGTACATGCCAGGCCAGATGATAGAGCTCAGCAACCAGCAAGGGTGGAGCAGGTCCTGCCCTGTCTGCTTTTCTTGGCAATTGGATTGTGAGGAGTATAAAAAAGGATGGATAAATGTCATATGTCTATATCCATGGGTACAGTGGCCAGAAGCATTAGATTTGGTGAGTACCAAGCTACATGAACAGATTAGAAAAGCATATTGCCTGAAAAAAAAAAAAAAACAAGCAAAACAGTGAACAGAATGATATCTATAAGGCCAAAACATTTATGTCAGTTCAAACTCTATACACATACATCCACAATTTAACATATTGTCACACCACTTATAAGTAAAAAGATATACAATGAGCAAGTTGTAACTGCTTTGCCAGGTGGGGCAAAGGGAGTGGCTTTGGGAATAAGAGTGGATCAGTCAGTGAGACTTATAAGAGGTTTCACATGAAAAAATAATGATAACATGCCTTGAGGAGAGGAGTTTAACCAAATCACTTTCAGCAGCTGAGGTCCATAAATAGCAAAGCCACAACCAAGAAGAAGGAAAATAAGGAAGAGAGAGAAAGAAAGGAGGGGAGAAGAAACACAGTGAAAGAATCTGGGATAATTCTGATTGTGCTACAGCTCTGGCATCCAAAGGATTTCTGGCCTTGTGACAAGCTTTTGGGATTCAGCTTCCAAATAGCCCCAGTCTGATGGTGGAGGCAGTGATTGTGTTGGTGATGAAGTCATGTGGGTGTAACACCAGTAGGTAAGGGACCAGAGCTAGGGAACTCCAAGTCAAATGGGATCAACTTCAGTCCTCAGGGGATGGAGCTGGTGTGGAGTCCCAGGCATGTTGAAGTGGAGGACCCACTTGGACTCCACAGATAATCCAGATCACTCTGCTCTGGTGATGGAGTGTGGTTTGTGATGCAGGTCAGGGAAGTCCTCCAGCTCTTTGCACACTCATATCAGGTATACGGATGTTAGGCCTTAAACTTAGTCTATTCTGGAGCATGGATTCTGAATATAGTACTAGATTCTGACTGGCCCAGGGATGAGCAGAAGCCTTGGCCAGCAATGTGTTAAAGGTCCATGAGGCCATCTTTGAATTCTTTGGGCAAATATCTCCTGGAATTATTATACCTGCTCTGCCTGTCTCATTGGATTGCTTTAATAATCAAATGAGATGAGAACTCTGGAAAAAATACACCCCACACCTTACTTATTAAATTTTTAAGCAGTTTAAAAGATAATTCCTTCTTCCCATCCACCCCATCAACCCTATTTGCTGGCTAGAAAAAAAAAAAAAATGGAGTTGGAAAAGCTCCAAATGGCCAATTTACTGTGAAAGACTTGAGAGAAAACATAATAGCTTTTATGTTATTTTAGTAATTTGCTTCAAAAGGAACATGTATTATTACACATAATGTCAACCTTAAATTCTCAAAAATTAAGTCAGTCCTTTCCCATAGTTTTCAAACATTTCTGAGGTATATCTCAGGACTGCCCCATTTATAGCTAACTCCCAGCAGGCTGTGGTAGCTGCTGACACTGGAATTTTATCCAATCACAATCAATCAGCCTCTGAAAACAAGAAAAATGGAGATTTTTTTTAAAGTTCACAAGTGAGTGGACTTTATGTATAAGAAAAGAAATGGAAAGCACACTGAGAATTGTTCTTGTTAATATAACTAAGCTTATATTTTTAAAGCATTAATGCTGGCATCATTTTCTATAGTATCGAATAACTTAGAAAACTTTCTGAAAAACCTTTTTCTCATTTAAAAATAATTTGGAAATTAGAGTAGGACCTCACAGGAGTAAAATACACCAGTAATCCATCAAACATTTGGGGGTCTAATAGACATAAATATAAAAATATGTATATTCATTTTTTGCAACATCAAGTTCAAGCTACATAGAGCTCTGTGTTCTGCTGCTTTTTAAATGTACTATTAACCCTGAGCACCTTTTATGTTTTATATTTTTCTCAACAACATGATTTTAAGTAGCAATTAATATTCCATAACATGAATGTACTATGGTTTATTTGACCTCTTTGATGTTTAGGTTATTCATAACATTTCACTATTATAAGTAACATTTTCATGAACACTTTCCACATAAATCTTTTTTCTTATTTTTATTGAGAAATGATTGACATACATCACTGTGTAAGCTTAAGACAGAACATGATGGTTTGATCTATCTATATTGTGAAGTGATTATCTCAATAGACTCAGCTAACATCCATTTTCTCATACAAATACAACAGAAAGAAGAAAAAAAAAAGGTAAAAAAATTTTTCCTCATGATGAAAACTCTTAGGATTTTCTCTCTTAACACCTTTCCTATATATGATACAGCAGAGTTAGCTACTTGTCATGTTTACATTACATCTCTAGTACCTATTTATCTCATAACTGGAAGTTTATATCTTTTCACCACTTCTCCCTATTCCTTCTGCCTCATCCCCTGCCTCTGGTAACCACAAGTCTGATCTCCTTTTCTAGATTCCACATTTGTTAGGTTACACAGTATTTGTCTTTCTCTGTCTGAATTATTTCCCTTACCATAATACCTTCACGGTCCACCCAAGTTTCAGCAAGTGGTAAGATTTCTTTCTTTTTTTTTTTTTTAAAGATTTATTTATTTTATTTATTTATACAGGCACTGGGTACAGTCAGAAGCGCGGGAGGGTGAGAGAATTCACCAGAGCCAGAGCGGGGAGCAGAGCAGGCAGAAGGACCGAAGTACACTGCTGAGGGGAGCAGCGGGCGGCAGGAGAGGTCTGCGTGCCATGTGGGACCCTCCTCCAGTGGCCAGGGAGCAGCTGGGGATAGAACTGGTGCTGCAGAGGCTGCGGGCAGCTTCATAACCCAGCGCTCAACCGCTGCACCACTGGGGAGGCCCGTGGTAAGATTTCTTTTCATGACTATATAATACTCCTGTGCATGTTTTTTTTTTTTTTTTGTGTGTGTGTGTGTACACGCATATATAGTCATGGACTGCATGAAATTAGGGGGTCAGTGACAGAATACATACATACAATGGTGTCTCCAAATTTCATATAGCCTAGTGATGTCAGTTATCATAATGTAACATTTTGTATAATAACCTTATACATCTCATTGTTTACTGCGTCTCTTCATAATCTCATTTTCCCTTGTGCTTGATTAACCTTGTGTTTTGTTCATCATGACCTCTAAGCATATAAAATTGACTGCTAATGTTGCTAGGAAGAGACCACGTCCAGTATTGACTTGGAAATGAAATTTAAAGTGATGAAGGACTATGAGAATGAGAAATGAGTGACAGATATAGCTTGCCAATCAGGTACATCCTGTTCCACTATAGCTATGATACCTGAAAATAAAGAACAAAGTGATGGAAGCTGTGGAAGACTGCTTCTTTGAAAGTGATGAGACTAACCAAAATTTGAGAAGGGCTTCTATTGGCTATGGGGAAACCTCTAATGGCTTGAACTGAAGAACAAACACAGAAGTGTATCCTTCTCAGCACTGTGAAGATCATAACCAAAGCAAAAATTTCGATTTCATTGTTGAGAGAAAAGACTGGACATGATTTTATAAAGTTCTTAGAATGATGAAATCACCTAATGATGTCGTTCTTGGGATGTATCCTGTTGCTAAGCAATGCATGACTGTAAGCCACTGCTCTGTTAACCACTCACCCTGAATGGACAGTGAGGTTGTTTCCATGTCTTGTCTATTGCAAATGCTGCTGCTATGAACATGGAGGTGCAGATATTCTTTCAAGTTAGTGTTTTGATTTTTTTGGCTATATTCTGAAAAGAGAAATTGCTGGATCATATGGTAGATCTACTTCAAAAATTTGAGAATCTTCCATACTGTTTTCCAGAGTGGCTGCACCAATTTACATGTGCATCAACAGTGGGGAACAAAAGAATCATAAATCTTTAATGACATTCTAATTGTTTCATAGGATACATTCGTGAAATTGGAATCAACAGGACAAAGTGTCCTAACACTTTTCAGTCTCTTGGTATATAATTCAAAAATGTTTTGCAGAACCACTGTAAAATTATATTCTAATCAGCAATTCAAACAAGTATAATATGTCTTACTACATCCTTACCAGCATGGGGGCTCCTCTTAAAAAACAAAAACAAAAACTTGCCTATTTGAAAATTGCAGTGAACAAAATTTTTTGTTCTTCCCAGCATCCCTTTGGGGAACATTCCTTCTGTTATCCTATCATCATTCCAATGAGTCCCTAGAAGTATAAATAGTAATGACACATATGTTCTATAATTTCATGTGATAATACCATATATCGCTTAAATTGACTTTACATTATAAAAAAGAAAGCTCCCATAATTCATCTTGTTTATTTTAGAAAACATCTTTTACCATTTGCAAACATATTACTCTTCTAGAAGAATCCAGACTTCATTGGGTCAAGCTTCCCTTTTGGTAATAGAAATCTCCCCAAATGTTTATTTTTTTTTAAAGATTATTTATGCATACAAGAACTGGGGTATAGCCCAGAGGTGTGGGAGGTGAGAGGCTTCACCAGAGAGAGTGGGAATCAGAACAGGTGGATCTACTGAAAATACTGCTGAGGAGAGCAGCGGGCAAGGCAGGAGAGGTCTGCTGCGCCATGTGGGTTGCTCCCTGGCTGGCTGGGGATTGAACTCATGCTGCTATGGCTGCGGATAGCTTTATAGGTTGCTTCTTAATCCCTTGCACCACCAGGGAGGCCCCTCAACCTATATTTTCTTTGTGGATTTTTAACTCTACATGGTGTCAGCCTCACTGTATCCTATGCAAATGATGATATTTATAACCCAGTGTGTGATACTTCCTGGAAGGAAGCATGTGGAAAGCAAGATATAGGGAAGCATGTGTTGAAAAATATTGTATGATCCCACCAAAAAATGCTCAAGACAGAAACAGAGTGCTTAGAATGAAGCTTAGAACAAGCAGCAGGAGGACTGTGCTTTTCAAGGCTTCAGATATAGTTTACTTTTTAACAAAGCAGGTTCTGACAAAAAAGGACACATTGATTTTCACTGTGCAACTTTGATTGAGGAAAGAGGCAGAGATGAAATAGGAAGGAAAAAAAAAAACCCAGAAAACTTTTGGTAATTAGGATGAAGAAACTATATGTGCCGAAGCCTGGACTCAGGGATTCAGGATCAAGAAAGCTCTAGTTAAGACCTGCATCTCATGCTGGATGAGGATAGGCTCCAGCTAAGAGGCACCTATAATTTACTGGTCCACATATTGCTCTAAGAGTCAGCAGTGCACCAAGTTCGTTTTGTTCGTTTTCCCAACAGCAGCTGGGAAAAGCAGTCAATCTCCAATGAGGAGGAACACACTTCTTTTCAGTCCATCATTGGAAAATGTAAAAAAGTTTTTAAAGGATGTCTTGAAATATATATTGCTAATGCCTCAGAGCACAAGTATGCAATTCTTGTCCCCCAATAGCTGTAAATTTCAATTTTTGTACCTTACATGTTTGTCAGAAGTTAAATACCCAACATGGTTGTTTTACTAAAGAGTTATGATGTTATGGGGGGGAAAAACACTTCAGTTTGGAAGGGAGTACTTAAATCTCTGCTAGCCATTCCTGAAAAAAACTTATTCTTAACTCAAAGCTCCAAGGCTTCCCTTCAGCAGCTCCTGGAATCGTTCACATCGAGCTGGATGCAAACAGCCAGTCTCTGTAGGGTTTGCCTGGCAAACACTACAGAGTAGTTGCTTCTGAGTCACCCCTGGGAAGAGATGCTGAAGGGGAAAGGAAAAGGCATAAACTAAGAATTATAAGCTAAGCAAAACACCCTCAATTCACTTCTTGTTTTAGTAAAAGTTAAAAGTGCACTCCTTAACCACCACAATAACGAGCTGTCCCAGATCTTAAGCTATTGTCTCTCACTCCTAACCCACCCTTCTATATATTTTGTGATACTGGAGCCAGTATTCTTCAAAAAAAACTTCTGCTTTGCCAGATGGTTCTCCATTAGGTCCTCCAGGAGGGAGTACTATAGGGAGACTGTGATGCTGGAGTAGGCAGAAGGGACTTACTCCTTCTTATTTACTTCCTGCTGGTTTCTTGTTCATTTCAGGGTCATCCCAATGGGCACCTTCCAGGGGCTTCTTTCTGTAGTGATTACCTCTGTAATAACCTAGAATGTCTTACTGTTCTTTCATATGCCTCATAGCTGCTTTTTGATCATGTTAATAATTTTATAGTAATTTTTTTCTGTCCTGGTAACTGGTGTGGGTTCTGATTTCTGATTGACCCATCAACACAAATAGGCCTGTATACTCAGTCAGACAAGTGGTCAGGCATGATGTGGGGCTCTCTTTCATTCATAGGATGTATTGGCTTGTCTGTCAGTCACTGAATATTTTCTTTCTTTATATGCCTAACATCGAACTATACTGTGGGGACACAATGATGACGAGACACAATCATGGCCCTTATGAAGTCACTGTTGAGTAGAGACAAAGGTGATGCCCATGGCAGAGAGAGCAGCAAAGGTAATAGGTTTTGCCTGAGTTTCTTGCTGGATACAGTATTTTTAATCCTTTAGCTATAAAGTTGAATGTCATACTGTTTATCATCTATCTATCTATCTATCTATCTATCTATCTATCTATCTATCTAACTTATTTATCTAAATACAATTTTTTACCATCTCCCCCACTAGTTTGGTAGAGTGGGTGGTTAAGACCCCAGGCTCCAAGACACAGACGCAGTGTTTCTGCTTCACTTATTGTATGTCTAAGGACACATTGCTTACCCACCCTGTGTCTTGATTTCCTCATCTATAAAATGTGGATAATATTAATATCTACTATGTTTTAGGCTAATGTGATGATGTTTATCACGTGTCTAGTCTGGTACTTATTACCTGGTAAATATACAATCAACTTTGCCCTTTCTTAAGGCATTTTTTGGACTGAAATAAGACAGAAATGCCAAAACCAGAGGCGCTTGCAGTAGGAGGTCAGAACTGAGCAGGGTGAGGAGTTAAGAGCTGGGATATGCCTGTTGGTCACAATGTGCTCTAACAAATGAAATTAAGAGCCTTGGGGTGTGAACTCAACCAGCAGCTGGGAAAAGCAGTCAATCTCAAATGAGGAGGAACACACTTCTTTTCAGTCCATCATTGGAAAATGTAAAAAAGTTTTTAAAGGATGTCTTGAAATATATATTGCTAATGCCTCAGAGCAGAAGTATGCAATTCTTGTCCCCAAATAGCTGTAAATTTCAATTTTTGTACCTTACATGTTTGTCAGAAGGGATTTTATGAGTCCATTTCCTTACTCTGCAGAGTCTTCAATCAGGGTTCTTTGAAATTCAGCACTCTGCCAGTCTTATTGCCATCTTTCATCAAGTGCCCTCTAGAGCACTTGGCAAACTCTTGATGTTCAATTCTTATGGTGTCTTGTGTTGTTGAATCACCCTCATTTTCCAAACAGTAAATGGAGGGTAAGTGACTCCTCCAGCGTTATGTGGGAAATAGGTCTCAAGAATTGCTATAGCTATATAGCTCTGGGCTTCTCTGCAGATTACTTGGCCTGGATGGACATCAAGAAGAGTCCCATGAGTTATATGTATATATGGAACAGCGTATTGGTGATGGAGGATACAGTTGAATAGCTGAAGGCTGAGGAGAAAGAAAATAAAATCTAATTCTCATACCTTAACAACAGCATGGATAAAGAGAAAGGGAATTTGCTTTCACCCAGTGGTCCTAGAGTGTGGTCTCTGCTTCGGCAGCATTTGGGGACTTGCTTTAAATGCACATTCCTGAGAGTCTCACCCTAGACCACTAATATAGAGACTGGGGGTGGGGATCTGTCTTTTAACAAGCCTTTCAGGGCATTCTTCCAGGGGATTCTGATCCACAATAAGGTTTGAGAACCATGTGCTAGCATATGCATCGCCTTTAAAATCAAATCTACAAAGTAGCTGGAAGGGATTTGGTGGGTGAACTGGCATTAAAGTGATGTGAGGGAAAATATCAAGGCTGCCTTCCAGGGCAGGATAAAAGAGAAACATTGGAAAAACTCACTCTCATTTTCCTTAATAGACCTGTGGAAAATAGAGGTGAAAGAAACCTTCACAGCTATGGAATTCCACTCCTTATTTTATTTCAAGGTGGAGCCAGAACCTTTGACCTGCTTTGCAGAGCTGTTAGAAGGTTCTCTGTCTCCCCTTCCCTTTCCAATCCATCCCAGCATTACCTCCACCTGGTTTATTTTCATATTCTCCTGGTGTTGCTCTTTCCTTCAAACTTGCCCTTGCCTTACATAGATAGTCCTGCTATCACTCCCTTTAAACCAAGACCTTCCAAATTTCCTGTAGAAGCACATTTATTTCCTTCTTTTGTGCCAGGCATTCCCAAGTTCCACAACCTGATTCCTCTCTTTCTTTTCCTTATATCCTCTACAACCTTTACTAGGCTTGCTCTAAAAGGGATGCCCCTTTCTTTTCTTCTAAAACAGTGATCGCTAAACTTTTTCTATGAAGGACAAGGTAGTAAATATTTTAGGCTTGGTGAGTCATATGGTTTCTGTCACAGCTGCTCAACTCTACAAACAGTACAAAGCAGCCATAGAAACTATGTACATGAACAAACATGACTGCTTTCCAATGAAAACTTATCTGGGCCTCCCCGGTGGTGCAGCGATTGAGCGCTGGGTTGCGAAGCTGCCCGCAGCCTCTGCAGTGCCGGTTTGATCCCCAGGGTCCCACATGGAGAGCAGACCTCTCCTGCCTCCCGCTGCTCCCCTCAGCAGTGTATTTCGTCAGTCTGCCTGCTCTGCTCCCCGCTCTGGCTCTGCTGAATTTTCTCACCCTCCCATGCTTCTGACTGTACCCAGTGCTTGTATAAATAAATAAATAAGTAAGTAAATAAAGCTTTAAAAAAAAGGAGTTAAATATTTAAAAAAAAAAGAAAACTTATTTAGAAAAACAGGTGGCAGTGATAAAGAAATGCTTAACAAAGTAGGAATAAAAGTGACCATTTTTAGTTGATAAAGATCATCTACAAAATACTGACCACTAATAACATACTTAATGGTGAAAGATTGTATGAATACTTTCCCTTTAATATCAATAGTAGAAGTAGGATGATGCTCTAACCTTCTATTCAATATTGCACTAAAGTCTCCAGCCAGAACAATACTCATATACCATGGAATATTACTCAGCATTCAAAAAAGATAAACACATGCAATTTGCAGCAACATGGATGGCGCTGGAAGGGATCATGCTCAGCGAAATAAGCCAGAAAGAAAAAGAAAAATACTGGATGGTCTCACTCATAGCAGGAATCTAGAAAACTTAAATAAGGGACCAGGAAAATGAATAACTATAAGAAAGTGAAAATCAAAATCAACAAAAAACTATGAACCAGAGACACTTTTTGGGGGGTGGGGGCTGGGAGGGGAGGGATTGGGGTCAGAATGGAGGGGTTGCAATTGTATGGGGAATATAAAAATAAAATTTATTATTTAAAAAAAAACTACACAACATTTGTTTCACTTCATTAAAAAAAATTAAAAATTAACGTTTTCACAATTAAAAAAAAAGAACAATACTCAATAAAAATAAGTTAAAAGGCATCCATATTGAAAAGGAAAAAAAATCTATTTCATTTATAAATGACTATATTGTAAAAAGACATGATATTTACATATCTATATTAAAGAATATACTAAAAAATTCATGATTAACAATTAGAATTAACAAATGAGTTTACCAAGGTTACAGTCTAAAAGATTAATATATAAAAATAAATTACATTGCTGTATACTTGCAATGATATACTAAACACATTTTCACTTACAATAATATAATAAAAGAATAAAATACTTATAAAGAAATATAAGAGAATATGTGAAAGGAAATATAAAAAAATGTAAGATGTGTGTATTAAAAACTACAAAATTCTGTTAAAAATTTAAGGTCTATCTAAACAAATGCAAAGTCATTTCATGTTAATGGATTGAAAGATTTAATATTGTTAAGATGGCAGCATTCCTCAAACTGATCAACAGAGTTAAAGTAATCTATCAAAACTCAGTTGAATTTTTTTTTTTTTTTTGCAGAAATTGATGGGCTGCTCTTAAAACTCATATGGAAATGTAAGGGAGCCAGAAGTATCAAAACAATCCTGAGGAAAAACAGCCAAGTTAAGGATCGCACACTTTTTTTTTTTAAACCTTTATTTATTTATTTATACAAGCACTGGGTACAGTCAGAAGCACGGGAGGGTGAGAGAATTCATCAGAGCCAGAGCAGGGAACAGAACAGGCAGACTGACAAAGTACACTGCTGAGGGGAGCAGCGGGAGGCAGGAGAGGTCTGCGCGCCATGTGGGATCCTCGCCGACAGCTGGGGATTGAACCGGTGCTGCAGAGGCTGCGGGCAGCTTCGCAACCCAGCGCACAAGTGCTGAGCCACCGGGGAGGCCCAGGATGTCACACTTTCTGATTTCAAAACTTAATGCAAAGTTGAAAGTAATGAGGACAATGTCTCAGTATAAGCATGGATACATGGGTCAATGGAAAAGATTTGAGAATCCAGAAATAAAATGATGTGTCTTTGGTCAACTATTCTTTTTTTTTTTTTCTTCTATAAATGTCCCAAGACCATTTAATAGGGAAAGAAGAGTCTTTTAAGCAAGTGGTGCTGGAATAACTAAATTAACCATGTGCAAAAAAATTGAAGCTGGATCCTTATCTCACATCATATATGAAAATTAACTCAAAATGGATCAGTGAACCAAATGTAAGAATTAAAAATACAAAATTCTTAGAAGAAATAGTGTTAAATCTGCACAACCTCAGAGATGGCAGTGGATTTTAGATATGACACTGAGAGTAACAAAGGAAAAATAAATATGCTGCATCAAAATGAAAAGTTCATGTTTCAAATGATACCATCGAGAAAGCAACAAGAAAATTCGCTGAATGGGAGAAAATACTTGCAAATCAAGTATCTGATAAGGGACTTGTATCTGGAATATATAAAGAACACTTACAGCTGTGAAGCTGTCTGCAGCCTCTGTAGTGCCAGTTCGATCCCCGCCAGCCGCGGAGCAACACACATGGTGCGGGCAGACCTCTCCTGTCTCGCCCACTGTCCTCCCCTGAGCAGTGTATTTCATCAGTCTGCCTGTTCTGTTACCCGCTCTGGCTCTGGTGAATCCTCTCACCCTCCTGCACATCTGGCCTGTACCCTGGTTCTTGTATAAATAAATCAATCTTAAAAAAAAAAAAAGGACATTTACAACTCGACAACCAAAAGGCAAGTAGCCAAAAGAATTTGACAAACATTTTTTCAAAGCAGATACCCAAATAACTAGTAAGCACATGAAAAAATGATAAACATCATTAGCCATTAGAGAAATGCAAATTGAAATCACAGTGACATTTCACTTTACATTCACTAGGAGGGCTAGAATAAAAAGTTAGAGAACAAATATTGGTGAGGATTTGGAGAAATCAGAATTCTCATTGATGGCTGGCAGAAAAGTTAAACAATGTAGTCATTTTGGAAGGTAGTTCCTCATATAATTTAGTTACACATGACCCAGCTATTCTACTCCTAGTTATATACTCAAGAGAAGTGAGAACATATATCTACACAAGTGTGTAGACAAAATTGTGTACAAATGTTCATAGCAGCATTATTCATAATAGACAATATGTGGGAAGAGCCAAACATCTGTTGACTGCTGAATGGATAAGCAAAAGGAGGCATATCTACATAATAGGATATTATTTGGCCATAAAAAGCAATGGAGTACTGATATGTGCTATAACATGGATGGATATTGAAAATATTATGTTAAGTGAAAGAAGCCAGTCATAGAAGGCTGCATAATATCTGACTCCATTTACATTCAATTTCCATACTAGGCAAGTGCATAGAAACAGAAAGTAGATGAGTGGTTGCTTAGTAAGAGGTGGGAATGGGGACTTGTGGGGAAGTAGACTGAAGATCGACCTCTATTGGGATTTCTTTTATGCAAGATGAAAATATTCTAAAGTTAAATTGTGGTGATGCTTGCACAACTGAATATACTTAAAAATATATTTTAAGTATATGAATATACTTAAAAATATTGGATGATAGCCTTTTGCTATTCAGTACTCTATTAGCAGGCTAGACTTGGCCAAAAAGGTCATGATTTGCTGACCTTGCTATTAACTTATCCAAATTCTGTCCATCATAGATGACTCAAAGTTTTTTAAAAATAAGTCTCTCGAGGTTATGATTTTGAATACTCTGTTGTATACTCTTAATTGTTCTGTAAATATTTATTGAGACCTATGGTGTGAAACTGTGACAAGTGTCTGGAATATACAGATTAGTTGGACAGCATTCCCATCTTAAAAAAGTTTATGATCTGGTAACAAAAACAGGTGTAACCAAGTAACTAGTACAAAATGACTTAACATACAAAGTGCTCTTGTGATAAAAAGGGATACCTAGATATTTATTTATTTTATTTATATATTTATTTATTTATATATGGTTAGATAGTGAAGGAGTGCTCATCACAGGAAGCAGCAGAGTGATGAGTCTTAAAATTATGTGTAGGGGTCACCCTGGTGGTACAGGGGTTAAAGACAGTGCTATCAAGCTATTGGCAACCACTGCATCACGAGTTTGATCCCCAGCAGGCCAGGGAGCAACCCGCATGGGGCAGCAGAACTCTCCTAACTCACCCACTGCTCCCTTCATCAGTGGATTTCAGTAGATCTGCCTGTTCTGCTCCCCACTCTCTCTGGTGAATCCTCTCACCCCCTGCCCCATAACTCTGGCCTGTGCCTCAGTTCTTGTATGATTAAATAAATAAATCTTTTTTAAAAAATTTAAATGATGCATAGGAGTTCTCCAGGTGCATGAAAGAAAGGGGCATTGCAGGCCAGAGAAGAGGGGGCAAAGCTTGGAGGTATGTATGGCTCAGCACCATGAACCTGAGAACCTTGGTGCTCCAATAGGCAGAAGGGAGTGGGGAGGGGGGCAATGGAGGTGCAAATGAGTTTGGTTATGGCCTCTCTGGTCTTCTCTTTTGATGATCTTGTTTCCCTTTTCTCATATTACTGCTTCTCATTTGCTCCTTTGCCCCCAAGTCAATGTAAACTTCTTTAGTCCTCAGTTGTCCCCTTTACTGTACTTATTCCTGTCCTTCTTAGTATCTTTCACTTGTTTCTCTACCACGATGGTTTCCTTAAAAACCATCTATTTTGGTTTGTCTGTTTACTATTCTCCTGAAAATCCCATGTTACCCTCTGTTAAATCTTTCCCATTGTTATAACCAGTTTTGCAAAGCACATTCTGGCTCATGTCCTTGACCTGTTAGCCTTCTTAGACTGCTGGTAGCTAAAAATCCAGAGGTCAGCATTATGCTAACTTATGCTTTTTGCACTTGACCAAGGACAAGCATGTATTAGTATTCCAAAATGATTCATTCTTGCATTTTCTATCTTATGTTTTACTCTAATCAAGAGGACATAGCAAGGGGGTCCTGTGACTGGGGCATCCATTAGACATGACTATCATCTTGTGGTTCCTGGAATCTTCCAGGGTCAAGTGCCTTCTGCTTAGATATCAAATTTGTCAAATGAATAATGTTGTCTTTCTGCCCAAAACACTTTTTAGATTCTACCCACAATGACACGAAGCACTTCATCATTTTAGACACAGGAAACCACATGCCTTGGCTCTGGAATTGTGAAACAAACACTACTGGCCATGTTACATTTTCTGCCAAGGCGTACTCTCATCCAGGTAGTGACCAAAAGTGAGAAGATTTTGTAGAATTAGGAGAGAGTAAGGAGAGAAGTGTCAGATAGCAGAGAAGGGAGTCATGGTGATCTGAAAAAAAAAAAAAATAAGAAGTCATGGTGGGGGGAGGTGAGTTCAGGTATCAAATGCAAACCACTTTATGCCAAGAAAGAAATGTTTATAGCAGGGAAAAGTTTGCTATCACCCTTAATGCCCCATGCATACCCAAAGCCAGTCTTAACAATTCTTGGAATAATCCTAAGAAAAATGAGGTTGATGTTTCAACTATGAACCAGAAACACTCTATGGGGTGTGGGGGACAGGGAAAGGAGGGATTGGGGTCAAAATAGGGGGGTTGTAATTGTATGGGGAGTATAAAAATAAAATTAAAAAAAAAGAAAAATGAGGTTGATGTTTGTTGGGGACCTTACTGGGCTGGGATGTGGGTACCAGTGACACATAATGGGTCAGGTCAATAGATCTCAGGACTGGAAGGCTGGCTGAGCTTATCACAGACAGTCCTGTGCCCACTTAGTAAGGGAGGGATGGGTATCCGAGCACTGCAAGATGAGACTTTCTGTAAAGGTGCTATTTGAGGAACTTTCCTTTGAGAGCTTGCCACTTGCCAGTGTTTCATTTTAATTCTATTTTCAATAAAATTCACATCACAATCATTATCAAAGATTAGTCATAGAAATTGCAGTTTCCTTTTTAGTTGTGTCCCCGACATTCCTTGTCAACATTATAAAAATAAATGTTTTTTTTTGAAAATGGATTTTTGAGAGGGAAGTGAATGAATCCTGTGCACTTGGGAGGAAGTAATGGAGCGGTCACTTCCAGCCCTGTGTGAGTGACAACTGAACTTTCTCGACCTGCCTTCCTCCAGCTCTCCAGCAGCACCCCAGGACATACCCTGCCTTTCCTTATTGTTTTTTCCCTGCAAAAAATCATGACTGATAATCTCAAATATCCCCTGACCTGTCAAATTTGTAGTATGTTCTAACTTCAAAGATGGAGAAGAATGGGTCTTAAGCTTTCCCTGTATCTTCCTTTTCCTTTAAACTTCTCCCTGCTCTTCCCCACCTCCAACTCTTCCCTTTTCCCAGGAAAAACAGAACTCTCAACTACCAAGCAAGCACCAAATGAACTCAAACAACTGCCTGATGGGAGGTTGTCCAGTCAGCATGGTCTGGACACCCCATTCAACCAGTCAAATACCCTACCACATTTACCATCTCTGATTTTCCTTTGGGTCATCTTAGCCATGGCAAACCTGGGAATGCTCCCACAGCAGCACCAGTGCTAGGCATTAATTCAGCTTACTCCCTGGCAGAAGGAGAAAATGGATGTTAAGGATGGTGTTGAGACCACGCCTCTTACCCAGGGAGGTGCTGCCTCAAGAGTTTTTCCACATCTCCTTTAAGGGCTGCAGTCCAGTGAGGCCCAGTGAAAGCAAAAGTGAAAGTCTTACTCTTGGACTTCTAATTAATATTCCTTTTCACTTTCCTTTGGAGCACCCCATCAAGTTCTGGTTAGAGTGCTGCTGGTCTTGCTGTGTGAACGCTGCCCTAAAATGCTGCCATCCCAGAGATGACTTTGGTCAAATTGGGTGATGAGCTGAATAGCATAAAGTGCTGAATTATTCTGGAAGTTTCCCTATTCACCTGCAAGAGGAAACAGAGAGGGCCTCTGGGAACCAATGAAAGAAAACAAAGGCAACTGGGGCAGCTAGACTTATGACTTATTTCACATAAACTTGCCCCCTTGCAGAGCTCTAGCCAGGGCTGCAATTAAGCTCTGCCTGCCACCCCCCCACCCCTCCACCCCATAACTATCACTGGATAGCTATGGTTTTGTGAGTCTTTCTTGCCTGAACCTCATTAAACTTCAGAGTCCTTAGGGTAAACAGCAAACAGGAAGTGAGAGTTGTCTGCCTGGAAGATGCTTAGATTAAACACTGAGCAATAATGCCATTCACTGATTTCCAGCTTCTCTTTGTTGTCTGGAGGCTTCTGTGTGCTTAGTGCTAGCCAGCAGAATGTGGGGGTGGGGATTCTGGTTTGGGTGTGAAGCCTAGGGAGGCAAACAGGTGAGGAGAGGTTGGCAGGTCCTGGCATCTCTGTTAAAATCCCAGACCATTTGAAGCACATCATGAGGAACCACTGGTAACAAAGGGCTGGTAGACAAAGTTGTTTCCGAGGTCCTTCAGCAGGGTCTCAAAGTTTGTCTACAGGTCAACAGGCATAGAACAACATTGATGGTGGTGTAGAGGTCAGCCTGACTCCTGCTAGCATCTTCAGCCTTGCAGGATGAGGGTTGGAGTAGCTTATCTTAAACCCGAGGCTACATCCCACCTTCTAAGGCACTGATTCATGGAGGTATTATGACCCACAACTGCAAGGTATACAGCAAGAAATGCCCTACTTATAACATAATTATAACATTTATATTGAAATGTGCTGCTCATTTACTTAAAAAATAAAATGCTTTCCCTATTATCTCTAGAATATTGTTCCTGACCTTCACCTGTTTGGCCATGTTTCCCTGAATGGGAGTGAGAGTGGGTGCGTTATGACCACCACATTATGGTGCATGTCAGTATCACACTGGGTCTCGAGGTCTGCTATTCAGCCAGTAGGAGGCTGGAAATGAGAAACAACAGCAATTACAAGTTAGCAAGCAGATGGGCAAAGACTGAAATGGTTACATGAGATTCTATCTCTTATACCAATTTCGACTGGTAGAGGCAGCATGTGGAGCAGGATTCTGGGACTGCAGCTGGGCTCTCTGGTGCAGCCTGCTGGAGGGGAGGATGGTGGTGCCCCTAGCATTTGACATGGGCAAACGATACGACAGACTTTTATTTCATTTATTTATTTATTTATTTATTTATTTATTTATTAATAGAGGCATGTTTTATTTATTTATTTGTTTGTTTTTGTTTGTGCATGCACTGGGTACAGTCAGAAGCACGGGAGGGTGAGAGAATTCACCAGAGCCAGAGCGGGGAGCAGAGCAGGCAGAAGGACCGAAGTACACTGCTGAGGGGAGCAGCGGGCGGCAGGAGAGGTCTGTGCGCTATGTGGGACCCTCCTCTGGTGGCCAGGGAGCAGCCGGGAATCGAACCGGCGCCGCAGAGGCTGCGGGGCAGCTTCGCAACCCAGCGTTCAACCACTGCACCACTGGGGAGGCCCCAGCAGACTTTTAAAACCAACTCCACCTTCCCTATTCCCTTAAACTTTCCCCCCAGGAAAAGGACAGCAGAGTGAGGCTCACAAATGTCCATTTCTGTTCACTGGTCCAGGAGGACAGAATTTCCATGCTCATTGTCCCTTCTGCATGGTGTCGATTATGACAAGTGCCTCCCACCCCACTGGGCAAGCCCTTGGTATTCTCCCCACCCCATCTCCCTCTCGGCTCTGAGGACATGTAGTATCGCTTTTGTTGTGATTAAAGCTTAGAAACAGCTGTAGTAACTGTTGAGTTCCCCCCAAATCCCCTACATCAGTATAATCCTGAAGAATTTTCAGTAGTGACACTGGTGTCAGTTGTAGACCATACTTGGAAAAGATACTTTGGTTTTATTTATATCACACATAAATTATATGTTTGTATTTTAGCCCCGGATTTTCTTTGCTAAATGCCCAGAGAAGGAAAAAAAAAAAGACAGAGAGTGATAGATTGCTTCAAATACTCAAAAACCTCCAAATCCCTTACTAGATGAAAAGCAAATTAAGGATCCTTGACAGGTTAAAATCAAGTATTTGGGGCTTCTCCATTGGAGCGAATGAATTTCCAGTTTAATAACATTCTTAGAATTCCCCCTGCTATTCTATACTGTGATCCTTTCAATACTGAGCTTATTCCTGGTATGTGTCATGAGTTTTAAATCTGACAGTGGCTTTTAATTAAATCCTTGTTTATCATTCAGTTAATGGGCTAAGACTAATGATGAAAAGAAAACAGTCTTTCAGTGATTTTCTCACTCAAATTATGATCCTTGAGAAAAGTAATAAAGTGATTTATTCAGAGGGGAGTTGGTATAAATGCCATTTTCCCTATTTGTTCTCCTGTATGATTTCTGGAATGATTTGGGACAGCCAGTCACTCTGCTTGGGTATATCAAGAAATTACTATAAATCTGTCCAGGAGTACTTAGAGACATCCAACATCTCCCCTCGGCCAGGAGCTCCTGCTAGGTCTGGGCATGTTGCCATCTGCGGTGTGATTCCTGAAATTCAAGATGACAAATCTTCGGGGTCACCTTCCTCTCTTTTCTCTTTTTCAAGTGTTTACTCTGGGAACTTTGAGCACATTCTGTTAAGTGCACACCAGCTGGCCTGATTTACGTGGCCTCACTCCCACTGGGTCTGCCTTCTCCACTCTTCTTCCTCCTTGCATTGCTAAACAGTGGAGAGGAGTTTTGAAGTTGGTAGTTCTGAGTTCTCTGCTCTGCAGTGAAACTACTCTACCTTGGGATGATCACTCAATAACTTTGTACCTCATTTGCCCCACCTGTAAGGCAGGAATAATCATTCTATTCTCCAAATTATCAAAATGAGATATTAGGAGAATCAGTTATGGAAGTGAAGGTTTAAAGTTAAAACAAAAACAAAAACAAAAAAGAAATCAGGATCCTCTGATTATATGAGGATGTACTTGGATAAACTTCCCTGAGCCCTGGGCAGGAGGTAGGGGGAGATGGATGGGTGGGGAACCCCTGGTCTTACGTGGATATGTGGAAATCTCAATGATGCCCAGACATTGCAGTAGGAACACCACTAGTAGTTCAGCTCCCATCATGACTACCACCACCACCATCAAAATCAAAATGTTTCTAATTTCTTTGCTTAATGCAAGCCAACAACTTCAAATTCCCTCAATGACCTTGAAGGAGGGACATTAGATGTAAGATTTGATGTGTTTGACAAGCAGACTGCCATTGAAAAGGAGGGGGTTTTGAAACCCTCAGATCAAGAAATCCATAATAGGTGGCCCTAGGGAAGTCTGTGGATAGTACTCGTTTTGTGAATTTAGATTGGAAAAAATCGCATCTGCATTTCACTAACCCTAACTGAAATTAAGTAGTTGCTTCAATTATGGATGTGGGCAACAAACCACAAAATTAATAGCAGTACCTGTATCTTTGTTGCTATTAGAAATTACAGGTATTTTTATATAATATTACTATTGCTGCACATATCTTAAAATATAATTACATTGATCACTGCTTTGAAATTGCAGAAGTTATTAGACCAGTTGCTAGAACTGGTTGAGTTAATAAAGAAGTGTATGTATAACTCTATATTGCACACTTGATTAAAAATAATTTTCTATTTCTGTATAATTGGTTTCCTTTGAAATCCTATATATTTAATTTTGAGTATTTAAAAACCTTGTTCTGTGAAGGAGTCATTATTCTGTGAAGGTTAAGACCATCTGCCCCAGAGTTTGTCTGATGCTTCTGAGGGTCTGAGTAGGGGGCAGACCCAGGCCTCCCAGTCAGAAGGGAGGGTGAGTTCTAGGTTCATGTTTATCCAGCCCGTGGGTCTCTTAGTTTCTTTGAGTTTCTATATCTCTCTCCCCTCTGTTAAAAGGAAATGATAATGATTTCCCATTATTATTTTATGGGGTGATCAAATGAAATCATAAATGTCAGGATGTTTTGTAAATTGCAAGTGCTATGCAAATACTAGATTAGTATTCAGGGGTGCCAGACATTTCTTTTACTTAGCATCAAACCAGTGATGAAGGGGAAATGAAAGAAAACATCAGGGGGCCAGATGTTTTGTGTGCAAGAAACTGGAGGAGAATAGTACATTTTTGGCTTGAATTATGGAACATTTATGCATATGTTTAAGAATATAATAGAATCATATAGATCTGGGTAAAATCTGAGCATCTGTCACATACCAGCTGATGTCTTCGGTAAATTAATCAAACTCTCCAATGCTCAGTTTGCTCATCTGAAAAGTGGGGTAATGGCTACCTCATAAAGTTTTTGGTAACAAATAAGCACTATTCCCATTCCAGCATGTAGGACTCAAGAGCTGTGTTTGCATATTTTCTAGACCCATTGTTTCTTAACAATCCAGATGGAGCAAATAAGAGAGAAACAGAGAGGCACCCCAAGAAGTCTGTAGCATTTCCTCCTGAGTGGCAAGTATAGAAACTTTATTTCTCACCAATGTGCTTTTTCAAAGGCTTTTACCAGGGACATTTGCAGTGCCCATTGGTAGCTTGACCTTGGTGAGCTGCAGACCATCTCTGGTGCACTGGTGACTTTCCAATACCCTAACCCACATTGCTGTCCAGCATGGTAGCCACTAGCCACTTTGAACAGCACTGTGACTATTTTTGAAGGCCTAGATCTTCCTTTAAAACACAGACTAGACTGTATAGGGTGATTACAATTATAAACAATAAGAAATATACATATTTGCTCTTCTTCATTTCTGTGCAAAGTCCTAAAAACTGGAATTTGTTATGATGAAAACAATAAAGTCATCTCTTGTTTTGTTAATAAGGTGACTTTTAGACTGACCTGAGGATGAAGGCTGGTTGCAAGGTGAACCGATCATATGATTAGAGGGCTGGAACTTTCAGTTTCCTGCCACATCTGACCTCCTGGGGTGAGAGGAGAGAGACTAGAGGTTGAATCAATCGATATTTAATCAAGTATGCCTATGGAATGAAACCTTTATGATAACCCACAAGGACAGGAGAGCTGTCTCTTTGAAGAGCTTCTGGGTTGATGAAAATGTGGACATCCAGGGTGAATAGTGCTGGGAGAAGCCATGGGAAGTCAGCTCCCCAGACCTCACCCAATGCCTCTTTCCCATCTAGTTGTTCCTAAATTATATCCTTTTATAATAAACCAGTAAACTAGTAATTAAGCATTCCTCTGAGTTCTGTGAGCCCCTCTAGAAAATTAACCTAACCAAAGGAGGCAGTGTTGAGACCTCTGGTCTTTACCTGGTTGGTAAGAAACTGGACTTGACAATTAGTATCTGAAGTGGGGGGCAGTCTTGTGGGACTGAACCCTTAACCTATAGAATCTGATGTTAGATGAAAATTGCCTGACACTCAGCTGATGCTTGAGAGTTGCTTGGTGGTCCAGAGAAAACCTCTCCCCATTGTTGGACATTGGCCTCAGTATATTAATAATGTTTATAAAATATGGCAACAAACCACCTTGTGTATACCTCCCTGCCCCCCACCCTCATGCCCAGCCACTCTGAATCTTGATACGCTACAGTTTAAGAGAATGGAAGTTACTCACTGAACAGTTGTTTAAACCAAAGCATTGAACCCCGCCTGTGCCCAACACTCTGTCTCTGGACCTCATGGTAGTCCATAATGGATTGTGGTGTACAAAAAAGGAACATTCATTCTATAGACCTCTCTTCATCTTTCTGCTCTTCCCATCTCATTTCTTCATAATGCTCTGATTATTCTTCTGCAAAGACTGTGATTCCATCTCACCTTACCTATCTCCTGCTCTCTCTAATTGGAATTCAAATTGGTAAGTATTGTAGGAAAACTGGTAAAATTGTAGGAAAATTGGTGCACCTTCTCTTGGTGTCCACCATGGTGCCCACTTCCTTAACACAGAGGTATCACTAGTTTCATTTGCAAAAGCTCACTCAGCCAGTGGAATGGGAATCACAAAAAATGAGCAGCAAACGTAAATATTCACTCTGCCTCAGTTTCTCCTTTATAACACAGGAGTGTCACGTCTTATCCCTCATCATCTTCCAGGCATACTGGGGACATCATAAAGGAGTATTTTATAAAATCATTCTTACCTTCTAAGAAACTAAACATTTCTTTCAAGATTCTTTTCATTTGACTTCCTTTCCTCAACATATTCTTCGAAGGAATAATCTCTCTCACTATCGTGTGTGTTTTCCAAAGTCAATAAGCTAACTTCTGTTCACCAAGAGAGTGTCTTTGTGGACTCAAGATATGGGTCACTGGAAGGGAGGAGGAAACTATAACCTAGGAAAATCTGTTGCTTCACCTCACAAATATGAACCTGTATTAGGGCAATGTTAGCTGCTGTAACAAACAACTTTCCAAAAGTATGATGGAAGTTTGTTCCTAGCTCAGTCTCACATTGTGTCTCATAAGAAGCTTTCCATGGTGAGTTTTGCAGGCACAAAATCCCCTTCTATAGTGTCCTTACCTGCTATATCTAAAATCAGCCAGCAGGCAAGTAAACAAGTAAGAATGCTTGTGCAAAGGGTATAAGGGGCCAGGTTCAAAGCAGCACAGAGACCCTCTTTTTGTTGAATGGACTATCTAACCTCAGTATCTGTTGCTTATTTAGAGCAGAATTTCAAGTCTTAGCTGGATAGTAAGTATTGCCGATTCACCTCCCACCTCCATAAGGGAATCCTTGCTAAAGAGGGTGCCAAAGGGGCCCACATCCTTGCTCTGCGCAGAGGCCAGATCCCAGATTTTCATTTCTCCACTGATAGATTAATTATTGAGATATGTGAGTTTGGAGGGATAACTTTCCTGAGCCACAATTACTCCCTATGAAAACTGATGAGGGATGTCATTGCCACCCTAGAAGGACCTTTTGTAAGAGTGAGGGGGTGCGAACCTCAGGTATCTCGCACTTCTTTTGACTCATGTCCTCAGAGACATCCTCCCCCTCATGGCATCTCAGCAGCAGATGTTTCCCGTCAGACGCCCCTCCTCCTTAAACACTCTTCATCTCTTTCCAGTCAAGGGGGTGTCAGCTCAGGCCAGGCAAATTAATTTTAATCCAGGGCAAGTAAAAACGTAATTACAAAGGTAAATTTGTTTCCTAAAAAGTACACAGCTCTCTGTTAACAGTGCATTTTTTAAGTGCCCACAGAAACAAAAGAGATACATTCGTCTATACAGAGACAGCTGCTCCTTTGTGCTGTTTGCAATTAAATGCCCAGCTTCTGCTGCCCAGAGGCATCCATATTGGAGGACAAGAAAGAAAGGAATTTTGATGCAAAACATTGAGTAGAGAGGAACAGAACCTTACACAGGCCTGGAATCTTCTTTGAAAAGAATGTGGGTACAGAAGACCTACAGTCTCGTTCGTCCCCAGGGGGGACTGCTTTTGGTTGGGTGTTATCTCAGAGCCTCCACATCCCCCTCGAAGAAGCCTACAGATCAAGATAGATGAGCTCTCCTAGTTGCCTAAATATTTAAAGCCATAAGCAGGCTCTTGCCCTTCCCTGAAGGCTGCAGTCTCCCTGAGGGCTGCAGCTGGGCGCACTGTTGCATAAACATACCAGGCACATTGTTTCTGCAGGTGACTCAACAGTGAAGCTGCAGTGCCTGGTCGCCAGAGCACAGGAGAGCAGGAAGCTCTTTAGTATGCCTTACTTGGCTCACAATTCAAAGAAGGTCGCTCTGTTCCCAAGAAGCCATTCAGTCATAATAGATATGGTTAGAATGATAGCCCAGAGGCTGTGGGTTAGGAAAACACATTTATTAGAGAAGGCCCAAGACCGCAATAATTAAGTGACACAAATGAATGCAAGTTAATGAAATCTCCATCGCATCGTATGTGCTCGGGCACTTCTCCCACCTCTCTGCGCAGCAGCCAGGGCTGGAGGAAGCATGATCAGAAAAGGGGGAATTCTGGAAGGGGCGATCCCACCCGCCCCACTCCCTGCCATGTCCTTCCAGAAAGTCTGCAGAGTTAGTCCTGACGTGAGGGGGTGGGACACAGCAAGGACTTGGATCTGCTGTATTCTGTCCTCAGACTCAGTTGGCAGCTTTTTATGCTTCCATTTCAGAGTTTTCCAGATCCAGAATCCTTATCTGTAGTGTGTTTCAAAGAGCGCAAAGTGTTTTTTTAGTACTTAAACAAAAATAGAAAGCACCGAAGATGATTGCAATACAGAGTTTTATCAGCCATTCATTCTCTGAACAAACATTTATTGAATGCTGGGTGTGCCAGACACTGAGAGTATAGCTGTAAATGATAATAATGAGGAGGAGGATGATAGCATCCACAGTAATAATCACGGGGCATGTTACAGAGGCATCTCCATTAAAGGGGGGGTTACCATGTTCCGGGCCCCCACTTATAGGCAACCCTTGGACCACCTACTGGGAACAGGGGAGGGGCTGAGCACCAGGCAATACTATATAATATGCAAGGCAGGGGGACTAAAAGGGAGCGCTCTTGCTTCTGAGGTCCAATTTGCACCCAGCTACTCCTGGGAAGGAGACATGAAAAGAGAAGCATGAAGAAGAGACATGTAGAGACACTTGGAAGAGACATGTGGAGGCTGACAATGGCAGCTGTCACTTTGATGTGGTATCTCCTTCTGTTACAGCTTTCTGGCACCTATTTCAGAGCCTCTTTCCAACATTCCCTGCCAGAAGGTGCCCTAGACTTGGGGCCACTTCTTAGGCCTCAATAGTCTTACTTTGGTCTGACCCATGAGGGGGTGGGTAATTCTGGGTGTTTTACTGGGAAAATATTAATTGTAAAAATATCCATATCCTCTCCTCTCTGTTCACACCGATTCTATTAAAGTTCTTTCACACTAAGAATCTGTTTTACCTTTGTGCACACACGGACGACAGGATCATGTTTTAGAGTGTGTAAGTTTGGGGGGGTCTTGAGTGCCCCTTGGTCTTGTACAAACATGCTTATTTGTCCCAGGCTCTGTTCCCAGTGCATCCCATACATTAACCCACTGCTCCTTGCAGTAACCCAATGCTACACCAAACAGGTCAAACAGGCACAGGCCCCAGGGGAAGAGCAGATAGCCCGTGAGGCAAGGCCTCTGTTGGGAGAGACAGTGCATGTCTGGCTTGGGAGGCCAGGGAGGCCTCTGGAAGAAGTGATGGCTGGACCCATCCATGACTGAGGCAGCAGGAGGATGTGGCCTGGATCTGGGGGGAGCTTGTCTCTTAGTTCAAGGGCAATAGTTCTGCTGGCCGGAGTCTGTGTCTTGGGGAGAGATTTTGCGGGGTAAAGAGAAGGTAGGAAAGATTTCCTAAAGGAAGGGACTAATGATGTTCCCCAGACACCTGAAGGGAGAGTGGGGCCAGCCAGGTGAGGTGGGGGGGTCGTGGAGAGGAAACCTGCTCCTGGAGAAGAGCCCTCAAGGGTCACGGGAAGGGGGGGAGGGAACTAATGCTCAGGTGCTGATGCGGCGGTGGGAAGGAGAAGCGGCTGGAGGGGTGTGTGGGGCCAGACCATCACAGCTGTAACCAGATAACCACATTCAGGAAGTGGCAGCCTATTCAGGGGCAAGATCTGGTTTTCCACTGGGGAAGAGCACCTGGCCACAGTGTGAATGTAAGTACCAGAGGGCGCAGGGCAGGCAGGGAGGCTCCGAGGAGCCTGGGTGAGCGATGCTGGTGAGTGACCAGGGCCTGGGCAGGGCGTAGACACAGGAGGTGGATTTGAGAGGAAGCCAGGCAGATGGGTGGGAGAGAGGACCGGATCCAGGGTGATTCCTGGGAACCCACACACTGCAGAGGAGCCACAGTGGCAGAGCTGGGGCAGGAGAGCTGCTGTCAATGTTTGGGCTTGCTCTCTCCTCCATGTCACCTAAGGGGGTGGGCGCTGCCTCCTGCTCTTCCCTTCCCCTGCTGCCCCTCCTGCCCGTCTGTGCCCTGCCTGCCACCTTGGTCCGCAGAGTAAGCACGCCCCGCTGGTTTCGGCACCCACGTAAGTGTATCCACACTTTTAGATATAAACTGCACATGGTGGAGGTGGGGAAGCTACCCAGAGGGTATCCCCGGGAACCAGCTGGCCCGGCTCAGCACTTGAGCATGATGTATTTGCTTCTACATCTTTTCTGACATGGAGTTCTGTCCATCTGCAGGCTTTTCTTCTCTTAGGGGAGATTTTCTTTTAAAGATTTATTTATTTATGCATACAAGAACTGGGGGTACAGGCCAGAGATGTGGGAGGTGAGAGGATTCACCAGAGACAGAGTGGGGAGCAGAACAGATGGATTGACTGCTGAGGGGAGCAGCGGGCAAGTCAGGAGAGGTCTGCTGTGCCATGTGGGTCACCTCCCTGGCCCAGGGATCGAACTTGTGCTGCAGTGGTTGTGGATAGCTTCGTAGTGCTGAGACTTAACCCCTTGCGCCACCAGGGAGGCCCTTAGAAGAGATTCTTAATCTGGGTCAGAGTCCTTCAGGACCCATGGATGGATTTCAAGGGACCCAGAACCCATGGATGGATTTCAAGAGATTTCACAGAATGCTCTGGAATTCTGTGTAGGGTTTTATGTACATATGAAGTTTTTCTGGGAAGAGCACACATAACTATGAGATTATCTGGGGAGTTATGATACCCCAAAGCTTGACCCATTGGCTTGAGCTTTGATTTCAAGGTTAAAATTTTCGTGGCCAATGTTTCCTCTCATTATAACCATCATTTCTCAATGCTACAGCTTTCAGTTAAAGTTCAACTCATTGCCTGTTAAATCTTATCCCCTCTTGCCCTAAAAATCTGCTACCGCCCTGTGGTAAATATTTCAAGGTGCTCATTTTGCATATTTGTATTTTATGGAATGAAAGAAGTGTTATGATTTCTGCAGCCTGTGAGCTTCCTGATTTTCACCCCCAACAAACTTATTACTGACAGCAGCTGACATTGGTTGGAAGCTTATTATATGCCAGGCTCTTTGCTTAGTGCTTTACTAGTATTTTCTCATTTAAAACTCTCAACTGGGCTATGACATGGCCACTAGTGTTACCTCAATTTTAAAATGAGGAAACTGAAGCATAGAGAGGTAAATAGTCAAATGGGAAGTAGCAGACCCAAGAGTCAAATTTAGGCAAAATGCCAAAGATTCTGGGTAAATCTCCCACTAAGTGCTATTTCCCCCTTAACTGTTCTCTTGTCCCGTTTAAGGAGTTCCCTACTCTGACTTGCCTTCTCTCTTGGAGTAACTATGTGGGTTCAATGTTATCTAGAGTCTTGCCCCGTCACTGAAATTCTTTTGGGAACAGTGGACAAGACTGCTCCTTGGAGAAGCAGCAGCTTCTTTCTGATTGAGAGCCAGAATCACTGTCTGTCACCAATGACTTCAAAGGCCAGGAAAGTTTCTGCCACCTCCCAAATAGTTCCCTAGCCTAGAATTAGCAATGTTCAAAATGTCAACATTAGAGATTCATTCCTTTGCATTGGTTCTCCACTCCCATTCTATTTGAACCTCTTAAAAAATAGGAATAACGTTGAGGAGATGAATTAGGGAGTCCATGTGCACTGGGGATAGCTCTGAAAGATCTGAGGGCAGAGGGTACATAAAGGACACACATCTAAAGTGTTGTCAAGGACCCATCCTACATGTGGCCTCATTCTTGCTACCTGTTGAAGGGTTTTATGGTATAGATTTGTCCCTGCTTTGGTATCTCTAATACCAGATTCTTCAGCCTCCACAGCTGGGAGCGACTGAGGGAAGATAATTCAGTACTGTCCAAAGCTTTGTCCTTGCCTTTCCCCTTTGTGAAGGAGGGGACTTCTGACCTGTCACCTCTGGGAAGTCGGCCTGCAGACTGACCTTACCTGATGGCAAAGAAGCAACCTTGGTTTCCAGGAAAGGTTGTCCTGTGGTTATCACAGAGGTGACTTTAACCCTTTGGGGTGCAGACTACAAGTGGTCAGGTAATGGACTGAGAACAGCCCCAAGATCCCTCCCCTTGGTCCCAGTGTCAGGCATCAAGATTTTCTTTTTCCTATGGAGGCAGCTGGACTATTGTCTGAAAAGGACCCTGCTATGGGCTGAATTCATGTGTTGACACCTTAATCCTTAGCACCTCACAATGTGATTATTCGGAGCTGGGTCCTTTAAAGAGGTGATAAATTGAAATGAGGCAATTGAGATGGGACTAATCCAATCTGACTGGTGTCCTTGTGAAAAGAGGAAACTGGACACATTGGTGATCACTGGGAGAGGGAACAAGAGGGCAGCCAACTGCAACTCCAAGGGTGGGGCCTCAGAAGAAAGCAACCCCGCTGACACCTCGATTTTGGATTTTCAGTCTCCAGAACTATGAGAAAATGAATTTCTTCTCTTTCTTTCAGCCAGTCTGTAGTATCTTGGTATGGCAGTCCTAACAAACTAACACAGGCTCCTTGTGATTTGGAGCAGAAATCTCCAAAATGATATGTTTCTAGATGATCCTTTGAGGTGAAGGGAGAAAATAATATAACATCTACATCTATTAATTTTCATCTGCTTCTATGTTAATTTCAATTTCTTATGTATGTTTTAAAATGTGCATAATAGATGATTATGGTGTAACATGTTATATAACATATAACATGTCAGGGATATATGCCTAAAAAATTTTAGATATAATTTGGTATAAATAATCAGAAGGTTTGGAGATGACTGAGCCAAATGTTGGCTATCCGCGTCTCTCTAAATCTTAAAGACAAATAAGAATAATTTCTCTTCTCATTATTATAAGCATCCGAAGGAGTTCATCATTTGTTCCCTATCCTTATCCCAGCTTACTAATAATGTCTGGGGAGCTACTCCTTGCCTATATCAGGGAGATTTATGTTGTCATTACTATAATTGTTATCTATGCGTGCTTGTGAGTAATGACTCATAGAAATGTATTCTATTGAATGGACTACAGGCAACAGAAAAATCAATCTATTAAAAACCAACTTTTTTTAAACTTCTTAATTTAGCCCCCTCTGTCCCCCAACCCCCAACACAAACACACTTACCCTTTCTGCTCTTTAGGAAGAGACCCAGAGGGTACTCCTTGGGGGAAGGAGAAAGCAGGGTGGGGGGGACACCCAGCATTTTAGGATCCTGATGTTGCCAAAATTACTAAGCACTAATAATATTAGCGAAGGGAGCTTGGCAAATCCCTGTAGCTCTGGCACCCAGTTGCATTCAGCTCCAATTCTAGCTTCAGATAAGGCTTTGAAGATTCTGACCAGAATGAGGAGGGTGACTCTCATCAATCTCCATCTCCAACCCTAGCGGCTCTGCTCAGGACCCCTTAAAGACCTATCAATAAAGTAGTTTCGTGTGAACACCCCAAAATTAAAAAAAAAAGCATTTGTGGATCTGAGATCTTAGAACTCAAAGAGACAGCGAGCCAGACCCCATAACCCTTTTGGGGATGGGATGATGTAGGGGCAGGATGGCCACAGAGCAGGTATTCTATGATTCGAGCAGACCAGACAGGTAAAGGAGAGTCCTGGAGCCCTCGGTGGCTTTCTCAGGCTTTTATTGAGCTTTTACATGCAGTGCAGCAACCAGGTATATGGCAGGTAGGGGTGCTGGTGGGCCAAGAGGTCCGCAGGCCTCCCAGCCCCTAGCAAATCTTCACTCTGGGCTTCTCTGGCCTTCTCTCTTTCCTCCTCTCTCCTGCCTCTTCTGCTTCTGCTTCTCTTGGTGACTATCTCAATACTGAGCCATGGCCCACAGAAGTAAACAACACAACTTATAACAATGTAACAACAAGCAGGTGCCCCTTCGGGCAGGGCAATCCCAATGGTAGAGGGCAGAAAAACCTGAAAATCACTTACCCTACAGATGGGAATGGCCCATCTTGGGCCTGTCTGCACCTTGGCCAAATTCACTCTTTGCTCTGCAGTTAGACAGGAGTGATTTATCTCCATTTAAAGAGAAAAGATGCCCTACTCTACAGGGATTCCAAAGTGGCCCAATTTGGCCTGAATCTGCTAAGGCTCAGACACACTCAATGGTCTTGCAATTAAACAGGACCTGGAAAGCTCTTGGAGGTGACTCCCCCTGGCAGACACTGCTGAAGTGTGAGAAAGAAAGTTTCTGGTGTAGGAGGAAGCCCAGCATTAAACTATGCCAGCAGATTGTTTAAAGTGGAAACTCAATGCTCTGGTGGTGACATTAAAAATGTCTCTTTGGCTGAGCGGTTAATCTCCTTTCATTGTTTAAATGTGCCTACAGGGCCCAGGAGAGTCACAAATCTACATGAAGGGAAACTTGCTCTCAGAATCAACTGGCAGATATATTGCTTTCCTGACTGCTGGTGAGGAGGCCCTACAGCCTATGCATTCCTTATGCCATCAGCACTTGGGACACACCATGACCCTTGTCCTAAATAAGTATCCCTCTGACAGGAGCATAAGCAGAACTGGCCTCCAAGGGCAAGGCCACTGGAGACCCATCAGGCCATCTCCAGCTGGGCGTCTCCACATGATACATGAGACATAATGTTATTTCAGGACAATGTTGGTCACATTCAGAGTCAAGTAACAGGTCTTATAGCCTTGCTCAGAGCACACATGGTTTTATTTGGTTCTTACTTTTCTGGATATACAAAATGTGATGGCATAATGAAAAAAGGCAGTGCTCTGCAGGGAGACTGGTCTGGTGTGAGCTACCCATTCTTAGAAGTGTGAGATCTTCAGGGAGGAATAATATTTCATAGGTTCTTAGTATTTTTTTTTAAAGATTCATTTATGCAGGGCCTCCTCTGGTGGTGCAGGCGGTTGAGCGCAGCGCTGTGAAGCTGTCCACAGCCACTGCAACGCCAGTTCGATCCCGGCCGGCTGGCGAGGGTCCCACATGGTGCAGCAGACCTCTCCTATCACGCCCGCTGCTCCCCTCAGCAGTGAAAATCCACTTGTCAGTCTGTCTATTCTGTTCCCCACTCTGTCTCTGGTGAATCCTCTCACCCTCCTGTACATCTGGCCTGTACCCCAGTTCTTGTATAAATAAATAAATAAATCTTTAAAAAAAAAGATTTATTTATGCATGCAAGAACTAGGGTGTAAGCCAGAGGTGCGGGGAGGGGGGCAGTAAGAGGATTCACAAGAGAGAGTGAAGAGCAGAACAGGAGGATCCACAGAAATATACTGCTGAGGGGAGCAGCAGGTGAGGCAGGAGAGGTCTGCTGCACCATGTGGGTTACTCCCTGGCTGGCCGGGGATCGCATTCGTGCTACAGTGGCTGGTGATAGCTTGATAGTGCTGTCTTTAACCCCCACCACCAGAGAGGCCCCGTTCTTAGTATTTTCATCTCTAAAGTGGGATAATAAGACCTATTCTTTAGGTATTATTGTGGGGAGAGCTAAATGAAATAATGTGTGGAAAGTTCTTGGTGCACAACCAACTGTGTTCATGCCCCCTCGCCCCCACTTTCCTTCTCGTAGGCGGAGAGCTGACACACCTGGCATGATGTTGTCATTATTGAAGTCATCAGTAATGGCTGCACCTTCCTGCATGTACAACCTAACATTGCTAAGGTTTTGGCTTTTTCCCTCAACAGTGTTAATAATTCATTCTTTTATTGAGTCATTCGGCATACATGAAAATTTCTGGTGTTAGGAACCCAAGCTTGAGCAAGTTAAACATGATACCTGACTTTGTAGAGATTTTGGATCATGGTGAAGATAGACAAAGACCCACTGGCCTGTCTTAGCAGGTGGTCAACAGAGACCTCCCCTGGGAAGTCATCACTTCTTATTTAATTGAGACCAAAGGAAATTTGCCAAACGGTCACATCATCTCCTTCTATAGGCTCATGATCAATGTAAATTGGCTAGAAAGGAGTACTCAAGTCTTATTAGGCAGACAGCAAACCCACAGCCCTGGCTTTGTTATTTTGTTCTCTCAGGAATTGAGCTAGCCAACAATCTTAAGTTTAAAGTAGAATTAGAAAATAACACTTACCAAAGCATAGAGATTGACTACTGGTGATTCACAAAATCAACACTGGTGATTTTGCACACATCAGAACCTGAAAAGTTTGCATACTAGTTAACTCAGAAGTTCTAATTCTAGAAATTTTTACTAAGGAAGCAATAACTTATTTATGCAAAGATTGACCATGAAGATGTTGTTTTCCAAATTAGTGTAGCATTTGTTTTTGAAATTAGACGCTAGTGGATGTGGTCAATAAATCCTGTTAAATATATTCAGAGGAATAATACGTAGACATTGAAAATGATGTTGTAGAAAATAGGTACTAGCTTGGAAAAATGTTCAAATATATGTTAAGTTAGAAGGGAAAGTTGGAAAATGGTTAAATGTAGCATGACTTTTATATTATTTCGTAGAAGAAAAAAATCAGAAAAAAATCAAAAGGATGATTTTTATTGTCTTTTTGTTAATTTTTAAGTTTTTCCCTCAGTGTATATTCTTTGTCTATAAAATAAAAAGTTAACATAATAGAGCAAAGCTTTCACATGAAAAGATGGTCAACATCATTAGTCATTAGGAAAATGCAAATGGAAACCACAGTGAACTACCACTTCATACTTACAAGGATGGCTTTTATCAAAAAGATGGATGATAGCAAATGCCTATGAGGATGTGAAAAAATTGGAAGCCTTATACATTGCTGGTGCAGTCACTTTAGAAAATAGTTTGACAGTGCCTCAAAGAGTTGATAATGTACTGAAAATTCTTCTCCTAGGTATATAGCCAACAGAAATGAAAATATAGATTTTTATAAAAACGTGTACATAAGTTTTTATAGCAACATTATTCACAAAAGCCCAAAAGTAGAAACAACCCAATATCCACCAACTGGTGAATGGATAAAACATAGTAAATGTACAATCGGATATTATTAGTCCATAAAAGGGAATGAAAGTACTGAAGCCTTGAAAACATTATATTAAGTGAAAGAAACCAATACAAGAGGCAATATATTATATGGTCCCATTTACATAAAATCTCCAAAATAGATAAATCCATACAGACAGATAGCAGATAGTGGTTGCCAGGGGTTGAGGGCAGTGAAACCGGAAGTAAGACCTAAAGAAATTGAGACCTAAGGAAATTCTCAAAAGGGGATGAGCACAGATTTTCTTTTTTGGGGTGATGAAAATATTCCTGGATTAATGATGGTAGTTACACAATTTGTGAATATACTAAAATTATGGAATAGGACATTCCAAAAATAAATAAAACAAAAAAAGCAGTGTTTACCTCTCACCATTAATTTTTCACACTGTCAAGAGTCATGGTCAAGGTCCCCCCGACATACCTGAACCCAACAGCCCCATAGCTCTTCCCCTGTCTATTGGGTCAGCAGGAAGTACAACTTTGGTGTGCTTGTGTTAACCATGTTTTTTTTATTTTTTGTGTTTTGACACTTTGATGTTTTGTTGACCTAGGAAGGATGGTCCCTTCCTGGACTAGAGAATTCCTAGAGATAAACATGTTGCCTGTGAGCACGGCTTTCATATGCAAACTAAACAATCCCCTGAACTACATTGTTATAGGCTCTCATGCCCTAATCACCCCGAGAACGGGTACCAACCAAGGAGGGACGCTCTTACACCTCAGAGTCTGGTGAAACTAGACATTCAAACTAGACAACTCTAAGCCTGCTAACTCTGCTTTGTCCATTCCAGAGGAAACCCAGACACTTTTACTCCTAACCCCTCTGGTGCTTCCCCATGTGCCCCTTGTATAGGTGCCATGCCTCCTGTTTCTAGGGATCTTTGTTACCCAAAGATATTCTCTTGGCAGTCATTTCCATGTCTGTTTGAGTCCATGTCATATCTGATTAAAACAAATCCCACGTACACTTAAAACACTAGACATTTGGAAGACTGTCAACCCAACACATTGCCAGAAGATGAAAGGCAATCAAAGAAGCCAGAGCTTTTATGAGATAACTAGCACAAGAGGCAATCAGTGATATTGTCTGAATCTCTTCCCAGGACTCCTGGATCCTACAGTTATGAGCTGGTTTTTGAGAACAATTTGCCCACACGTAGCTACCATCCCATTTTAAGTTACAGATAAGACACCCAGGCCTTAATGTTCCCAGTGTATCATCTGCCATATAAATACACACACACATTTTTATGTGTGTATTGCATTTTTGGTTCATCAGTCACAGAGGTCGCAGGTAGTAGGAGCTGGGTGTTTGGGTCTGTTCTGTATAAATGTCCAAGATGACCAAAGTTAAGGCAATTCATCTTTTGTCCTCTTCTTTTTTCTATATGGACTGGTCACCTCAGACATGAAACTGGATCAATCCTCAAAGGGTTAGAGAGAATCCCATCACATAAATGATAGTTACCACAAACATGCAGCACACAGCCACACAGAACTCATTTTCCATTCCCTTAGACAACATGCAAATTTTCATTTTTATCCAACACTGTTATATAGATAAAAATCAAAAACTAAGTTTGTTGGACATAACAGTTGAGCCCATGACCTTGAATAAATAAGTGCATGATTGTATACCCTTAGGAGAGAGGAAAGAGGAGAATAACAGAGAAGGCAAAGCCAAGCTGAGACCACAGAAGGCCATTTCAGGCTGCGTTTGTTGTCTGACTTCAGCCAATAACAGCTGAGTAGTTGTGTATCCATTGTCCTTGGAGAATCAGCCTGACATGACCAGATCCACCAAATAAGAGACCCACCCAACCAAAGGCAACACCAAAGCTGGATAAGAACTGTCCTTGATGGAGATCTTTCTTCTCTTTCTTCAGATATACCATTGATTCAGAGTTGATGAAAACAGAACCAATAACCAAATGTCTGATAGCATACTTGCCTCTAGGTCAGTGTCTACCTTTGATTTGAATGAAATTGCTTATCTACAAACAGGGGCAATTATAAGAACTATTTCGTGGAAATATGAATATTAACAAGATAACACCTATAAAAATTTGACATGTAGTGAGGGAAGGAAAGATAATATCCCCAACTCATGGGGCCTTGTTAGGAAATTGAGATTCTGTTTTATTTATAGTCCTTTTTTAAAAAGTAAAGGGAGAGGCACAATCTATTTCAAAGGATTAGCCTAGACACACCAGTTTCCTTCTAAATAACATTTCTCCTTCTAGTTGTATTTTGGATCTACTGCTAATATGCATTAGTTTCCAATTTTCCTTCAGCCACTCTCCAGAAGTGCAATATTGGTTCTTTGTCTTAGGGATATTTCATTTCCTCAATCATGGTAAATCAAACAAACCTCCCAAACCAGCAAACAGAAAAGAGCAGCTCTGGGCCTCTGAACTAATTTGCACTGGCAAAACGGATCGGGCCTTCCTCCAGTGTCTTAATTAGGAGTCTTAATCCCTTTGATTTAAAACCAGAAGAAATACAGGACATGGTAGGAAATGCTGAGCATATTTATTTAATACAGACAAATAAGGTTTAGAAAGTTCACTTAATATACAGTGTCAACAGAAATATATGTCCCTTTCTTTCTAATAATTCTTCTAGGATAAAGTATGGCTCATGCTCAGATTGGAACCATCAGTTTTTATGTTCTCTTTCATTTAAAGAGACAGTTATTTCCAACCCACTCTATGTTACCACAGATTTTTGACTGGTTTACTTTAATTTCTCCCGTGACATAAGGAGAGTGTGACTCAGAGAATATATGCAATATTGTTCACATTGAATTTTTTAAATGTGATGAATGGGTGCTGGTGGATAGAGGTTGAATGTGAGAAAACGAAAGCAGGATAACAATGATTATAAACCATCTCTGAAGACTTAGAGTTGGTTTTCCTGCACAGATGCTGGACTGACACTGGGATTTTGTATAAGGTGGGTCCTTATTGAATCTTATCCATGTGGTTCAGTTCTTTTTTTTTTTTTTAAAGATTTATTTATTTATGTATTATTTATTTATTTTTTTAATTGATTGATTGATTTATACATACATGCATACAAGCACTGGGTACAGTCAGAAGCGCGGGAGGGTGAGAGAATTCACCAGAGCCAGAGCGGGGAGCAGAACAGGCAGAAGGAGCGAAGTACACTGCTGAGGGGAGCAGCGGGCGGCAGGAGAGGTCTGCGTGCCATGTGGGACCCTCCTGTGGTGACCAGGGAGCAGCCAGGGACCGAACTGGTGCTGCAGAGGCTGTGGGCAGCTTCGCAACCCAGTGCTCAACCGCTGCGCCACCGGGGAGGCCCATGTGGTTCAGTTCTTGAGGAAAAAAGGGACGTTGTCAAGGTGCTCACTGTCAAGATGTCAAAGACTGATGTTATTTTTCCAAAGGTGCTCAGCACTTACTGAAGATCTCAGGTCAGCCACCGGTGGCACAGTCCTCTGGTGGCATAAGTTCAGGCTTCTGGGCAGCTAGCCTTTATACAAATGCATTTGTTATTTATTAAAAATTCCATGAGGGTGTTGATGACTTTCAAAAAGACTGGGTGTAAGAGATTCCATGGCTCAGTATTCAGGTCACTTTCTCCTAAAATTAAATGATCAGATCCTCAGAAACCTCAGGTTCTTATGAGGAGCACCCCTCATTTTGGATGCTCCTTAGCACTGAACTTGTAGTGTTATAGGACAGGGAGAGGGGCTGCCCAAACCCCGCAAACCTGCCTATTCTAAATGGGTTCTGCCATCCGCCGCATCAACACAAAACATAGGACACTTTAATGGGAAGGAACTTTAATAAAAACTAGGAAACAATACAGGTAAGGCAAAGAGTCTAGTTTCTAAATGAAGCACCCAAAGTTACCCGTCCCCTCGTGGGTAAAACTCCATCCATATGGGATCGGCCCAGAGCAAGGCCCCAAAGCCTGCCACAAGTCTAAAGCATCTTCCAGTGGGGACCCACAGAAAAGAGTCAGAAACAAACAGACAAGCCCGGAAGGAAAAGAGCAAAATCAACATCAAGATAAAAGCTGCCATTGTCACCTCCCCATGGGTCTCACCCACATCTGTGTCACCTAGTCCACGACCAAAAGACAAGCGCAGTTTCTTCACGTGACTCTAGGCTCCATGCACCTCCTCTAGGTCTCCTTGCTCCATCCTGCTTCCTTCCTCCGTCTCTTCCTGCAGCTTCTTCTCTTCCTCCTCAGCTCCACCCTCCCTTGGGTGGGGCAGGGAACCTGGAATTTCCCCCTTTCCTGGGGACCACCCTGTTACAGTAGCAACCCTGGCACAGTCATTTATGACATCACTCAGAGGCGTTTCTAGAGCGGCTCCATGCTTTACTCTAAGGTAGTCTCTTATAACACTTATTCATCAAGGAAATTGGTGTGAACTACCTGACCTGGGTTCACATAGGAACTGAGGGCTTATCTTCCATTTCACATTAAGAGACAGTCTTTTTAGATCTAATTGTTCATGAGTTGGAATGGAGTCAAACTTAGTCTGCACTGAGCCATGAAAGAATTAGGATGACATGGAGGAAGACTAAATAGGCAAAACATACATAAATAAGACAAAAAAATAACCACAGGTGTTTAAAACATTCTCTTTAATGCATAGAAAATTAACTGACAGTATTTTTCACATCTAAAATTCAGTTGTATCTTTTATTTTGTTTTGTCTTCCAATATCCCTGTGAGGTTGACAGACCATATTCCAAAAAACCAAACAAAACCAATGAAGAAAGAAAGCAAAGTAACCTGTCTAGAGAAATGCAGAGGTAGGGTTGGAACCAAGTCTCTTAACTATCAAGACTCTAAAAGATTTGGAACGAGTAAATTAGCTGTTTGTGGTTGACTGGGTGCAGCAAAAAGACTGACAAGTGATAGTGAAAAAAAGTTAATCCTCTGAAATTTCTTAAACATCCCCCCTGCAGTTTTGTTTACAACATTAAATTGCACCATCCTTAAGGAAAAGATCTGCTTGGGAAATAATCCACACCCCATGCAAATTATCAGTAATTCTGAAATTAGTGAAATCTAATCTAATAACATTTGATAGTTTACTGCTCCTTGGCACATAATCATTACCCACAATGTAATATCCACTGTCTTATAGTATAGATTATCCTATAAAATGGGTACTTTTGTCTCCCCAAAAGTGCATTTCAGCTCTGTTTCAGGTGGGTGCATATAATGTCTCCCTGGGAAGGGGGGAGGCCTTAGTTTAGATGCTGGTAGTCCATTCCCCAGTTCCCCCAAAGATGCCACTGATTTATCTGCTGCAGATCCCAACGATGGGAAGAGACAAAGTGCATGAGCATATGAAACAATTTCAGATCAGCACAGGAACCTGCTGTCAGCAGAGAAAACTGCAAGCACCGCTGAATAATTATGACTTGAGCTATTGATTGGGACCACGGAAGAGTTTCATACAAATGCTTTTAATTTTCCAAACAGAGGGAAGTGTGCTGCAGAGAAGTTGCTTCCAATAATGGAATTTCTCCTTCCACTAATTACGGGGAGATCTTAACAAGGTAAAGGGGATTGTTTTTGAATGCTGCCAAGTAAAATCTATGGCCGTTTGAAAGGTGGCAAATGAGAGACCAAGCAGTTGTCTTAAGAAATGGCTTAAAAAATTTGGTCTGGGATGGGTTTGAGTCATGTGGTAGACCCTAGTCTGGTCAAGGACCTAAGATACTCTCTGGCCAGAGGGATTTATGCCCTGCTCCTCAGAAAGATGATGGATTTAAGGCTGAAATAACAGCTGGAGGCCCATGAGGGACAAGGTCTTCCCTTTGGGTTCATGCACATGGGTTAGTCTGTTCTGACCTTAGCATATTTCTTCATCTCAACCTGTAGGCCTGGATCCTTGGCCAAGAGTGACAGTACTACCTAATAAGCATTGGTGGCTGATTTTTAAAATATATATATATTACTAATTAAAGTCCAGGATTATTCAGATTTCCTTGATTTTCACAAATGTTCTTTTTCTGTTCCAAAATCCTACCCACATTACTTACAGGTAGTGATTGCTAGTCTCTCCTTGACTGTGGCAGTTTCTCAGTCTTTGCTTATTTTTTGATGACCTTGACAGTTTGGAGGAGTATGGGTCAAATATGTTGTAGAATGCTCCTTTATTGGAATTTTCTGATGTTTTCCCAATGATTAGGAAACAACAACAACAACAAAACATAGTATAAAGTTGGCCTAATCAAGGCGAGGAGGCAAAATTAACCATGTATTACAACTGTATGCAGTAATTTCTCTTTCCCCAAACACATCCCACAGATGTGTGCTTATAGTGCCGTCTTGATGCCTGGCACTGTCTCCAACATAGTGACGATCTAACATTTGGCAAGATGAATGGAGTGATGGATGGATAACATTTTTTCTCTACTGCCATCAGCTCCACTATCCTTATATAGCTTTCCGTTAATATGATTTAAAATCTTTCAAAGGGCATTTAGCCACTTTTTCTCATGACACAGTAAAATTCACATTGACAATATATATCTTCACTCTTGTTTTAGTTGCATCACATGTGACCCTACAAACTCAAATTGGCCACAATTTTTATAAGGGCTCAGTGCTAGTGGCACTTGAGATTTGTATAAACTTTTCAGAGGTTACAATACACTAAACCTTTAAGACAATTTCAACTATTTGTAACCATAAAACTGTCAGATATTCTATAAGACAAAGTGCCCATCACAGAAGTAAAAAAATGAATTGGTATTGTCTAACTGAGACAAGAAAAGAGTAGGGGTGACTTAATTATTGTCTTTGAGGATTACAGAAGGATGAAAAGAGCCATACAGACTTGGGCTCTAGTTGTGACTCTGCCACAAATTAGCAGTATCACCCTGGGTAAGTTATTTGACCTCTCTCTACTTGTGTTTCCCATGTGTAAGATGAGTAAAATAATGCTTACCTAGCAGAGCTACGGTAGATTTACAGAGAAGTAGTATCGATATATAAAATGTGGTTAGCACAGGTCCCGGCACACTGTTTATTCTGTAAAATTTAGTTTCCACCTCACTTGCTACATGATCTCACATGTGATAAAAATAAAACCATTTCATATTTTTTTATGAGTCTTTACAGCTTAGAAAGCATTTTCCTAACAGTTTAAAGTTATAAACCACTGTTGTTCTAGTCCTTCAAAGTCCAAAAAAGGAAAATGGATTTTAATTCACTTAATAGTGATTTTGGTTGTACCAAGTATACTTTTGGCCACTGAGATAATAAAATTGAACACAAGCTCTTCAGATTGGGGAAGGGGAGGACTCCGGGCTGAGAGAAGCTTCAGAGGCCGTGAGGGTTCAGGTCACACAGTCCTGACCTCCACTGCCACCCAACAGCCATCAAGATCCTGGCTGACAAGAACGAGATTTTGAAGCTCTGGGGTGCCTGGGAAATGATGGAGTCACTGTCTATGCTCAGACACTCTACATGCTCCTCCTGCCTTTGGGAATCTTTCTAAGTTCTGGCTCCAGAACTTTATTTCCTGGAGCTAAACTTTGCATAGTGGAGGTAAATCTTAGTGTAAAACCCAGTGTGCAAGAGATAACACGTTTCTGTATTCTTTAAAAAAGCAATTGAAATCCAACTCTGATCTCAGCTGGGTTTGAGAAATTTAGTTTCAGTCATGGAGGGTGCAATTCTCCAGGGTTTTGCTGAGTTCTGAGGTCTCACCTGGTGCCAAGGTGTTGGCCTGCTAAGACCCCCAGGTGCTTAGGGGTCCTTGTAGTCGGTGGTCACAGCTCTGACCATCGACATGGTGGGTGCCAATTCTGTGTCTGTCTCTCCTTCTGAGAGTCAGCAGTCTGTGGGCAGGGCCTTTATCATGGTGTCCCCAGGACAGTGACCGGTATGTCCCAGGGACATGATAAATGTTTGTCAACGAATAAACAAATGTTTCCTTTATAGCACAAAGTATATTACACATTTTATTTTCCTCCCCATGACTGAGAAAGGGAAAGTTGGAGATTTTCCTTCTATCTTCTCAGCACCTGCGGGCCTAGTAAATGTTTCTGGAGTAAATGATTGGACGGCGCTTCATTTTCCCGTGCTCTGAACTGGCCATTGTCAAAGAGACTGTTCCCACGTCTGTTTTCCCTTTCATAGAGCCTCTGGGCATTTGGTGGCCCCAAATAAAAAATGTTTCTCAGTGTTTGGGAAGAGTCAAATGACTAAGTTTCAGGGGAGAAGGAGACCGGGATGGTGATGGAGCAGCCCACAGGAGTGAGCTCTGAGTCTACCCCTTCATCCCACTGTCTGGGGTATAGATAGGGTGGGGAATCTTGGGATGAATGGAGCACCCTAGGAACAGTAGGGCAATAGGAGACAGGAGGCTGGGTCCCTAACATAGTGGCACCTCCATACGGCCCTAGACTGTTGGGAGTGAGAGTAGTCATTTCTAGCTTGTTTAAGCCACTGTACTTGGTGCCTTTGTGAGAGCAGATGAAACTTTACCTCCGCTAATACCCTCATCTGCTACCCTTACTGCCAGCAGCCCAATGCCTGGCAAGAGCAGGTCCCCTTCCCATCCATCCATTTCCACATTTTCATCTTGCCACATGGAGCTCCCAGGGGAGGTCAGCAGAGGCGGGAGGCAGTACTGCCCGCAGCTCCAGCCTGAGTCAGCAGCAGTTTTCAGTTTAATGAGATGACACTAATGATTGTGCCTCCCTAGGAAGAGCGGGCCTGTCCTCCCTGGAGACTATGGAGGGTCCTGGCATTTCCATCATTGCTGAGCTTAGAGGTCAAGGGGGAAGACAGATGTCTCAGAAGGGCAGGGAGGTGCTGCTTAGATCTGTGTCTGAACTCAGTGCATGGGCCTGCTTTGCCCTGGCTGGTGGCACTGAAAATGTCCCTCATACCTCCCCTGGGTTTTGAGGACCTGAGAGTGCTACTTGTTTAGCCTTTAATGATTCTCACTGACTTGCTCAGAATGGGTGGTGGGTCTGCTCCTGGTCCTCACGCAGGCTTTGCAGCCTGATACACGGGAAGGCTGAACTAGGGTTCACTCTGCGTTCTTTCCTGCTGTGTTCCTCTGGGAACCTCCCTCTCAGACCATGCCTCATGGACTCCTGCCCCCCACAGCCCTATTCCTAAACCTCTGCTACAAGAATATGGATTCTTGCTCCTCCAACACCTGCCCCATGGACTCCGCCTCCTGAACCCCTGCCTTGCTGACCTCCTCCCATTCCTTGATACTCTGCATTACTTCAGCCCATGGAGTTTCCCCAGAGCACTGAGCTCAGGTGTCCAGGACAGAGAAAGGCACTATTATTCTAAACATTTTTATTTTTCATTTTTTGAGTAGAGGTGGCTAGCCTCCATTTCTCATGCATGAAGGTCAGTAGGGCCTTGGGGGCTGAATTTCTTATTTTATCTAACATTTGTTGAGTGCTTACTGGGGGTCAGGTGCTTGGTTCAGCACTTACATATAAATTAGCTCCGTGCGTTCTCTCAACAATCTTATGAGATTGGTGCTATTAGGATTCCTATATTACAAATTCCCATTTTACAAACGAAGATGCCAAGGCTGGGAGGCTCCCCACGGTCGTCACAAGAAATAGGCCTTAGAGAGCCTGACCTACTCCTCCAGATTGCTTCAGGTGTAACTCTCACATCCTCGAGCACATGGTCTAGGACACAAATGTAGGTTATCTTTAATGAGGGGCAAAAAGACCCGGATCAATGAGCAGTATCACAAGTCAGACACACTGGACAAGATTGGAGCCAGGTTAGGAGTGTGAGGTCAGAAGTCAGGTTCCAGGGTGACCAGGAACAGGTGAGACAAATGTCCAGGTGGGGCAGATTGGGACAGAATCTAACTGAGCATAAGGTAGAGGCCCAGGAGCTCCCTGTGATTGGGTATTGGCCACCTGGCTTGCAGGTGCTGGTAGGGCCCTAGGATGGGGAGGGCTTGGGGGTAAGTCATGTATTAGCCCCTCTCCTTTACAGTGAGAGTAGCTGCTTCCTCTTGTTCCTCTCGCTGCAGCCCTGTCCTTCAGGTTCCAGGAAGAAGCAGAAGGTCCCTGGGTGTGTAATGGGAGCAAGTCCACCAGTGACAACAGGGGAGGAGGCCTCAGGGTGGGGCTTCCCTGGCTGCAACATTTCCTCTCCAGCCCACCTTCCACGGCTCCCTCCCCCCCACTGCAGGGATCTACAGTGACAGCTAGCTCACAGGGAGCCGCCCTTGCCAAACCAGACTTCCTCTGCCACAGACTAACTCCATTTATTTTCAGATTTTTATGTGTTTTAAAATAGCCTGCTGATAGGTGCCCAAACCCAGCAGACCTGAAAAATGCTTACCAGGATGAAAACCTGAAGGACATGAGTGCCCCACCTCACTGCTGCACCGCCCAGCCCCCACTCTCGCCTCTCCTAGAACATTCCTTTTGGCACAGAGACCCCACATACTCGCCCAGCCACATCAAGCAGACTTTCTCTCACTGCACACATTCTCCATACAAAGTTGGTAGAAGCTATGAGTCCTAAGACCTGGAAAGAAAAACACCCTCCAATTTCATCCTCCAGATGATGAAATGAACCAGGGGTCCAGTAGTTGAGGTGACAGTGCATCAGGATTCTCACTGCAGTTGGAGGAAGGGGGTGGGGAAGAGATGGGAATTAAGAGGGCAGCAGCAAGGCAGCCTAGTGCTCACCTGTGAAGCCTCTCTGCTTCACACAAGCCTCTCCATTCCTTTTCCCTAGGGGCCTGTCAAAAGCTGCACATGCCCAAGAATGGCCATCCTGTGTATTAGCAGTGGGGGAGGGCTCCCCACGTGTGATGGCAGGGGCTGGGGGCTGCATCCACTGTTCACATGAGCGATGAGCAGAGACCTCGGACCCTGTGAACTGCCGCGGGTGGACAGAAATACATAAACAAACGTGGACACTGCTTTCATGGAGAGTCATGAAGACGTAAGGTGCTGTAGTTGCACATTGTAGGGCACCATACTTTTGCACATTAAGGATGGCTCTTTGGAGGAGGTTACCCTGAGGCTGCGGTGGGAGGAAAGCGAGGGCTCAGATGCCAATGGACCTTGTTAGCTGCACTGGAAGAGTTTGCTCTTCAGGAGGGCGGGCTTTGTGTTGCTCACCACTTAGTTGGTGACTGGCCCAATGCTCAGCAGTTATGTCTAGCGGAATAAATGATGAGTGCTTAAAAATTTTAATCAGGGACAAGACCTGTATTTTGGAATTGCCACCTGGGCTGCAATGCAGAGAATGGATTTCAGGGCAATGACACTGGGGGCAGGAGTCAGGGAAGTGACAGAGGCTCTAACCACAGATGGCAGTGGAGGTGGAGACAAGTGGATGTAGATTCCGTGGAGTTTGGTGATGAGTGGAGAGGAACTGGGAAGCAGGTGCCCAGGTGAAGGGCTGCAGACGTAGCTTCCTTTGGGAACAACAGAGGAGGCTCAGACCACAGTCCAAAGCAGAACAGCGACACTACAGGACATCAGTGTCTTCTCAGCTCAGAGGCTGGGCCAATGGTGACATTCAATTTCCTCATTTGCAAAATGGAGATGCTACTAGTCACTCTGCAGGGAAAGAGGTAAGAGATTATGCAATACCTGTAGCACAGTGCCTGGTGCACAGCAGATACTCGGGGTAAGGACTCCAGTACGATTTGGCCTGGACCCTAAAGGACAGGAACTCTTCTAATAGCAGGAGATGGGGTTAAGGGAGACATTCCAGGTGGAAGGAATAAAATGAGCAAAAACTGTCTACGTGGGAAAGCATGAGGAGTAGCCAGTTATTCAGCTTGGTGGAAATGTAAGCAAATAAGCAAGAGAGCTTGCAGTGGTGAGTTAGGGATTAAGGAAGACCCTGAATGCCATGTGCTTCTCCCCACCCCACCGTGTGCCTGTAGTCCAGACTCTGACATCCCCCCAGAGCCCTCACCCATTTCCTTACCTGCAGCCTTGTTACCTCAAAGTTGATTTCCTGCACTGCAGCGGGGTGTTGCCTACAGTTTAGACTTGACTCAGCAGCCTCTGAAGCTTTCAAGCAGGGGAATGAATAGGTTGGCGCTGTGAGTGAGTTGTGCTGCCCACACAGCAAGACTATGGAGGGAGGTTCACGGTGCAGCTAAAGCTTGTCCACCTTGTCTGGGCGGCCACAGGGATTCTGTATTACCTGCAAGGCGCGTGCACACGCATGCGCGCGCGCACACACACACACACACACACACTCTGAGACACTCCTGTCTGCCTCTGCTTCCCTCCCCCAGGTGGCCTGTGCCTGCTTCACACCACAGCCGCATATTGCATGCACACCGCGTTACTCTTCCTGTTCTCCAGAGTACCCCTCATGACATATGAGAGAGAGTAACACCCCAGGATTAGCCTCCCACACTGAGGAGCCCTGCCGGGGGCAGTTGCAAAGAAAAGACCATTTGATTCTGCTATAACTTCAAGGTGGGAGTTTTGACCTTGATGGGAGTTATTAACTCAGATTATCCAAACTTAGATCTGTAAAGACTGTAGGGCCTCATGTTTTTCTTGAGTGTGATACACCTGCTCCTCCCCTCACTATTTATAAGATACCCAGCTCTAGTTTCTGGAGGCTTCCAGCCTGGAGGATGGGCATGGCTGTCTTTTCTGGACTTTTTACTTCCTGCAAGGGACTAATATTTTCTCTTCTGACCATAAGCATGTCCCTGAGACTTGGAGGCACAAAAAGAGTTATTTTAGACAGAGCAATGAAACCATAAGAATCTTCCCAGAAAGGGCAGTAAACCAATGTTTGCTTAAAGAATAAGGACTAAACTTCTCTGAAAATACAAAATGTGATTTTAAACTTATCAAAGTTGGCTTTAGTCATCACAGAGGGAACCAAACTCCTGGAAGCTCTACAAGGGGGCCTGCCGGTGTCCTGACAGGACTTACTTGGCCGGGGTTAATTACCGATGCCTACATCACTCTCTTCCCCTTGGCTGAATCTTCCCTCTGAGCCCACCCATGTGCCTTCATCCTCATCGCCATCCTTTCCTAGCAGTTGTGTCTGCCACAAAATGATCTTTATCTGTGGGTAAGGTGGAGACAACAGGAGGAAACAATGAAGCTCTCTTTCCAAGACATTTATCGTTTCTTGCTTGAATCATTAGAAAAGGCTGCTAACCCACCTTCTGGCTCTAATTTTGTCCCTTCATCCTCCACACAGCTGCTGCTCGAGATAGCTATCTAAAGTGTAAATTTGACCTTGCTTGATACTGGCAACGCTAAGCATCCTAACTGCGCCATGCGAGACCTCCCGGATTTAACCTTGTCCCCTGCTTCTAAGAGCTAAATCCACCACCAAAAACTGTTGTGACTGTGCTCCCTCCCTGGACCCAGGGTTTTAACACCATGCCTGTCTTAAAGCTTCCCTCTGATCAAGCTTTCCAAAACAGCTCAGATCAAGTTGAAAAGGAAATAGAGGAGAAAAGAAAAAAGAAACAAATCTACCAGGAAAGGCCATGCAGTAGAAGTAATGACCTCGCAGGTGCCTTGTGGGGTGATGGCAGCAGCAGAAGCAGCAGAATTAAAAATGCTGGTGAAATGTGCTTGTGGTTTTTCTTTGGCTTAAAAAAGTCTTTATGAAAGTATAAAATACATTCAGAAGTATGCATAAATCATAAGCATGCAAGTCAAAGAAAGCTCATGATTGAACACAATCATGAAAGCAGCACCCAGATGAAGAAACAGAATGTGACCAGCACCTGGAAGTCCTCCTTGGAGTCACCGCCTCTGTGAGGGGCACCACACTAGCCTCTAGCACCCTCAAGTAATGCGGCCCACTTTTGGAGCTTTACATCAGTGTAAATGTGCAGAGTGTACTCTTTTGTCTCCAGTTTCTTTTGCACGATATATTGACATGATTCAACCATGTCCATAGAGTTCATCTGTTCTCATTGTTATATAATACTCAGTGTGTTGTAGACCATTCCTCTGTCGACTGTTGATGGGCATTTGGGTCAGTTCCAGTTTAGGACTATTATAAAAAGGCTGTTCTGAGCATTTTGATTCATGTCTTTGGTAAGCACATACCTGGATGTACCAGACAAGTTCAGCTTTAGAAGGAGTTGTCGAATGGCTTGCCATGTGTCTGAATTGAGCCAGTTTATACGGTGTGAGACCTCTGGTAGCTTCCCATCATCTGGTGTGGTCATTCTCCTCCATTTTAGCCATCCTAGTAGGTGGGAGTGGCATCTCAAGTGATTTTTTTTTAAAGATTTATTTATTTTTATACAAGAGCTGGGGTACAGGCCAGAGGTGTGGGAGGGTGAGAGAGTCACCAGAGACAGAGCAGGGAGCAGAGCAGGCAGATGACAGAAATACACTGGTGAGGGGAGCCGTGGGCACGACAGGAGAGGTCTGCCGCACCATGTGGGATTCTCGCTGGCCAGGATCAAACCCACACTGCAGAGGCTGCGGACCGCTTCACAGCATGGCACTCAACCTGCTGCACCACCGGGGAGGCCCCTCAAATGATTTTAATGGGCATTTCCCTGACACTAACTTGGTGAGCTCCTATACCTGCTTATCAGGATATTCAGTCTTATGAAATGCCTGTTCAGGTATTTTGCCTGTTTTTCCATGAATTGCTTGTCTTTTTTCTTATGGATTTGTAGGAGAAGCTGTGGTTTTGTGTAACCGCCCGCTCTACTTTGTTCCTCCTACAGTTATTTGGGGGAATGCAATTTAGCAAGTGTGAATTGACAACTATTGGCATGACCACGTTAGGTACAGTGGAATACAAAGAAGAAAAACTCCAAAACTTACTCTGCCCTCAAACTTGAGTGATTAGTCCTCTAGGAGTTTGGAATCTGGTCCTCAGAGTTTCTAACCATGACACGTGTGCCTGCCCTACCTGTTGTTACAAAGTCTCAGCCTCAGGGCCTCCCTGGTGGCGCAGCGGTTGAACGCTGGGCCGCGAAGCTGCCCGCGGCCTCTTCAGCGTGGGTTCAATCCCCGGCTGCTTCCCGGCCACCAGAGGAGGGTCCCACATGGCGCGCAGACCTCTCCTGCCGCCCGCTGCTCCCCTCAGCAGTGTACTTCGGTCCTTCTGCCTGCTCTGCTCCCTTCTCTGGCTCTGGTGAATTCTCTCGCCCCCCCGCGCTTCTGACTGTACCCAGTGCTTGAATAAACAAAAAACAAACAAACAACCAAATAAATAAATAAAACATGCCTCTGTAAAAAAAAAAACAAAGTCTCAGCCTCTCCCTCTTGCTCTCGTCCTATCCACATGAATCTTGTCCTGGCAAGGCAAGAGCTTAGTTGAATTTCTGGAAGTATGGTGGTTAACTTTTCTCAGGTGTCTGCCAAAGGAACACCGGGGAGGATCAAATGATTTAAGGCATTATTGACTCTGTCCAACTTCACGGATCTGCCCGGAGCTGTACTGCAGAGCAGTCTGGCTGCTGCCCTCCTTTCTTAGAATGGACATCAACAGTAAGTAGCCACAAATTGATATTGATGCTGCCTTACTTCATGCCTTCCAGTAACAGCTAGCACTTTGTTTGGTTTGGAAAACGTGAGCTTTCCATATGACACCTATTTCGGAATTCTAGTGCCATGTCTCCACTGATAGTTTCATTTCTGTAGACTCCTAACTTGACTGGACACAGACATGTAGAGCCAGAGGAACCTGCTAGCTGCTGGTGGAAACTCTTTTTGTTTTTTTTTAAAGATTTATTTATTTATTTAAATTATTTATTTATACAAGCACTGGGTATAGTCAGAAGCGCGGGAGGGTGAGAGAATTCACCAGAGCCAGAGCGGGGAGCAGAGCAGGCAGAAGGACCGAAGTACACTGCTGAGGGGAGCAGCGGGCGGCAGGAGAGGTCTGCATGCCATGCGGGACCCTCCTCCGGTGGTCGGGGAGCAGCTGGGGATCGAACCAGCGCTGCAGAGGCTGCGGGCAGCTTCGCAACCCAGCGCTCAACCGCTGCGCCACCAGGGACGCCCTGGTGGAAACTCTTTAGGGACTCCCTGAGACCTGTGTTGATCTCATCTTATAACACTGTGCTGCAGTGATCAGCAAACTGTGCTCAGGAGACCTGGTTTCAGACTAAGTTGCTGTGTGACCTCAGGCAAGTTGCTTCATTTCTCTGAGCCTTTCTGCCTTTGTTCCCAGATGAGAAACCTAATCTTGCCATGCCCACCTTGCCAATTTTTGAAAAATTAAAATGAGTTGATATATATGACAAAGCATTTTGAACAACTTAAAGTGCTATATAAAGTCCATTTTGTCCAAGATAGCAATCACAGTCCCTGGTCTTCTTTTAACCATCAATTTCCATTTTACTTTCATTAGTTAATGCTCACACCAAAGGTGTCAGTGACCCTGGGCTTGGAGCTCTTTTATGTAAAGGGTACCTCTTCAGTCCAGATAAACTCTTGTACTTTGGCATTTCACCACACGGCTACTTCTTCCGTGACCTTTTTCTTCCTTTGTTTCTTCCCAGGGTCTAGCAGACCTTTTGTCACCTGAACAGGATCCACGTAGGCAGCCTCCAAGCCACATCAAGGGATTTTAATTTCTTCGCAGCTTTGTTAGCATTTCACATTGTTACAGGTCAAAACACAAGGTTATTTAAGAGGAATGAGAAATGTCACTAATATGAATTATGGGAGCCCCATTATTTCCCTGCAGGAATTCAGAAACATTGCACGATGCCCATCATCCTGGTGAGCTCAGCACGGCCACTGACCTCAGGCTCCTGTGTGCTCTGCTTAGGTCCAGTGGGAGGCAGCCATCCCTGGCTGGGAAATGCCAACCCCGGTTAAGTTTGTACAAGAAACCTTTTCTTTGACTGGCTGCCATTTTGTTAAAGAAAATCCTGGCAGGTTCAAAATCCATTTCCTAACCAATGAGGGCGGGGAATAAAGTTACTCATCCTCTACTGAGACGTCACCCATTCGCTCTTCCCTTACTCTTTCATTGGTGAGCGCCTTCTGTACACAGCTGCTCATGTACGTGTTCTCTCTTTTCCTCATCTCTTTCGCCTTTCTATCATAAATGCAGCAAAGAGATGGGGTAAGGATGTCCATGAAAAGGAGGCGCTAATGAAGTCCCACAAGTTCTACAGGAAGATGGATGCTGTCGGTAATCAGCAGATTTTCAGGAATCATCTGGCAGCACTACCTTTCGTTTCCCACCTTGGTTGTCTCCTCTTCTTCTAAGCATGGCAGAGTCTCTGGGGTCTGTTTTAGGCATTTCTCTTTTCATGAAGAAGGTCCTAGCTATTCTCAGGGCTACAAATACCTTCCACAGGCCATCAACCACCCCAGCATCCATTTCTAACTCTGACCTCTCTTCTGAGCCACAGAGAAGTATATCTACCTGCCACCTGTAATATCCATGTGGCACTATCAAAAGCATCACCTACTTTACATGCCAACAACGGAGATATCCATTTTCCCCCCACACCTGCGTCTCCTCCACTTTTTCTCACCTTGGCAAAGCCAGAAACCCAGGAGAAGGTCTGACTTACCACCACCCACCTCGCCTCACTGCACAACCCTCCTCCACCTGCACTTGCTTGTTTCTGGGCTGTGCAATTCTCAGGGTTACTGCAGTGGCCTCCGAATTAAGTCCCCCCTTTTCCTCTCCTCTTATCCTTTTTTGCAGGAAGAAACAGTGAGTGTCAGCTTTTAAAGAAGAGGAATGGGTCATCTTTCTTCCATGTTTGAGAACCTAGAAGGGCTTCTGGCTGCACTCAAAATGAACGGCATGTAAAGCACCCACATAGCCAAGCCTGTCTTGCCAGGCCCCTACCCCTCCTTTTTCTGCCTCCCTCCTGCTCTTAGGTCCTCTGCTCCTCTGAGGTGCCCACTCCAGCTACTCACTCAGCTACTTCCTCTGCCTGGAAATTTCTCTCCTTTATATCTTAAACCAAATGTCTATTCTCGGGAGCCTCCCCATGCACTTAGCTCTTTTGTTATTCTTCTCTTCATAGCTCCTAATTGTAATGATCTATTTACATGTGAATTGGTACATCTGCCTCCTGTATAAGCCCCATGAAGACAGGATTATGCTTCCCCCACCCCTCCTTTTTTTTATATCATTCTGCAACCCTGGTGCCTAGCACATAGTAGAAACTTGACTAATATTTGTTTAATAATAAATGCCCAAATGACACAAAATAGCTTTAAAGCTATTTAAATTGCAACACACACACATTCTATCTACCAGAGCACAACAATTGTCTCTAAGAAACCAATACTGCTCTTAAGCCCAGGAAAGAGTAATCTAGGGCCTGTGCTTCAGAGGCCCCATTGTGGCCTCCCCCTGGCTACTGCCCTCTCTTTGGGGTAAGGAGTTCACAGGTCCCTCAGGCCAATAATTCCCAGAGCTCCCACCCCACAGGTGACCAGATTTAGCAAATAAAAATGCATGACACACAATTAAATATGAAGTTTAGATAAACAACCACAAGGTTTTATTGTGGTTTTTTTTTTTTTTTTTTTTTTTGTATAAGTATGGCCCATTAATAGTTAGGGCAAACTTACAACTTAAATTTTTTTCATTGCTTACTGGAATTCAACTTTACTGGATGTCCTATAGTTGTTTGCCATTCTTAACCCCAGCCTCTAGGCCAGGTGTCTGCAAACCATGACCCGAGGACCAAATCCAATTTGTTGTGTCCTTGTTGGAACTAACTTTTATTGGAACACAGTCACACCATTCACTGTGTATTGCATGAGGCTGCTTTTGTGATACAAAGGAAAAGTTGAATAGTTGTGACAGACGTCATGCTACGCAGAGCCTAAAACACATTCTACCTGGCCCTTCACAGAGATGTCAGCTGCCCTACACCAGGCTATGGGTCCCAGGTACAGAACTTCCCCTGGTGGGATGGAGCTGAGGAGGGAGGCTGGATGCTAAAATTTCCTGAACCTTCTTCTGCCCAATCCAGGGCATCTCAGGATTCTAAATTTACACCTGCTTTCCACATTTAGAAAGATATGTTTTTCAAGATAGAAAACATTTTACTTTGTGTATTAGATCAATCTGACTTTTAAACTTTATGTAAGTAAGCAGGTGGCAGGCAGGGGTCCTTTGCACTCTTCACATGGGCCCCAATGCAGATCTGTTCTAAACAATCAAGGCAAAGAAATGTCATCAACTGTGCCATCTTGTGGTGATAGCCCCTATTACCACTTCCACGCTGTCCTGCCTCCCTTAATATTTTAGTCACTTGCATTCAGGAGCTTAGGAAGTCCAATTAAGACTATAACAGCAAAGTGCAGAATTATGCCACTCAGTCATTGGGAGGGTCTAGAAAAGTTTATGAAACATTAACAAGGTATTCAATGATGTTCAGAATTGTTTTCTTTAAAATTAATAATTTATAGATGACCCATAATAATTTCTCATATCTGTGCAGTGTTTTATAGTTTACAAAAGTATTTTTACACACATCTTCATAACTGAATCTCACAACTGTGCTGTGGATCCCACAGGCAAGTCACCACCCATGGCTTGCCCCAGCCTGTGTGGGAAGCTGTGTGCTCGACTCATATTAGGAGTATCTTACATTTCAGCAAACTGAAGCCATGATGATGACCTTTGTAGTGTTCCCAGGCCAAGATCAGGGAGAGGAAGCTGCTGAGAGGATATTTAATTCTTCAATAGCAGAAATTTGTGATGATTTTTATTATCTACAACAAAGAGCATTTAGCAAGATTCAACTCTCTGGCATTTCCATTATTCCTCAACTTTAAAAACTCCCTTCTCTTTTCTGCAGGCAGCAGCCCATCAGAAATACAGCAGGCCTTGACCTCGAGTCAGGGCTTATCAGGGTTAACCTTCACTGCTGCCTCGTCTTCCACAGAGCCAGGAGATCTGAGCTGCTTGGAAGACTTTTAATTCCAATCAGTCAGAGATTAACATCTTGTCCGGAGAGAGCTGTGAAAACAGCTTTCTCCCAACAACTCGGTGGTAAGCTTGGGATTTCACCGTTGTTGGGGCTGACACATAGAGTTGAATTTTACATCACAGCTGGAAAGAAATGGAGGGAATTCAGAAAATGAGACAAGGAGCTGGAAGCAGAACTTCTGTTAAATTTTACTTTTCTTAAAGATCAATAGATGCTTCAAAGCAGTCCACCGAGGGGATGTTTATGTGGCTTTGACAGAAACAGTTATGCTTCTCACCTCTGAAAGAGCCAATCTGAGCCACCCAAGAGATGCTTTTCCAACTTTTTGATTGTGTGTAATGTGATTTGTGGGAAAATAAGTTTGCTTTGTCTTTCATGTGGACTTCTGGGTTACACGATGAGCTGGGAGACCAAGTTGATCAGATCCAGGCTTGCCTCGGAGCTCCAGATACGTTCATTTATTTATGCATGTGTTCATAAATGGTCACTGAGTCCCAGCTATGCCTTAGACACTGCTCAGTACAAATTAATAGGCTTGATGGGGCTTATGTGAATTTCATAGGTTCATGCTGCTGGGGGACTCATACTGCAGGGGGCAGGAAAGGTTTTCTAGGGGAGACACTTGAGTCCTGATTTGAAGGACCAGCACCAATTAGCCAGACAGATGGAGGGAAAGGAAGAAAACTCAGGATGACTGTCACCAAGGTCCACACTCCAAGCTGCAGACTACATGATGTCCAGAAATCTGACCTGACACATATCAAGAACATTATAAGAAGGCCATCAAGAGAAACTTGGTTCCTAAAACATTTGTAGATGACTAAGACTGTGGCTTACATGAATGGCTAGGGGAAACAAAATGGAAAGGGATTTGTGAAGAAACTGAAACCACCAAAGGATCCCAGCCAGCAGGGGGAAGTAAAGGGTCTTTGAGGATTACTAAAATAACATATTTTGAGTGGGAAGATCCCTAGAAATAAAGTGAGCCAAATTTCCATCCCCAGGAAACTTACACTCCTTCTTAATATCTCACAGTGCTTATTACTTATGAAATACTATTGTTCATTTGTTTATGTTTTCATATTTTATCTTTCTCCCCCTCTCTAGGATATAGTTTCTATGAGTAAAGGTCTTGCCTACTTTGTTCTCTGTCATATCTCAAATGTCCATATTATCTCTTGGCATAATGCTAATTTATGAATAAATATTTCAAAAAATTAGTTAATGAGTGAATCTATGTAGCATTGCAAAATGGGCATTGTAGGAAAACTAAAACCTATGTGTTGCCCTTTTCTCCTTAAAATAGTATCTTGATATGTGGTTTATTCCACTTTTGCAAGATTGGTGGCCAGGAGCTTGGCGGACCTCAGGAGTGCTCCCTTGTTGGCAAAACAGACACAATTTGTGTACTCTGAACTGAGTGATGCTCTGGCTGAGGGAAGCATTCAATGCCTGGCCAGGAGGCCTGAGTCAAGAACCAGTAAGCAGGGAGGAGGAGCATGGTCCTGAGTCTGCCTGTGTGGAAAGAGAGGGTTTGGAGGACACTTGGTGACATGAGATGTTCTGCTCATGGCAGCCAGTCTGTGAGCAGCAGCAGGGCAGGCTAAGGTCTAAAACAGACGAGAGCGATGAACTCGAAAGTGCAGAAGCCAGGCCTGGAGTGCGGGAAGTGCAGTGGCTTCCTGGAGCTGAGCCTGCCTCGCTGGATGACGCCTACAGGGTCACACTCTCCCTTGCAGGCATCTCTGTGTCCAACTCCATGGGCATGTTCTGATTCTGGCTCCTCCTGTTATTCTGGGACTTGCTCTTTGTTTTAGCCTCATGCCGTTTTCATTAGGAGCACCTTTTGTCAACTAGATTTTATAAATATCTAAGGATGATAAAGCTATGTAGATAAGTGATAAACATACTGGCGCGGCAGTCGGCAATACACGTTGCCTACCAACATCTGCTTGAAATGTGTTGGGAACTTGATGTGTTGACAACAAAGTATTGATAGCCTTTTAATGGAGAAGATGGAAGCCTGACACGCAGCACAGGTTAAGCAGTCTGAGTCACATCTGTAGAAGCTACCGGGTCCGCTTCATGTGACCAGGGCCACAAGTCAAAAGTGGCAGTTTCAGTGCCTGCCCAAGCAATGCCAGGGTGCTTTTCAGGGTCTTCTCCATCTACTTAAACAAAGCCCGTGTTATGTCTGCCGATGGTGACCAACTATCCTAGTTTTCCCAGAAATGAGGGTGTCCAAGGACATGGGATTTTTAGTTTTAAAATTAAGGAAGCTCCAAGTCACCCAAGACATGTTGGTCACCTAGTTCCCTGCACTGCTGGCAGCAGTTTATCTTTCCTTCAACCCCTTGGTTATACATCACTCACCTTTATTTATTTATTTTTTTAAAGATTTATTTATTTATTTATACAAGCACTGGGTACAGTCAGAAGCGCGGGAGGGTGAGAGAATTCACCAGAGCCAGAGGGGAGAGCAGAGCAGGCAGACTGACGAAGTACACTGCTGAGGGGAGCAGCGGGCGGCAGGAGAGGTCTGTGTGCCATGTGGGACCCTCACCTGGCGGCCAGGGATCAAACCAGCGCTGCAGAGGCTGTGGGCAGCTTCGCAACCCAGAGCTCAACTGCTGAGCCACCGGGGAGGCCCTATCATTCACCTTTCTTTCTTCCCTGATACTTCAGTTTCCCTTCCCCCTTCTCTTGCTCTCAGACATTTGTCTAAGGACTTCCAGGTGTGAATCTCAGCCTCCATAGTTTTGACAACATCGGGAATGGTGACTGTAGGGTAAGGTAAAATGTATCAGGCTTTTCTGCCCTCCTGCCATCAGGATAGATGAGGGAATCCTGTGATCCTGAATGCATGCCTGATGGCGGGCACCTGAAGTGGGTACACCTGCGCTAAGACTGTGCTTGTAAGGGCGGCGTCACAGGGACGCCAGTAGCAGCCAAAAGAGAAGCCAAGAAGCTGAAAGAGAAGAAGCCCAAAGCAGCAGCAGAGAACGCCAGAGAGCCCAGATAGAGTGAAGATTTGCTGGGGGCTGGGAGGACTGCCAGCCTCCCAGCCCCCCAGCACCCCTGCCTGCCACGTACCCGCTGAACCCCAATAAAAGACCTGCAAAAAACCACTGAGGACTCTGACTCCTCCTTTACCCGGTCTGCATGGGATCAGAGAACCTGCACTGTGTCCTGACCTGCCCTTTACAGTGACCCATGAATGTAATGCTGGGTGCTGTGTCACTGCTGAGGATCTTGCCCTGCAATTGTTTGGGGAACTGTGAAAAACATTGCCAGCTCAGATGAGGCTTCATAACCCTCATTCTAGTACATGAGGAAAGGCAGGGGCAGGGGACAGAGACTCTAAGTGTTTGTGTGGTGCTTCAGTCTGAGCTGCAATTGATGTATCAGGGTTCTGAAAAGAAGGCTGTTCACTGACGCTTAAGCATGGAGGCCCCATGGAGGATGCTCAGGTCCTGCCAGAGGTAACCAATGGGCCTGTGCAACTATTTGCTGATAAAGCAAATTGTCAAAATAACAGCTGGCATGTATGTCTAGATAAATCTTTTCATAAAGATAGGCAAGCATTTAGAAAAGCCAAGGTACAAGTTAACAGAGAACATTGCTACCTCTGCTCCAAATGTTATACCGTGGAGGGATGAACTGTATTTTACTTTCCCCACCCTGGATGACACAATCTCTTTGAGGAAAGTCCTTGACCTTGCCCTTCAGGTGAAGGGGAACAATGGTCATCCCCCTACTGACATACTAGAAATAAGAGGGAGAAAGGAAGTGAGGTATATTGAGGTGTTGGGCAGATCTATTGTAACTGTGAGTTGGTTCTGGCAAGTCCTGGTTGAAAGTAGCACTTGCATTGAGGAATCGGCCATGACCACTTAATGAGCACAGAAAAGCTGCAAAATAGAACTCAGCTGTGTGGGGACCGCGGGAGGATTCTGAAATTTATTTTAGGCCTTTGTTTAACAAATTACTCATGCTCTGAATAACCTATAGTTCTCTAAAAGTACCTCACTGTGCCATGTTGCCCTTTTATACCATCTAAGGGGTCCCTTCTCCCCAACTCTGTCTCTGTAAAAGAGACAGGGATTTTAATAAATTTTAGTCTTGCTATAAATCCTGGTTGAATCCACTACTCTTTTAAATATATACATAAGAGGATCCATTCCTACCCTTAAGTAACTCCAATTAAATGCCTTCTATATTGGTTTATATGATCAAGTTTCTATAGGTAGAAATAGTTCTTTAAAATTATATAGGTCTTGGGCCTCCCCGGTGGCACAGCGGTTGAGCGCTGGGTTGTGAAGCTGCCCGCAGCCTCTGTAGCACCGGTTCGATCCCCGGCTGCTCCCCGGCCACCAGAGGAGGGTCCCACATGGCGCGCAGACCTCTCCTGCCGCCCGCTGCTCCCCTCAGCAGTGTACTTCGGTCCTTCTGCCTACTCTGCTCCCCGCTCCGGATCTGGTGAATTCTCTCACCCTCCCGCGCTTCTGACTGTACCCAGTGCTTGTGTGTATAAATAAATAAAATAAATCTTAAAAAAAATAAGTAAATAAAATAAAATTATATAGGTCTTTAATAACAAAAACGATGATAAGTTTATGGAAAATTACGTAAAAAGAGAAAGACCTATTCTTTGTGTCTGTCTTGTATCTTCATGATCTGGAAAGACTGTCTTCAATCACATAACCCTGCCTGCACTGCCTCAGGAGTGGTCTGAATCGCCCATCCCCTCAGGCAGTGTTTGGTCTAGGGCTGAGCACCTGATCCAAAGAGCAACAACCAGAGTGTAGTTATGGAGGGGGGTGGGTAGGAGAGGGGTTTCTCCCTTTTTCTGGGATTGTTGAGATTTTCTCCAGCTATATTGTTGCCACTTGGGTGCCTGAAGGAAAATAAAGAAACAAGCAAATGAAGCCAAGAAACTGAAAAGTGATACCCAAAATTTTATGTTTCCCTGGAACCTGAGGATGAAAACTTATTTAGAAGTAGAGTCAGGGCAGATGTAATTAGTTAAGATTAGAGTTGGTCCCAATGACTGTTGCTCTTATAAGAAGAAAATAAAGGGCCTCCCCCGTGGCACAGCGGTTGAGCGCTGGGTTGCGAATCTGCCCGCAGCCTCTATAGCGCCGGTTCAATCCCCAGCCACCTGGTGAAGGTCCCGCATGGCGCGCAAACCTCTCCTGCCCACCGCTGCTCCCCTCAGCAGTGTACTTCGGTCCTTCCGCCTGCTCTGCTCCCCGCTCTGACTCTGGTGAGTTCTCTCACCCTCCCGCGCTTCGGACTGTATGCAGTGCTTGTATAAATAAATAAATAAATATTTAAAAAAAGAAGAAAATAAAGAGATACCGCACAGAGACACACACATAAGAGTAGCACCTAACAGTGAGAGCTGAGATCAACCTGACACGTCCACAAGTCACAAAGGGCAAAGGTTGTTGGCAACCACTAGAAGCTGGGAAGAGGCAAGGCAGGCTCGTCCCCTCAAGCCCTCACAGAAGACCCTGCTATCTCTTGCTTTTGAACTTCTCCCCTCCAGAACTATGAGAATAAATTTCTGGGGTTTTAAATTTGTTTTTAATTGGAGTAAAATATACATAACACAAAACTTACCATTCTAACCGTTTCATTTATTTTTTCCCTCCCACCAACATTTATGCCCCTTGTCCCTTTCTCTCCTCTCCTTTTTAACGTTGGAAACTTCAGGATGTTTATTGATGTCCACTGGTTTTTAAAAGTGTTTTCCATTGTCCAATTATCTGCTGTGTGAATGTGTAGTATTTGTTTTTATTGTTCTGTCTTTATTGCACATAATTCTCTCGAATTTCCTCCATTTTGTTGAAAATGGCCACACTTCATCCTTTCCTACGGCAGTGTAATGCTTCATTTAACCATTCTAAGATGGCATTATATACATTCCCATTGTTATGCAAAAATTTCTGTGTTGTTTTAAGGCATCAAGTTGAGATACTTTATTAGAGAAACTCTGGGAAATAAACAGAGACATGTAGACAGAAAGAGTCCTGATGATATTTTATGAATTACTGGATCCAGCCATGCCTGAATTCCTTTGGATAGACTGATAAGAGGCAATAAATGCCATTTACTTGCTTCAATCATTTTTTTCCGTGGATTTCTCTCACTTATTTATGGGAATCATGATTAATACCGATAGGCAGATTGTAGCAAATGTTTTATTATCCTTCCATAAAAGAAGGTTCTATCACCCTCATTCAGGGTTACAACAGCAATTTACTCCCCCTACCCCTTTTCTCACAATTCCAATTCTCTCACTATGCTAGTATCCATCCAACTGGACATTAGCAAATAAACTATTTTGGAATATGAGCCAACTTCTAAGACAGAAATTATGCAAGAGCTTGCAAAATTACTATCTGATTAGAAGAAACTTATTGAAATGCTAGATAGGGGAGCTGTAGAAGTAAAAGGAGACTCTGGGAGTAATGGGAGAAAATCTTGAGTGTCTCAGATAATGACCCAGAAATCTCCATGCACACTGCTGTTCCAAGGCAGTTCTCAGACTTTCTTCTAGGGGATGAAATTGATGAAGCATAGCAAATGATTAATTTCTGTTAAATGCCAACTAGTTAATGAAAAATATTTTCAAGTCCAGGACAATCCATGAAGGATGTACTTATAAATGGCACTGATATTTAGTCAACCAACCATGTCTGTTGCAACATTTAAATTTAATGGGTCTGGTTGCTTTATCTTAACTACCGACAGATTGATTACTAACTATATTTGTTGAGATTTCATACAGGTGATTATCCAATACTGGGAGAGCTATTAAAACTTGTGGTATGATTTCTTTAAGAGCCAGGTGATAATATGCAGGAAATGAAATTATGCTAATGTACAATCAAATAGAGTAAAGAAAATAAATGAGGTTGTACATAGAGGGAGGTTTGGCGAGGGTCATCATCTGCAGCTGGGTCACAACAGTGGTGGATGGTGAGGGTCAAAATGGGTTATACCCTTCCTCCAAGGACATTGTGGGTGGACCAGTGAGATAAGAAATAGGATAATGGCTAATTATTAGCTGACTACTCAGTAAAATTGTCTTTTAGCCTGTGACTCAAGAGCAGTGAATAGTTTCATCTTCCCACTTAGATTGAATGGAACACAGAGAGCATACAAACATGGTGATAGACTCAACATGGAACATGGAGTAGATTCAAGACCAGCCTCCTCAGTTGAAAAGCTGAGTGACCGAGGGCCTGTCTCTCATGTTCATTATTCCCAGCTATGAAATGGGAACTAATAATGGCTTTCATAAGGTTGGGATACTATAGTCTACACCAAATTCTTTTCAAATCTCAAAGTCTTATACCCTGGAAGACTGTTAAACTCATTCCTAAGGGCTGGGCAGGATTGCTTGAGGCCACAAACAGACTGGTCATCTAAGCCTTGACTGTCACCCAGTCCGCATGTAAGAAGCTGCTGTGTACTGTGGAGATGACATGAGAGGTAAAGCCCTTGCAACTGGGTCAACAACATTCTGTGAAATTTACAAAACTGCTACAGTCTGAAATCTTCTGTATGAGTTAGCCTCTGCTCTTTACCAAGTTGGCTTTGCCTCCAAGCTGTCCTCCCTGCCTCCAAGCTGGGCCTTTCTGGGCTTTAATCCACTCTGCCCCAGGCTTTGAGTTTCTCTTTCTCCTGTCAGAATGGCTGACACACAGGCCAACTCAACTCTGCCTCTTGGATGAGAACAGGGTCCAATGTCCAGCATCACATTGATAACCCAGAGGGACCCAGTCTCTGTGTCTGCTTGTGCATAGACAGGAGCATGTGGAAAGCTAGGCCTGAATTCCTCCTGCTGCTGGAGAGGTGACCCCACCTTTGCTACCTGCTATGGAGAATCAAAAGTTCTCTCTTCTGGCATATCCTACACACATTCACAATCATTCCAAAGGACACCAGAAGGGAGGTGATGGGAGTGGGTGGTGGTGGTGAAGGGCATTGCAAAATGGCAGGAGGTAGGAGGCTTTCTGAATCCTGGGGAGCCACATGGGTACCTATACCTTCAGATCTCAGTTACCTGCAGGGTTGCAAATGTGGGAAAATAACCCACGTTTCCTGAAAGCAAGTGTATCTGTTCAAAAGTGCCAGGACAAAGACAAAACTTGCAAGCTGACCGTAGATCTGAGGCATACAGTAGGGGAGGGGGAAAGAGAGGGGTCAAAATGGGAGGAAAGAGCACAAAGGACTTTGGGGATGGATCATGGTGGTGATGGGAGAACTATGGGGACAATACCTGTGGGGAGAAATCAAATACTGTACAAAAATGAGCAATGATGTAAGAAAGTTAATTAATTAAAAAAAAGAATATCTATTTACTTGGCCAAATGAAGGCTCAGAAAATGACATCTGTCCTCACGTGGTGAAGTGCCTATCTGAGCCTCTGTTCAAATTTCTTACCTTCTCCAATCAGGTCACGTTGTCTGTGTCCTCATCTCTTTCCCAATTCCTGGGACTCTGCACCTCCATCCCTGGGGAAATGTGAATTTTCATCAGACAGGAAGGCTTGAGTTGTCAACTGTGAAATTGCTCCCTAAACACCTCCAATACCTAGTCATAGGCAGTATTTAATTTACTTTTAATATTACAGACTTTGTTAAGTGCCACAAAGCTAAAGCTCAGCTAAAGATGAGTTTATGTCAATGCTTGTTTAGAATGGATTTTTAAAAAATTACCTTGAGTATCTGAGCGGTTCTCCAGACAGCCTCAGGCTCCCTTGTTTGATGTTGAGTAGCTTGCTATAAATTAATGCAACATTATACTCTGCTTTTAGGTGATTCTCTAGTTATTTGATGCTTGTATTCCTTGTGGATTTTAAGATTCCTATAAGGTAGGGGAAGAGAATTCACTTTGTGAATGCCTATGAGCTGTGTGTGTGCAAGGCCATTTACACACTGTTTCACTCATCCAAATCACAACCCACAGAGAGGATTTCACCATCCCTGTTTTACAGATAAGTAGCTGAGGCTCAAAAGAGTAAGTAACTTACCCCTGATTACAGACTCAAGTCAGGGCTGTTGGACCTGTCCCATTATTTCTTTGGTTTGTTCTGTGATGCCTAAAACATACCCTCTCTTAATAAACATTAGCTAAATACAGAAACGCAAGATTTAGTTTAAATAAATGCAATGGTTCTGTCCAATTCTAATAAATGTCCCTATTCACAGGAATTTCAGTTGCTGGATTCTGTAAGGGAGAAGGTTTGCCACATTCATCCACGAAACAATGAGCTCTGCGTTCTTCATGGGTGACCCTAGATTCAGCAGAATTCCAAAGCACTTCCTAAATCCTCAGAGTCAATGATTTTCAGCTCTATTTGCCATCTTTGAAATCCCTGACAATTATGAATCTTGTGTAGTATTTGGGGGGAATTCTCTTTTCAATGAATCGAAAAAAGGAAAAAACACCCTGTGATCATTAGTGGTGTATGATAAAGGAATTTGACAGCTGCCTGCTTTTGATTTCTAAGGTTCACAGGAGCTGTTACTTTGAGAGAAGGGAGCTAGAGGCCTCGTCTGAAACCTGAACGAAGTGGCTAAGTCCCTGTGGGCAGTGGGGCTGAATCGGGGCCCAGGAAGGTCGGGGGTCAGTCCAAGATCAGGGGCAAGTCACTGTGGACAGTGGGAATGAATCAGGGCGCAGGAAGGTCAGGGATGTGTCTAGGTTGTATATTCAGTATCATGCTATCATGCCACACCATCTGCTAGAGTAGAATGCTAATACTATATAGTTTTTATTCATGTTTGTGTTCATTCAGCATGTTAGCAGTGAATGAAAAGTTCACTCTTCATTGACCCATGTTCATAATGGGTCCAACCCCTGTTCACTGAACCTCTCCCCAAAAGCGCCTGTTATATGCAGAATATGTGGATTAATCAGCCCATCTGAAATCATAAATTCAGATGGTTTTGTGTCATAGGTTTTGACACATGCATGGCACTGAGCTAGGGAATGAGTGGAAGAGACCTGTTTTAGATGCAGCATTTACCCTTAAGTGACTTAGAATATCAGTGAGAGGCAAAGCACCTGATGTCGTCTCCACTAATGAACATCAGGCCTGCATGTCCAGATCTACACACCAACACAGACACTCTGATATCCCTGGGCCCGTGGTTTGCTGTCCACTATTTTGGGAACTATGGGAACAGAGAAGTAGGGGAAAAGGCTACTGGGACAAACAGACAGCCTAAGACTGACCATCACTATTTCTCACCTGGGCTATGCAGTGGTCTTCCCCCCAGGCACCCACATCTATCTGCTGCACTCCTAACTCATGCTCCAGTCTGCTACTTAGCTACAACTTCTGCATTTCTCTGCCCACAGTCTACTCCTGCCCCCATCACCTACAGAATAAAGACCAGTCCCTTTGTGAGCCTTAAAGATTGACTGTCCCCTTACCCATGGGTAGCTATCTCAGCTCCTCCAGATTTTGAAGCAGACATACCTGTGCAGGTCTCTCTGTTTCTCGCTTTTGCCTCTGCTGGAATTTCCTCCTTCCAATCTGAACCCCTGACCAAGATCTCATTCACTTTCCTTTTTATTTTTCAAAGATGTATTTACTTATTCATATAAGAACTGGGGTATAGGCCAGAGGTGCAGGTGAGAGGATTCACCAGAGACAGAGTGGGGGGCAGAACAGGTGGATCCAGTGAAATACACTGCTGAGGGTAGCAGCGGGCAAGACAGGAGAGGTCTGCTGAGCCATGTGGGTAGCTCCCTGCCCAGGGATCGAACTCATGCCTCAGTGACTGGTGATAGCTTGATAGTGCTGAGACTTAACCCCTACACCACCAGGGAGGCCTGTAATTCATTTTCTTTGTGAAGACTTCTCCCCCACCACGAGAGCAAGAACTCCTCCTCTGGGCCATGTACCTGCCAAACCGCTGTCCTCATTGTTCTGCTCTCTGGGATTGTAAACTTCTTGTATACAGGGCCTCATCACTGCCTAATTTTTAAGGCCAATTCCCAGCCCATAGCAGATGTTCCATAAGTGTTTGATAGTTGAATACAGTGGGTTAAAAATAGGATCGGTGGGTTTGCCTATGCAATGATTGCATTTATAATAGTTTTCAATCTGTGAACAGAGAATATGCCAATTGACGTCTAGAACTCATTTAAAAATTGTACAAATGAAAAAAATACATAAATAGGACAGATTATTGCCCCGGGGGTTCAGAGAACAGAGAAAAGACAAATTGTCATGACCTGAGATTCTCTGAAAGGGCTCTGCAAGGCTATAGGACATGATTCATTTACCATTTATTGAGTGCCTACTGTGTACTGGGCTTTATGTTAGGTGTTTTGCTTGAAAGATATATAAATAGTGGTTCCTGAAGAACACTCCATAATCTGCGGCACCTGCCAGACTGCAAGGAGACACATAATTACAATGGAAAATTGATTAAGTCCTCTAGCAGCTGATATTTAAGTTTCACATAAAACACCAAGAAGTCATTGGAATTGTGGAGTTATAATGTACTTTCCATTTGAGACAAATTCAGTCTACTCTGGTTAAAATTTCTTTCCTTTGGTTCCTTAGGATTAGCGATCATTTCTTTGCCCTGGATGACATTCATTAACTGCGGCCAACCTTATTTCTTATAACTGATGTGCAGGATCTGTGTAATTTTAATATTCATCGGCTCTGTGATGCTGACATGAAGGAGAATCCAACTCCCTCCGTGCCAGGATATCTGGTACAGCCCAGGTCCCTCCAGGCTCTCAGCAGCAGGGGCATAAACTCAGAAGATGCCAAGGGCTCACCAGGAGAACACCACACAGAAAGGTTGCTGACTCCATCTGTCATTAAGGATTGTTTCTACCCACCTACTCCCTTCTCCGACCGCTTGCAATGAATCTATCCCTACCCACACCCACTGCCACCCTTTTTCTTATCTTCAAGATGCAGGCTAAAGAATTCAAACTTAGGGGCCTCCCCGGTGGCTCAGCGGTTGAGCGCTGGATTGCAAAGCTGCCCGCAGCCTCTGCAGCGCCAGTTCGATCCCCGGCTGCCTGGCGAGGGTCCCACATGGCGCACAGACCTCTCCTCCCACCCACTGCTCCCCTCAGCAGTGTATTTCAGTCCTTCTGCCTGTTCTGCTCCCTGCTCTAACTCTGGTGAATTCTCTCACCCTCCTGCGCTTCTGACTGTACCCAGTGCTTGTATAAATAAATAAATAAATCTTTAAAAACAAACAAACAAAAAAACACCACAAGAATTCAAACTTAATCTTGTCAAAGTAGAGAGTACCAGAAGGTTTTTGAGCAAAAATCTGACACTATGAAAGTGGTCTTGTGGAAAGAGAAGTATACTATTTGTGCATAGTTGGGAGACCCCTATAGGTGTTAATTATACCACACTGGAGAGGAAATAGAATAAGGCAATGACAGCAAGGATAGAAATGGTATCTATTCTTGGTTCTTATTACATTCTTGACTAGTTACCCATGGGCATTATTAATTAAACTGGGCTCTCTTTAAGCTATATTACCTCTCTTATTATAATGCCTCATTTATTTGTCTCTACCCTTACAACTTAAGTACCCTAAGGCCAGACACTGGCGACTCTTATTTATTGCTGGCTCCCCAGAACACGACACTGACATTGCTGCACCCAATACATGTTTTTGATGGATCACTGACAGTGTACCAATGTTGATAGAGTCCAGGAAAATGTCTCATTTGAAAACAACATCTAAATTGAAAAAGGGACCTAATTTTAGAGATGTTCTCAGTCCATCATGCTCCCACCTCTATCGGGAAGCTTCATGCAGACCCTCATTAGCCAAAGTAAAGGACAAGTCAGGCAAATTTGTTTTTTGCTGTTTTAATTTTCTCTTCAGTGATTTTAGCCTCTCAGTCATTTGTAGATCACAAAGTTTGACAACTTGACCCCATGGCTGCTTTGTATGTTAATTATGTCTTTGTTTCAACTGCCTTTATAATTCCCAGGGGGAGAGGGGGTTGGTAGGAATCTGGCAAAAGGTCCGAGGAGTAGGCTGGCAATCACTGTGACCACCATGATTTATTTCCTGCTCAGATTCAGTATGCTCATCAGTTTACGAATACAAAACATCTCTAAACTAGAAAAAATGAAAGAAAAGAAAGAGAAAAATGCAACCACTTGACCTACATTGGTATGATAGCCAGGTGCCTTCAGAGATCTAAGAAGTGACTATTTTTAAATTCGAGCTTCATCAATTAATATTTCTTAAGACTCCACTTCAAGATTTGCCACTCTCAGGCTGTGGAAGCAAATGTCAAAGGAATCATGCGCTGCATAATAACAACCTATTTTATTGCTTCCTTAGTCAGTGTCTGATTTGTAAGCTTTGACTCATTTGATTATCAACACAACATAGGAGATAGGGACTATTACTAGCTCCATTTTACAGCTGAGGATACTGAGGTTTGAAATGATTCAGCAATATACCTATAGTGTCTCAGCTTGGAAAAAGGTGATGCTGGGATTTGAATTTAGGTACAGATGGCCCCCGACTTATGATGGTTTGACTTAAGATTTTTCTACTTTATGAAGACGCATTGAGCAGAATCTGCACTTTTAAGTTTTGAATGCTGATCTCTTCCAGTCTGAGGATATGCTGTCTGATACCTTCTTGTGATGATGGGCAATGGCAGAAATCACAGCTCCCAGACAGCCATGTGATCAAGAGGGTAAACAACCTTCTACCAGCTATTCTAGAGTCTCATCAGAAGAGAGAGAAATTGATGAACCTGTCACTGTAGCATCCCATCATGCAGCAACTCATTTTAGTTCAATGCTTCGAGCATTCTGCAAGCCCTGTGTGCTTTCAGCTTTGTGTATTAATGGTAAGACCCACATAGACATCCTTTTTTTTTTTCACTTATGGTACAGTATTCAATAAATTACATAAGATATCCAACACTTTATTATAAAACAGACTTTGTGTTATATGATTTTGCCCAAGTATAGTAGGTATTCTAGCATGTGTAAGACAGGCGAGGCTAAGTTGTGATGTCTGCTAGGTTAGGTGTAGTAAGTGCACTTTCCACTGACAATACTTTCAATTTATAATGGACTTATCAGTTCATAACCCTATTGTCAGTCAAGGAAGATCTGTCCTTGCCTTTGCTGTTCTCATTTTTGGGAGTATCTCCAGGACCATGTATTAATTGGTCCAAATATATAAACATCCTTGGCTGAAGTTCATTCTTACCTAATTAACTGTTGAAAACAGCCACCATAAGAAATATTCTGTTTATTATGAGTCAGCATGCAAGGGCTCTTTCACATGTCTCCTGCCTAGGACTGCTTGGAACCCTCTGATTGACCCTGATAAGAGGCAGAAGCATAATCTACTCTGTAATAGGAAGTTCCCCAAAGGGTAGGCTGATGGGTGTGGATTTCATCTAAACCACTGCTGACTCGACCTGCTAGTTTAGAAACTAGAGTTCTAACTGTTGAGTTTAAACAGTTTTCTGTTAAGGCCCAGTTTTAATTCATTAGACACTCGAGCTTTATCCCACAGATTTGACAGGCCACTGTCTGCCATACCTTCCATGGTTACCTACTCTGATAAAAATGTTCATATTGTTAATTTTTTTTAGTATGATATAACACATCCACTAGAATTCTTATGGGATAGACATGTCCACATTGTAAAATAATGACAAAGTAACTCTGTTTGACTATTTCCAGTTCAAGCACCAGACCATTAGGTCTAGGAAATGATTATCAGCATTTGCTGACATCACAGAAATAAATCATCAGGCTCTATGACCTTCTTGGGGAAGGGTCTTGAAACCTTCCTGCAAGTGGCTAAACCCACCTACAAGGAAGTCTTGCTAAAAATTTAACCAAATCTGATGATTGAACTGTTGTTTAACACAAAGAATGGTGCAGCATTACATTAAAAGTTCTAGAAATGCAATCAGCAACAGCCAGACTTAAAGAAACTCTGTAGGACAAATAATACAGTTTTTTCAACAAGAAACTGTAAACAATAAATTGCAAGACAAAAGACAGGAGGAAACTACTCTTGAGACCTAGTAACCTGGTTTGTATTCTACTTGGAACAAATCAACTCTAAAAAATATTTATGAGACAATTGGGTGCTGATTGAACATTTGATGATATTAAGTAAATTGTTTCAAGTATAATAATTATATTGTGCTTATATTAAAATACAGTCTTTATTGAAGTACAGTTGTATGAAATGATATGCTTTCTGGCATTTGAATGCAAATGAACTAGTGGGGGAACAGAGGGAAAGAGGTGCTTATGGGAAACCATGAGTTGAGGTTTGAGGCTGGGTGGTGTGCTCAGGGGAGCCCATTATACTATTCTCTCTACTTTTGTGGATGTTTGAAAACATCAATAATAAAAAAGAAAGAAATTCTTCTTTAAGGTACAATTCAGGTGCCACCTCCCTCAAATCAGAGGTAATTTTTTTTCTCTTCAGTTAACTCACAGCTGCTTTCTTGAATCACAGCACGAATTCTCTTTCCTTGTGTTTCTCTAGCTCTTACTTCCCACTCCCTCCTTCCCCATTTTTTTGTCAGTGCCTTGAGGCAGGAACTCTGTGTGTGTGTCTCCATCCCTTATTTAGCACAGTGCCTGGCCTGCAGGTATTCAATAACATTTACTGAATTAAATGGAAAGAGTTTCTAGAATGGTCAATGATATCTTTAACAAGACCATCAACTGCCCACATCCCCGTCACCCATGATGAGTAACTCCTGTGGCAGGGAATCACCTCTTGTTCCACATGGGGAAACTGAGGCCTGGGGAGATGTCTGGACAGGCCAAGTCTCAGAGGTCAACATCCTATATACCACCACAGCACTGGTCACCCAGCCCTCAGTGAAGTCCTGGAAATCCTCTCAAGGGGCTCTCTGCTCCTTTGAACAGAACAGCAGAACCCTCAGTGAGGATCCCACTCACCTCTGTGTTCTCTGGTTTTCCTTCTAGCTTGCCTGTGATCAGCTAGACAATCCTAAGGGTTTGAGTAAGATCAAGTTGTGTTCATGTGTAACCAGTAAGTATTATGTCCTGAGAGATTAGAGGTAACTGTGACCTAACAGGTTGTCATACTGAACCTAAGAACAATCTGCAATCGCCTAAGACCATCTACAGCTCCCTGTGACAGAGCAGGCCAGCTGACGACGTGCCTCTGCAGGCATTGCTGCTTCCAAGAATGCCATCCACCATCACCAACACTAGGTCATCACCATCATTTCCCTTTCAATTTCATTTTGTTGTTAACTATGTCTCAGTGTCATTATATGCTGTTCTATGTAAATGAGCTGAACACCATACAATAAAAAGAGGCATTTGGCAGAAGCAAAGGATCTGAGGATCACAGTGAAATAGTAGCTGAATTATATTGGAAGTTGGTGTTTTTCAAAACAAACATACAATTCGGGGATAGAAAAACATATCCATTGGAGGGGCTGCCACACTGAGTCTTGGATCTTGAGAAGCTGCAGCAGTTTAATGGGTACTAAAAAAAAAAAAAAAAAAAAACATGGAAAATAGAGAATAGACATCCTGTCCTAAGGTTACAAGGGCGGTTTTCTCCTGGAGAAAGAGGAGACCCCTTTCTCTCATTAGGAAAGCTACTTTCTAACCATGGCCAGCGCCTCACCATCAACTCAGAAATTAAAGAAGAAATGGGCCTCATCAAGAAAGATTTCAATTAGATGAAAATTGTGCCCATGATCACAAACCAGAACAGACTCTCAAAAGACATAATTGAGCCTCCATTGGCTCGTATCTTTGAAAATAAAATGATGTTCTTTTTCTCCTACATGATCTAAGAACAGGTGCAGGCAGGGACATTGGCGGAACCAGGGACTTCCAGCTTTAACTCCTGCCACCCTAAATGATATCTTTTGCTAGAGCTTACTTACCTTGTGCCCTATGGGGCATTTTCAACCCCCTACCTTCCCCACCACAAGAGTGCATGTGGAATTATTTTTACACGAGTAGGTGTCATTTAATAGTCACTTGCTGGTTTCGCAGATGATCAGCCCAAACCTGGGGTTTATGGCTGCTGCCTCTGGCCATGGGACAGAGCAATCTGCTCACTGAGTCTGAAGCTCGTGGCATTATTCTTTTGCTGTCTAAGCTATGATGCACAATTTTATTTTTCACACTCTGAGCCCCACTAAACTCAGGGTCACTCAAGGCAGATTCACTTCCTCTCCTTTTCTCCCACAGTCCATAAAGAATTTTGGGTTGAAATGGACTTATACCTTTGAATCTGAACCTTTCATTTTTGCAGAAAAACAGACTCCAGGAATTGACCTGTTGAAGCCCACAATTCCAGTTCTTGCTGCTTCCTGGACTACTCCTTCTGCTTCAATAGCTGAGGAACGGAAAGCCATCTCCTCAGAAGAGAGGAGATCAGCTCAACTCCAAGCACGGGCAAAAGAAGGAAGAATTTTTGCAGAACTGTAGGGTTAGCCTCCCCTTCCTCCCCCCAGACCTCTTGAGCATAAAAGAGTAAAAAGAATAAGCTGATTCTATTGGAGTGAAGGACTAAGGTCTGAAATTCTGGGAAAACCCTGATGGGAAATTTCTTCCTCTTGATAAGGATGAAATAAACTGGAAAAGAAATAGGAGTTACCTTCACCTCATCTCTGCCTCATTAATTCTTTTGTTTGCTCTTCACATAGATGGTCACAATGTTCTGTGCTCTGAGAAACAAAGATAGACACACAACCAAGCAACTTACATGCAGGACTGACTTCAGGTTTCACTATGGAAGCAAGTAGACACCTGGGGAATCAAGACATCAAGCAGCTCCAGATTGTGCACTGGGCCACTGGCAAGTTGTAGCCTGAAGTCAAACACCTAGACACAGCTCACCCTAGGGCTGGGACAGCCAAGTGCAATGATTTGGGGTCATGGATATGGTATCTGTTTTACACTTTCTTTAGTTTTTTTCTTCTGAGAATCTCAGGACTAGAATCGGCTTTAGAGATGGAGCCCAGCTATCTTAACCACACAGATGAGCAAACCCAAAGAATGCCCCATGTCAGGGTAGGGTCTGGACTGAAACATTGTGAGTAGCCCAGCCTTCTGGGGCACAGAACATGAGCTGAGCTGCCTTTTCCCCACCAGTCTTTCCCAGATCCATATCAAGAGCCAAGACCCAGTACAAAGCTGGTTTTTAAGCAGAAACTTGCTAAATGTGGACACACTGAATTATTCATATTTGGGGTCATAAATAATGTATTAGGTGTTAATATCAGATTTTAAAATGCATCATAACCCTAGGGGTGATTAGTCATTGTTATACGCTGCCAGAGGTAACAGATTACCTGGGCCTAATGTCCTTGACTAGCTGCCGTCCTTGGGGTTGGCTCCTCCTGAAGTGCTGTGCCATCCCCACCTCTATTAGTCTGCTGCTAAATAGCAGGTGTCTGGTCTGGGAAACAGTACAAGAGAGCCCGGTATACCTTCAGGTACTGGCTCTTGACATCAATTCAGAAGAGCTATGTGAGGCCTCTAATGTGCCGCCCACGAGCCAAGGCAGTAAGTGCTTGTTTCACACTGAGATGAAATGTCTTGTGGTAGCACCATCTAGATCCTTGGTCCATCTTAACTCTCTTTGCCTTGCAGTTTTTAGGGACTCTACTCAGATGTCTACTTTGGGTTGACGATTTATAGCAATTCTCTCCAGGCATCTTTTGGTGCCCATTTCACTTCTATGTGAAGATAATCAGGGAAAAGGTAGGCCATTATTTTTTTTTTTTTTATAGAGGCATGTTTTTATTTATTTATTTATTATGTTTGTTTGTTTTGTTTATACATGCACTGGGTACAGTCAGAGGCGCGGGAGGGTGAGAGAATTCACCAGAGCCAGAGTGGGGAGCAGAGCAGGCAGAAGGACTGAAGCACACTGCTGAGGGGAGCAGCGGGTGGCAGGAGAGGTCTGCGCACCATGTGGGATCCTCCTCCGGTGGCCGGGGAGCAGCCGGGGATCGAACCGGCGCCGCAGAGGCCGCGGGCAGCTTTGCAACCCAGCGCTCAACCACTGCGCCACTGGGGAGGCCCGGTAGGCCATTATTTTAAGGTCAGCCATTGAACTGCATAAAGGTATGGTCTGGGAGATGTTAGTCTGTAGCAGAGTATCACAGGACTAACTTCCTCCTCAGGGGAAGGAATGGAAGAGATGGCCAAAGCAATCCAGTTTACAACTTGGCCCAAGTCAAGAGAAGGAACGTGGCAGCAAAGTTACTAGCTATTGCTAAGGTGGAAAGATAATGAGAAAGTGACAAAGAGGAGGCATGCCCTTCCGAGAGAGAAGAATTTTGTGTGCCCGCACAGAGGCAAGACCAGGAGACAGTGACACCAGCAAACACTTGACTGATAACCAGCACTTTGCGGTTCCCAGGAGCCCAGACCAAACTTTTGTTTCTAGGTTCAGTCTTTGAGTCTCAAAGTATTATCCCATAGAACAAGAAGCAGACTGACCCTTGTCCATTGGAAATGTAGTAAGGGAGCCCTTGGTCCCCCAAGGGTGAGAATGAGTCTTGAAGTGTGGAGACCACAGCTTGTTAACCAGGGTCCAGCCCACTGCTGGCATTTGGTCCCTGGCTCAGAGAAAGGCAAGGGATGAGGTCTAAACTCTGAGTACCCATGGATGAATCCCCTTACAAAGACCAAGCTGTCAGGAGTCAGCTGGGCAGGATATCGCCCAGTCTGGCTATGAGGAGATGAAGCAAGCGTGTTTGGGACAGCCTGAGGCAAGGATGCCTTCAAGGGCAACAACTTTCTGCAGTTCTGCTTCTTAGATGTCTGCATGCACCAAATGGCCAGTCCCCACAGTAGTCAGGAGTCCCCTGCCAGCCTCTGGAAAGGGTGCTCCCCACTCAGGCATCCTACTCAGCAATACTCCAGGCCGCCCAATGGGCTCGGCCAGTTAATTGGTGTGCATGCACGGCAGCCACTGTGGCACCCACTCCTAACAGCGGTGTGAAAACAATACCATTATGGCATTATTACAAGGGGGCACTGACATATTGATGCAAATGCTCATTTCCGAAAAGAGTGAGAAAATGAAATGGCTCAGAAGGGAATGGGGAAGTATCCAGGGAGTAATAATTGTTATGCTGTGGAAGAGCTTCAGCAACGGATAACACTGCTGTGATTTCATCAGCCCAAGCCCAATTAACCCCCGAGGAGCTATCCACTATGCTGAGCTGGGGTGTGGAAAATGCCTTCGCTGATCTCCTTTGCTGCCCTGTCCCCAGCTAAGCATTAGAACTAGCGCAGTTCCAAGGTGAGAATAGTCACAAATGCGCATTTCATGGGGTCACAGAATCTAACAGGTGAGACCCTATAGTTGTCCAATACCAACAGATGAATCCCCTCTCTTTTAGGAGGAAACGGGTCAGACGAAGGCCCTGACCCCAGGGCCGCGAGGCTGCTTGAACTGAGGCCCGGCAGGAGAAGAGCTCCAGAGCCCCTCAGTTTCCCTTTCATGTTATCTCAGGCTTGAGGTTGTCAGGGCCTGGGCTTTTGGCAGGTGGAGCTGAGGTCATGAGGTTGCAAAAGCCATTATGGGCCGGTGCAGGGCAGAGTGGAGAAGGAGCATAGCACACAGAGGAGGCACTGGAGAGAGAGACGTAGAGGAAAGTCAACTTCCTAGAGGGAGCACGGCTGCCACCCGCCGGGATCAGAGCTCCCTTGGATCCTCTCATTTCTCACAGAGACACAAGAAGCTTTTCTCCTTGTGAGCCTCAGCAGGGACCACCCACCTCACTCTTCTCCAGGTGACATGCATGAGCTTCTGTTTCTTGCAACCAAAACTGCTCATAGGAGTCCGTGGAAGATTGTGGCCTGGGAGGACAGAATTACTTTCCAAACAAAACCAGAAAGGCCACATGCAAACCTCACCATGAAGCCCGTGGTCACACGCATGGTGAGGTTTGCATGTGGCCTTTCTGGAATCTTCCATGATGCCGGATGCACCCCTGCTACAAACACTGGTTTGAAACTTCAAGATCAGGGAGAACGTGGTTCTCTGCAGAAGGCCCTTCAGCAATTCCACTGACAGATGGCCCACTTAGCCAGCTTTTCTGTCCAAGAACAATGAGGCTCCTGGGTCCAGGATGGAGCAGACAAAAGGGTGTTGGAGAGGGAGCCCTGGGCTCAGAGCCAAGCAGAGCCAGGAGCACCCAGGGACAGAGAGATAATGTAACCTTTGACAAACTGTGGTGGCTTAAGAGTTGTCAGCTCAGACAGAACTGCCTACATCCATTTAATTAGATTTTAACCTCTCTTTACACATTTGGTTTTCAAAGATTCTAAGAAGTAATTATTTCCAGTATCAATTGACTAAGAGGAACAATCCCCAACTTAGAATAAGCAGCTTATAAAGGTCTGTCTCATCCCTGTTCAAACACCAGTGTCTTCCAGAAGTTACTGGGCTGAATCACAGTCCTGCTGAGGCCTGGAACTGTCAGTGAGGCCGACACCTGGTGGGAGGGGGGCAGGGAGTGCCAGGGAGGACAAGGATGATGAAAGAAGGGAAGAACTGAAAGGCATGCAAGGCACTCCAAGGCCTGGCCAATGGGTGTAGAAACAAATGAAACAGCAGGTACCCATCATTTGGTGTCCAATGAACACTAAAAGAGTGAGATCCCCTTGCTCTCTGAGGGATCTTTTAAAAGAGAGCCAGTCACCTTACACTGGAACCCTTACAAAGTGTTTCACAATGGAGAATACATCCTTCTGTTAACTTTATTTGGAACCACAAACACCGAAGAAATCACGCAGCCAATGGCATGGAGTCACTTTTGATGGACTCCGTGAAGTAAAAGAAATGAGGCAAAGAAATGTAACATTGTAAGAGCCATTAAATTGCTGAGTATGTAGGTGCACAATATTAACATTATTGTTATTAGCCATTATTCATTAGATTTAGCTCTGTTTCTTATTGCTGAGTGTGGAAACTCACAATTGTGAGTGTGGCTATTACTGTAAATAAGCTTTTAAAGACTCACTTTTAGGGCCCCTCCCCCCCCAGAGCTTGTAATATCAAGGATGTGTTTACAAGAAGGAGTAATGTTTGAAATATCTAACACCTGCTCAGACAAGGTGCAGTTCAATCAGAGTAATACACAATTACTGGCTGTTATGTTTATAATTGTATGTTGTGATGATGTCAGTCTTCTATGGGATATATATTTTTTTTAATTTGATTTTTCCTTTCCTTTCAGATCCACTAAAACTCAAAGGACAGTCACTATGGCATCTCAATTTCATATCAAGTCCTTCTGTGTCTTAATGAGGAGTTTTGGGGGAAAGTCATTTTATCCCACATTGTCTGTTCCTGGTGTATTCTCCATCTATCTAGGACTTTACATATCATGGTGGGTAGGACAGCACTGCTGCAGGTACAATACAAAGATTCAAGTGGTATAAATACAATTAAACTCAAGAGTTGCACAAACCATGGGTTGGAGCAGATCAAGGAGAATACGGGTCCCACCTCATGAAGTCCTTAAATGGTGATGGGTAAGATTCATCAGGTGGGACTAGAGGACTAGGCAGAAAAGCTTTCTAGATTTTCTAGGTGGAGAAAATAGCATAATCAGAAATATGAAGATGTAGAAGTACCAGAAGTTGTCTAATCATACTGATGTGTGAGGTTGGGGGATAAGGTAGATCAGGGCTTTGTTATAAAAGACCTTAGCTGCAAGGGTGAGAAATTTATTCCTAATTTGTCAGTCTGTGGGGAGCCATTGAGGGTTTGATAAGGGAATATCTAGTCACAGCTGTGCTTGAACAATAGTAATTATTCTCATAAGATGACTCAGAAGGGAGAGGGATGGGAGGAAGGGAGACTGGAGAGGAGTTGCCAGAATGTTTCAGATGAGGATTAATGTTGGTTTAAACAAGGGTGGTTTGCAGAGACAAGGTAATGGCAGAATCTAGGGGACATGATAATTGATTGATTGTTACAGGAAAAGAAACAATCGAAGATGAAGCCAAGGTCACCCGCCTGGGGGAATAGAAGACTGATGGAACAATTAACCAAAATACTAAACCAAGGAACAGTGTGGGGAGGTTAGTGAATTAGGGTTGAGTTGCTAGATGGAGAGGAAGGTAATATGGAGCTAGAGGACAGGGATATTGAGACTAAATATTTCAATAGTCCTAGAGCTATGTGCTTCCCCACCCCCTACCTGTAGCATCTAATTCTAAGCTTAACACATAGCAGGTGGAGTTCAATAAATGAGTGATGTCAACTGGAAAGTGATCTCCTTGAGTGTGGCAGCTGATACCTAAGGAGAGACTGAGCACAAAAAGCGCAAAGTTTGAGGGCAGGGCCACAGACACATTTAGGTGTTGGATATAGAGATGTGAGCCCAAGAGGAGAAAGAGTAGAACAATAAAAAATAAGGTAATTATGGATTGAAGAGATCAAGACAAAAAAGAGTTTTGAGATAGAAGAGTGGCAAATGTACATTGTAGTAGTTTTCTAGCTTCCATAACAAAATAGCAGAGTCTGGGTGACTTGAAGCAATAGGAATTTATTCTCTTGAAGTTCTGGAAGCTATAAGTCCAAAATCAAGGTATTGACAGGGCCATGCTCCCTTTGAAGCCTCTAGGAGAGAATCCTTCCTTGCCTTTTCCTGTTTTTTGGTGGCCCCTAGGCATTCTTTGGCTTGTAGATATCTTTGTAGATATCTCGTCCAAGTGTGATTTTCCCTTTTCTTCAGGTATAGGAGATGGTTGTTTGCAGAGGTTTTGGTTTTACACCATCAACATTTACTCCATGACATCATGGTCTTTCCCCAGCATTTTGTGCTGCCTAACCTCCCAGGACTATATGTCTAGACATCAAAACTTCCTTACTCAACTCAGGATTTTCATACCAAAATTGGTTCTCACTTTGGTTCACTTTGGTTCCCTTCTTGTCAAACCAAATCAGCTTACAATGTAAAACAGTCTTCATCCCTGGAACTCAGCCCTTGAAATAGGGACAAGGTCATCTAACTTGGTCCCAATTCAAGTGTAAAAAGAACTTGATAACAAGGCATTGGAGAAGAATAGCAACCAGAATGTACTACTTTATAAGTTAAATAAAATGATGAGTGAGGATGCATCTGCAGAGAATTAATTCAAGATCAGTAATTACAGATTATGACACATGCAAGGCAACATTGAAGCCATATTGATAACACAGTCTTTCTCAAGGTCTCAGGAACTCTGCATATCTCCTAGCTCACTGCATACCCTTAGGAATAACCAGAACCTGGTTCATGTTCATGTTCATGTTCATGAACCAGAACCTGGTTCATGTTCCCGAGTGTGTGCAGCAATGAGTGTCCTTGGTGGTATCCTGGATTAGAGTCCTTAGAACACTCTAGAAACTACTCTTTTTAGTTTATCAATAACCAAATTTATCTTTTTGACAATTTTAATTGTGTATCTGATATATTGTTAAGAACTCACTCATATTCACACACAAAAATGAACCTGGTACAGTGTCAGATATATAACTTAATCAGCAAATGGTTCTTTTGCATATTATCAGACTGACAATTGTTCAGGAGGGTTTGTAGGAAAATGAAATCAGTCAACTCTCAAGTCTCATCAGACCACTAAAATTTTCTTTTAGGATTAATCTAATTGTTCCTGGCTCTTATAAGCCTGAGAATGGATGATCTCCTAGGATGCTTCTTAATAGTTGCATGGTTTAACCCCAAGCTTTGGACCCAGCTGGGCTTTCCCACTCCAGTTATGCTTCCCATGGTTTGGAGATTGCCTGAATGGGAATAGGGAATAATCAAGTGTGAGCAAGGAAAGGAGAGCACAGGAGTCTCTTGCCTTAGCAAATGTTACTTAATAACATCTGAGATGCTTCCTTGCTTTGTAATAGTGACCTCCTGAGAGAAACTACACATGGAGTCATCTAGATGAGTTGGGTGTTGCCCAACTCATAGTGATGATATTTTTTTTTTTTTTGAGAGCCATTCAATAAAGTAAAAAGGATTTTACCCTTTGCAAACATTCCCCAGTGGATCTTTGGGAGATGAAGGGATTGCTGATGTTTCTGTCTAGAGAAAAACTGAATTGCTACCTCAAGGACCATTCTACTTTTCTCCCTTTTATCTCTATCTCTTTTATCTCTTTTATCTCTATCTCAACAACCAAATTTGTTGAGATTATGAAAACAGCAAGCAGAAAGACTTATTCCAGGATTTGGAAGGAGGATTCTTGCATAATCTATGACCCTTTTGTGGCAGCACCAGGCTCATCAGCTCCAGCCCTCTTTTCCTTTTGCAAAATGGACTCATTCTACAAGGAAGATCTCCAAGAAAATTCACCAAGTCTGTACAGCACACCAAGATCTATGAAGGAAACCAAGATTCTTCGCTTCATCTGGGAACATGGAGGAAATACCACTTTATTGCTGAGTTTGAGTGAACAGTTCAGATAGTCAACTACTAGACACATGTTTATTCAGTGCAAATGCTTTTTCTACTTCCAACTTTGTTTACTTTGCATCTGGAATCTATTTTGCTGCATCAGAAAGAACTTTTCAAGTAAATTATGTTTGCCCACTTTTCTGGCCTACTGTACTAGATGAAAGAGAATTTTCAATTCCTCTGTGGGTTGTTAGCTTCACACAGGATCCCACCCCCCTAAAAGGTCTCAAACAAAATATGGTACACTTCCTTTTGCATAGTCATTAGGCCTTGTGCTTTGAGTTGTTTTTCCTGGTGGTGATGAGTCAATTGGAATAATTTGTGCTAATGTATTTGAGAGCCCTGAGTCATTTCTGGAAAATGATAGCTCCTTCTTTGAGGTCTTGTCTGTGGTCATTGTAAAACTTCTATGTGAAGATATCTAGGCCATATGTGATGTGGTCTAGAGTCCCAGACCTACCACAGCAACATATGCTCTTTCACAATGACCAGCCCTTTTGCAGTTCAACATAGTCACCTGGTTACTGTGCCGTGTGTGAGGGGAAGCAATGGATATCACATCTGGGCCAGAGAATTTAAAAATTAGGGCTTGACCTTCATTTTTCTCTTTTGCTTGCTTCAAATCCCTGGGAGGCCTTGTCTTTTGGATGGTACAAACCACAAGATTCTATTTATTTATGCATACAAGAGCTGAGATGCAGCCTAGAGTTACAGGGGGTGAGAGGATTCACCAGAGACAGAGTGGGAAACAGAATTCGTGGATCTACTGAAATACACTGCTGAGGGAAGCAGCAGGTGAGACAGGAGGGGTCTGCTGCACCATGTGGGTGAACTCATGCTCCAGTGACTGCGGATAGCTTCATAGTGCTGAGACTTAACCCCTTGCACCAGGGAGTCCCCAACTTCAAGTTTTAAACCACTGACACATTCAGTTTATTTGTTATGGCAATTGGACTATCCTGGATAACTTATATGCTGAAGAACCTTAGAGATTGTTCTAAACTCACCAGTTTACAGTTACAGTTTAAAGAAACAAAGGCCTTTCCCGAAACAAAATGAAACTGAAACTCCCAATCTAGATCTCTCTACTATCACACATCTGTGCTCACTGTCTAGAAGCCTAATGTAGTATTTTCAAACTTGCTTTTCAGCCACAAATTCTAGATAAACTGAAAAATTATCTCTACTGGACCAAGTGCTTATTTCTTATTCTTTTTTGACAAAATCCCTTGTGCCACCAGGGAGGCCCTCATGTAAGTTTCTTGTAGAGGCTGATGAAAACCCAGGGTGAGGTTGGTTAAGATATTTGGAAACCAAGATAATGGGCTCTGACTATATCTCAGTACCTCTCCATTTTTATTTGCCAACTCTCCATCCCTCCTGTGTATGTGTGTCTGTGTGTGTGTGTGTGTGAGTGTGCATGTGTATTACTTACCTATTGTCCTGATAGGTGGTAGCAAGAATCCAGTTCTATTTTACCTGGGATCTTAGTTGTCCTACCCTAATTTTGGAGTAAGCAAGACAGTTATGCTAGACTCTATACTCATGTAAGTTTCTTTTTTTGGGGAAAGATTTATTTATTTATGTATACAAGAACTGGGGTACAGGCCAGAGGTGTGGAGGGTAAGAGGACCTACCAGAGACGAAGCAGGGAACAGAACAGACAGATTGACTGAAGTACACTGCTGAGGGGAGCAGCGGACAAGTCAGGAGAGGTCTGCTGTGCCATGTGGGTAGGTTCCTGGCTGGGCATCCAACCCACACTGCAGTGGCTGTGGAGAGCTTCATAGGTTGTGTCTTAACCCCTTGTGCCACCAGGGATGCCCTCATGTAAGTTTCTTGTAGAGGCTGAAAAAACCCAGGGTGAGGTTGGTTAAGATATTTGGAAACCAAGATAATGGGCTCTTACTATATCTCAGTACCTCTCCATTTTTACTTGCCAACTCTCCATCCCTCCTGTGTATGTGTGTGTGTGAGTGTGCATGTGTATTACTTACCTATTGTCCTGATAGGTGGTAGCAAGAATCCAATTCTTGCTGGATGAAATATGCAGGGGAATGCCAGCTCAAGTCAGATTATTATATTCAAAGCAAGCAATCAAGTGACATGCACATTAAATAAAATTAGAGGCGGAGAGAGAACAAGATGGAGATTTAAAACTCAGGGAGAATTAGAAAGGGTTTGGTGTGCAAGCTAAGTGGGGGTTTGGAGTTCTAAAACCATAACCATTGTTCCCAGTTCATGTTTTATATGCTTGTAGCTGTAGACAGCTCAAGTTCATGGAAGTTCCCCAGGCAATAGACCCTGGTCAATAGCTGAGATGATAACTATGTGAATCCATTCTCTGTCTCCTCACCCTGCCCATAAATGTTATTGATTCCTAGTCTTGCCTTTCTCCTTGTTAACTTGGCCCAGATTTTATGAAGTTTTTGGTTGTTGCTGCCATTGCCCAAATACATCATTAACTAGATAATGCTGCGGCTGAGGAGAATACACTTGTCCTGGCCTGCTCTGTTGTAGTAGAACAGAGGCAGGTGGATGCCCACCCCAGTGTAATTTGGATATGGAGACTGACCAACAAGGTCAGAAATGCTGTGAATTATGCAGTGGGGGTCTCTGAGGAGCGCAGGTCACTGAGGCAGGTCTGAAACAGCTGAGAGAGCAAGGAAGGAGTGGTTTGGGGTTTTGTGTTCTTGGGGTGTGGGGTCAGTGTGAGAGCTCCCATGCAGGTACAGTTTGCTGGATTAGAATCTCCAAAGAAGGGAAGAACCGGATTTTCTTATTAGCTGCTATGGACACAAGGGGGAGAGGGGAGAATGCAGTCAAATATGAACACAATGGGGTCAGACTCCCTGTTACATACTCCTTTGCTGCAACAACGACCTCTCTATTGATAGTGGATAATTGCCTTTAGTGTGATTCCTATCTTCACTTTCCCACCCCAGTGTCCCAGTGCCTCCAGAGAGTTGTGCCCCATTGGAGTCTTCTCCCCATATTTAGGTGCAGTCTTATCCTCCCCTGCCTTCCAGTCCAAATTCTGTCACCAGCATGGCACCCTCCCAGCTGACCTCACTTTGGAGATAATAGCTAACTGGGGGAGGGCCCTCCCTGTCATCATAAGGGGGCTGTGAGGGCCTCCCCTGGTGGTGCAGGTGGTTGAGCGCTGCCCTGTGAAGCTGTCCGCAGCCTCTGCAGCTCCAGTTCAATCCCAGTCGGCCAGCGAGGGTCCTACATGGTGCAGCAGACCTCTCCTGTCTTGCCCGCTGCTCCCCTCAGCAGTGTATTTCGTCAGTCTGCCTGTTCTGTTCCCTGCTCTGTCTGTGGTGAATCCTCTCACCCTCCCGTGCATCTGGCCTGTACCCCTTTTCTTGTATAAATAAATCTTAAAAAATTAATAAGGGGCTGTGATTTCAAGGAAGTAAGAGGATTTTACTTTCTGAGGAAAAAATGACCAGAAAATACGAATGTGGATAAAGAAGAAGGAATACAGAAGACAAAGCCAGTAGCTCTATGAATGGAGAAAGAATTAGTCTGTGTTCTCTCATTCTCATTGCTCTGGATGATCAAACATCTCTGTTGCATCACAGTTTTGCTTCCTGTGGGTCATTTTATCTGATGTCCTCCTTATGAGGCCAGGAGGAAGATGGCGGAGTACACGGTGGTGGATATTAAATCCCAACCGACTCTCTGGTCTCTTATTCTTGTGACTCTGATTTGATTCCTTGTCTGAAGGGAGTTGGTTGATGGCCAGCCTTTTTTTGTTCCTGACAGAAACAAGCTCACAAAACTCTCTCCTATTGAGGCCTTTAATTGGCCTTCTCTTTTGTGTATATGTGTGAAGACATTCTTCTGCCTTCTTTGTAAATACTTTCCTTTTCTCTATAGTAGAGAGATGGCCTCAAGCTTTATAATGGATTTTACATGCAGAGAAGGGGAAGGAAATGATTTTGCCAGTCTCTTTTCTCTGTTAGTTTTTAACACAAAGAAACATTCTCCTCAATCCAAGCATCTTACCAAGTTAAAATTGGCTGCTGCTTCAAATGAAGGAGAGATGCAGTGAATTAAAGTCATTAGGTCCCTAGCTGATTTTCTCATTTTAAGACTTTCTCTTTTCTCATACTTGTTTTTTTTCCCCATAACCTTTTCTATTTCTGTGAAATTTACTCTTTTTTTTCTCATCATCTTTCGTTTCACTATTTTTGTATGTGTAGAATAGCTGAGCTGAGTTCACCTGTTTTCAAATCTTATGTTCTTATTTGGATTCTGATAAACCAGAGAGGAAAGTTTAGGAAATAATCCCTCCATTGACATATTTACAGAACACCATGATGCCTGAAAACAGCTCTGCCTGAAAATATCTCTGGGCATCAGGTGATAATCACAAAGGTAGCAGCCATGAGTAAGATAGAAAATCTTAGAAGTCAGACAGGTTTGCTATTAAAATGGTATTAAAGGTGGAATTTTGACCAGGGGTCAGAGAAATAAACTTTTTCAAAATTGTGCAACTGGGTTACTCGCATTAGCATCAGCAAGGTGGGAAGAGCCTGGCTTTAGAAATAACAATATCTGGAGTTATTGAAGAGCTTCTATGGGTCAGGTACATTATCTGTAATTCTCACCACATCCTATTACCTGGATTTAAATTTAAGAAACTAAGCCTCAAAGATGGTGAGCAACATTTCCAATGTCACACAACTCAGTAGAAGTAGAATTTGAATTTGTCTCTGCTTTCCAGGACAGGAACCGTTTCTTCCAAATCCAGGAAACTTCTGCTCCAAACCTGTCTGAGCAATGATGCTTGGACCTTGCAGCACCTGCTTTGGCTGCTCATAGACCCTGGTCACTATCTTCCAGAGTTTGGGTTGGATTCTGGTTGGGCAAGTTTACCAGGTAAGAGGTCACACTCCCAGATAAGTGACTGTGTATAATTCCTAGACATTCCACATACTGTGCCATTTCACAGAGGGGTAAGCTATGTTGAAAGGAATAATGACTCTCACAAATAACGCATGGAAACTAATGGCTGCAGAGAAACTGCTCAAGTCACCAGGAGAGGGAGGAATTATGCTTGGATCAAAATGTGCTTCCCCAGTGCCAACTTGTTAATAATAGTGAAGACATTACAGTGATAAGCACACTGTTGAGCATCACATCCGGTGATCCTCAGCACATCCTATTGACTTTGATATTAATTTTGTCCATTTTACCCAATATCAGACAGGCAATAAAGGGAAGAGTTAGCAAGGAAGCACAGAATCAAAGCTGGTGTTTTTCATGGCTTAATTTCTTAAGTGCATCCTCCTGCCATCTGGGTCCCATCTGTGGTATTGCCTGCTCTGTACCAGGTTTGAGACAAATTGCTCAACATTACTTGACAGGGGGGAAGCAATAGCCTTCTGTAGAAAAGGGAAGAGATTCAGGTAAGCAAGAGAAGGGAAAGAACTGGCCTCCATCAGCCATCAGTCCTCTGGAGAGGTGTTGCCACCAGGGCACCTAGTGCCTCTGCTATTTCTGCCTCTTCACAGATCAAGGGCGAGAAGTGGCCTTATTAATTAGAGAACAAACAGGCAGCGCAGTGCCAGGTGTCCCAGGTTTGGAGTGCAGCTATTTACAGAAGTCTTGGAATGCAGCTGCCCAGCTCCTAGGCTATTGGGTTATCATAGAACCCCCTTCTGGTGCAAGGAAGCCCTTTCTGCCAAGGGAGGCTGAGCTTTGGGTCAGGACCTCCTCTCAGGAGAAGCAACACCCACCCCACGAGCATTAGTTCATTGTCTGGGCAAACCAGAAGCAGCTTCCAGGCTCAATTTTGGAGATGGCTTCTGTGAGAATACCTGAAATCCGAGTCCCAGTGATGACGTGAGTCAGCAGCACTAGATCTACCTGCAGTCGATGAAGCAGCTGGTTGTCAAGGAAGAAAAGAGACCGAGAGGCCACAGCTCTCAGGCACAGATTTCCTCCTCGCTCTTGTTTAGGATTTCTCATTTCAACCATCTTCTACATGGTGGGAGTGATAAGGGGCAATTCAGGTGAAAAATAAATAAATAAATAAATAAATAAATAATCGGATCTCAGGAGAGGTTAAGGAGGAGGGTCACATTTGTTGCGATTGGAAGGGAGATTTAAAACAGATAAAATTTTTACACATCACTATCTCATATTTGTGCTCCTCCTAAATTCCAATGTCCTGGGAAAAGTTCTTATTTCTTTCGATCAGAAAGAAATAAGATTTCAACTGGGGTTTTCTTCTCCTTCTTTCTTAGGAATCCACCAATTAATATGTGCCTGTATTATACTCCTCTCCTTATTTTTTTCTTTACATGCTTTCTCCATTCCCAGTTCAGGAAATATTTAACACACTAATAATTTTTTTTTTAAGTTTTCATCTATGGCAGGAGCCCTACCTTGTTTTCTATGCCTGGACTTTCAAAACTTAAAGTCTGAGAGTCACTGCTTTCCTTTTCATGCTCTCTGCTATTATATCTCTTCTCCCCCGAGGCCCCCACCCAAAAAAAATTAAGATTGAATGACCTGACTGAGCACATGTAGGGTGGATTGGAGCCCATTGGGTGATAGGAGATGGGGGAAAGATGATCAGTTAATATTTCAAAAGTATTATGTTTATAAATTTTATAAAACTAAATTCAATCTTTTCTTGATTCCAGGTACTATGCTAGGCCACTTGTTTGGTGTTAGTGTGAATGAGGCAACAAGTGTAGAAGATACTGCTGTTGACATTAATCAGGCTGAACCTCATTGAGGCCTTAGTCTGGGAGAAAGGCCTCAATGTAGAATTCCCCCTGTCTGGACCCTCATTTCCTCGGTCCTGGCCTAGACCCTAAAGGAGCCTATTCTTGTCCTCCAAGGGGCCCAAAGGCATAAGGGGGAATGCTTGCAAGAGGGGAAATGACTTCTGCCCAGCATCAGGGTATAGATGGGAGCATATCCCTTCGCAGCCTAATCCCTAAAACTTTAGAAAGGAGAATTCCTTCTGAGATGCATCTTGTATTTAGAAAATCCTTGCCTCATCTCCCCTCACCATGCCAGGAGAAACAGACTCCCAACCGTGCTCCCTATTTGTAGACACAGTCCCTGACCGCTGTCATATGGGGACTGAGCAGTCCAGTGGTCTCCCTGCCTCCTCTGTGCCGCATTCTGAGAGTTCATTTACGCGTGGCCAACCACAGTTCGAAAATATTATATACGATAAGATATTTTTTGAGAGAGAGACCACATCCACGAGTACATTGTTGTAATTGTCTATTTTGAGTAATTGTTGTTAATCCCTTTCTGTACCTAATTTATAGATCAACTTTATCATACATATGTATGCATAGGAAGAAATACAGTACATACGGGGTTTAGTACTGTTCGAGGTTTCAGGTATCCACTGGGGAATTCAGGTCTACACCTGGCAGACAAGGGGGGAGGATTGTATGCCTCTCCCCTTCCCTACCCCCTCCTCTCCTCTTCTCTGCCTTTTCTCCCTTCCTCTCCCCTCCCTTCTTCTTCCTTTTTGTAATCCCTCTGGCTTCAGTGGGTGTGAGATGTGGTCTTGCAAAGAAGAGGAAAAAGGAAAAAGGCTACATTCATGTAGCAAAGGATGTAAGGAGGACATGAAAAGCTTGTGAAACATTTCCTCTCAGCTGCTGAGTGAATGAATTATTTAAATTAAAAAGAACATTTGCCTATTCTTCAGTTTGCTCTTGGAATTGGAGCTAATGGAAAAATGGGACTGTAGTGTGACATATTCATCCATCAAAAATGGGATGCTTTGTAACTCTGGAAAACCTGAGCTCTTAGGGGAAAAGCGAGTGTGTAATACCCCAACATCTTTTGCTGCGAAGCAGATGTTAATCGATGGCACCAAAGTCCACCCAAATGCCCCAGGTTGAAATTTTGAGATCATCCTTTCTTCTGCCTCCCACACAACTCACATCCAGTGGGACAATAAGTCCCTTTTACCTCCTAAAGGGAATCTCGATTAAGTTGCTCCTCCAGTCCACACTCACTGCCCCGACTTAGTTTTGAAGAGGTGCACTCCCCTGTGCACTGCACGTGTATCTTAAACACCTCCCTGCCTTCAACGTGTCTTATGCTCCAAGCCACAATGTCATGTCATCCTTCTAAAACACATCTACTTGTGGCACTCCTGTGCTTACAAACTTCTCTTCATCCCCACTCTTTACAAGATAAAGTCTAAATTCCTTAATATGGTGACAATACTTTCCACATGCTAACTCCTAGGCCCAGTTCTGGTGTCAGTTCCGGGGACACCTCTCCTTCACCCCTTCAGGATGACTCTGAGCCCCCAGAACAGTTTATCCAACTTCTATTCTTTTCTGCATCGTAATTTTGGTTTGAATGTGTTTGCTCTAATGGACACAATTCTTAAGAGCAGGGACTATGCTAGATATAGAGTGAGTATTTAATTCATTTTGAATGAATGAGTGTATACTGCAACCCAAGTTCCAAAGACACAGGATTTATTTTCTCTCTTCCATGTGAGGTTGGCGATCTGTGCTCCGGGAGCCCTTAATGCTTTTCTTCTTACTTTCCCTTTTATACTCTCTCCACCCTTTCCCTTAGCTACGGCTCACTCCCCTCACCTCTGAGCATGATTCTCTAGCTTCCTGATCAGTAAGGAAGACAACATTTTTCCTTGGGGAGGGCCTATCACCTGTCCTCTTTCTCAGGGAATGCTGGGAAGATGGGTGATCCACATCATCAGTCAGCCCATTTGTATTCAAACCCAAACATAAACCACACTGCAGAGGAGGGGCCAGGAAGACCCTCCAGTGGGATCAGATCCAGAGACAGCAGACTGGGGAGAGGAGGAAGAAACATTTATGTCCAAGGCAGGGCCTGGGTAACAGGGGGAGGAGGTTTCGCCTAACATTTCCTCACAGGTGGAAAACAGGAGGTCATTATGAGGCCACTGAAGGACACAGCTGGAAATGGGTCACAGAAGTAGAGGGGACACAGAGTGGGTATATTCCAGCCTGAGCACAGGACATGCAGTCCAGGGATCAGGCAAGAGGTCTTCTGGGTTGGGCTGGGTTGAATGGCTGGGGAACTTAACTATGAATGATGCCAGGGCACTCTGAGGCAACTAAAAATTAAGCAAGTGCTACAATCTTGTGGACGCTTAGGTGGGATTTGTGTAGGATCTGGTACTTGCCATACCATGGGAGTTGGGATATGGAAATTTCTCACCCAGCCCCTGAAGGGTGATGTATGAACAGGGCTTACACGGAAAGAGGACACGTCCCTGCAGTTCAGCTGCCTCCAGGTAATCCTCCATGTTGTGTGGCCTGGAGGACATGATGAGTCAGCCTGCTGCAGAGTCTCTCATTCAGATCTCAGAGAGCTTTACTAGGAGGGTCCTCTGGTGAGCTCTTGGCTCAGGGGAGAATCTGGACTTTACTGGATGTCTTGGTGGATGGGTCCTTCTCCAATCCACAGCACTGTTGGTCAACAATTTTGTACCTAGAATTTCATAGACTCTGGATATCCACTAGGGAAAAGATAATATTCTATCACAAGGAGTGTGCAGCTTGTCACTGGACTTTTGGAGATAAGGTAATTCAAGGTGTCAAGTGGCAATAATAAAGCTTAATTTCCAGACCTCAGAAGATTAAGTGATCCCCTCCTCTCCACTCGGTTCTACCTGAGGCTACCCTAAGTGTAACCTGTATAAGTAGTAGATAAATTATAAAATAATTTATAAAATAATTATGAAATAAATTATAAAATAAAAATTTAATCTATACCTGAGAATCCCAGCTCACTATCCCTCAGTGCCCAAGCTTCCTGAAAGCCTCTCAGGCAGGTTTCAGTTCAAATCAGCACCCTGGGGTGGACATTAGCTGTTTCAAGCAAGCCAGACAGAGATCTTTGAGGGCTTTTCCCAGGTTCATTTCTCATGCTGGAAATTGTTATTTCTGAGACTGCTTCTGCTCAGGAGCATGGCTGCCATAAGCTTCCTCATAGTTTCTTCAGAGCATAAAAAGATTTTGTGTAGGTGACTTTTCCCCTTTCAATTATTCTAAGTCTCTTTCCAAAGCACCTAACCCCCTCAATTCTTTATTCTTCAGCAACTGCAAGGACAACTTCTTTGATCTGCTGCACCTCGCAGAGCCAAATGTGGCCAGTAATTGTGGTGTTCCCACAGTGTTTCACCAGCAGCCCCTTTAAATTCCAGCACAGGCACTTTCTCTCTCACCAGTGGTCTGCTTCCTGACTCTGGTGGCTTTGCTAACAACTGTCCCACTCCCCCTACTGCTGGTGCTGTGGCTTTTGTTATCTAAGACCTGTCACTCCTGAAAGGAACACAAGGTGGTGAGGTAAGTCCCGTAGCAGAATGGGTTCAAATCACCATCTGTCACTTCCTAGCTGGGTGACACTGGGAAGTTAATGCATCTGACTAAACTCCAGTGTTATCTGCAAAATGGGGATGATCAAAATAATATCTATTTCATAGGGTTTGTATGAAGATGGAATGAGACAGTGCAACGCTTAACACATGGCCCAGTCTATATACTAAACAAATACACTATTAATATTAGTGTGTGATATGATGGCAAAGGATAGAAACACTACCTCAAATCTCCAAAGGTTAGAAAAACTCCCTTAGAAAACAAAACATTAATTCCTAAGAAAACTTTTCTTCTTTCAAGGGATCCAAACAAATACCCCCTTATTTACTCTTTATCTTAATTGTATTTAGTAGGTAGGACATATGTAATGATTTCTCCATTTTGTAATAGCTTGTTTAAACTTAAATGGCTTGCCCAAAGTCACCCAACTAGAAATGGAGAAATATAATATTAGAATTTCATTCTCCATTTCAGTGTTGGACTCTATAATATCATATGTGTCTGTTATTATCTATAAATGAGTGCCTCTTTTATTCTGAAATTGAGTCATTGATTATTTTTTAGAGTTGGTTTTATTGAGGTACAAATGAAATCAATCATGTAACTTGCACACAATCAAGCTAGAGAAAATTACTACCACACAGGAAAGTGCCCTGAAGCTGCTTTCCAGCAATCTCTTCTTTATCCCCCACTGGAGCGACCACACCATTCTGATTTCTAAACTTTGTAGCTTAGTTTATTGGTTTTAGAACTTTATATACACTCTGTGTTTGCCTTCTTTTGCTCAGCATAATACTTTACAGATTATCCATGATGCTAATGGCTCAGCAGTTTATCTCTTTTTTATTGCACAACATATATCAATATACTACGATTCCTTTATCCATTCTCTTGAAGGACATTTGGGTTGTCACCAATTTGGAGCTATTGTGGATAAAGTTGTGAGAACTGCAATTGCATTTTGGGACCCCTCTTCCTGATCTGACAGATTGAAAAGAAGTTCAAATCTCCACAGGCACAGGATAGAGCCAGAGTTGGTGACCTGTTCAGTGAAGAAGTCTCCAGAAAAATTCACATGCTTGCGAGGAACTGGAGTCATTAACCTCTTCATGACAGTTGCTGACCAGAAGGAAGCTACAGGAAGACTAGAACACAGAGTACCCACCAAGACTCTTGTAAGCAGAGTTAGGATGAAGTTTAACTGCTCAGATAGCACTCCTCCCTTGAAGTATAGAAAAGAGTCTCTAAATCAGAACAATTGGGAAAGCTGGACACAGCAGAGCCTCTGAATGAAAATTAGAAACCCCTGTAAAAATTGAATATTTAGATCTCTGTACCTTTCGACATAGAAAATGGTTATTCCCTTCTTTCCTGAAGTTTATAATCTCACTCAAACTTGTGACTGGTGGAGCATTTCTCTCAGAGTATAATCTGTCAGACTGTTCCTGGGTTTGAATCCTCACTTTGATCATCTAATCAAATTTTTGTCTAATTGTTGATATTATGGGATCATTATTTTAGACCTCAGTTTTTACTCATATTCTTATACACATCATTTTGTGGTGCTGTGTTTCAATTTCTCTTGGATACATGCACCCAAAATAGAATTTCTGGGTCGTAGGATAGATATATAGTTAGAAACTGTCAGGTGGTTTTACAAAGAGATTGAACTATTTTAAACCCCACCAACGTGTCTCAGAATTCCAGTTACTCCAAACTTTTGCCTTCATTTGGTCATTTGGTGCAGTCAACCTTTTTCATCTTAGTCATTCTGGTATGTGTGAAACAGTATATCACCAGGGTTCTCATTTGCATTTTCTGATGACTGAGAATGTTGGACACCTATCCATGTTGTTATTGGATAACCTCCTTTGTGAATTTTTTTCTTTTTAATTATTTTATGTATTTTTTACATCATTTTTCATTTTTGTACAATGTATGCATTTTCATCTTGGTTATGGTCCCTGTAAAATTCCCACCCCCCCCATTCACCCGTGAACACTCCCCATGGTCCCTTGTGCTTTTCCCACCCCTGTTTTGATTCTACTCCCTTCTCCCACGTGTACTTTGTCTCTGATTTATAGTTGCCTGTTGATTTTGATTTTTGCTTTATTATAATTAGTTTTTATTCAAATGTCTTTTGTCTATTTTTAAGACTGGGTTCTGTTTATTATTGCTGGGTTCCAAGAGTTATTTATATATTTTGGATAAAAGTCCTTTATCAAACATATTTGTGTTTATTTGTCAATAAAATACTGTGAATATTTTATCCCAATCTGTAGCTTGCTTTTTCATTGGCATAGTAACATTTTTCTGAACAAAAGTTTTAAATTTTGATTAATTTCAGTATCTCAGTTTTTATGGTTATTGTTTTCTGTGTCTAAAAGATTATCACAGGTCAAGAAAATGTTATCTCATGTTTTCTTCTAGAAGCTTTATGATTTCAGCTTCTGTGTTTAAGTTTATGACTTATCTAGAATTTTTTTATTTATTTAAGGCAGTCAATATTCGCTTTTCTGCACAAAAATCAGTCATTGCAATACCATTTATTAAAGATTTTCCTTTTCCCCATTGAAATGTTTTGACATCATTGTAAAATAAAAGTTGACCATAAAGTGTGGGCTCTTTTATTCTAATCCATAGATACATTTATCTGTCCTTATGTCAACACCACCTGCTTGGTTATTGTAGCTTTACACTAAATTTTGAAATCAGGTAGTGTAAAATTCTCCAAAATTCTTCTTCTTTTATAAGATTATTGTGCTATCCTAGACCTTTGCATTTCCATATTGATTTTAAAGTGGGCTTGTAATTTTCTACCCCAAAATGCATGATACTGTTTTGATTGGGATTGCATTGAATCTAGAGATCAATTTGAGAAAAGCTGACTTTTTAACAAGATGCAGTTTTCAAAACCATGGACATTATGTGTTTCTCTCTTATTTAAGTCTTTAATTTCTCTCAGCAATGTTTTGTCTAGTTTTGTAGTTGTTTATGGTGGGAGGGTAAGATCATGACCAGAGCTGAAAACAAGTAACTGATTCTTGATCTTTAGGTTTAAACTCTACTCTTGGGTTTACTTTCTTAATGGCTTCAACAATTTCTACAGAAATACAATTGATCTGCAAATTAAGTTTCTTTTATAGAATCAGGGCTTTCAGGGATCTTAGAAAACTTTGCTTTACTCAGAAGGTTTAGATTTTATTAGTATGGCTTCAAAGTTGAGACAGTATTTGCTTTGGGTCATATATCATAGCTATAATAAATCCCACAGAGCTCATTGTTTTGATTGAGAAAATTCCATCCAGATCCAGGACAAAGTATCCTAATTGGACAAGTATTTTGGTGCTACCTTCCCTTCATTCCCCGATATTCCTCACTGAGTGTGACCTGATAAAGTAGCCTTTTAAAATAAATGGTGCTGGGAAAACTGGGTCGCTACATGCAAAAGAATGAAGCTTGACCACTACCTCACACCATATACAAAAATCAACTCAAAATGGATTAAAGAACTAGACATAAGACCTGAAACCATAAAATACATAGAAGGAAATATAGGCGAAACACTATGTGATTTGCATATCAAAGACATCTTTACAGACACATCACCCAAAGCAGTGATAGTGAAGGCAAAGATCAACAGCTGGGACTACATCAAATTAAAGAGCTTCTGCACAGCAAAAGAGACAATAACCAAAACAAAGAGAAACCCCACCAACTGGGAGAACATTTTTGCACACAACACTAATGATAAAGGACTGATCACAAAAATCTGCAAAGAGCTGATGAGACTCAACAACAACAAAGAAAATAATCCAGTCAAAAAATGGACAGAGGAGCTAAAAAGAAACTTCTCTGAAGAGGAAATGCGAATGGCCAACAGGCATATGAAAACATGTTCAACATCACTTGCAATCAGGGAAATGCAAATCAAAACTACCATGAGATACCATCTTACACCAGTGAGAATGGCACATATTAAAAAACTAGCAACAACAAATGTTGGCGAGGTTGTGGAGAAAAAGGAACTCTTCTGCACTGTTGGTGGGAGTGCAAACTGGTCCAACCACTATGGAGAGCTGTGTGGAGATTTCTGGACCTACTAAACATAGAGCTTCCACAGGATCCAGCAATTCCACTCCTAGGTATTTACCCAAAGAACACAGAAACATCAATTCCAAAGAACACCTGCACCCCTATGTTTATAGCAGCACTATTTACAATAGCTAAGCTTTGGAAACAACCAAATGCCCAAAAATAGATGACTGGATCAAGAAGATGTGGTACATATATACCATGGAATATTACTCAGCATTCAAAACAGATAAACACATGCAATTTGCAGCAACATGGATGGCGCTGGAAGGGATCATGCTCAGCGAAATAAGCCAAAAAGAAAAAGAAAAATACCGGATGGTCTCACTCATAGCAGGAATCTAGAATACTTAAATAAGGGACCAGGAAAATGAATAACTATAAGAAAGTGAAAATCAAAATCAACAAAAACTATGAACCAGAGACACTTTTTGGGGGGTGGGGGGCGGGAGGGGAGGGATTGGGGTCAGAATGGGGGGATTGCAATTGTATGGGGAATATAAAAATAAAATTTATTAATTAAAAAAAATAAAATAAAATGTAACCCATGCCATACCTAGTATCAAAATTCTCCTTCAATGACTTCTAGTTCATTTATCATTGTATAACAAATCATCTCAAAACTTATGGACCTAAAACAGCTGTTTATTATTTATCTTAATTGTCTGGGTCAATAACTTAGAGTGAGCTCAGCTGGGCAGTTGCTCTGTCAGGCTTGCCTTGATTCACACAGGGACTGCAGTCATTTAGCAACTTCAAGGGCTCATGAGTTTGGATAGCTGGGGTTTTAGGGCTGGGTTTTGGGGTAGCTGGGATCTTGTTCTACATATGATCACTTACATTTAGTAGTGCAGTCTGGGTTTCTTATATGGTGGCAGCTACAGGACCACTAGAGGCTGAGTCTTTGGAATTCACGTATCACTTCTGCCACTTTCTGAGGTCAAAGCAAGTCACAAGGTCAATCCCAATTTCAGATGGGAAAACACACTCCAATTCTTGAAAAGAGGAGTTTAAAAACAATATGCCCTTATTTTTCATTTTTTCATGATTTCCTACTGCCCTTAGGATAAAACTATCTGCTGTTTATAGCCCTGTATAATCTAGGCCTACATCTCTTTCTGAGTTCATTGATTACCATTCTCCTTGGCTCACTATCAACGAATAATTGGTTTCACTATAGTGCTTGCACTTTTGCTGTCCCCACTGCCTGAATGCTCTTATCTCAGATATTTACAAGGCTGAATTTCATTTTATCTTTAAGCTCAAGTATCTGTTCTTCAAAGAGCACTTCCCTGCACTTTATCCGAGTCATTTCTTACCACATTACTCTGTTCTATATTCATATAACTTTTAGGAATATCAGAAATAGTCTTATTCATTCTTTACCTTTCTTCTCACCAGAAGTTAAACACTATGAGTTCATAAAGACTCTCTAGTTCACTTCTTTGTCCCCAGTGCCTACAACAGTGCCTTATACCAAGTAATTGCTCTATGGATATAACAATTTGTTGAACCAATTTACTTGTCAGTCTTCATCTTTATAAATTTGAAAATCATGTCCCCTTAGAAGAAAGGACAAAGGAGGTAGAAAATAAATCTGTATCCTCCAAGTTGGGATTTGGGAAAAAAAAAAAACCTACAGGCTCTTTTCTTGCAATTAGCATACATCACCATCAAGCGGCAGTAATTGCCTCAATTATTTGTGTACTTCATTTGGCAAATGCTTTCCCTTAATGTCAGTACTATTTGCTTAAGTCTAACAAATTTATAATAATTAATTTCCTAACTTTTATAATTTAATATTTTTTAAATTGCTTACTTGAAACAAATAGAAATAGTAAAGCTGTTTATTCTCAGAGAAAACATTTTAACTTAGAGAAACACTTTTTCCTGTTAGTTATTAATTATTAATTAACTCTAACTCTTTTCCCATAAGCTATACTCTGATTAAAATGTTCTTTTTACTTTGACATGAATTCCATCTTAGAATTATTGTGCCTCAGGCTGCTGTGTGGTGCTGGACCTTCAGGCTGGATTTACATTGCAAAGTTTTGGAATTTCTTTCAGCTGCCAGCTCTGTCCTCATTTAGAGCCTGCAATGACTTAGTCACCCATCTAGTTTCAACTCCCTTTTCCTCAACACTAGCTCCTTTACTTCTCACCCCTATATCAGAATTAGAAAGAGAGAAAGAAAACACCTACTCCTTTATCCCGAACACATGATTCTGCCCCTGATTCTTCTAATATAAAGAAAGTAATTTCTACTTGTCCTTAAATCAGAATCAAATATCTCTCTGCATTCAGTTTTCTTATTGGGACTTCTTTAAACTAGTGATTATGTACAATAAGACTCATCTCAGTGAAGTCATAGCAATGCTTCTACAAGAGGCAGTTTATAAACCTGTTTTTCTGATAAGAGTTTCTCAGAAATTCTTTTCTAAAGAAAGAAATAGCGCTCTTAAGCAGAAAAATGAAGCAACATTTAGACAAAGCTCCTGATGGAGTATTTAAGCCTTTCTGCACAGCTGATCTGAAGAGTGCCAATCTTAAAAGGGTGGCCCTACAGAGTAACAGCAGGAATCTCATAGTGAGACAAGTTCAGATCTCTAGGACACATCCTTTCCTGGGTTCAAGCATGCTAGGGATGCAGCAAGTGCTTGTGGAGAACTCTGGGGCTGAGTCAGGTTCAGGGCACTCTACAGGACAGCTGCTTAATCTAAACTAATGGACAATCTTTTTCTTCTTTCTATATCAATAGCCTATTCATATATTTGCATACTGTTAACAAAATCTGATCACCCTGAGGTTAAATGTCTTTTTAGTGTATATATAGAATCAGCACTCATTCACAAAATATTTGTGTATAATGTTCATTGAATGAATAAAATGACCATAGTCTATCAATGTGTTAATTTATATCACTGTTCTCTAATATTTTTGAACCATACACCCCATCAGTTAAAAATGCAAACAATCCCCTAAAATGGATATGTAGTTATAAATTTTTCTACTGTGTTACTGTGCCAATATTTACTTATATATATTCACAAAAATATATAAAGAAATATATTAAAGAAATGACTTAGATAATTATTCCCTTTATTGGTGGTAAAATTTTATTCTCAATAAAACCTTTTATACATTAAATTTTTGGTGAGAACAATGCAATTGAATATGCTTCTTCAGGTTTTAAAGTCTTGGTTTAGGATTTTGTGATATAATCATATGATGGTCTAATTTTAAAGGTGGTTTGTTTTCTTGATTTTTATTACTGTCAGAGGTGGGGAAAAGACATTTCACAGATCCAAATGGAAAACATGCAGCATGATCTCCCATACTAAGTCATAGTATTTGTTTTTCAATCATATTTACCAATCACATAGAGACTTTTCTGAAAATCTCTTCAGGTGTTAGCTTTCTATAATCCCTGACATCAACCTGATTTTCTTATAAATCAAGTGGCCTTGATAGAATTTTGCTGTTTTTTTATATTTCTATAAAATGTGCTCAAAATTGACTATGTGAATGATTTTCAAATGCTAGACAGTTCAGTTTCTTCATGTAAAGAGAGAATAATTTTATAGGTGCCATTTTCAAAAACAAAATCACATAATGACAAAAATATTTATTTTTCACAATATTTTCTCCATAGCATATATTTTGAAAAGCAGATAACGTGGGTATATTTACCTGGGATTTTGTTAAAATGCAGATTCTGGTTCAGTAGGTCTGGTCTGTGCCAAGGTTCCACATTTGTAACAAGCTCCCAAAGTGCTGCCAACGAACCACACTGTGAGGCCATTAAGAAACACAGAATGGGGCCTCCCCGGTGGTGCACCGGGTTGAGCACAGCGCTATGAGGCTGTCCGCAGCCTCTGCAGTGTGAATTCTATCCCGGCTAGCCAGGGAGATACCCACATGATGCAGCAGACCTCTCCTGTCATGCCTGCTGCTCCCCTCAGCAGTGTATTTTGGTCATTCTGCCTGTTCTGTTGCCCACTCTGTCTCTGGTGAATCCTCTCACTCTCCTGCACCTCTGGCCTGTACCCCAGTTCTTGTATAAAAATAAATCTTTAAAAAAAATAAACAAAACAGAATGCTGGGGTTGGCATCGATCTTATAAAAATACTATCATTTGCAATCCAATAACATCTTTAGGCTATTTTGTAATGACATAAGGAAGAGTCACTGTAGGGTAAGGAAAAATGTCAGGCTTTTCTGCCCTCCCACCATCAGGATAGATGATGGATCCTTTCAGTCCTGAATGCATGCCTGATGGCGGGCACCTGGAATAGGGTGTGGGCATAGGTAGATGGGATTCACCTGGGCTAAGACTGGGCATTTAAGGGCAGCGTCACGGGGACGCCAGCAGAAGTCGAGAAAAAGCAGAAAGAACAGAAAAAGAGAAGCAGAGAGAACACCAGAGAGCCCAGATAGAGTGAGGATTTGCTGGGGGCTGGGAGGACTGTCAGCCTCCCGGCCCCCCAGCACCCCTGCCTGCCCTATGCCTGGTAAATCTAAATAAAAGACCTGCAAAAGCCACTGCTGACTCTTTGACTCCTCCTCTACCCAGTCTGCTGGATCAGAAAACCTGCTCAGTGCCCAATTCCTTCCCCTACAGTCACCCAAACTACGTACCACAAAGAGGTTTGCTGATTACTTTTTGGCAGAGACTGTAAATGTCATCATGGAGGAGGCTGTGCTGCTGGTGTTGTGCCTTTGCACTCATTGGTCAGTTGCCACTTTCATCTTAATGATCAGATTAGGTATATGTATGTTTGCATGTATTTGTTTAATACCTGCTAGGTAGAATTCTACCCATAGTTATTTGTTATTATTTAAAAGATCAGGAATTTTTAAAAAGTTGTATTTGTGCAAAAGCACAAACACCAGCAGCACAGCCTCCTCTATCCCGACGCTTACAGGCTCTGCCATGAACTAATCAGCAAACCTCTTTGTGGTACGTGGTTTGTGTGACTTTCCCTTATGCCATTTCAAAATAACCTAAAGATGTTATTGGACTGCAAATGATAGTATTTTTATAAGATCAATGCCAAACCCAGCATTCTGTGTTTCCTAATGGTCTCACTACTCATAGTGTGGTTCATTGGCAGCACTTGGGAACTTGTTAGAAATGTGGAACCTTGGCAAGACAAGACCTACTGAACCAGAATCTGCATTTTAACAAGGTCCCAGGTAAACACACCCACTTCGGGTTTGAGAGAATTGCTCTGCAAAATTCTGACTTTCACTTCTTTGCTGCAAGCCCTTGTGGCTTGTGTAGGAGGGAATGAATTTCACACCTGGGGCCACTCTCCAGCCTGACTTCTGAATCCTTCCCCACTCTAATCAAACCACCTGTTCTGAGGGTGGTAACATTCACTGTTTTTCCGAAGTCATGTTCTGTGGAAAATACATCTTATTTAGTGCCTCTTTTCTTTAGTGACTCATGAAGAATCAGTTCTTTGCACAGTTCCTAATTGAAAAAGAACTTAGTTACTATGAACTTAGACAACATCGTTACTTTCACCCCAGAGCGTAGCCAACCTCCCCTGTGGTGTTACTTGTCCTGTACTAATTTCTTCTAACATTCAACAATATTTTCTATGCATCTTTTAACATTACTTGCTGATAAAGATCATTCTCTTTTCCACGTCTGCCCCAACCACTTTTTATGAGAGAAGAAGAACTTAGAAGATCTGTGCTCTTTTGTTTCTTCTAAATAAGAAACCATTAAAATGATTTATCTTTGCATAGTCATGTTGTAAAAATACCGGACTCTGGGTATCACCAGACCTGCAGTATTGCTGTGGTTGGTGTAGGAGTTTGTCTGTGTTCTCAATGCCTAACTTCTGGACATTCTACTGAACATGATGCCTTCCTACCTTCCTTCAATGTAACTTCGGGTACAATGTGCACCTGGGGTGAGTGAATGAGAGTAAATGATAGTGCCTATAAATATATCTTTAAATAATCTTCTTCACATCTACACTTTTTCTTCGGCTGGCTTCTCACAGGAAGTGACCAGGTCATGGCTGTCTCCCCTCACAGTGTGGCAGGCTGAGAGTTCCTACTGCGATGAGCTAATTTAGGTCACCTCAGCCATTTCCATGCTGTCTCTCCAACTCTCCGTGCTCATTTTTTGCTGGAAGTGTTCATGCCATGTGTCCCCTTTCTGAGTTACTTGAGTTGAAATATGATACTATATTCCATTAATGCTCTTAACAGGGGATACTTCGTACTTCCCTGCAGTGAATCTAGAGGGGGCACCACTTGTAACCCCCAATCTACAAATGGTGAATGTGAGATTCACAGATGAAGGCCCTTTGCTTTGAAAACTCACAGCAGGGCACTTCATTCCTGTCTCCCAAGCAGAGGGAGGTATTTATCAGATGGTTCTGCCTGAGAATAGTAAGGGAGAGAAAGGCAGATGTTTTGGGGATGTTTGAAGCAGATGGGGATGGCCATCTCCTCCACCTAACAGACTCCTATCCCCCGGACAATCTTTCCAGGTTGGCCTTTGGAAACCTGACTTCATTGATCCAGCAGCTCATTTCTTACCTTTGTTAGGTGCAATGTGGATGTCACCCGCAGCTGTTTTCTCCTCTCTTTCACAGGCCTGCCTCCCCTACCTGTCACTCCTAAACTCTCTTACAATTCAAATGCTCTTATAAACAAGCTTTGGAGAGAACACTTTTTCTTTTACCCAGAAGCACAATATACCCATTCCAGTGAGGTGGTAAAGGGCTTTTCCCCTTTCTCCAAAAGCAATAAAGCTGACTTGGCTGTCGTTAAGTTTTACAAGGTAATGCTGACCCTATCATGAAGGTTCTCCTCCAGACTGCTTTACTCATTAAGCACAGTTGAGCGTTAACCTTTCCAGACATAAATAATACAGCAACATCTTGGTCTGAACAGAAGAGGAGAGAATGGCCAGGCTTTTAATGTCTTCTTTCCCTTGGATACTTACAAACTTCTTTTTCTTCTTATGTTTGACAAAATGTCAAGACTGTATTTCTCTTAATCTCTGTTAAATTCCTCAACCTGCCCTGAACCCATGCTCTCTGCTATTTAACTTTGCAGAGTGGGTGAGGTAACTTGAAACTGTGCCTTTGGCCAGAAGGATAGTAGCAGATGTAACAAGCAGATGCTGAAAATGGGCTTGGGCACTGGAGATCGCTCCCTTGCATTTCTGCCATCACCCTGAAAGGGACAAACTGAGGTTGGTCCACAGACTCCAGGATGAGGCTCAGGGTCAAATGCAGCCCAGCCCAGCCACTCAAGTCAATACAGATGAGACACTTCCAGATCATCCAGCAGCTGTGGAGTCCCAGACACATAAGTCTGGCCAAGATCAGTAGGGCCACTTAGCTGACTCCAAGCTGATCCAGAAATGGGAAAATAAGCACTTCAAGGTGTATGTACCTGGGTTTTTATGGCTGTTTATTAGCTGGCACTAACTCTGTCCTCCTGTCAAAGGCCTGTCCCTCCCTCTGCATCCTGGGCCCAGGAAAGCCTCCCTTTTCAAACACCCCTCTCTAATCACCACACTCACTCCCTCTGCCCTGCCTCGTGTTCCCATGCATGTTTCCCCCCATTAGCTATATCAGCATTTGGACCAACTCAAGTCTCTCCTATCATTTTGCTCCTAGTAAGGAATTGCTTTCTGTCCAGTCGCTCCTCTTCCATTTATCACCATCATTTCTCTCCCCTCCACAGATAGAATCTTGAAAAAGAAGGGTTACCCCCTACTCCCAGATTCCATTTTCCACCTCCCATTCACTCTGCAACACACATTCCCATCACACCACTGAAACTGCTCTTACCCAAGCCACCGATGAGCTGCTTATTACTGAATGTAATGGATACTGTTAGATTGCCTCTCCCCTCCTCCTTCCCTTCCGCTCCCTCCTCCTCTTCCCCCATGGTCTCTCGGGCACCATGCTCTCCTAGGTCTACTGCTGCTCTGCTGACCTTGACACTGCCTCATGGATTCCCGTCCTCATTCCATCATTTCATCATTTGACCTTGGTTAATTCTCTCAGACTCTGTTCTAGATCTCTTCACCCTCTACCTGGGTAATCTCATGCTTATCTCATTGCCTCCTTAATCCCTAAATCCTGCCAGTTCTCCAGACTGAGCTCCAGAGAGCTAAGAGCCCATTGGATTTCCTACAGGGAAACATGAAATAGCTAAAATTTACAGATTGTCCCCTTCAAACTTTCTCTTTCCCTCTCTGTTCAATACCTCAGTACACGGTAATAGAACATAAGCTAAAATCCTCAGCATTTCTTTAGCTTCTTTTCCTCCTTCTGCCCCTTTCAACGCCTTCTCAGTTCCTGCCACTTGTCCCTTCCTAATATGTTCACTTTCCTATGCCCCACATTAGCTACCTTAATTTGATCCTTTGATTATTACTTTACCTTGATTTGGACCAATAATCCTTGATTATTACTTTACCAGGCTCCTAACTTTCCTCCCAACCTCACTTTTCCTGGCTCTAAGCTTTTAGAAAAATGGCCTAGGAGAATGGGGGTTTGGAGTAACTGTGGAAGAGGAGGAGGGAGAAGAGGCGTAAGAGTGAAAGCATTCATCTTTAAAATGGAAATTTGATCACATTATGACTCTGCTCAGAAACTTTTAATGGTTCCCCATCGCCAGGAAGCACAGAAGGCTCTTTGTGACCTGGATGGCTGCTTACCTCTCCCGCTTTACCTCTTGACATTCCCTTCCTTGAGTTAGTGAATGCAACAAAGAACAGTTGCTCATGTCCTGCTTTCTCTCTCCTTTCAGCTTTTGTACCTTAGCTCTACCTGCCTGAAACAAACCACTCCCCAGTCTTTCCCTAGCAGGTCAGGAACGAAACTCGAATCCCCCACAAGCACTGACATGTGACTGCCTACGTCAACACTTATCTCATCCTCCTGGACTCGATGGGCTCTTTATCTATCGTGTAAAGTTCTCAAGACAGAGTTTGTACCTTGTTCATCACTGTATCTTCAGAATCCATGACATTTGGGACATAGCAGGTGCACAATAAACATTGTTTGATTGACTGAGAAAATAAATGAATTAAATGCATCTGAACAATAGATCTCTTACCTGAAAGTTTCTTTACCTGTTTACTGCAGAGCAAAGATATTTAATCCCTCAAAGATTTCCTTCTCTAACACCTATAAATGTGTTTTGTCCTTATTATATTGGCCCTATCTTTAGATCCTATAAAAATGTCTTCAATTTCTTTTACTAGCTATCACAGAGCAATAAACTTCTCAAGTTTCCCCTGTCGCTAATGGCTGCCATATGGGGACATGATAGGCTAATGCTCGCTTCAATAAGCTGAAGTTATTGTTAAAACAAACTGAACTACCTCCAGTTCACCTCCCATTTTAAAGGACCCACTAAAATTGATTCTGTGAAATAGGCTTTTAAAAGATATCCTCCTTAAGGAGAAAATATAAGCAGGGGAGGATGCCGGCTAGGAACACACAGGCCTATTTGGAAACCCAGCTTGTTTCACTTGACCGCACAGGAGGTAATAACGCCCCTTGGCACATCACAGTCCAAACCTGTTTTCGTCCACGCTAATGGATTCAGAGTTCTCAAAGATTCTGAGAAAAAAATGACATCACTTGCAGGTTCGATCACCTGGGAAGTGACCCAGCTGTGCACACACACAATTCGTTTGTCTGTGTGATGGTGTTGACAATACAGCATGAAGTGTCTTATTCATCTGTGCCATTGTTTCTCCACACCAGGAAACAAGCATCACAAACCTGCATCTGAAAAGCTTCCTATGACTCCATGAAATCTGAAGAATATACCAATTTATATACACACACATAGGTCACATTTATCAACTAGGTCTTCTGTTTACTATCTTGCCCCAGCACGACCATTTTCTTGAATCCCCACTTGGGGTCTTATTAAGGACTGAAGGTCCGCGAATCTTCATCAGAAAGTTACTTCAAAACTGGAAGTCGGTTTCAAAATGGGGAAGAAAGCTTCTAACTCCTGTTTGTAGACTTCTTGGACAGTGGCAATTTGACCAGGTGACATCCTTGAATACAGATCACTTGTGTCCATCACCATGATAAAATGTGTCCTCGGAAGTGAAACAATCTAGACAGGGGATGCAGACAGACAGGCAGAGCTGTGTGCATCAGGAGGGCTAGCAGAGCAGAAGGTCTCCCAGCGAACACAACCCCAGCCAGATACCTGGAGAGAACCCGGGGGAGCCCAGGCTGGGGATTTAGGTCCATGAGCTTCAATTACTATTATAAATAGTAATATATATTTAATGTCAATTCTATTTTTTTCCTTTAAACAGAGTCACTAAATCATTGTGTTCATAGGCAAATGGAAAAGAATATTACGCAGTAGAGAAAAATGCTGAAAAAAAAGAGTGATAGCAGAGGAGCAGTAATGAGTTAGAAGAGAATGGGCCACGTATGTTGTCTCCCAGCCCTGGTAAGCACTTTACCTCTCCCAGTACACTGGGGTGCAGGAACTGTTTTCACAACCCATGCCAGACCTTTTATTTTGGGTCTGAAGAAGTGGATTTCAATGTGTACAAGGTTCTGAATGTTTTCCCTCCAGCCATAAAATTCACAAGAAAATAGATAATGACTTCTAATGTCTTTGAAAGGTAGTGGCATGATTACACACCCCTATCAGTTTAAAATGAGTCTACTTATTAATTCATTGTAAATTTATATTACATTAATACAATATGCACAGGACAAGCATAGACAGGAGGATGGAAGTTGGGTGATGCAGGAGATAAGCCAGTGTCTTAGTGGCTCTAAGACAGTATTTTCTTCCCACATGTTGCTGTTCATGTCTCCTGTTGTGGTGTGAGTGGGTCCCAGCCCAAAGGAGAGACTGCTTCAGCTACTCACAGGTCTACAGGGAACAAAAGAAAGTTCAAGAAGGGAAGAGCTGGTCAATTCTCCACAGAAGATATTTGTAAATATGGAGATGCAGACTTCCATTTCAGGAAATACAGTGGACTAGAAATCCTGAAAACCACTCCAAGATAAACAAACAAGAAAACAACAGCTTAAAAAGCTGAATAAAATATCTTAAAAATTTGAATCACGGAACAGTGGACAAAGGCTCAGCATGTGTGAAAATGAAGTGACGGTGACAGCATTCGCCCTTGTGGGTGTCTTGGCCCCACCACCTACTGTTTCAAGTTTCTGTCGCCATGTTGGGGCAGATGGGGGCTGGAACAGGGGGATCTTCTCCATGCTAACCCTCAGTGAAAGGACTGAAACAAAAACACAGGGCTTCACAAGGCACAGAAAGGAAATGTGTGTTTCTGCCATGGCCCTTGGAAGGTAAAAAAAAAAATCTCTCTCAAATATTTATAACCATAGACCTGTTCACATGTAGGTTTGAGATTTGAATTCACACTATCTTGATATACTAAAAAGAACTGAGATTAATTAATGAGAAATAAATTCAGCAGCCTGGTGTTGAAAGCACCCTGGCATATGGCAGAAGCAAATGCAAATTCTCTCTGAAGGAACATACTTCATCCCAGTCTCCTAGGACTCACTCCCACAGTCTGAAGTTGAGAGGTCAGACAGAGATCTCAGCAGAGTTCCTGAGAGAGATAATATAGGAAATGTTTCTTTTCAGGTATCTGAAAAGAAAAGCTGAGAATTTCCCAGATTTAGAATGTCAGCAAATCCCAAGTGGGAAAATAGAAAGAAATCCACATGTAACACATTGTAATGAAGTTACTTTCCCACCAAAGGCATAGAGAATATCTTAAAAACAGCCAGAGAGGATCTCAGACATTAGGAACAGCAATTGTCTGACAAAAGCCTCATCCACAGCATCGAGAGAAGCTAGAAAGTAGAAAATGGAGCTGGGAATTTTCTTGTCTTTGCTTTAACATACCCTGGAACACTATCACCAAAATACTGAAAATTAAAGAGTAGTTTTCCCTATGAAAACATTTTTTGAGAATACAGAAAGAGAAGAAAAACATCTTTCAGACTAATGTCAGGAATGTTTAATACCAACACCTCTTGGAGAGGCGCTTCCTCATTACAGTTCTCAATAGATGCTGGTCCTGAGAAGGCTCCAATTGATTTCTGCAGAAGATGGCTCCCCTCCTTCCTTCCTCTGCCCCTCTCACACACACTTCTTTCTACTGCTAGTTCCCACATGCCCAGAGATTCCCAGATGAATTAAGGGCATTTCTTCTCTTCCCTTCTCTTATCACATTGCAGTAAGAGCTTTGAGGAGCTCCTGATAACTTGCCCCATGCTTTCCTCAAGTGGGTATTGTAGTACCAGCAAGGCACAGAGAAGATTCTCAATGATCCAGGCAGATGGGTAAAGGAGAGGCCTGGAGAACTCGGTGGCTTTTTCAGGTTTTTATGGAGCTTTTTACAAGGCAGGGGGTCCAGGGGGCCAGGAGGCTGGCAGTGCTCCCAGTTCCTGGCGAATCTTTACTTGTCCTGGGCTCTTGGGCCTTCTCTCGTGGTCTTTCCTCTGCTGTTACTTCTGTTCTTGTTCTACTGCGCTTTCTCTTTCTGCTCTCTCTGGTGTCCCCGTGACACCACCCTTATAAGCCCAGTCTCTCAGCCCAGGTGCGCCCACTTATGCATGCCCACACCCTACTCCAAGTGCCCACCATCAGGCCTGCATGTGGGATGGCAGGAGGGCAGAAAATCCTGATAATTTTCACTTACCCTACAGGTATCTTCCCCAAATGTTAAGAATTAGATCCCGTCCAGACCTCAGAGACTCAAATACCAGCACTTCCTGGGCTTCCACGGAGCAAGTCCAAAAGGCCTATTCAGTTGAACAGGGAAAAGAAGACTAACGTCCTTTGTTTTCCAACTAGCCTGTTATTCATCCCATTTATAGTAGTTCAATTTACTCCTCACCAGTTGGTATTTGGGTGACACTAATAGCACTGTCAGGTAAAGTGAAAGGAAAGCAATGGGGGAGCGCCAGGCAGCATAATTAAAACAAAGTACTACTAACTCAGCCCATCAAAAAGCCCTCTCTCATTGTGGCTCTGAGTGCAGTTCAGTAAGCAGACCTGCCAGCTGGAAAGGAACAGGCAGAGCTGGGGTCAGGGTGGCCATCTTGCCTTGAGGCGGCCAACACAGATGCCGCTCCTGAACTCATCATGCCCCAGGAGCCCCGGTTACCGCTGCCCCAGCGTGCCCGTGTGGCCAATGTCCTGTGAAGCAGCAACTCCAGGCTGGTCCTCAGCACCCGCCCTAGAGAGGAAAGGAGTCTGATTCTGGAGTGAATCCACCACAGGGTGGACTCCTTCAGTGCCTGGAAGCCTCGGAGCTCAACCGTCCATGAAAGCAAACTATTCTCAGGATGGAGGAAGGGTGCTGACAGCGGTTCACATGGCTAGTCAGGCAGGCAAACGTGAAGTAATTTTATGGTTTCCAAATGATACAGTCATTTCATTGTCCTTCACCGAGAATGAAAGCTTAGGCACAACACCTGCCTCATTTGGTCCTTTGGACGAAGTTGGTTTGGCAGAGAGGATTGGCTTTCTTCCTTTAGAACCAGAGGAGGCAGAGGGGAGAGGTGCAGGAAGCAAGGTCCCGTTTCCAGTTATCAGACCTCTAGTCCTGCAGTACAGACAGATCTTTATCTGACAAAGACCACGCTTCTAAACTGAGATGTTCTACAAAGGACATATTTACTGGGCTTTTCCTGTGTGCTAGGAGTGACTCCAAGCACACTTACTCCTCACACTTACTCCTCACAGAAAACCTAGGGTAGGGGTGCTGTTTTATTCCCATTTCACAAACTGGAAAACCAAGACCTGAAGAGATAAGTTTCTGGCCCAAGGTCATAGAGTTGGCAGAGTGACTGGGATCACACCTTTCAGATGTTTTGTTCTTAGTCCCCTTTGCAAGCAGGATATTCTTTTTATTTTATTTTATTTTTTAAATAAATTTTATTTTTATATTCCCCATACAATTACAACCCCCTTATTTTGACCCCAATCCCTCCCCTCCCTGTCCCCCAACCCCCATAGAGTGTCTCTGTATTTTATTTATTTATACAAGCACCGGGTACAGTCAGAAGCGTGGGAGGGTGAGAGAATTCACCAGAGCCAGAGCGGGGAGCAGAGCAGGCAGAAGGACCGAAGTACACTGCTGAGGGGAGCAGCGGGCGGCAGGAGAGGTCTGCGCGCCATGTGGGACCCTCCTCTGGTGGCCGGGGAGCAGCCGGGGATGGAACCGGCGCCACAGAGGCTGCGGGCAGCTTCGCAACCCAGCGCTCAACCGCTGTGCCACCGGGGAGGCCCACAAGCAGGATATTCTTTTACCTTTTCTTCCCCTTTCCTGCATCTCCCTTCTTTCATTGTTCTCTAAATAAGGGCTGAGTAAGTACCAGCTGCTAAAAAAATATAAAGAAAATGTAGTTAATTTTTTTCTTTAATCCCTAATGCTTCCATATAGTAGATTCTCATCTAGAGTGGGCCTTTGGCCAGTTTTTCTCAGGGAAGATCAGCACTAAGGTCTTTGCATCCTAAACCCAAATGCATGAGGCATTGCAGGCACTCTGTGACAGGGGATGAAAAGGAACCTGATTAGCTGGGACTTAACACAGGACTTGACAGTGTAGGCTGGGGCTGGAAATAGCAAGCCACAGCTCCACGGCATCTCTGTGACCCAGCCCGGAGCACACTTTGGAGGGCTGGCATCCACAGATATACCCAGGTGCAGGGCCCCTGCTGGCTCCCTCACAGCTTGGATCAGGTTCTGTTCTGGAAAGGCCAGCCAGGCAGGCCTGCTCGTGCTCTCCTCACCATACCGCCCACAAAAGCAGGTGTGCAAATTGTCCAGCCAGCAGATGAGGAGCCTGCCCCATGGTGTCACACATACGATTTTTTTTTTGGTGGGACCCTCGCCGGCGGCCGGGGAACAAACTGGCGCTGCAGAGGCTGTGAGCAGCCTCGCAGCCCAGTGCTCAACCGCTGCGCCACCAGGGGAGGCCCCACACATACGATTTATTAAACGGCAGAGCACCAGAGCTTTGTTGGGGACTGGCCAAGCCTCGACAGCCTGCTTTGTCATCTGTGTCACCGGCTGTGTTTCTCTGCCACAGCTTTATTAGGACGAGGTGGCACCTTGCAATTGCTCCTTTGTTTGGGGCCATTGACTGGATCATATGTCTGAGATGTCTCCCCCAATAGGTCTATCGTATATTAATTACCTCTGCTTTGGATTCTGCAAATGCTGCCAGGCTAATTGTGGGCAGACAGGGTGTCTTGAGGGCCAAAGACATAGAGGAAAGGACAGGATCAGGCTTGGTGGGGCCTGAAGCTTTTTACAAATTTAAGGATCTTTTTAAAGAAAAAGAATATAACATTGTGAACATGAAATTTCTCGGCCCATGTGAGGGACTTGGAAGGGACACCTGTGTGAGCAGGAAGGGGGCTGCTCACAGGCCCCACTATCTCCCTGGAGGGAGCATCTCCTGTATCAGATGATACACAGGTGGACAGAAGCAAGCTTGTCACGGCTGTGGTTGTCCTTTGAGTAGACCTCTGCCATGACAGGCGAGGGGGCCTCTCTGGAAACTGGTCTTCCTCTTTAGCACTTAGCAAAGAGAAAAATGCAAGGGAAACAAACGGATGTATTTGACTTCACTACAGACCAGAGCAAAACATCCATAGATTGTTCCAGTTAACAGAAAACAAGGCAAAGGGACAGAGTGGAGAAAACAGAAATGTCCAGCAAGTGACACTAAGGTCTTGTGTCTTCTAAAACTCACCAAGAAATGAACACACACTGCTATTTTGGCAGAGAGGGCTGAAGTCTGAGTAAAACTAATTTGCAGTCATCTCACTAACCATCTCACTGTTGCCTAGAGGTGTGGTCATCTCTTGTTCGCCACCTACCACCTGCCATTGTTGCCATCCATTCTGCCCTTCTCTCCTTCACATTGCACAAAGGCTACTTCTACAGATTGCTTTGCCCAGGCTCCCTTGCCTTCTGGCCAACAATTGTTCTTGGCCAATGAGAAGAAGAACAGGAGCTCAGCGGTAAGAAGACAGAAAAAGACAAGGTACTTCATCCCTGTCCTCTGCCTGATTCATCCCCACAGTGCTGGCAGGGGCTGAGCCAACATGCCTCCAGACCACGGCTCCCACAGGGCTCTGCTCTCAGGCCTGCCCCTCCCCCACCCCCCTCAGCTTTAGAGCTTTCCCACTGACCAATGCTCCTGCCGTTAGGAATAGGTCCATCTCCCACTGCCCATTACCCACTGTCTATTTTTCACCTTAGATCTTATTCAGCTTTTAAGAAAAGAGGTCTTAAGATAGTACTGGAGTCTCAGGTTTGCTGATTGAGTCAAGAAGTTGGGTAGCAGCTTGTGGCTCACCTATGTAGAGACTTTCTTTTGTCTTTCTCTCACCGCACATGTCCTTGCTACTGCCCAGAGAAAAACTCAACAACTGAACTTTCGCCCTAGAACACATGCAGGACAAAACCCTCCACACTGACCATGAGTTTCCTGGGGACTGTTTAAATGCTGAGCTTTTTCCATAATGAGATTGACTTCCATGAACTATGCCAGAAAAAAAAAAATTGCTATCGATTATCTTCTTCCTGCATCAGGCAAGAACCAAAAGACATCAAAGTCTTATAACTAAAAGAAGCAAAATGAGCAAATGCTCTTTTCTCTGAGTCATCATTTTCTTCCACCTTGCTTAGAGAGTCTATAAATCACCAAAAACAAGCAGAGCAAAACAAGGTAAGGAGGAGGTTATGAAGTTAACCATAACCACTTGACCCAGCACACTCCCTGTCAGTCAGTTCTTAACTCAAGACCTTGCCTAGGGTACCTGAACAAAAACCTTTCCCCAGGCTAAAATTCTATGCTTGCTAGGCAGTCAGATGATGAAATCAAAAGGAAAATAATTGAACGAGAGCTTTATATATGATCAGACAGGCTCTCTTAACTTAACTCCACATAAAGAATACAACTTTATTATGTAACATCTTTCACTCTATATCCAAAAATACCTTTCAGAGAACATTTATTTGATATTTGGATAATTTAAGAGTTTCAGGCACAGGAGACATTACAGTCCTTAGCTGACCCTTGAAACGAACTAGAAATCCAGTGAGTCACAGCTAGAGTTTGCTTGAAGGTGGTCTGTGAATCCTACATGGGAACCCACCTTGACTCCCCCAGTGAGTTTCCCATCCTCCGCTCTCTTCCCTCTGGCTCATGCGAGTCTTGTCTGAACTGCCCTTCCAGTTCAGGTTTTTTATTCTCAATGAAATTTTAGGATAGTGTTGGATCAGTCCCTACTGACACCCTCCTCAGTCAATAGAAAGTCATATCATCAGTTGCAAATGAGTAAATGGAAACTCGTAATAGGCATAGGGTAGAGCAATGAGGAGAGTGGTGGTGGGAAAGGTTTTAAATAGTCCTCATCAATACAGAAAAAAAAGCCTCAGCTGCTAAGAGGCTGGCATTGATAATACATAAGGACGACACCTTAAGTTTTCCCAGGTACCACCAAGCAGCAGGATCTGGAGGAGTAAGGGGTTGAATTCATCCACGTAGGCATTGTCAGGGCACTGGGTATCAGTGGAGGGACAGCGCAGAAGAAGGTGTTGATTCAGGGTGTGGCAGTGACTGTTGGTACATGAGGAAGAGGGGAGACAGGGATGAGGGGCCAGAACTGGGCTGTTAGTTCACAAAATCAAAAGAATTGGAATAGCATTCCTTTTTTTAAAAAAAAGTAAATTTCCCTTTTAAACAGAAAAGGTAGCAACCAAGAAATCACTAGAGTCTAGGAGGGAGACTGGTGCTCCTTGGTAAGTCACATTACCAACCGAAGTATCAGTTTACCCTCTTATTGAATTATTCAAAGTCTCTTTCAGGTCCAAACATCCTTACAAGCATACTTAAATGGTTAAAAGTTTTTATGGACCTGAGAGAAAAATTGTTCACAGAGAAAAAGAAACAGCTTGGCTTGGTTTGACTTTGTTCCTTAGAGACACTGATAGAAATCCTACTCCAGTGTTGTTCTTATTCACCTCATCATTTTTTCCCATTGCATCTCACATCTCAGCAGAGAGCTTATCTTTACTCTATTTCCCAAATCTTCCATATTATCCTCATGGTGTCTTTGTAACACTATTCACTGTATTGAAGTTTGGAATACCGTTTTCTTGAAAGATAACACCCAAAGTCAAATTCTTATAAAAGACTGTCGCTTCGGTTTGAAGAGGAGAAATAAGTTGACAGTAAAGATAAGGTCCTCCCTTCGCGTTAAGACCAAAGGATTCTGAAATCTTTAAGAAGTCCAATTATTAACTGCATAGTTCACTGACAATGCCAAAATAGATACATTATACTTTACAGTAAAGAAATATCACCTTTAGCAAAAGGCAGGGACAAAAATTCCATTTAATCATCGTTTATACAAGAACTTGGAGTCCCAGAATGACTTATGCCTTATCGCTTTAAACATTACGTCATTTATTCCCAGCTCAGTTCAATTCCTTTGTGTTGAATGTCTTCCTTTGCTGAAATTGATCTTTGTTAATACCAGGCATAATGTGTTCTCCATCTCTTAAAGGAAACGGATGGACTCCTGCCATGGCAGGAGATAACTGGAAATCTATACACTCCGGACACCAATTCCCCATCAATACACTGAAATGTCTTTTCTTTAAAAATAACAGCCCTGCATGAATTTGATCACTTTCTCAAATTAGTGTAATTGATGCACCCTAGGGCCTTAATGATTCAGAAAGTGCATACTCGAGGGATATTTAAATTGCTATTTTGTAGGGAGATAAAATATGGGTCAATTCACTAAATACACATTCCCTGAGTTTAGGTAATGCTCAGAGCTTGGCCGAAGGCTGGCCAATGTGTCAGGAAGGCTGCTCTTAAATAACACAGAGGGTCAAATGGATTTGTACATGCATGATCTTGTCCTTTTTCTGGTCCTTCACCGAAAGATGCAGAAGACTGTGCATTTGAAGTCATGACAATTACTACAGTTGGAGTCATTCCACTAATTGTTTCCAAAACAGCTTTCTAGCCTGCAAAATTGAGATGATAATAATAATTTCTACTTCCCAGAGGTTGTTTGTTGGTGTTGAATTTAAATGAAGCACCAAAGTGATCTTGGATCTGGAAAATAGCTCTGAGGATTCCTGAAACTTCTTCCTTAACAGGCCCTGAATTTTTTCTAGTGCAGCTTGGGGAGGCTATTCTGAGAATGCAGAATAAATGAATACATGAATGAAGAAACTCCTCTACCCACACTTAAGGTATGCTGTAAGCTGCGAGGAATTGGCTGCATTACTTCCAGCTAAAAGGTAGCAAATATATCTCTAATCATAATTTCTAAGCCTTTGGCAGACATAAATAATCAATCATAGCATTCTTTCCAAATATGACCTTCAAACATTCCTCAAGACAACTTTCTAGGCAGGCTCTTCCAATGTTTAGAGTTGACACCAGAGAGAAACCCATTTAAATTTCTGAGGTTATCATTGCCAGGACACAAAGCCTCCCCCTTGAACTGGGGCTGGAACCCTGTGGATTATCACTTGTACAGTGGGTGGAAAAGATCAGGAAACCGGAAGTTCAAGAGCAGACCACATTTTCTGCAATGCAGCCTATTGTCTCCTCTGTACACTTTCTGGCCTTCCTGGTCTTGGGCCAGAAATCCCCCACAGTTAGCGAGGTTGCAACAAACCTCATTCTTGATCTTCACTTGTGTGTTTATCGTCATTTCTATATGCTGCTTCTGACCTCATTTGGTCCCTATCCTTGCCTAAGACCTTGCTCCTTGCTGCTCAGACTCTCACCTAAATCCTCAAGCCCCTGAGGCCCACTTGTCTGCTCCCAGTTACCTGGATACTTGCCTGTAGTTCTGGTGACCGCTGGCAAGCGTCAAGCACATCTTGCTGGATGCGTCTCAAGATTACCTCTACCGGGGAAAGATCCAACATTTATTGCCTGCTTTTTTGGGTGCCAACTTCTTTAAATCCATTACCTAATTTAATTTTCTAAACAAAGCCAGGAGTTTGATATAACATCATTATAACCTATCTGGGGGAGAGTGGGGAATGGAGATGTAGCGTTGTTAAAAGATTTGCCAGGTCACACTGCTGTTAGATGGCAGAGCTGGGATTCAAAATCTGCCCCTAAGAACCTGTCCATTGCCCAGTCACTACACGGCCCCCACAACTGATGTGTGCACTGTGGGCTTTGGGGGACCATGCAGTTAAGAGCAGTTACCTCATTCCTATCTCCCCTCCCCACTACTACCTCCAGCTCTGCTGATCAACGCAGCTCTCAGACTCATGTGACTAGAGAGTGTGTGTGTGTTGGGGGGAACAGCAGTCTTCCCTGGGCACCAGAAGCCCGATGCAGTGATTTGTGGCATGGGGCCTGATAATTAACTAAATAGGATCTTTTGCAATGAGACAGTCTCACTTGTTTTTATTGCCACATTAAAATGTGAATCTTAAGCAAAACAAGAATATAAATCTTACTGGAGGATGCTGAAGTTTAAAACAACATATACCCAACTCAGTTCTCAATAGAGAAAAGTCTTTATTGAAGGCCATAAACATTTTCACATGTGAGTGGGGGGAGTGGGGGGGGGGAAAGGGAGGGAATATGACTGTAAAGCTGGCTCCGGTTTAGTGATTTGGTAAATGAATAGAACATTTGTCTGGATCCCAGCAGGATTCTCAGGCAGGGGGGCATCATGAAGGCCCTCACACCCCAGAGCAGCATTCTATAGATTCATGTTCTTCATATGCAATATTGCTCCCTAGGGGTACCCCTGGCATTTGGGATGGGGTGTGCTCATTTCAGGGGATGTCTCATGCATTATAGGACTTTTTTTTTAAATATCTGGGAATAAACCCCTCCTCGTTGCCTCAAATACTTCAGTGCGTTTCCCAAAAAGCATGCGGAAGTTGGCATTCCCTTCTCACGGACCACGGAGCACTGGAACAGGAGTCAGCAAACCAAGGGTAAATTTTCACCTCTCCAAGCCCCAGGTGCTTCCTGTGTTCACAGAGAATAGTGCTATGTGCTTCTTACTTAAGCTCCAGACATGTAATTTTTCAGAACAAGGGAAAGAGAAGGAAATCAGGAGAGAAAGACTAGAGAGGAAGCTGAGGTTTCCAAAAGATACTCCTTGAAAAGGCAATTCTTTTTTTTTTAAAGGACAATCTTTTTTTTTTTTAAAGATTTATTTATTTAGACAAGAACTGGGGTACAGGCCAGAAGCATGGGAGGGTGAGAGGATTCACCAGAGACAGAGTGGGAAACAGAACAGGCAGACTGACCGAAATACGCTGCTGAGGGGAGCAGCAGGCAAGACAGGAGAGGTCTGCTGCGCCATGTGGGTCTCTCCCTGGCCGGCCGGGAATTGAACTTGCACTGCAGAGGCTTCAGACAGCGTCACAGTGCTGCACTCAACCCGCTGCTCCATCGGAGAGGTCCACAATTTTGATTCTTATACAGATATAAAATGACATGGATATATGTGTAAATATAAAGTGACTTTTTTTTTTTTAAAAAAAAGGGGCTAGTAAGATGTTACAACTAGTTGAATGGAGGATATAAAAAAGCACACCTATGTAAAACGTCAAATAAATCCAAATAGAGACAAAATTATCTGCAGGGCAACAATGAACTGCCTCTCTACTGGACACAGTTTATATCTCTGTGGACAAGAATCACTCACAATACTTCCACATCTTAGCAGAATTATAAAATAGAACACAGATAATGAAAAGTGAATCAAGAGGATGCTATAAGATAGGACACCCAGTAGTCCGTTTTGCCTCTTTTCAAAGTCTTTCACCATTTTCCCTGACAAGGTAGTCAGGTCTGATGAATGACCCTGCAGGAGGTGCTGTGTATTGCTGCCCCTATTTCCAGCTAAGCCAAGGATGGAGCAAAGTGAACACCAGGAGATTTAGGGACTGGGGGTAGACAGCATATGTGCCAGGCTTCCGCTTGGTTTCTCTGGAAGGGGGCAAGACCCACAGACATTTGCCCTCAGACAGTGGCAAGAAATATGTAGAGTCAGTGTGGAAATGGCTTCATGGGATCTCTTTACACTTAGGATAAAACACCAACTCCTTTTCATAGCTTACCTGATCTGGCCGTGCCCACCTGGCCTCTGCAGCTCTCTTCATTCTTGCCTCCATCTCCAGTTACATTTCCTCTTTTGGTCCAACAGACAGGTCCCACTCTCTTGTTTCTGAAGACTTTGCACTTTTGTTTCTTCCCACTGAAAATCCATTCCTACAGATTTTTGCTGGCTGCATCCTTCTCATTGTTTCAACTCAAACGCCATGGCTTGGAAAGGCTTTCCCAACCTCCGACCCTTTCAGAGTTCTCCAAGTCACCTCTTTTGACTTTTTCTGTTTCTGTGGCCTGATGGGGCTCCTCCCTCTAGAACATGATCTCTGAGGGCAGGGAATCTCAGATGTGGCCAGGGCCCTCCCTGGCGCCTGAGGTGTGGGGCTCCAGAAATAGTTTCAGATCTCCAGGCTACGCAGTCACCCAGGCTGAGGGGACGTGTTGTTCTCTCCCATAGGTAAGGTGTAGGGTAAATGATTTTCAGGCTTTTCTGCCCTCCTGCCATTAGGATTGCCCGCCTGATGTTGGACACCTGCATTTTGTTACATTGCTATTTTCAGTTGTGTTGTTTACTTCTGTTGGCCATGGCTGCAGTATTGATATATTGCCAAGAGAAGCAGAGGCAGGAGAGAGAACAGGAGAGAGAAAAGGAGAGAGAGAAAGCCCGAGAGCCCAGAAAAGAGTGAAGACTCGCCGGGAGTTGAGAGGCCTGCCGGCATCCCTGCCTGCTGTGTACCTGGTTGCTGCACTACATGTGAAAGCTCAACAAAAGCCTGAAAAAGCCACCAAGTGCTCAGGACTCCCCTTTACCCATATGCTCTGATCTTAAAAAACCTGCTCTGTGCCCTTCCTGGCACTACGTAAGGGCAGCACGAGTGTGATGCTTGCAACTGTCTTGACCGGGACAGAGAGATGCCTTCCATGGCTCTCGTGCATTGTTATTGCTCAGGATTAAAAAGGAAGGTGAACATTTTAGGAAACGCCAGCCTAGCCACAGCCAAGATGTCTCAACACTATGTTAGCCCCTAAGTGTAAAGCCCCTGACAGGGAAAGTGGGGGAAGGAAATGAAATGACCCTGAAGTAATGAGTTTGCCCTGAATGGGCGAGATTGTGTTTTCTCCCACTACACCGAATGGAACTCACAAAAGTTACAGAGAAACTTAAAAATTATGTGTTTTGAACGCCTGAGATTTGCGGGCTGAAATGATTTTACCTGCTACATAAACAATTCTGTAGACTAACCACCCATATTTTGTTAGGTCATGTGCATTACCAGCTCATGGTTATAGAAGCTATCCGGGTGAAGAGGAGAGAAGTTTGAAGGTTTTACTTCCACTAAACTATCCAGTTGTTCCCCATCATTTTGAACTGAATACTCTGACTTACTGTGTTTATTCATTTTGCCAATATAGACAAGGCCGTGGAGGGAAGAGGCTCTAATTTGCACCATCACCACGGGAACGCTGAGGACACCCATTCATGCTTTCAGCACATGTCACTCGAATGCTCACATATGTCAGGCAATATTCTAGGTGCTTGGGACACAGCAAAGCACAAAATAGGTGATCAGTTCTACTCTTGAGAATCTTGAATTCGAGCAGGGAAGAGAATAATGAATGATAACTAAATAATAAGCAAGTAAATTACATTGCAGTTTAGAAGGTGAGGAGTGATTAGAAAAAGAAAATCAGATCAAGGATAAAGAGAACAGGAGTAGATGGCACTGGGCAGAGCAGGTTGGGGTATTAAATCACGTGGTCTGGAGACAGGTGAGGGTGGCCCTGAGCATCAGGTTGAGGGAACAAATAAAGCAAATGACTTGGGGGGAGTGAGGCAGAGTGATGCCGTGTTTAAGGACAAGAAGTTAATGTGCCTGGGGCAGGTGAGGGAGGGGCCAGTAAGTGAATAGGTTCTGGGTCAGAAAGGATTTAATACGCTTTACTTCTAAATTAAATGCATTTGTTTCCTGTGGCTGTTGTAGCAAATTACCAAAAACTCAGTGGCCTAAAACAATAGAAATTTATTCTTTCACAGTTCTGGGGGTCAGAAGTCCAAACTCAGTTTTACCAGGAGGAAGCCAAGGTGTCAGCAGAGCTGCGTTCCTCAGAGGCTCCAGGGGAGAATCTGTTCCTGCCTCTTCCAGCTCTGCTGGCTGCGGGATGCCAGCCTCTGCTCTCTGATACACTGATTCCTCTTCGGCCTGCTTCTCCCATGTCCTCTGCCTCTGTGATAACATTTAGGGCCCACTCAGATAATCCAGGACAGTCTCTCCATCTCAAGACCCTTAACTTAATCATACCATCAGAGGCTGCTCCTTTTAGAGGGGGGTTGCATATGAGGCAACACTCAGGTTTCAGAGACTAGGACATGGGAAACCAGTTTTCAGTATACCACTGAGACCAGCATAGGATGTTGAGCAAAACTAATCTAATTTTCCTTCAAAAGGATGAAAGTATCCCTTTGGTGGTGGGGTAAGTATAAAAACAGGAAGGATGCAATAACACGGAGGCTAACCCAGGTGACATGACAGTGACTTCTATCAGGGAGGTGGCAATGGAGATGGTATAAATAGGTTCTATTTGATGTCAGAAACAAGAGAATCTAATAAAAGTTTGACATAGGGTTGGAAAAAAGAAGTCAAGAGTAACTCTTAACATTTTGGGCCTGAGTAACTAGAAAATAGAGTTGCCATTGACTGATAGATTCAGATCTGCCAGTGGAGCAGGTTCAAAGGAAGAGAATGACAGTCCCGTTTGGTGGAGATAGTGAGGTGGAATTGTCAAGTAGGCAGTTCCACATGTTGGTCTGGAATTCAGAGCTAAGGCCTGGGCTGGATATCACTACATGTTACTTAAAGACTAATGGTATGATAAGATCATCAAGGAACCAAATCAGACAAAGAAGAAAAGAGGGCTGAGACCAGGACATTTCAGTACTGAAAGATTCGGGAGAAGAAGATGAATAGGAAGATATCAAGAAGTGTTGACTGAGAGAGGAGGGACATCAAGGACTGTGGGGTCCTGAAAGCCTGGGGAGGAGAGCGTATCAAAGAGAGAAAGGGCTCAATCATGACAAATGATGCTCACAGGTTAAGTAAAGTGAGGATTGTGGCTTATCTTTGGATTTAACCAAATGGAGGTCATAGGCTATCTTGACAAGAAGAGTTTGATGGAATGGGCTTAGCAGAACTAGTACTTACATCTTTTCTGAGGAATTTTGTAGCAAAGAAAAGGGATGGTAGCTGTGAGAGGGAAGGGGAGTCAAGAAAAAGGATTTTTGGTTTTTACTTTTCATTTTTTAGATGAAAGTAAGAGCTACATGCTTGTGTGCTCATGGGACTGACTCAGTAGAGAGAAAATTAATGCTGTAGGAGGGAGAAAGATAGATCGCTTGAAGGATGTCCTTGGAAAGACAAAGGGAGATGGATATTCATCTGAGCTACTGTACACAGAGGCAGAGCCAGTGTGAGATGCTGCTGGGAGTCGATGTGGTGGAGCCATCTGTGAAAATTCTCTTCTGCTTCATTTTCTTAGAGAACTGGCAACCAGATCATCTATTGAGAACAAGAATGGGAAAGGACGTGCTGGGGATTTTAATCCTCTAGGAAAATAAAGGAGGGTGTACAGGTGTGTGAGAGTGGTAGGGGGTACTTCTTCCTGGTGGGTATGTTCTGTCTGGGTCTTTGTTCATGGGTTTGGGGTCTGAAGGAGCCTAATATGACACCAGATGCTCCAGTAATATCTTTGTTGGTGATGATGGAACATAAGCTCAGGGAAAAGATGATATTAGCCTGTTAGACTTTGTAGGAACAAATTTTAGAAATCCTCTTTGCATGAAGCTTCAAGGTCTGGTGGGAAATGTGATGAAGAGCTTGCTCCAATCTCAGAAGTGGCTGTGGGGGCCTGAAAAGGAACAGTCCTAAAAAAAAAAAAAAACCCAAAAAAACACAAGACTGATGGCTCACCAGGTAGTCAAAGAGAGTCAGCACATGTTGTGACCTTTTTGGGCAGTTGACGTAGAGAAGGCCAGGATGGCCACTGAGCCTCAAATGTGGCCCAGGATTGGAGGTTTCTTTCTAAAATACCTGCTAGAAAGAGTCATGAACTGAAAGTGTCAAATCAACACCTGGGAGTTCAAAAGGCCTGTGACTATTTAGGGACTGGAACAGGTACTTAGCCATTGTCTCCACTGAGGAAGGGAATAAAATCCCAGCAGTGGAACAGAGGTAATGACCGAGAGTTACCTGACTGGCCAGGGTGAGGCTGCCCGGTGGTCACTAGCCTTCTGACCACCTCTCAGACTCCAGCTGGTTCTTCAGAGACCCCAGGCTCTGCAGTGGCCCAGCCTCACTCAAGTTGGCCAGCCCTATTGGGGAGGTTGTCTAAACCTTTCAGTCCCAAAGGAAATGGGAGCGACTAAGAATGTGGATTAAGCACCTCCAGCTGCTGACACATTGCTGACAGTGGCAGATAAGAAGGGATGAGTGGCATGTGCTGAATGCAAGCTCCAAGAGTCCTCACTCGGCTGCATTCACAGGCTGGTTTTCAGGGCACTTGAAATTATTTATTCAGATCCATCAGCCTTGTTTGGAAAGGCTGATTAGCATTTGCAGACTTGTGTGAGATGCTCAGGAAGCCACAGAACAAATGCTCATGCTTGTCACCCTGGCCCCAGGCACCTAGTCCCTGACTAGACTCCCTCTACCGCTGTGTAATTAGGAAAGGGTGAAAGGGGCCTGTGTCTTAGTGAGGCAGTAAATTTTCACCATTGAAAGGGCAGGTTTGTGAACTAGTCTCTCTTGTCCTAAGGAAAATATGTAATTCCTCATGAGCATCTAAAATGGCGTTTACAGCAAAGGCCTATAGGGTTTGATGCAGTAGGCCCACTGGATCAGCGGAGTACAGCACCGGGGTTTGGTTCTCGGGCAGGACCAGTTGCCTCTCTGAGTAAATTAAGAAAAAACAAGAGAATAAGATCAATTAATCAACCCCTCCCCTCCCCTCTTTTCCCCTACCTTCCCATTATTTTCCCTTCCCTTATGTCTCATCCTTTCTCTTCTTTCCTGCAGCAGGACATTTGCACATGCTGCTTCCCAGGCCTATTTTTCTCTTCCTCCAATGTTTCCCTGATTAATTCCTATTTAACTTTAAGGTTTCAATTTACATATCATAGCCTAAGAAATACCTTCTTTGACTGTCCTTGTCCCATCTCTTATCGTCACTTATTGTCTCCTTCAGCTCACTTATCACAAGTGTTGTTATATATTTATCTGTTGTCTTTTGGCTTCATGTCTGTATTTCCCAGAAGAAGTCAGGGGGAGAATATGGAGGCCATACCTATTTTGTACATCAAGATAGCACCAGCATTTCATATTGCACTAAGGGATGAATTAATATTTGCTGAATGAATCACCCATCCTTTGCCACTGCTGATAAAAGACAAGGCTGGCATCTTTCCAGCAGGCTGGAGTCTGAGAACACTGTCCCCCTGCAACCTGAACTGAGGTTCTGTGATGGACCAAATGTTTGTGTTCCTTCAAAATATACATGTTGAAATTCTATCCCCCTGATGTGATGGCGTGAGGAAGTGGGGACTTTGAAAGTGATTAGGCTATGAGGCTGGAGCCCTAATGAATGGGGCTGGTACCTTATAAGGGGGACCCTAAAGAGCTCCCTCCTCTCTCTCTGCCTTGTGAAGACACAGTACGAAGAGGGCAATGTGCAGTCCAGAGCAGGGCTCACTCTAGAACCCACCTGTGCTGGTGCCCTAATCTCAGACTTCCAGCTAACAGAAATGGGAAAAGCAAATTTCCTGTTCACAAGCCATCTACTTTGTGGCATTTTGTTATAGCATTTTGAAGATATCTTTTTAATAACTCCACACAGGACTGCTCACAGGATGTAAATGACACTCTCTAGACAGTGCAATGGTTTTAAAAAGCAAAAGGAGAGGTGAAGAGGGAGCAGGGGGAAAGTTGCCAGAGGACAATGTTCTGATTTCCAGGTTGTTAAAGAAACCTCAGAACTTCAAGCCAGTGTGGGCTGGTGCTAGATCCTCATCTCAGACCGGTTTTCTTGTCCCCTAAGGAGGACTATTCAGTCACTCTTCCCAAATTTTGGCTAACTCTACGTTGTCCACATTCATATGTCCCCACCCCCAATACACCCAGTTATTTGGTCCACACTTAACTGTGATCAAGTAAAGTCCCTTTCCTGAGAATGCCCAGTGGGAACTGAGAGACATTCAATCCCTCACTTATGAAGTGGGTGACTGTTATGAATAAGAAAAACAGATTTATCTGTAGATTTAAAAAAATAGTCAAACAGATGTGAAGGGAGGGCCCAGCACAGAGATGGGGCGTGAACTCCAGGACTCCTGTCCCTCCCTACAGTTCTCTTCTGAAGTCTAGCTACATTCCCCTCCCCACTGGGTGTTATGAGAAACCCATTTTGATTAGGCAAGCTACCTGCTGAAAAAAGAATTTTCGGTGAGTATACTGATTCCGCACAGATTATTCTTTTTAATTCTCCTAGTATTGCAACAGGGGAAGTATTATAGCCCCCATTTTATAGATGCTTTTTACTTACCAGGAATAGATCCTGTGTAGAGGGTTAGGAAGACTTGCCTTCTAGTCTTAATTTTACCTTAGCTACATCATGGGAAAGCAGATTAGCTTCTTTTGTCCTGAGGCTTTCTCAGATTAATTTCTTTTGGCCTGAGACTTTTTCAAGAAGCAATTTTGGACTGGTGGAAAGGGTCAAGGAAGTGGTTAAGCAAGAATCCTGTTTGCAATTTATGAAATCAATGATCATGGTCTAGAAGATTGTGAATGGGCAGGAGTTGTAATAAGCCTAGCCTCAGTCTCCTCACTGCGGCCTATAGGAATTGGATCACATAGTATCTAAGATGCTTCTAGCTCTAACAATTCAATAGATTATTTTCTGGCTTCAATTACCAAGAGGTTTACTTCAATCATGAAAGAACTAAAAATGGCTAATAAATTTGGTGGGACATTTGAACAACACAGTAATAGACCTACTTGTATCTGCAATAATTCTTTTTGGCTCTGAAAACCTTTGAAAAATTTCCCTTTTATTATGACTACATGGATCATTACTTGGCAAAGAAATTTCCTCTAATATTGATCTATGAACATAAAGGATTATGTGCCCAGATAAAAGGATATAAAAATAAAATCTATTAACTTATTGACAGTAAAAGTCAGGGCTGAATTTTCATGAAAATGAATCAACAAAAGCTACCATCGAAACTGGGTCAACTGAGAAAATACAAGTTTAAATGATTAACCCTAAGTCAATGATTTTCAAATTGAGGTTTCCTAGTTTTGGAAACATTCAAGAAAATTAAGAGTCTCTTAAAATTGTTTAAAGGGGAAAATTGATTCCCAAATCTACTGTCTATTGTCAGCTCACTGAAAGGTGTGACCTTGATTGCCATCTTCACCAGGTTACCAAGGCACCACATCCTTATGCTTTCCAGGATTCCTTGAGTGAAGGAAATTCCAGCAGACTGAGAACCTGTAACTTCACCACATTGATGGGGATACTCATAAACAGAGCCTAGAAGCACTGAGATTCTCACTGAAGGTCTAAATTGAAAACCCACAAAAATAGCCTGAGGATGGTAAGTGGTATACCTGTTGTACTGATAAACACTTTCCAAAATTCACCAAACTTAGAGTCAAGTGAATTCAGAATCTACCTATGATTTTCAAGCAATCAAAAATTGAGAAAAATCAGGTCTATTCATAGAATAGTTGCTCACATGTCAGATGTTCAATAACTAATATTAAATGAATAAATTGGCTCTACATATTTGTACAACTATCAGTTTTTGAGGGTTTTTTTTTTTTGTGTTAAAACTTAGTGGGTTTTTTTGAGCATTTTAAATTTTATTTTTATATTCCCCATACAATAGCAACCCCCTTATTTTGACCTCAATCCCTCCTTTCCCCTCCCCCCAACCCCCATAGTGTGTCTCTGGCTCATAGTTGTTTGTTGATTTTGATTTTTTCTTTCTTACAGTTATTCTTTTTCCTGGTCCCTTGTTTAGGTTTTCTAGATTCTTGCTATGAGTGAGACCATCCAGTATTTTTCTTTTTCTTTCTGGCTTATTTCGCTGAGCATGATCCCTTCCAGATCCATCCATGTTGCTGCAAATTGCATGTGTTTATCTTTTTTGAATGCTGAGTAATAGTCTGTGGTGTATATGTACCACATCTTCTTGATCCAGTCATCTATTTTTGGGCATTTGGGTTGTTTCCAAAGCTTAGCTATTGTAAATAGTGTGGCTACAAACATGGGGGTGCAGGTGCTCTTTGGAATTGATGTTTCTGTGTCCTTTGGGTAAATACCTAGGAGTGGAAATGCTGGATCATATGGAAGCTCTATCTTTAGTAGGTTGAGGAATCTCCACACAGCTTTCCATAGTGGTTGGACCAGTTTGCACTCCCACCAGCAGTGCAGGAGAGTTCCTTTTACTCCACATCCTTGCCAACATATGTTGTTGCTAGTTTTTTTAATATGTGCCATTCTCACTGGTGTGAGATGGTATCTCATTGTAGTTTTGATTTGCATTTCCCTGATGACAAGTGATGTTGAACATTTTTTCATATGCCTGTTGGCCATTTGTATTTCCTCTTCAGAGAAGTTTCTTTTTAGCTCTTCTGCCCATTTTTTTACTGGATTATTTTCTTTGTTTTTATTGAGTCTCATCAGCTTTTTGTAGAATTTTTGTGATCAGTCCTTTATCATTAGTGTTGGGTGCAAAAATGTTCTCCCAGTTGGTGGGGTTTCTCTTTGTTTTGGTTATTGTCTCTTTTGCTGTGCAGAAGCTCTTTAATTTGATGTAGTCCCAGGTGTTTATCTTTGCCTTCACTATCACTGCTGTGGGTGATGTGTCTATAAAGATGTCTTTGAGGTGCATGTCATGTAGTGTTTCACCTATATTTCCTTCTACATATTTTATGGTTTCAGGTCTTATGTCTAGTTCTTTAATCCATTTTGAGTTGGTTTTTGTGCATGGTGTGAGGTAGTAGTCAAGTTTCATTCTTTTGCATGTAGCAACCCAGTTTTCCCAGCACCATTTATTGAATAAACTTTCTTTGCTCCAGTGCATATTCTTTGCTCCTTTGTCAAAGATTAGTTGACCATAAATCTGTGGGTTTATTTCTGGGTGTTCTATTCGGTTCCATTGGTCCGTGTGTCTGTTCTGGCTCCAGTACCATGCAGTTTTGATTATTATGGCTTTGTAGTATAGTTCGAAATCTGGGAGAGTGATGCCTCCATTCTCTTCTTTTTTTTTTTCAGGAGGGTTTTGGCTATTCGGGGTTTTTTGTGGCTCCATATGCATTTCATCAATATTTTTTCTATTTCTTTGAATAATGACATTGATATTTTCATTGGAATAGCATTGAATCTGTAGATTGCTTTTGGTGGGATGGCCATTTTGATAATGTTAATTCTTCCGATCCATGAGCAGGGGATGTCTTTCCATTTCTTTATGTCTTCTTCTATTTCTTTTAACAATGTTTTATAGTTTTCTTTTTATAGGTCCTTTACTTCTTTTGTTAGGTTTATTCCCAAGTATTTGATTTTTTTGTTTCAATAAAAGGAATGGTTTTATTGATTTCTTCTTCTTCATATTTATTGTTTGTGTATAGGAAGGCTACTGATTTTTGTGCGTTGATTTTGTATCCTGCCACTTTACTAACTGATTGATTAGTTTAATTAGTTTTTCTGTGGAGTTTTTGGGGTTCTCTATGTATATTATCCTATCATCCACAAATAGTGATAGTTTGACTTCTTCCCTGCCTATTTGGATTCCTTGTATGTCTTTGTCTTGTCTTATTGCTCTGGCTAGGACTTCCAGTATTATGTTGAAAAGCAGTCATGAGAGTGGACATCCTTGTCTTGTTCCAGATCTTAATAGGAATGCTTTCAGCTTTTCACCATTGAGAATGATATTGGCTGTGGGCTTGTCACAGATGGCCTTTATGATGTTGAGGTATGTTCCTTGTATCCTGAGAATTTCAAGGGCCTTTATCATAAATGGGTGTTGCACTTTGTCGAATGCTTTCTCAGCATCTATGGATATTATCATATGGTTTTTATATTTCTTTTTTTAAAGATTTATCTATTTATTTATTTATTTATTATTTGTTTGTTTGTTTGTTTATTTATAAAAGCACTGGGTAAAGTCAGAAGCGAGGGAGGGTGGGAGAATCCACCAGAGCCAGAGCAGGGAACAGAAACAGGCAGAAGGACCAAAATACACTGCTGAGGGGAGCAGCGGGTGGCAGGAGAGGTCTGCGTGCCATGTGGGATCCTCACCTGTTGGCTGGGGATCAAATCAGCACTGCAGAGGCTGTGGGCAGCCTCACAGCCCAGCGCTCAACCACTGCGCCACTGGGGAGACCCTTTATATTTCTTTTTGTTGATGTGCTGGATTACATTGATTGATTTTCAGATGTTGAACCATCCTTGTGTCTCTGGAATAAGCCCTACTTGGTCGTGGTGAATTATCTTATGGATGCATTGTTGGATTCTGTTGGCAAGGATTTTGTTGAGGATTTTTGCATTAGTGTTCATTAGGGAGATTGGCCTGTAATTTTCTTTTTTTGTGCCGTATTTGTTGGGTTTTGGTATTAGTGTAATGTTGGGTTCATAGAACGTATTTGGTAGTATTCCTTCTTTTTCAATTTTTTGAAAGACTTTGTGTAGGACAGGCACTAATTCACTGCTGAACGTTTGGTAGAATTCATTTGTGAAGCTGTCTGGACCTGGGCTTTTGTTTTTGGGGAGTGCTTTGATTACTGCTTCAATTTCACTCCTTGTAATTGGTCTGTTTAGTTGTTCTATTTCTTCTTTGTCCAGCTTTGGATGATTATATCATTCTAGGAATTTGTCCATCTCTTCTAGGTTGTTAAATTTGTTTGTGTATAAGTGTTCATAGTAATCTCTTATTATTCCTTTGATTTCTACTGAGTCTGTTGTGATTTCTCCACTTTCATTTATAATCCTGTTTATATGTGTTTTCTCCTGTTTTTTCTTTGTGAGCCTTGCTAGAGGTTTGTCTATTTTGTTTATTTTTTCAAAGAACCAACTTTTGGTTTCTTGAGTTTCTTTTTATATGTTTATGCTTCATTACACATAAGAGGACATATTCTTTATCTTGCATTGTCTATGTTAATCTGTCACCTCAGTTTGATGTACACACTTTGCTCAGTCTTTCTAGAGTAAATTCTAGTCTTCAGAGGCTCATCTTCTGATCTTTAATGACCTTATTACCTGAAGTTTGAATGAACATGAGGAAATCTTGATTTACTTGGCCACATGAGTACTTTATTTTTCTCAATCCTGCCCCATAGAGATAGACACATATAGACATAAACACTTAAATTTTACTTGCCTTTGTAGAGCATAGTACAAGCCTGAACTTCCCCCCTCCCCTGCTCCACGCACCAGTGACACCATGGCCCTCTCTCTCCGTGGTGGTGCCATTCGTCTTCATTAGGTCTCCAGGTCATTGGCCTTCATTAGCCTACTGTGGCCTCTCATTTGATTTGCATTGCAGGCTCCCCATATAGGTAATGATTCCAATTTTGAAAATATCCAGAGGTTACAGCAAAGAACCTGGACCAGAAAGAAAGATGCAGACAGAAATGACAGGCACGGTGCTAACTCCCTCACCCTTGCCCCATGGGCATCTTCTGGAGAAGACAGGCTACAGGCTGCTTGGGACTGTGGAGCTGGGAGGCTTGTTCTAGAATGGTTTTTCTTCAATAAATGGGCATTCTTTATTGTCTTGTAGGGATCCCACATAGTTACCATCACAGAAAACTTGACAAGGAGAATCAGAACTGAAAGGTTGTGCAAGGTAAAGAAAAGAAGAGCCAGGCCAAGCTGTCTCAAAGGCAGGGGAAATTTATTGTGCCCCTGTATGAAGTTCACAGACCCAAGGTGGGAGTCGGTAAATCCGTGCCCATTGTCAGGGAAAGGCAGGTTTTTATGGGGTAGGGAGAGGGAAACAGGTCTTGCAGGTAGGGGAACTGATTTGAGGAGGAACAGAATTGTTTCCTGATGGTATTAGCAGGCCCTCATTCTTGTCTCTAGGTGGGCTTCCTCATTCTCACCCCTAGGTGGGCTTCCTTATTCTGGCCCCTATGTGGGCTTCCTCTTTCTGGCCTCCTGGATCTTTCAAGAACCTTAGCCTGAATCCACCAAATGTTTTTAAAAGGCATCAGCTCCTCTCCTGTCTGTCTCCTTACATATTGGACACCACTATAACTGTGGAACCTGTTGTTAACCTGAGCAACTTGACCCTTCCTGTCTTGCCTCAAGATTGTTTCATGTGATGATTTTGGGACCTAGATATCTCTTCTCTCAGCTGGTTAATCCCTACTTATCTTTCAGGTCTACCTCTCTGTGCCCTCCAGTCTAAATTAGCCCTCTCTAATTCTCTTTTAGTATTCTGATCTCATCACTCTTAATATCCACAAACAAATTACATATTTAATTGGTTGTCTTTTGGTTTATGTCTATCTTCTCTGTCTCTCTTCTCACCCTAAGAATTTAGAGCAAATGTATGGACTTGATGTTTGTGTCTTCCCCAAATTCTTATGTAAAGCCCTAGTTCCCAACATGATGGTATTTTGAGGTGAGGCTTTTGGGGGTAATTACTTTTGGATGATGTCATAGGTGCAGCTCTCACATGATGGGATTTGTGTCCCTATAAGAGATGAAGAGACCAGGGTTCTCTTTCTGTGTCTGCCACATGAGGACACAGCAAGAAGGTAGTTGTCTACAAGCCAGGAAGGGGGTCTGCAGAAGCTGACAATGTGGATCTTGGACTTCCAGCTTCCAGAACTATGAGATATAAATATTTGCCTGTTAAACATCCATTCAATGACAGTCTCATTATAGCAACCATTATCTGCAAACTAAGATAAGAGACTCTGGAGACAATATCTATTTTGTTCTGTAGACCTAGCATCTCATACCATACAGTGAGCAGGTACTTAGTTTGTATTGTTGTGTAAATGACTGTTCCTTTACCACTACTGATAAAGGAAAAGGCTGTCCTCTCTCCTGTGGGCCAGAGTACAAGCACTTTCTGCCCTGCATGCACTGGCTCACAGCAGGTAAGTGATACCCTCTGGGCATAAGGGCAATAACATGGAAAAGAAGAGGTGGGAAGGGCATCAGAATAGAACATAAACAGGATTGTGATGTTCTAGTAGCTCCCCTCACTGCCAGTTTCTGAGAAAGCAGTGAATATAATGAGAAAGAATTGAGGATTAAAACACCACATAATAAACAAAGGACAAAATCATAATGCCAATGACTCCCATTCTCCAGCATTTTAGCTACTACAGTCAATAAAAACCAGCTGTGAAAACATTTCTGGTCCTAAGAAAACTATGTGAAATAACACATTGGAATGATCTGAAGACTGATATTTGCTAATAACAAATTTGGGGTGTTTAGAAGTAAATTTCAAAGCCATTTGTATTAGAAATTATTTCAGCTGCAAATAACAGTATAACCACAGTGTGTGGGTATAGTCATTTAATTATTTCATGGAACAGAAAGTTTAGTGAGTGGGGCCAACATGGGACAAAAGCGAGAGTCTGATGGGACCCAGCCTCTCCCCATCTTTCTGCTTTGCTTTCTTAGTGTATGTTTAGAACAAATCCAGTCTTTTCCTATGTGTCCCCTTTACTTTACACAACTACCATACTCATAACACTGTGTTACCAGATGTGTAGGTTTTCCCCACATCTCAATTCCCCAATATATGCTGGGTGTCCTATAATTTAACTCAAACTGACATTATCTACCTGGAGAGCATCTGATTAAGGGATCATTCTGACAAGACTGCCCTCCACCCCCAATGGCAGTAATAGGTCCCCAGGTTACCCAGTTTCTGTCCAGTTTGGCTACAAATCAGAGGTTCCCATGATTTCCTCCTCCTTGGATTCTATTGTTGACCAGAATAGCTCATGGAACTCAGAGGAACACCTAAGTTTTCTAGGTTATTATACAATGAAAGATATAATAGAGGACACAGAAGAAGATCCAGATGAGGAGGTAGACAGGTGCCAAGGGCACCCTATACATCTGAGGTGTGTGGTTGTATTCATGATCATGGAAACTCTCCAAATTCTTTCTGGTGAGCAGTCCCTATCCAGGAGCCCACCAGAAGTCACCTCATTGGAATAAGACATTGTGATCACCAGGAAATTCCAAGGAATTTAGGAGCTCTGTGCAGGAAGCAGGGCAGACACCTATACATATTTCTGTCATCTCACCATAGGTCAGTAATGGCTCCCTTCATGGTGGTAAGATGGTGGCCTTGGATCCAAGAATTTGTCCTCACAGAATGTTATCCCAGGTGCAAAGGGCAAGCGTGTGGAGGAACACCCTTTCTCCTGCTGTTCTCTCTTCCATCAGACAGGAAAACGTTCCCAGGAGTTTGTCTCAGGTCTCACTGGCCAGTTAGGTCACATGCCCACCTGGAGGCAGATCTCTCGAAAAAAGGAACAGAATTGCACCGCTGACCTAGACCAGTCAACAGCCATCCTCTAGGGATAGGCCCATTGCCCTCCATGTGGAATTGGGCTCTGCTAATACAGAAGGGGAGAGTGGGTATTGGGCAAGTAACCAACATTGTTTACACATAAATATTCACTGTTATTTATTTTCAACTGTGCTAATACATAAATAGGTATAGCTCAATTCAAAATAAGGTAAGCTTTATGTTCAGATCTGAGATGCTTATCAGACCATCTTCTTATCAAGTAGACCGGAATAGTTTTAGTTCCAACATATACAATCACCCTAAGTTTATCTGATTTCATGTTAAAAAAAAAAAAGCATTAAATTTTGTATCTCTGGGAAGATTCCAATGTGATAATCATCCATTAAAATTTACATAATGAGTAGCTGCAATGTCCCTGGTGCAGTGGTTTAACACTATAACTAATATGTGGTCTTCCTTTGAATAACTACAGTTGGGCCGGTTAACTATTATTATAGGTACAAGCACATGGAGTAAGGGGATGTTCCTTGGGATAGCCTGATCTGGGAATCAGAGAGAACTTTTGGAGGTTGTGACATTTAAAGAGAGACCTGGGGAACACCTGGAGATAGCAATGAGGAGTGGGTTGAGCAGTAGGTTATGTGAGGAGGTGTAGATAAAGGAGTATTCCAAGCAGAGACTTGAAGGTGTGAGTGCTCAGGCAAATTTTGAAAAAGAAAAAAAAAGTAATTCAGTATGGCTAAAAGAAAGCAATTGGTAGTGTGAAAAAAGAGCTAAACTGGGGTCATATCATGAATTCAGATTCTATCTCAAAAATCTAGCTGCAGTGTGGAAGTAGATCAGAGAGGGTTAGAGGTAGATGCATTGTGGGCCCCACTGCTGACGGCTCCCCACACCCTCATGCTTCACCCTCATGCTGAGTGTGTCTTTCCACCTCTCAACTTTGGACCAGGTAATTTGACTTGGTTTGGCCAATGGCATGTGTCTAGAAGTGACAGTGTTCTAGTTCTGAGCCTAGGCTTTAAGGGGCCTTGGGTATTTCCACTTGCACTCTTGTACCTCTGCCTTTGCCATGATAAGAACAAATCTGCCAATGCTCTAAACCCAAAGTGAAGATGGGAGACAAATGGAGCAGAGCCATCCCAGCTGCTACAGCCAGAAGCGCAGCCAGCCCAGCTGCCCCACAAACTCATAACAGAGAAATAAATGTTTTTGTTGCTTTGGGATGTTCAGATTCCTCAGTATGGAACAACATGCTAGGAGTTGGGTAGGCTCTATCTAGGGGACAATAATGAGGGGGGAGATGGAGAATAACAGAGAAGTTATAAAGATACTTCTAAGATAAAATTGTCATGATGTAGGAGCTTGTAGAGAGAAGTTAGAATGATTCCTGGGGTTTTCTTGAGAGTAACTATTCACTGAGGTGGGAAACTTGAGGGGAAGATGATGTGTTATGTTGAATTTGATGTGAGATTCCCAAGGGGAAAAGTCCAGTAGGCACGAGTCTAGACTTAGGCCAAGGCCCAGCGGGGCCATAAGTGAATATACAGGTGAATGCTGAAGGTATGGTTCTAGAAGAGAGCCAAGAGCAAGAGTGTGGAAGACAGCTCTGGAGATGCCAATATTCAAGGGCAAAAGAACAAAAATTTTCAAAGAGCAGCCAAGTGAAGGAGAAACTCTAAGGAGGGAGAGTGCTAGGAGCTGAGGATAAGAGGCTCTGAAAAGAGGTTGTGGTCAGTTGAGCAAAAACAGCTTAAAGAGGCAAGGAATCGATCAAGAACCACGAGGAGTTTACTTAATATTAATACAAATAAAGAAAAGAGATTTTTGCCCAGGAAATGTTATACAAGCCCACAGTAGATGAGTCAACAGAGCTCTAACCAGAAGTTCGGACACCAAGATTTACTGAGATTTTTAGAAATGAAAATAGCAAGGTCCAGGGCATTTTGAGTCACGTCCCTTCCCAGTCCCTCTGGGTGAGCAGTGCCTTTCCTGCAGCAGTGCCTTTTCCTGTGTCATTCAGGCCACTCAATCCGGAGGCCTCGGCAACCCTGACAAGTCTATGAGAAGCAATGTGTGTCAGGCACCAGGAGTAGCCATGGTCCCTCAGACTCAATTCCCATCCATCTGGGAACTTTCTGAATGCCAGGGAGGTCTCTGCTGAATCCAGTCTGGCTTCTACCGTCAGGACCCAGGATGGCACAGGTGCCTACAGCGCACTGGGTATTTTCTATTTGCATTCAGAGCATGAGCTCTGCAGATCAGCTGTGGGTTGAAAAGTTGAAATATCAATACATTTTCCACAGTAGGTAGGGAGGCGGGAGAGGGTGTACTGGAGGGAATGTAGGAATGTGGGGAGTCAAATGCTTGCTGAATCAAATACACACACACAGGGCCTCGCAGCCCAGCACAGTACTTGCTGGCGTTCACCAAGAATGGCCATATTTATGATATCAGGGACTGCTCAGGTTGGGGATGCCAGCTACTTGAAGTTTGTTTTCCTCTTCAATTGAAACTGACATTTCCCCATGATTGGATTACTTTGAAATCAAGAAATTGCAGCTCAGATAGTTCATAAATTTATTTCTGTTCCACCTTGTAGCATTTATTACAAAGACTGATCAGCCAGAGAATATGAGCTTTCTGCTTTTATTTCCTGTTTTATTGCAGTCACCTTTTAAGATGGGATGGTGTAGTTAGCAGAGTGGGGGTAGCTCACAGCTCTCATTGTCTTCCTATATTGCCTAACTCCATCCAGAACTCAGAGGAAGATTCTGGGAAAACATGTCAAGTGTCCTGGGAGAGGAAGCTGCTGAGGGCTGAAATCCCACATCATATTGGAGACAGACCCAGAAGAATTAGAGTGAGGCAGCCATTCTCTCCATTCTCTCCACCTCCTCCCCCTGCAGCCATTCTTAGCTACAGGTAGAAAGGGCCCTGGGTCTGAGGGAAGAGATTATAAACCCAAGTGTCCTGGAGAGGCATTCTGGGACTATCGGGGGTCAAAGGTCATGATCCCATACATGTGCGAACTGGGTATGTATGAGAGAAGGAGGAGATAGTGAATTGTCCCTGAACTCCAGAAGCCCCCATCTTTGTGGGCTCACTGAGCTGAAATCCAGGATAGGACAGTCCCTGTGTGCTCAGAAAGCACTATGGAGAGCTTCCTGGAAGAAGCAGAGGCTTCTGCTTGCAAGACCCCTTTGATGTGCCTTCGAAGTTGTTAGGTCCAGATAAATGAAACAGGAAGGGAGGCAGGAGTGCAGGCCAGAAACCAATTCCAAAAATAATTGTGCATTTGACAGTGTTGCAGGATGGTGCTGAACACTTCAACTTGATATTCTGGCTCCCACACTTGTCAGCACTGTGACCTTTATTTGCCTCAGTTTCCTTACTTGTTAAAGGGAGGGGGCAAAAAAAAAAAATGGATTCTTACCTTATAGGGTTGCTGAAAGGACTAAATGGCAAAATCCATGTAAAGTCTAAGGTCTGGGCTTGCCCACCAGGAGCTCCCACCAGGAGATCTCTGTAAATGCAGGTCAGCTAAGGGGCAGGATCCGGCCTTCTGTGTCTCTCTTGAGGGGTGAGGAGGGTGAGGGACACTCAGGGCCTTCCTTTGTTTCGTGGGTGCTGTTCACATAAGAGAGAGTGTTGACCAGTCATAATCCACCGAAAAATTAATGGACAATGTATTTTAAGCATAAGATCATATCTTATTTGGGGTTTAAACACCAACTGTTTGGTGGAATAAATGGCAAGGAGCTCCTTGGTGGAATAAATGGCAAGGAGCACAATCTACCTTTCCTAACTGGGAAAATGAAATCTCAAACTGATTAAATAACTTGCTCCAAATCCCACAGTGAGATTATTGAAGAGCAGGGGCCTGAACTCTGATCTATAAACTATAGGCCCAGGCCTCCCAATAAATCACATTGCTCTCTGTCACCTACTACCCAGCAGGACCTGCCTTCCTCTGGTGCTCATTTGGTCCTGCAAGATGGAATGTTTCCATCTAGCAAGCCAGGTTCAAAAACATAAGGTGTCACCTCAGGTATTTTCTTGGATGTTTGATTTTAATATCAAAGCTAGTTCTGACCATAAGGAGAAAATACTAGGGGCCAATTCCCTCGGGTTTCTCTGACAGCAGAGAAGGGAGGGCTGAGGGCCAAATTAGCTCTTGAGGGTCGGCAGAAGGGAACCGGGGCACAGATAACTTTTATTGGAGTGAGTGGAGTGGAAACTTGACTTCTTGTAACTCTGCTGGACTGTTCATCCAAAGGAAAATTGTGGCTTACATTCACAGAAAATCAGTAGCTGGAATTATTAACAACAGCAAAAGGAGCTGTTTGTGCAGCAAATAATTTGGGGTAATGCTTTGTAATTGATAGGTATTTCTATTATTTAAACACTAATTAATTCATGTACTAAGCCATGTATTGACTTTACTTTTGGGGTTATGGCAGCCCTCCTAGCTTAAAATCATTTCTATTGTTTTCTTAAGATATTAAAAATGCACATTTTATTTATACTATTTGTGAGAGCTTATAGGATGACACCTTCTGAGAGCACTTATGGCCAGTTTATGCAAAAGCCATCACACATAAGCTCTGGTCCTTGCAACAAGCCAGCCTGATGCTTTTCTTACCAGTAGAATTCCCAGAAAATCCCTGTAAATTTGTCCGCATAGTCTCCCTCTATTGGCTTCATTTGGTCCATCTGCATATCGAGATGACATATTGTCATCTGTGAATGCAGTTGCCATTTTACAGCAATGACTTGGCAGTTTCTGTTTTTCTACAGACAAGTCACATGGGCATGTCCCCTTCTCTCTGGGCCTGCAAAAAGAGGGACATCACAATGATAATCCTTAGAAGTTCTCAGATCACTGTATTTGAATGAATTAACTGAATCGGTGGATAAGCTTTCTTGCAGGTGTGTTGAAGTTCTGACAGCTGGAAGGAGAAAAAACACAAGAAGAGCAATGGGCCAGTGTTGCACGAAGATTCACTGCCAATGGACAGGAACTGTCTGTTCCTGTTTAGTATCTTTGCAGCTTCCTGAGGGCTGAGTTTCACTATTTGACTCCTACTATCCCTTAAAACAACAGGCTGCACATAAAGTAAAATCTATTGTATCTCAGCTCAGGCTCTGGGCTGATGTTTTATGAGATATTCCGGAACATTTTTCCAAGTTTATTTACAAAATGGGAGTCTTTGCATTCCATTTATTGAGCATATTAATTTTGTTTTTGTCTCAGGAAGACAAGAGAAGGCATTTATAAGCTGTCAGCCCTCACCTCACAAGGTCAGAGCTGAAAGCCCCATGTAGAAAAGATCAACCCCAGAATGAAAATAGTTTGCGTTGCTACTGGTGGCTCATGGCTGCGCAAGCCAGTTGGTCTCAGCAATCTATTGATAGATAGAATAAGATGGTGGAATAACATTCCTTTTATTTTCATTAGTTTTATTGTGTTCCCTGATTTCCTATCAATGTCTTAGCTCCACCCATCTAGCTTGCAAATGTAAGAGGCATTTGCACTGAACTGAAATTTGGTACATGGTGTTCTTAGACCTGCAAGCACCTCCTTTTTCATCTTGTATTTACTGTGTTGAGCACTTTTCTAAATCACAGCTAGAAAACTTAAGTTCTTGGCACAGGAAGTCTTGTCTGCCTGGTTGAATCCCACAAGCTCCATGGTGTTCCTATCACCCCACTGAGCAGATCTAAAGTCAGGCCCCAAACTGTTCCCTACTCCATTTGCCCAGCCTTTAATAAGTTGCTGTGAGCCTTGTCAACCTGTCTTTAGGCTCAACCACCCGTCACACCTCATGGGACATGACACAATATTTGGAAGAAGCAGACATAGTTAGATTTTTAAGTAAGAAAATTGTTAGAGAACCAAAGGCTACCTACAAATTGACTTTGGACTTTCCTTCTGGTAGAATTCATTAAGAAATTATATGGGTTTGGGCCTCCCTGGTGGCGCAGGCAGTTGAGCGCAGCACTGTGAAGATGTCCAGTCTCTGCAGTGCCGGTTTGATCCCTGCTGGCCTCGGAGGAACCCACATGGCGAGCGTATCTCTCCTGTCTCGCCTGCTGCTCCCCTCAGCAGTGTATTTCATCAGTCTGCCTGTTCTGTTCCCCGCTCTGTCTCTGGTGAATCCTCTCACCCTCCTGCGCATCTGGCCTGTACCTCGACTCTTATATAAATAAAATAAATCTTAAGAAAAAAAAGAAATTATATGGGTTAAAGCAATTAAATTAAAAAATATTGATAAGGGATATGCCCTAGATATTAAGGTGAAATAACTATTTTCACACAAGTCAAAATATAGTCATATCAAGAAGAGATAATGAAGATATACTCATATTTATAATTGATCTATAATAAAGAATTATACATTCAATGAATGGATTTGGGGAAATTTAGTGCTTGAGGCAAAAAAGAATTCCCTCGGATAATCCTCCCACAGCATTTTACAAAACAGTTTTCAAATGAATGAGATGGATAAGAGTTATATGCACAATATGAAATATAAAAAATTGTAAAAAAAGATTTTTACCCAACATCTAGATGACGAAGGACTTTTTCAACATAAAGCAGAGGGGAAGATTAAACAGTTGACTAAATAAAAATTTAAACATCTGTAAAACAAAAATCAATGTTCATACAAAGACAAACTAGGGGGAAAAAAATGGCTTTCAGGACAGAACATTGGGAAGAAGCAGTGACAGAGATAATGGCTTTTAAAGCTGCAAGAATTTCTACATTAAAAACAGAGCAACTAAATACCAAAGAATTTAACATCTGACAACAACGTTCACCATAAGGTTAAATGATGAGGTATTTCCACGCTCCACCCCGTACAAGTAAAAAAGGCAAACCACTAATCTGCCAGGTACCAGCATATAAGCCAGAGGAAGCTGAGTGAGGGAGGAGAAACTTGACAGAGGCCCCACGGGCCAACTGGAGAACAGCAGTTGAATCTAGGAGTGGGGGCTCACTAGGAGTGGGGGGGCTCAAGGGAGTCTGTGATGAAGTCTTAAATGGTCCCAAACAGTCTTTGTTCTACCAGCTCTCTGGGTAAGTTCTCCATAATCATAGATGTTATAGTTTTTGTATTGTTATTCTGAGGCTGTTATGTACATAAGACAGGATAAGGGCAAATGAGCCATTTCAGATTATTCTCTCATCTCCCATATTATCAAGAACCCTGATTTTTCCCATGGAAGAAAGGAGACACAAATGCACCATAGATGAAGTTAAGTAAGTAAAAGCCTTATATTCCTGAAATTAAATTGGAAGTATCAATATGAATTCATGGGATGTGTTCCGTTCTGCTAGAATATGAGGTATCCCCAATATTGCCACATTGTGCAAAATGACACCAGACTTGTGGTAAAAAAAAAAAAAAAAACAACTCAGAAACTTCAGTGACAAACTTTAAAAAAGGATAGAAATTTAGTAAGAATGGTAGCACACTTCTACTTGTTAAATGGTTAAGAAATACATACATACTGGGCCTTCCTGGTGGCACAGGGGGTTGAGCACAGTGCTGTGAGTCTGTACGTGGCCTCTGCGGTGTGGGTTTGATTCTGGCCAGCCAGGGAGATGCCCACATGGCATGGTAGACCTCTCCTGCCTCTCCCCCTGCTCCCATCAGCAGTGTTTTCAGTCGTCTGCCTGTTCTGCTCCCACTCTGTCTCTGGTGAAATCTCATACCCTCCCGTGCCTCTGGCCTGTACCCCGTTCTTGTATAAATAAATAATTTTTTTAAAAAAAGAAATACATATATACTATAATGAGCATGTCACTTAGCCTAGAACTAACTCGTTTGTGGAAGTGGGAAATTGTAAACCAGCCGTTGGTGGTTGGCTCATTGTTTTCTGTTGGGCATTGGCATTGAACAACATAATTATTATACAACATCTTTTATAGTCTCAACTCCTGGGTCATGTTCTCTGCCTATGGAAAGGAGGCCCTTTGAGGCAAGCATTTATAATCGACATCTGTTTTATCACAACTGAAAATGTCATGCAATACTCAGCCTCCTTTCTTCAGTTAACTTCCATGTCATTGCTGGAAATTCTCATCTGTACCTCCTGCTTTACCTGACAGCTAAAAACTCTAGAATTGTAATGATATTTGAAACCTCCAAATCAGCCACTCATAGCAGTAAAGGTGTCACTTCTATGTGATTTGGCAATGTCTGTTTAAGATCTTTGTATGCAGATGGTGCTCTCTCTCTGATTGTGAAAAAGAATGTTCCTGATGTTTTGCTGGTTGTGCATTTCTACATGGCTGTGCTCATGGGGTGTAGTTTTCTGCTTTTGCTTATGATTCTCCTCTATAGAAACACAGGTAGCTAAAATAAAAATTTGTATTAAGCTCAAATTGCTCCTTAACATGTTTGAACAAATTTAAGTTTTTGAAACAAAAGGTGGTGTAACTGGCTCTATGTAGATTTTCCTCCATGAACTCTTAGTTCTGTCCACAGAAAGGACTATCAACAATGCCAACGTTGTAGTGAAGTAGCAATAAGCATGCCCGGAAGAGAATCCCACCGAGGAATCGGTGTTTCTTGGAGGGGTGGCGGGTTTCAGGTCAGGGGCAGGGGACCTGAAGATGTACCTGCAGTGTCCTGCCATTCCAGATAGCAGGGAAGGCATCAAAAACAAGGATCATATCAGCAGGACTCAGGAGCCAAATAAAGAAGTTTCCATTGTCAAAGATGGGACAATTGTTGCTTCAATAGGGATAAAATTGTAAGAATGTATTTAAGTTCATCAAATATGTTTAAGTCCATGGGTTCCTGATGATATTTGGGATAAAACAATTGGGCATTTTTGGAAGATGAAAACCAATTATGCATCATCATGAAGACTGATAAATAAAACCAAGGAATCTAACATTTGTCCTTCCCTTTGTAAACTGCATCACTGGGTAACCAGTGATAAAGAAAGGAAACATCTCTTTATGGAAGTATACCAACTAATAAGTGAAAAAGAAATGACAGAATCAGAACCTCACCATTTTGCAACCTCCGGTGAATTAATGGATCCAGGTATTGAACATCGACAGCTGCTAACCTCACAAAAAGGGAGAGACGCAGACATTATGTGCCTCCTGATGAAAAGCACACCACCATCTATAACCTTGCCAAAGGGCTCAAACTTAAGTCTAATCAAGCCTTTGGATCCTGCTACCAATTTGCAGAAAACACAGAGCTTAGAGGAATGTATTGAACAGTTTCTTGAATATGCAATCAGCAAAATCCAGACTGTGGGAAACTTTACAGGTTAAAAGGCTCTGGTTTTTAACAAAATAGATGGATAGATGGATGGATGGACAGATAGATAGATAGATGTTATCTGTCTCTATGCATGAGAGGATTTAGACAGAATTTGTAGGTTAAAAAGATTTAAAAAACATACCACATTTTTTTTTAATTGACAAAGCTAAATTATAACGTTTTAGGGATACTGTTAGTGGTAAACCAAGGAAGTGGTTGGTAAAGACTCAGAATAGTTAATAATTAAGATAATAGAGCCAACAACAGAAACTGTTATTTCCTGTGTAACTGCGAGTGCAAATTGAGTCATGCCACTGGACCCCTCATCTGCCATGTTTGGGGATTCCACATAGGTTTGCCTCTTTAGCCAGATTTGCATCCCCTGCAGCAGGTGCCAGGGGGCCACACCCCCACAGGTTTCTACCCTGGGAAAAGCAGAGCAGCTACTTTATTCCCATCTATCCTCACTAAGATGGTAAATTCAGTGTTTACTTTTTTTTCTCCATCTGTCCAGGAAAATGAAAACAAAAACAAACGCTGGGCCTGTCTGAATCATTTTCCTTACTGGCCCTGCAATAGCCCAGGAGTCCTATTTGGCTGTTTCATGACAAGCCAATTAGATAAAGATTGTTAATCAGAGTAATGAAGGGAGAAGGGACCTGAGGAAAGGGAGGGAGGGACGGGAAGTGGCAGAGGCAGTAATGGAAGACCAAGAGCCCTGGCCCCCCTCCCCGCTCTGATGTTTTATTCAGGCTATTTGCAAATGAGCCCATGGAAACAGCATTAACAATAAATGAGATGCTTTAGAGTGTGGAGAGGAAGGGGAGGGAGCTTTGAGTGCTGTTCCCTGCCAGCCAGGCTCGAAGGTTCCTCATCTTCTCAACCAAGGTGAGCCCTTCTCAGGTGGTTTTACCTGCTCACCCAGCTGGATTCAGACCTTCTAAAGAGGCTCATATGCCATTTAGAAAATAATATGAAGAAATTTCAGAGATTTTCCTACCACACAAGAGCTGACCTGAAAGGCAAAGCCAGCACATCAATACCTGGAGGCTGGAAACTCATTCTTAGTCTCAGCATTCATGTTACCACAACCCAAAAGATGGTAAAGTAATTGCTCTACTTTATTAAAGTAGCTGTGACTTGATTTATGCATTACAATGAACCAAGCACTTTTGTTCGAGCTCTTGTTTGGCTTTACTGAAATGGTGAAAGGAATTTAGAAAGAAATCTAAACCAAAGATTCAAGCCAGGGACATTTATTGTCACGTCTGCTCTGACTGGCCCAACTTTGAGAGCGAGCCTTCACAAAATGCTGACCTTGAATGGTTTGCTGACAGAAGCAGCTATGTGCTGGGTGGAAGAGGCCGGTGTGAAAAGCAGTCATGATCTTGACTGATGTCATTGAGCAGGGATTTTACATCCCCCACACTCCCTCACCTTGACCCAGAAGGCCGAGAGCCCACAAGAGGCCTCCAACTGGCAAAAGGAAAGACCATTAATGTCCCAGACTAACCAACTTGCTTGTAAGACCTTGTCCACCAAGTGGATCCACATTTCTCATGGAACTGCAGTCTTGCGAAGTCAAGCCATTTGAAGCTCTTTTCCATCTCTCAATTCCATCATGAAACACTCAGAAGGCCACCTCTGCCTGTTGGGAAGATGGGATATTAGATCCTATATTCAGATTCTGTCACTTGCTCCTAATGTCAGGGGTACATTGAGTTAAAGTAGTGTAAGACTATGACTTCTGCTGGGGAGGCCATATCCAAGGGGTTTACTGTCAGAATGTTTCTCTCAGTCTTTCTGTGAAAGTGGAGGGCATCTCCTGAGGCTCCTGGGCAATATCATTAGCCTTTGTCCAGTCGACAGATCTCTGGCTAACCAGCCTCATTCTCCTTAAGCAAGGTGGCAATAATGCTCGCACAGGGCCCCATGAGCCTGGTTAGTGAGGTCCCACTGAGGGTCGTTAACTGGGACCACAGCTGCAGCTGAGCATCAGGGTAGCTCACCTGGGGCATCCTGGGGATCTCTGTCACCTCCTCTCTTGACTCCTCCAGGACTGAGAGCTGCTTTTCCTCTGCGAAATCATTGGTGAGCAGGGTCTGGATGTCCCTATGTGGGTTAGTGAATCTCACCATGCCTGTAAATGTCTCCAGATCCTCCTGGAGACCTTTGCAGTGTGACTGTCAATTGCACAAGTCAGAAGTGAAAAAGGGAATGTGGACATCATCAGCCCTAGTTCCCCATTAGGTACCTGCCCTAGGAGACAGTTTCTACCAATGCGGGGGGGGGGGGGGAAGGAGGAGGTGAGTTTGCTGGTATTCATTTCTTCTGAAAATAGTGGCAGGACTAAGACCTGGGGGTGTGGATGGGGAACAGGGGAAGCTGAGGGTCAGGTAAGGAAGGTGAAGTGGGGAGCAGGCAAGGGGAGGTACAGTAGGAACAAGAGTGGCAATGGAGCAGAACCAAACAAGGTAGAGGAGGGGGAAGCAGAAGGGGAAGGGGGCTGACTCCTCTCCCAGCAAGGGAATGTGAAATAAGATAACTGGCTCCTCAACAGGACTGTCAATTTCGGGAAGATACTTCACACACCTTGAAGGTGAAGTTTACACTGCTTCTGCAGGCCATCCTTTTGGCACAGTGCCATGAACATTTGAACATGACATTTAGCCCCATTTCTGTCATTGGCAAAATAAATGCAATTGCTAAATGATATTGTAGTTTAGGGTACCACGAAAGCACTCTTCATCCTTGTCTTCCAATTGATATTCTGGCCATAGTGTTATAGAGAAAGGCAGTTGAGTAGGAGAAACCCTTCCGATGACTAAGATTGTTCCGGAGGAACTTCACCACCTGCTTTCCCACATTGGTGAGCCAATTTCAAACCCGTAGCCAACTACGTAAGTGGCTTTTGCATGTACTTTGTGTCTCTGAGTGAAAGAATAATTTCAACCCGAAAAAGGTCACTGATCTCTACCCCATGTTGCCTACCTCGATAGAAAGGGTTCCTTCACCCCTGGATGTAGGAAGAGGTAAAGAAACTCTTTCTTTTCCCAATAATAATCTTTTAGCCATATGTGGTGCTGGGACTTCCACAGACCTCCCTTACCTTGGTGAGCAGAACAGGCACTACTCCATGCACCTGCGGTTCTCACACCTCTCCTGCTTGAAACTGAAAGTAAATGTAAGCTGAGCCACAGAAACTGGGTCACTTACCTCCCTGGAGGAGCCAAGAACACAAGAGTTCTTGTAGCTGCTGGGGTTACCCAGGGAAGCTGGCAGCTCTGTCCCAGCCTCACAGGGCCAAGTGAGTGGTCTCGAAGAGAGGGAGACCCCTGTCCATTTGTGGTTGACAAATTTGTTAGAGTGCTTATCTAGCTTTATTGATACGATGAGAGCTTTATTGATACGATGAGAAGAATTTAGAGAGAAACCTAACTGAAGATTCAATTTGTGGATGTTGAGTGTGGCTCACACAGGCATAGAGGGGCAGCATCTGCCTTGAGCTAAACTCCTGGCCAGAGAGCAGTGGGGGTCCTGGTTTGACAGGGTTGATCACCAAGGTGGGTTAGCAGGGGATTGGCTGGCCAGCGTTTTTGTGGTTTTTCAGACAAATGAGGGCTGCATTAACTCCACAATGGGAAGGTAACAAACAAGAGCCAGTTTCCAGGAGCCCTGCAACACGTTCACATACATTGTCACATCATTCTCATAATAATCCTGTAGAAACTGAACAGGTTATGCAGGGTCTAAAAATCCTCACTGTAAGGAATGCAGGTTTTTCCAGATTTCTTTCCCTTTGAACAATTTCCTTAAGTCCAAGTTACCCCACCTACTAATTTACCCAGACTTGTATAATCCCCATCCTTCCATTCAACCAAATCAGAAACTCTGGGGGTGAGGCACAGCCACCTGTGTTTAATAAGGTGGTCCTGATGCATGCTGAAGTTTGAGACCCACTGGTATAGAGTTCCCTCTCTAAGCTCTGGCTTGTTTCTTATACTTCATTTAGGCTGCAATTTGGGCTGGCATTTAAGAGATGGAAGGAAGGTCTTGTGTGCTTGGTATTCCTTCTTCCATTTTATTACCCTGGGGATCATTCTGAAAACTCAAGCTTCTGAGCAAAACCTCTCTTGCTTGTAATTTAATCCTTCATTTGCATTGCCAATAATAGTGGGAGGAAAGAAGTTCCAGGAGACCAACTAGCTTTTAAGTGCTTTATTTAATCTGGTCAGAGGCATGCCTGGGAATGGAAAGCCCAGGTTTCTGAGCCCAAGAATAAACAAGAGCATGGAGCCATGAGAAGAGGGGCTGCAGTGGTCATGGACTGGAGGTGCTGCAGGTTTGGACACAACAACAAATACAAGACAGAGTCAGATGGGGGGCGAGTGTTTGCACAGAGAAGAGACAAGTAGATATGACTATCACCCAAACTGAGAATTACTAGCTGTCAGGAAATGATCTAGTCCAACTTCCCCCTCTGGTCAGTCCTGAACCTCCATCTCTCCAGACCAAGGACCTCTATTTCTTCAGTCTTGGGAGGTACCATTCACTGATAGTAAAAGAAAGAGCATGAGAGCATGCATTCAGTCCTGGGGTAAGTCTTTTTGAGATTGTGCACAGTGCCAGGTGTATAAAGGTGCACTGCCACCTCAAGGAGTTAATGTTTTACTGGAAAAGGTGGGTATCAATCTATTAGGTGTATGTTCACAACCTGTGAATATGGCAAAGGACTGTGTAACAGGAAACCTGGCCTAGTCTCAGGTCAGGGAAGTTTCTCCTGGGTTCAGGGGTTATTTGGTTGGGATCCAAAGAATATATGGGGGTTAATTTGGCAAATGGAGATGCTGATGGTGGGGAGAACATCACAGGCAAAGGGAAAGGATATGAAGCGAGATGGAGAATGGAAAGTTTAAGGATTAGAAAGAAGAATCGTGGAAGGAACCCAGGTCACAGGGAAGGGAGGCCTGGCATCAGATGATGCAGGAGTGGTAGGCAGAGGCCAGGTCGTGTAGATTTATTCAGCTTTGGATCTTCATCCTAAAAGCTATGGGGAAGACTTTGAAGGACTTTAAGCAGAAGGCTACTGGGGACCCTTTCTCATGTTGTGACATTCACTCTGGTTATGCCTTGGAGAGTGAATGTAGATCACAGGAGCATAAGCCAGTTACAAAGTTAGAACAATGAACCAGGGGATTCTGACCAAGAACTTGCAGTAGGAGGACAGAGAAGAGTGAAGACTAGAGAGAGACTTAGATGAAATACACAGGCTTTGGGTAGGAAATGGATGGGGTAAGAAGAAGAAATAGCATCAAGGGCTTTTCTAGGTCATTAGATGAAGTTACTAGACAAGGCTGAAGATGGGGTGGAGGCTGCTTTGGGAACAAGGCAGTGGATTAGCTACATGTGTAGAAGAGATGTACCCAGAAAGTACAAGTGATGAAAACTAAGGCAAGTCTGCAGTGAATAAGACTCACAGGTATTTAGTGTTTAATTAAAGGAGGCGTCCAAACAGCGCTCAGTTATTTATGGTGATCTAATGTGCTATTAGGGGCCCATTCCTCCTATAGCAATCTCTGGGTTTTATTTACACCTTAACTGGCAGGTGTAAGAGAGGGGCATGGGGTGGAGGGCAGTTCACTTAGTCATGCACATCTGGTGGAGAGATGGAATCTTAACAGTCTCATCTACTTGGAATACCAGTTTACTGTGACTATTTAGCTTCCAGAACAACAATCCTCTCCCTGAAGGGAAGGGCTGCATACAAATGCAATTTACATCTCCAGCAACTTTCTACAACCATTCCTTAATGAATTAGTCAAACCATCAAGGTGTTCAAATTGGTTCCTGTGATCCTTTTATCTTCCAGGTTGTTTGCCTTTAAAGTTTAGAACAGAACTGAAGAGTATTTATAGCAGCAATGGGGACATTTTTGTGAGCCTGAGGGAAGGGGTCTTTGATAAATAAACACGAGAGAACTGCAGAAAATTAATGCAGCCGCAGGTTTTTCTGCGATGACTCTTGGCTGGTATGTTGGAAAGGTGCAGGGGAGGCAGTCACATCGACTTAGAGATCTACCTGGAGAAAGGGATGCCAAAACCATGATAAATTTTTAATTGCACACTTGATCTGTTTAATGATGAGGAATCCAGATAGCTTTGGCTTTCTGTACTAGGAAGGGTCAGGACAGCATCTAACAGTCCACTCAGGAGAGAAGAGTGAAGATAAATTGATGAAGAGACTCTGTCCAAGGGCAGGAGCAGGTGAAAGGAAGCCAGTCTGGAATAGTGAAGTGCCCAGACTACCCAGAATGCCCAGACTGCCCAGACTACCCAGAACGCCCCAGCACCACAAAGCATGAAAGGGGAAGAGGAAAGACTGGGTGGTTACTGCCACACCTGTGGGGCTGCCCTGACTCTGCTGTGGAACGAAGTCCTGCCAGCCACACCTCTGCAGGGAGGGAGCCTGGGGGTCCTCAGGCCTCTCTTCAGGCAGGTGCTTCCCATTGGTCCTCATCAAACCTGAGACCTGAGACTGCCTCCCTTCTGGCAGGCAGCCCCCCTAGGCACAAAGCACAGCAGAGTGGGTGAGCAGGAGCGAGCAGAGCCTGGCACCTGAGTCAAGAGACTGATTCAGATCTGCAAATTTATGTGGAACGATACATTAATGTAGGTCTATAGATTTCACAGCCAAAGCTTTTCTGGTTTCACAATTATAGAGTTAATCCCACAGAGACAGTATTAAAGCAGCAGCAGAAAGCAGACCTGCTCGCCCAGGGTGTGGCTGCGGTGGGTGGGGGAGGGGACTGGACTGGAATGGGTAACACCGGGGTGTTTCATCCGTTTCCCTCTGAAGTCAGCTCTGGCCACTGGCCCTTCTATTTATTTATTTTTCCTTCTTCTTCTTTTTTTTTTTCCCAGACAGAGACAGGACTTGAATTATTGATGAAATCAAAAGGATAAGTTTGGGGATTGCATGTTTCCATCCTGCATGTTGTTTGTCCAGTAAATAACATTTCCTCTGTCAAATGAGCTTTCATCTTATGGGTGAGCTCCAGACTTAAGCAGACATTGCTGCTTCCGCTGCTTCCCTTGGCGCGAACCCTCTGTGATCCAGGTTCATTTTGATCTGCTTTTCCCTGCATGCAGTCAGGATGGAGTCCGCTGGGCACTTTCCCCTTGGCCCTGGTTTATTTTCCACCGTGCAATACCCTCAGCAACAGACTTTGCTCCTGGTCTTTTTCCTGAATAAACGTTTCCTCACTGTAACTTGCTAATTTCAGAGCAGTTAAAATGTTCCCTTTGGTGGCTCGGGGATCCCCTGAGGGCCCCCAGCAGAGGTAGAGCTGCTCAGACACTGCCCTCTGCTGGCTGAAGACGGCTGGGACGGCTCCGTCCGCAGTGAGGCCTGTGTGCCCGCTCCGAAGCTCAACCCCTCCCACCGGGTGGTGGGTCGATACACCTGCAATGCAGGTAAGGCATTACTCGCCCAGGAAATGTCTCTCATTGACAAACTACATGTAAAAGAAATCGTAAGACTATGATACATGAAGGTTTTGATGGTCTACAAAAGGATTTCTAAATAACACACACACGACTCAATTTGGAGGTGGAGGTGGTACCATTGGTATAGCTACCTTCCAAGATAAATTTGACTGCATCGGAAACAAGAACTTCTGTATGAAAGATGACACCATAAGCAAAGTTAAAGGACTAAAGAGAAAGTACAACAAAGGATCAGTATCTAGAATATATAAAGAACTTCTATAGATCAAAAAAAGGTAGAAAAAGAGCCCAATATATAAAATGGTAATTCAAAGAAATATAAATATAAATGTAAAATTTTCTATAAAATGAAAAATGTAAAATATAAAGGAAATAAATGATCCAAAAATGCATGACAAAAATACTCAGTTTTACTAGTAATCAGAAAAGTGGAAATTCAAACATAAAGGAGTTTTTTTTTTTTAATTGACTAAGCTGGGAAAAAAAAAATGTAAAGGATACAGGAGAAAAGATATTTCCATCCACAACAGGTAGGATGGTAAACTGGTACAATCACTTTGCAGTGTAATTTCGCAGTATCTGTTAAAATGTAAAATGTTCATAGACTGTGATCCAGGGGTTCTGTTTTTCCATACCTCTACTAGAGAAGCACTTATCCATATGCTCAGGAAGCAGGTCCAAGGATGTTGTGCCACAGTAACAAGTGCAAAATAACTTCAACGACTATTAAAATGGGATGAACTAAATAAAGTGAATTTCATTCATACTACACACAGGAACAGCAGGGTTTTTTTTTAAAATGCCCTATATGGGCTAACATGAAAAGATCCTCAAGACCTATAGCTGAGTGAACAAAAATCAAACTGCAAAATGATACACAATAAAACCTATGTAAAAACATCCATCAACATTAAACAACATTATATATACGTTTTTTTCCTATGGGTATAGTGATGCCATGAGTTGTTCAAGGAATGCTAAAATGTATAGAAGATGACACATCAAGTGGATGGCAAGAGTTACCCCTGGGTAGAGGTGAGTGTTGGAGACAGTGGTCCAAGAAGAGTTCAACCTTGTGTTTAATGCTTAAAATTTTTTATAAAATGAGAATATGTTCGTGTATTACTTGTACAACTAAAATTAATAAAAGCTATTCTTATATTAAAAGGAAAAATTCTTTTTTAAATCCTTATTCATATAGCATCTGCAAAGACCAAGGGATTAGTTTTATAAACAAAATGGCACCGGGATGATTATCAAGGGTCCTGCTAAGTAGAGGGCATTGTGGTTGTCATGGAAATGGCTGCCTTCAACACAAGTCATCATGTGCTTCTATCTACATGTCAGGTCATCTCCCACTCAGTGTCATGCTTTCAAATCTTGGTTCAAAAACTCAGCAGTAATAAGAAAATCCCCAGTGCTTATTAAGTGTTTGACATCAGAATGTAATCTCTTCTTTTCTCTCTCTCTCTCTCTCTCTCTCTCTCTCTCTCTCTCTCTCCCACTCTCTTTCTCTCTCTCTCTCTCTTCCTTCCCCCATCTTGCTTTTTTCAGATGAGGTTACTTAGCTTTAAAGATTTTAGATAACCTATCTGTCCAAGGCCAGTTAACCAACAAGTCATAAACATCTTTCCAGTTTTATTAACTTCAACACATTAACTTTCCTGGACATCTCTGTCACTCAGGCCATGCCCATTAACAACTTCTCTGAATCATAACAGCAGTTGGTTCATTCTGGAAGAAAAATCTACCATGGTATTAGATATTATCCAAGCCATAAAGTCAAACCAAGAAGTTCAAAGACCAATACAACTAAAGGAATGACCAAGAATTTAACAATAATCCTTAACTATAAGACACAAGTATTTTCACAATTAATTTTAGAACAAAAGTAACCAATAATGGAAGCCTTTCAAGATTCTCATAGGATACAATGTGCTCATCTTCTGAGTTCTGGTAATTTCTGATGTAACATGAATTGCCTTTAGGTCTGCACTCCCGGCTAAGCCATCCCTGCCATGCACAGAAAAAGCAACTTGAGTGAAGTCAGGGACTACAGAGATGTGTCTCCAGGCAGACACCCCACCCCCAGCAGGACTCTTGAGGTCCCGTTGGTAAGGGAGGCCGGCCCCATTGCTGCAGCTAAAAGGACTGCCTAAGGATGTTCCAGAATAAAGTATGACTAAAAAGGGCAGCAACTTAATAACTCAGAGCTGTGATTCCCCCTCACCCAATTAAAAAAAAATTAATCTCTTTTTTGTTTTTTCACTTAAGGACAGGTGTGTTTATGAATAATACAAGTAGGCAACACATGTATGATGGCAAATGAGAAGATTACAGTGGAGATTTTTTTTAAAGATTTACTTATTCATTCATCAAGCACTGGGTACCATCAGAAGTGCGGAAGGGTGAGAGAATTCACCAGAGCCAAAGTGGGGAGCAGAACAGGCAGACTGATGAAATACACTGCTGAGGGGAGCAGTGGGAGCAGCAGGAGAGGTTTGCGCGCCATGTGGGACCCTCGCTGGTGGCCAGGGATAGAACTGGTGTTGCAGAGGCTGCAGGTAGCTTCGCAGCCCAGTGCTCAACCGCTGTGCCACTGGGGAGGCCCTACAGAGGAGATTTTAAGAGCATCACGTAGGCAAGGGGAAAAATAGGAGAACACACACGCGCGCGTGCACGCGCGCGCACACACACAAGCACGCTGCTCTGCAAATAATAAGCACATCTGAGCCCTTGGCTATGTCCACAAATGCATCTTTTCTCAGATAATGGTAATTGACAGTCACTAGGTTCCCATTTGAGGAAGGGGGAGCTAAATCAAGAAATGATATAAAAAAAGACTGAAATCATAAGGTTTTAAAGAGCTGTGTTTAAAGGCAGAGGATTAAGGACATTTAAATCTTCCTTTCCAAATTGGCACTCAAAATCCTTACATTCCACAGGAACAAGAGGCATAAGGGAAGCAGACATGGGGTGAGGTAAGTGGCTGCAGAGTTTCTGGGACCACTCCAGGATTCTGCTCATGGAATCCCAATAGCTTAAATTGGACTTGTCTAGAGACCGAGATGTGCTTTTCTGTTTGTTCAGCATGAGATAATACCATGGCATTCTATGAGCAAGGGTAATACTAATGCCAGGAAGAGCCTTGCCATGTAAAGGGCTCTTTGTTGAAAAAATGGGTTCCTGGCCTCAAGAATTTGGGCAGCTCACACTTGATTTGGTCCATGGAAGACCTGAGGTGCCCCCAGATAAAACAGAACAGAAGCCATAAGCATCTTTGAGACTATTCACCTCTCTAACAAAGAAGTATCGCCATTCCCAGGAGGGGTAGCTTGAGATGTTAACAGCTTTAATGTGCAGGAGTGTATACACACAACACACACACACGTACAAACACACACTTGTTATGGGCTCTGTAAACAAAAGAATTTTCTTGCATAAAGGAGGTGGATTTTTATCTTTTCTAAATCCCATCAAGTATTGTCTCAATATAGGACAAGGCTTAACCTTGTCCCATTTGAAAATGTAGCCAGAGAAATATCTCGCCCCATTCCCAACCTCTCAAGTTAAATGGCCCATATTTAGGAACAGACGGTATTTGGAGTTATAGCAGGAAGCAGATTAATATGTGAACTGAAAACAGACAGACCCCTTTAAAAGTCTGCCCGCATTGCTGAATTGGAAATAGATGAACTTCTTTTCCATTACAGCAACAATATACCACAAGACAGGATTTGTTTGTAAGATAATAAATTGGCAAACAAGCTGGAACTAGAAGGTAGTGCCTACCTCACTCTGCAGCCTGAGCAAGGGCTGAAGAGAAATATAAGCAAAACCCAGGGCCATGCAGACTCCCTGAGGAGACCCCCACCCCAATAACCACCCCCTCCCCATGACAGGCTTTACAGATGCAGCTCCCCGCTCCAGTCACCGATGGTTGGAGTGGGTAGCGTTGGGCTGTGCAGGCAGGGAGCTTGCCCTTTTTCTTACCCATTGGGGTAATTCATCAGGTTTCAGAGGCTCCGTAAGTGGAGAGATAAAGAGACAGGCTCTGCACCTGAGACCTGGCTTTGTTCTGGCCCCACTATGGGTGAACTATGTGACCTTAGACAGGCTAAATGAGACATGCCCAGAGTGGACTGGAGTAGGGAGTGGTAGGAAGGAGGCCTGGAAAGAGCTGCAGGGCCCTAATTGCCAGAGATAAGGATGGATGGCATCTTAATTCTGGGGCACACACCTTGGGCACTTCCCTCACCACCTCCCACCCCAGCCAGTGTGTCTTTGCTCCCTGGGTCATGAGTCACTTTGTAATGCTTCTCTCCTGACACTTCTTGGGCCTCCCATAAGCCCATTTAGCATCGCCTGAGGCATGCCACCCGGTCACACAGACCTTTAATAGCAAGTGAAACAGTAGCAGGTGTCAGAGCTGAGAAAAGAAAAAAAATCTCAATTCCCACTGGAGGGCGAAGATCATTTTCTGCATTTCCATTTAAAGGGAGAAGTGTAAAGCATGAAATCACATGCCAACAGGGAAAGAGAGTTTAAATCAGAATAACCTTGACAGGAGCAGCCACCAGCAGCTTCCAGGTCACCATTTCCAAAACGGAATTCCTGGGAAGAAATAGGATGCACACACCGGGACACACAGGTAGGAGTCACCTGGCCTTCTGCACTGAGTACCAGCCCCTACACCTGAGGGCTGCCGGGCCCCTCCATGTGGATGTGCCTCAGGCTTTCAGACCCACCTGCCCCCAAATTCAAGTTGTCATCCTTCTGCCAAATCTGTTTCTCCTCTAGGTCCCTTCTCACATAATGACTCCTACCCAAGCCAGAAGTGTGGAACCTCCCAGGACCACTTCCTTTTCCCGATTTCCCTACCCTGCTGCAACAGCCACAGTCACCCAGCATCTCCGCCTGCCAGTTCTGTGTCTGCCTCCTCCCTCCCACTGTCAATGGTCTTCATCTGGCTCCATCATCTCACACCTGGACTTTGGCAGTAGCCTCCTAGCCCACTACCACCCCATCACTCTTTCTAAACCAGCCTCTATTTTGCTTCCAGTATAATTACCCTCTCCCCATGCTAATTTAATGGGAGAACTTCCCTTCTTAAAATCCTGGTGTAGTGTCTCTGTTGTCAGGATAAATTCCAAACTTTGGCTAGTGAACAAACATTCCAAGTTTTGCACTCTATCTAGCCATTCAGTTTTATCGGTTCATAAACTTACCTTTCCCCTCAGTTCTCAATCCTTAGAGATTAAGAAAATTTCACACACCCATGACTGAAAAGTCTGTCTCTTTATCTTATCTCTTCAACAAACCTGTTCCTCCAGGCCCAGTGCACATACCCCCTTAGAGCCTTTCACCTGTCCCCTTGCTCATTTCCTCTGTCACACTGGCGTGACACCTGCTTGGTCACCTTCTTCTACCCTCCCGGATCCTTGAGGAAAGGGACTCTGTCTTGTTCATCTTTGGATCCTCAGGACCTAGGACGCAGCCTGACTCAAAAATCTGAACAAATGTCCATGGGCTGTGTGGGCCATCATGGGTCCCTCCTGAGGAGAAATGCTCTGTTGCAGGAAGGAGTGAGAGAGAAACGACGCTCCTGGTCAGGGATCTGGAGTCCTGCCTGGGACAAGTCCTGGGTCTCTGGGTCAAGGGGACAAATTGTGCACAGACATGGAAATCCATCAGAGTAACAGATGAAGTACAAAATATAAATATCTGTCCCAATGATGTCACAGGAGAAAAATTGCTGCCTGCTGCTGAGATTACAGAGACCAAACCTGAATTTTCCCCTTCTGGAGGAGAGTCCTCAATGACCCAGACCCTCAGGCTTCAGGCTCTGTAAGAAGCAGGACATCAGGACATCAGGCTTTGCTGCTTTGCAGGGAGTGCTGCATGCACAAGGAGCAGAAAGCTGGTTTGTTCACTTTTTTATTGCGATAAAATTCATATAACATAACGGTCACCTTTTAACCACATTTTAGAGTATACACTGTGACCTGTATTGTGTTCACCACTAATTCCAGACCACGTTCATCACTTCAAGGAAACATTGTGCCCTGAAGCACTCAGCCCCATCTACCCCTGCTCCTACCCCAGGCAGCTTTACTATTATCCTTACAGATTTGCTTATTCTCTAGGTTTCATATAAGTGGAATCAAGAAACATGTGGTATTTATTTCTGGCTTCATTCACTCTGATTTTAAGGTTCATCCACATTATAGCCTATAGCAGCCCCTCATTCTTTTTTATGGCTGAATATTATTTCATTGTCTGAATAGCCCACCTTTGTTAATCCACTAACCAGTTGGTGGATGTTTAGGTTGTTTCCAATGTTTAGCTATTATGAATATTTGGCTGCTATGAACATTTGTGTACAAGTTTTTGTATGAACATATGTTTTCATTTCTCTTGGGCATATAGGTAGTAGTGAAATCACTTCGTCAAATGTTTAACATTTTTTGAGGCACTGCCAAACGGCTTTCCTCAGCAGCTGCACTATTTTACATTCTTACCAGCAATGTATAAGATTCTAATTCACTCACTCACTTTTAAGAATCTAAGACGTCTAATTCCTAATACTGGTACCTTTCTTATAGAAGCTGCAAAAATGCAGCCAACTGGATAGCAATAGAGTCAGAATCTAAAATCTGAAATAGGGAAACAGCCTCAGGCTGAATCTGAATGATCCCTGGTACCTGCGTTCACACATTTCCCAGGATGTGCTGGAGCAGGTGTCACTGGGACAGTGTGGTTTTGAGCTGCTCAGAACCCTGATGTCATGTGCCCTGAAATTCAGGGAGTCTGGGGAGGTATTTATTTTTAACTGGGCATATTTCCACACTGTAAAAAATATTGGAGCCCAATTAGTAAGAAAGAAGGGGAGGATGACTATGGAGGAGATATCTAGCACAGTCTGTCGTGGATTGAAAAGCTGCCTTCACTCTGCATGGAGCACTGTCTCCTGAGACCTTGGGATGGAGACAGAAGCTCTGGAGACAGATGTCTAACCTGTGTCCTGCCCCTCCCGCTGGCCACTGAATGTCCTGGGTTAACTCCTTTACCCTTTCCTGATTTATTTCTCTCATCTGTAAAATGAGGGAGAAAATAACACTCAATTCACACTATTATCATGGGGATAAAATCAGTTAGCATATGTAAAAATACTTAGAAAAATGTCTGGTGTATAACAAGCCCTCAGTAAATATCAGGTATTTATTTTAGATATAAATGTCAAATCCTCTCCATTGTCTTCTCTAATTCTCACAACAAACGCGCAGGGGGAATAAATGCCCACCCAGATGATACAAGTTCAAGAGAGGTCCCAGAGTCTACTGCCTGTCATTTTCCATTTCATTGAAGACTTTTAATCTTTAAGAGTTTCTTTCAAGAAAATACCTCCAAGAAATTTCTCTGCACACTTTTCAGCAAGCCTCTTAGCAACTGACACTGGGGCAGAGATTAGTAGAATCAGCACACCAGGATGTCAAAGACAAAACCTCTCCCTGGCACTTTCTAGTAGGTCTTGCCCTGGGTTCAGTTCCAAGTTTTGAGTGAAGATTTAATCTACTTTCTATTCTTTCTTGCTGATTTGCAAATTGGTTTGTCCATCCCAGATACTTAAAGAAATGTGTTAATGGATAAAGCAGGGGCTGAAGCACTGAGCTCTGTGTGTTCACCCAGGGCAGGGAGGATCAACAGACATGCTGCAGTGGAGAGGCCTGGGGGAGAGGGCAGACCAGGGCTCCCAAGAGAGCCTGACACTTAGCCCCTGGATAAGGGCATACTAGTTAGGGAACCATCGAATACAATGTCATGCAGACCCCGACTTTGGGGAGAACCCAAGTGCTGGCTGTAGAGCAGTGATACTCAAGGCAGCCAGCAAGAGAGAAGCATGTTTTGCTGAGGAAGAGACCCAAGTACCCCCTGCAACTAATCTGCTCACCAAACCCCCAAATAAACCATCAGATTGGAACTGACTCCTGAAAATCCAGTCTAAGTGAAATCTATAAATCTATTTATAAATATATGTACAAATTGCTCTATCTATATCTATATCTAGATATGTAGCTGATAGGTAGGTAGATAGATAAGCCTACAAGTGTTTTGAAAAATTTAAAGGTTTCTATTTTCATAGGATAAATTCTACTGCTAGGCTAATTTTCTATAGAGATAATGTGCAGAAGGATTTTGCATTATGGCATTGTTTGTAATAGTGATAAAATTGGGAGCTAAGACATTCATGAATAAGGGATTAGTTAATTTTAGAACACATACATTGAAAAACAAAGATGTAATCAGAAAGTACTAACATGAAAAGACATTGTTGACATGTAGTTAAGCACATTGTGAAGCAGCATATAAAATATGTGCCTACGTGAAAAGCAAGAATGTATACATTCATATGTGCATATCTGTTTAGAAGTATGTAAGTGTATATAGGTACATATATATTAGAAAAATATTAGCCAAAAGACAAGAGCTAACATGGACAGAGACAAAAACATCTCACCCAAATGTTAGCATTGGTTTTTCTGCATAAAGAAGTTTCCACAGAGCCACTTTTCTCACTGTTGGAGTAGGAAATTTACAGCTCAAGTGAGAAGATGACAATAGAATAATCTATGTGGATTAGAGTTTGAGGCATAATAAACTCATGTTTAGCTTTATATAGTCGCTGATGGTTACATATAGAATATTTATAGGTATAAGCATGCTCACAGGTTAGCATATACACATATATTTCTTCGATTTGTCAGCTGAGATGATCTAGAAGAAATGATATCCCAGTAGTAAGGACCACATCTAAAGTCCAGATCTTTTTTCTATTGTTAGTGCTCCTTGAAGGAATGACCAATTCCAGGAATGGCGCAAGATGAGGACTAGTTCATAATACACAAGAAAACCTGGAGCATCTTGTAGAGCCTAAGAATAAGGATTTAAATGACATCATTTGCATTGATGCTTATGTCAAAGGAACATAGGAACCAACTGATAGAATTTCCAATAGCTGATTGATACTAGAACAAATTGAGCAACACAATAAATGACTTTAGATCATAATGCAAATATACAATAAACATTTATAAATCTATCCAAGTATAAATAAATAAATATATGGGGGGGAGGAGACAAGATAAATCTCATGTGCAAAAGAATTACAAATAATTTCTGTAGATAAACTGAGATGGTGAGATGTTCTCGATGAGGGGAAGCCTGTCTCCCTGCTTCTTCACTGTGGCTGTGCATAGTGGCTTTCTTTCAAAGACAACAATGTGGGCAGAGAGGTTAAAAAAAAATAGAAAGAGTAGGTTTGCATTGGAAAAATCTGACAAACTCAACTCAGCCCGTAATTGGGGTTGGCATCAACAGTTATAAATCACGTGGGTAGAGTATATAACCTTGATGTGATGTGGAAAAAAATGACCCTTTGCCTCTATGATCTTTCCCCTCAAAATCCACAATCCCAGTTTCATAGTGGAAAAAAAAAATCATACAGAATCCTAGAGGGGCATCCTATAAAATGCCTGACCAGCACTTCTCAAAAAACCAATGTCATCAAGAACCACGGGAGATTGATAAACTGTCACAGCCAAGAGCAGTTTAAAGAGATAGGTAAATTTAAAACTGTTCCCCTCAAAAGTTTTTTTCTTAAGTTCCTACAAAATGATTTTTTTTCTCAACAAAAGAATCAAAGAACATTTTGATCTCAACCTTTAACAATATTAGAAAAGCAGTAAAAGCTTTGAAAAAAAGAAAGGAATTTCCTTAAAGGTTTTCCAATATCCTGGATCAAATCCTCACATGGAACTTAAGGTCAAAGTTCTTGGGCTTTCTCAAATAGATGAGAGACAGCACCTCCCTGACTGAGGGGATTGCTGAAGAACGGGCCTCCCTCCCTGGGCTCTCAGTATTCTCCATAACACGTCCCACTCAGTTAAATGTGGGCATCTCAGAACAGTCTTGGGGAGATGGCAAAGGTGGTGGTCTCCAGGTGTGCTTGTGACATCTCCATGAGACCCCAGTGCATCTCCATAGTTGCCCAATGTCATGGGACAGAGTCAGAGGAGCTTTTCAGAGAGGCCATAGAGTCTCCAGATAGAAGTGAAAACACTGGTAGTCCTATGCCCTAAGGGCTCTGATTCACTGAGGATGGCCTGGCTCTGTGCCCAGCACTGTGGAAGACGGATGGGTTTATGAGACTTTCCAAAGAATCCCCTGGCCCCCTCTTTAAATTAGAAAGAAGACTCTTGAGAGTCTGCACTTCCTTGAATCAAGCTGAAGCAGGCAAATGTGGAGTTGTTTTCTTTTTTCTTATTGATTTTGTATGCATGCGATGCAACCAAATAGAATTATAACAAGTTGTTTTTCTGATGACCCAGGAAGTATGTGCTAAAAACAACTCTTCTGAATAGTCAGAGAAGTCCCTGAAGTTAGCACTAGGGTTTAGAAACAAGGTCAGAAAATGACATCTTTGAAAATTGAAAAAAACAAAATCAATATGCAATGAATGGGATTAATCCCCTACAGTTCTTCATCTCTCCTTAGTCATCTACCCACAGAGGTATTTGGCAAGCATATTACATATAAGACTGGTGGATGTCCCCACTCACATCAAGGACCCCGGGAGTCTTCTGTATTATCATAGAAAACTACTAATTTTAAATGGACTTTAGCTTATTGCAATAAGCTATGGTTTTGAAATTTGTAACAGGTTAATGACAAATGCAATAGAAAGCTCTACATGGAATCTGGAGTCAGGAGAGACGTAGAAAAGTCCTGGCCACTCTTTTGAAAAATTGATCTAACCAATCTGACCAATTTATGGTTTCTGGAGATGAATCTTGAAAGCATTTGAAAATTCTAGAAAAGTGCCTGTTCCTGGACAGCTCTTCAGGTTCTCCCAGAGCTGGTCTTAGAAGACCGAAGTGACCCTTTCTGTGATTGTCACCAAGAGATTTTAGACTCTCCAGGGAGCACGCTGGGAAGTGGGCAATCCAGATGAGTAGATGTGAGTGTCCAAGCACCAGAAGTGCAAGGTCAGTGTATTTATTAATCAGTGTCTTTGTGAGTTTGGAAATGTTCCCTCCATACTCTAGAGCTAGAATATACCTGTGTCTACTGATGCAAGTGATTTCTACACAACAAGGCTCAGATGCTGGACTAAGAATGTCCCCACTAGGGCCTACTCCATGAAGCCTTCTGCGGCAGCCAGTGGGCCTGGTTAACACTTCCTCACACTAATTCTAGTTCTTGGTTTTAAAAGTAACATCCTATATCTTATATTCTATAAGATGATCTATATACTTAAGATGCTTCTTAGATTCATCTCACTGGCTCCTGTTACAATCAGTGAAGATGGGTTCATCGGAAGTACCTAGATCCTTGTCTAATTGTATCTGAGCTCTGAACATCATCTAGGACCAGGAGGGTTGGGGTCTTTCTTAAACATGATGAGTGACTTCATAGCCTCTCCCAATTGTGTGGGTAACAATGAAGGAATCCTGACAAGACACAAAATTGGAACATAAATACTACAGTCTGAGCTCAAGTCCTTTGCTCTCACTGTACAAGTAGACTTTACCTTCCACTGGTACTGAATCCATCCCCCAGTGCCTGAAAACAGCACTACTCAATGAATTCTGAAGATTTTCAGTTATGATTTAAAAAGCAAGAGTCAAATTTGAGCTAGACATCGATGTGCAGATTTTGACACTCAGAATTCTTGAAGTTTTATTCACAGGTTAGAGAGAACATGCATTTTAAAACATTTGTATGTCAGTAAAAACAATCTTACTCTCCAGAACATATGCTTTAAAAAAGTTCTTAGGCTCTCCTCTGTCTTCAAGAAACTTATCTCTAAAATTCATCTAATAACCATCACTTTCCTTGCCCTTTTTGCCCTCTCCTCACTATAAAATTTTTTTTGTTTGCTTGTTTTTCTCTTTGGGTTTTTTTTTTGTTAATCACAAAGAAATTACCAGGCTTCCAGTCACATTGAGCATTCCCCTTGGTTTCTGCAGGGGTCCTTGGTGAACACATATCCTGACATGATTAAAAACATTTGCTAACTATAAAATGTCTTTTCCAAGTACCTTTATAGAAGAATATTAAAATCAAGACTGGGGCTGTTATGAGTTTCTGGAACAACAGTCCTAGAGGCAACAGCTGCTCTTTCTTATTGTTGTAGCTGAAACTCTCCTGGCAGCCCTGATATGGCCTCTTACAACTTCTCTGGAGGGCGCCTACTGAAGTTCAAGAGCAGATTCTCACCAGTTCTGACCTCTGCTGATTCAGAAGACCCCCTTCCAGCCACCAGCCAGCTAAGTGAAATGGGACTCATGAGCCCTTCCTTTTTTGAACTACACAGGAAGGAAAGGAAAGAGGGCAGGGGAGGGTTTGGTGGAATCTAAGTTCTGGACAACATTCTTATACTCCTAATGGCCCACTCAGTGGCAGCTGCCCAGTCCAGACTCTCTGCTCCTTCCTCAGACAATACTTGCCATCACGAGTAACAGGAAAGACTTGGGTCAGATGTCAGCACATCAAAGATACACAAAGGTTTTAACCTCCAAAGGAATAAGGCAAGGGTCCTCTTTGTTGCACAGACTCCAAAGGAGAAAAAAAAAGGAGCTTTCTGGCAAAAAGCCCAATCTGTCAGGTCTCTAGTTTGCTAAGGAGGCATTAGCATCACTTGCTGGCAAAAATACAGAGGGGGGCAATGACTCCAGCTGCTCAAACGGCTCAGACACCAAAACCACACCAGAGTATTTGGGGGAGCACAGCAACAGGTCCATGCTCTCCAGCGCAGGCCTTAGTGGTGAGAGAATCTCAGCACAAGGACATTGTTCTTCCATTCTTTTCTGCTGTCATCCTGAGAAACCCAGTAGATAAACCATTTTAATAGGCTATAGTAATAACATTAGTATTAATTGTTAATACTAATTAATAATATTCATTTTATAAACACTGTGTTATTAAATCCTTAAAATGAACCAGAGAGTGGGTAATATTAGCTCCATTTTATGTGAGAAACTTGAAGTATTAAGGGCTAAATAACTTACTCAAGATTATGCAGCAAGTGGCCGAGAGGATCTGAACCCAAGTCACACTGGCTCCAAAGCACTCGCTCTTAGTCCTGATATTTTCCTTCTCTTCTTTCTAGTCTCTCCCTACCAGATTGGCTACCGCTCAAGTCTCGGTGGAGTGATTCCATGTATGCCAAACCTTCAGAAAAAAATGCCTTCTACAGCGAAGTCTGAGTCCTATCACTGCAATATTATACACACTATTTGCTGAAATGAAAATTTACATTGTTATATAGCACATGAATAGAAAGTCTTTTAAAATACCAGCATCCCAAGGTTGCAAGGGTACCAAAGAGATACCTAATCTTCACATATATCTCAGGAACTGAAAGTTATAGTGACAACTCAAATCCATTTTGCATGAGGATCACTTGGACCTGCTCAAAGAATCGATACTGAATACTTGGAGGACTTTCAGTAAAGCCTGGAAATTGAGAGCATTCATATTTTTGTTTCCTAAGAAAATGTCTCTAAAATGACAACACAGAAAGTTAAAAGAATAAACCATATGGGCTGAACAATGGCAAGGGAAGCAACAGAAATCAAGATGATGGAAAGTGAATGGACAAATGATAACAACAAACCAGAGAAAGCTGAAACCCAACAGTTTTCAGAGAGATGGGAGATGAGAAGCAAGCTGATTTGTGCCATGGAGAGAGCCCCTACAAGGTTTTGAGGTTGAGGCACCAGATTCCGCTAAGATAGGGATGAGGAGTGGAGCTGGAAACAATACCATGATGGTCAAGGTTTTCATGAGAAGTGTGTATAAGGTAACCCTTCATTTCCCATATTCAACAAGACCCTATAGCCAGCGCTCTCCCACCTACTACAGAAGACAAGAAATATAGAAACAACTGAGCCAAACTGGAAAATCTGAGCCAAAGTTTTTCAGAACTGAAAACAAAAGTTTCAATAGGGAAACGTACTAAATGAAAATGGGACGATTGCATGAAAATTTACAGACTGAGTACTGAGAACTCTAAATCCAATCTTGACCTCCTGAAGGCTGACAGACAAGCTTTTTGGAGAATATGAGCAATATCAGAAAAAGGCTTTTTAATGCCAATATTTCAGCACTGCTTAACAGAAAGTTACATACAGCCTGTGACTTATTTTATTAAAAAATTTCAATTTTCATTCTGGAATAATTCTACTGACCCAAAATATTGCAAATACAGTATATAGTGTTTCCATAGAAACTTAACCTATTTTCCCCAAATATAATGGTTGCCCCAAAATCATAGCAAAATTATCAAGATCAGGATGTTAACACTGATACCATACTATTAAGTAATGTATAGGTCTTACTCAAACTTCCTCCATTTTCTTCTCTGGTCTAGGACTTAACCCAATATCCAATACCACATGTTGCACTTAGTTGTCAAGTCTTCATAGATTGCTACAATTTAAAATAAATGCTCTTTATTTCTTTGTCTTGAGTGATTTTGCCTCTTTTAAAGAGTACTGGTCCAGTTATCTTATAGAACACTCTTTCTCAGTGCATCATCAGAAGCACAGTTAACAATGTGTCCCATTATTTGGCCATGTTATTTTTGATCAGTATCTGCCAGGTTTCTCCACCCTATTAGTAACTTCGTAACTAGTAATTATTATTGTGAGGAGCAAAACATTCTGTTTCTTAGCACACTTTGACCCACTAATTTTAGCATTCATTGGTACTTCTTACCTGTAATAATTACCACTGTAGTGTTTGACAAGTGGCGATTTAAAAAAAAAATTCTACCATTCCTTCTGTACTTTCAATTGAAACCTATAGTTAAAACATTCTTTTATCCTTCAATAATCTGTCTATCAATCAATGTATTTATATCAGTATGGACTTATGGAGATTTATCTTATTCTATTTTATCTTATCTATCTTATCCTACTGCCATTATTTCTTTTGTTACTCAAACTACCCAGATTTGTGCCATGATAGTTTTTAAATTTGGTTTCTTTGTCCCTTTGACCTGTTCCCATCATTTTTTGGGTACTTTAATGGCACATCTTGTACTAAGCTCATCCTGTACTTTTTCTAACTTAGGCTGGAATGAGACATTTTTCCAAGGAGCACTGGGTTGCTTTTAATAGAGAAAAATGTTTTAAAAGCAGGATGTACTGAGCGTGCTTGTCCCTATGAGCTAGAAAATTAATGTATAGATACACACACACACAGACACATATCCTGTAGTTATTTTTAAAATAAAGACTCAAATGTTAGATTGATATTGACATTCCCTAAATCTTTTTACAAGAGGAGAAATGGAGAGGCACATTAAAATATTGGCTCAACTCCTCAGTCTTGTCAATTCTATGAAGTTATAAATCTATACCTTTGTATATCTTTACATGGAACAAATATGAAGAAATAGATTAGTCACTTGAGCAAACTGCCCAGGGTTTAACTATTTTCCTTCACAGGCGTAACTTGTGATACAGTGAAGTTAGAGGGTAAGGTGTTTTGTGACACAGGGGAATCAGGGCAATAGAGGGGTGGTCTACATCATGTAAGGCCAATTGATTGACCATACTCATCCATGCATACAAGATTTTCATTTTTTTTAGTTGCTTATTCTCAAATATGAATGGACAGGCCATGACCAATAGATACTTGAGGAAGACAAAAACCATAATAAATAAAAAAATTAGAAATTTAGAATTATCAGAAACAATGAAGGGAACTGGATAACACAAAACAAAAGAAAAAAAAAGTTATTTGGTTTAAAAAAAAAAAAAAAACACTCTGCCTCCAGTCAGATAAGAAGAAATATTTGCATTAAATAAGACTGGGGTATTATTTATTTATTTATTTTTAATTTATTATTTTTTAAGATTTATATTTGTTTTTATATAAGAGCTGGGGTACAGGCCAGAGGCGTGGGACGGTGAGCGCATTCACCAGAGACAGAGCAGTGAGCAGAACAGGCAGACGGACCAAAAACACTGCTGAGGGGAGCAGGAGGCAAGACAGAAGAGGTCTGCTGCTCCATGTGGGATTCTACCTGGCCAGCCAGGAATCTAACAGGTGCTACAAAGGCTGCGGACAGCTTCACAGTGCTGTGCTCAAACCACTGCACCACCAGGGGGGCCTCTGGGGTATTATTTAAAAACAACAATTAAAGAACAAGAAATAGCTCTTGAAGATTAAAAATATGATGTCACAATTTTAAAACATTTCAGACAAAAATCTGGAAGGTAAAGGAGAGGTGAGATTTCAGAAAGCAGAAAAGATCAATAATTACTTCTTCTTCTTTTCCTGAAGAATTCACTCCCAAAGTCATTGGATGACTTTGGAAAGGAGCCCAACATGGGGTTTCTGAGTCCAAAAAGGGTGAGAGAGATATCTGCACAGTTGGGAGGCCACAAGCAGCCTGCAGAGGACATCAGAGTGGGGAAAGGAAGTTTCCCTCATGGGGGAGTTTAGTTTCATACAGAGTGATTAATAAATTAGCAAAGATGTTCAGAATATGGGATCCTGGTGTTTTTTTACTCTCAGATGTGGAAGTTAAATTTGGAAACGGAAAAACTAGAATGTGATATTAGAGGAACTGGAATAAATGCATTAGATATATAGGTAGGTAGGTAGGTAGGTAGGTAAGTAGGTAGATAGATAAAAATATAGAGGGGTGTGTGTGTGTGTGTGAGTGTATGATTTTGTACATTGCCCTCTACATGGACCTGGTTACAGTAACACCCCAAAATTAATGAATACACCTGGTACCCAGACCCTGCCTTCTAAACACCATTCCCCACTAGAAAAATAGCTGATTTCAATACTAAGGCAGGAATAATACAAGATGACTGTGCAGCAAAATAAATAATTGTGCAATAATTTGAGCAGCAAAATAAATAATTGTGGCTTATAATCCACTGAGCAAAATAGGAAACCATGAAAACATATTAATATAAATGCATGACTATATTGAAAGCTTAATGAGAAATAAGATATTTACACAGGTTCAAAATTTCTGGCCATAAAATACTTATTACAAAAGTAAAAAGTAGAACTCTACAAAATAGAAGCCTGGCAGTACCTCCCTAATCAAATGATCAAAGAGAACATCACCAGTAATAGGACAAATCAAAGCCATCCCTCCCCATTTCCACCCCCCCCCACCGCCCCCATGACAGGATGCAATGAGAAGCACACAGCATCCTTCCGGGATACTGCTCTCGAAGATTCAAATCAAGCAACTATAAACCAGAGACACACTGTAGTGAGGAGAGGCAGAAGTAGGATCAAAACAAGGAGGGGTGGGAATTGTATGGGGACTATAACCAAGATAAAAATGCATACATTGTGCAAAAATTAAAAATGATGCAAAAAAATAAAATAAAATAAATAATTTAAGTATAAAACCAAACCAATCAAACAAAAAAAAAATAAAAAAGATACAAATCTAACCAAGAGGAAACATCAGATGAACCCAAGTTGAGGGAATGTCTCCAAAACAACAGACCTGTATTTTTCAAAAAGTGTCAGGGCCACAAAATGTTAGACATTTAGGGCAAAGAGGGTGATGCTTAAAGAAAATTAAATGGCCAACTAGGCCCAGAACTCCAGGAAAATCTTGCCAGGGCTGATAAAGGCCAGGGAAAGACAAAATGCCCAAAGGGGAAAATGTTAGCCCACCCACCCCAATCCACAGGCACACTGATAAAATCTACAGAAAGCAAGAAGCACCCAGCGGGGGAGAAGTCCTCAGAATTGGCGGGTTTCTGGATAATAAAGCAATTCCCCTAAACAGCACAAGCAATCACCCCCTAAAAATCCACATGTTCTCCTCCTCCCAAGGCCAGGGCAGAGTGGTTGACACCATTGCAACTCAGGCCAAATGCTCTCCTTCATCCCATGACAGTCGAAGAGAGAGTGACTTAGAAACTGCTATCTGGACCTATGAAGCTACACCCTGGAGGAGCTGGCATGGTACACCCAAGGAAGGGATAGAGTCAACAGTTCCTGCAGCCCTTTCAAGACCAGAGCTCCCACAATTCTGTTGCAGTTGTTCTTAACCAGGACTTTGCTTGCCCAGGGATCTCCCCCTGGGTTTCCTTTTATTCTGCCTATAAACAAACTTTGCTTTTGCTTCTGCTAAAAACATGACTGAATTTTTATCACACCATAGTCAAGGACAAAGGAACCCCCAATCCAGCAACCCAAACCCAACAACAAAAGCAAAGATTAAAAAATTGTTTCAGATTGAAGGAGACTAAAAAGAAATGACTAAATGCAACACCTGATTCTGAATTGGATCTTTTTACTTTGAAGGACCTTATTCAGGAAATTGGAAAGGCCTGACTGGGTTCTGAATTTTGGATAGTAGTAATATATCAATGTTAATTTTCTGATTTTGATGGTTGTATTGTGTGGAAGAATGTCCTTGCTTGTAAGGAAGTACACACTAAAGTGTTCAATGTAGATATAATAATGTTATTATATGCACAAATTGCTTTCAAATGGTTTAGGAAAAAAGTTCTTTGTACTTTATCTACAACTTTTATATAAACTTAGATTTGCTTAAATTTTAAAAAATTAGTTCATAAGAGAACAAGAGAGAGAAATCATGGCAGAAAAAGATTTTTGAAAAACATAAAAGGTTTATTCCAGGAAATCCAACATCTGAATATTAGGAGCTCCAGAAAGACAAAACAGAATGAATGCGAAGGGGGTGCAAAATTATCAAAAAAGTATAATAGTTGAAAATGTCAAATTTTCCCCACAGAACACAATTTGTCAGATTAAAGGCTCTGTTCAGCACCATAAATGGAAAAGACCAAGGCATGTCACCATGAAATTTTAGGACACTGGAGATAGAGAAAATACAAAGAATTCTGAAAAAAGGAAAAAAAAAGCCCCACCAGGTCACATATTCTTTAACGGCAGTTTTTGACTGAAGATAGATCATTTATCTTTGTCAAACTTCAAATCAACAAAATTCTTTTTATAAGACCATGTCTGAAATGTTCAGTACTAGAAGAGACACACATCAGTCAATAGGGATTTTATTTCCCCTCAAAATCCTGCCAGTTTCTACCAAAGATAATGTTAAATTACATTCAGAAAACACTCAAACTAGTTTCTCAGTCCTTTTCTTTAATGAGATGGCTTTCTTGAATGGTGTCAAAAGTCAGAACAGAAATTCAAGGCCCACCTTCCACTTGTACTGGGAAGGCTGAATGAAGAGAATAAGGGTACAGCTACCCTTAGAGCCTTACTTAGGATATATGAGGATGTGGATAATAAAAGCCCATAGACACCAGCTGCTCACAGGCAACCTGTGTCTTTCACTTATACCTAAGGATGTGTAAAAGAGAGAAGCCATCCAATGACAACTTTTTCTTTGTAATATGTGGCTCCAAGAAATGGCTGACATCTATTTTCAAACCAGTTCTATCATACATAAACCATGTGAAAGTTGATGTGACATAACGTATTTGATTATACAGACTAAAGCCTCCTCACCCCCATCCCATTTGGTTCTGTCCCTCGCTGCCTATGTTGTTGGTTTTTTTTTAGATTTATTTGTTTATGCATATAAGAGCTGGGGTACAGGCCAGAGATGCGGGGGGTGAGAGGATTCACCAGAGACAAAGTGGGGAGCAGAACAGGCAGATTGACCGAAGTACACTGCTGAGGGGAGCAGCTGGCGAGACAGGATTGGTCTGCTGCGCCATGTGGGTTTCTCCCTGGCCGGCCAGGGATCGAACTGGTGCTGCAGAGGCTGCGGATTGCTTCATAGTGCTGTGCTTAACCCCTTGCGCCACCAGGAAGGCCCCACTTGCCTATGTTTTCTCCTAGGAATGGAACAACATCAGCCTTGCTGTTTTGTCATCTTCCAGCTTCTGTTCTTCAAATCCACACATTCCCAAACAAAGGAAACTACTGGGAGTCACCCATATGGAAGAGCAACGAAAAGTGTCAAACTCTCCAACAAAGCCAGTTGTTCTATTGTTACGGGGCAGGAAGAGGGGCAGCCCAGACCCTGCAAACCTGCCTGCTTTAAATAGGTTCTGCCATCTGCCGCATCAACACAAAACATATGAGACTTTAAAGGGAAGGAATTTTAATACAATTAGGAAACAATAGAGGAAAGGCAAAGAATATAGTTTCTAAATCAAGCACCCAAAGTTACCCGTCCCTTCATGGATAAAAGTCCACCCAAGCAGGACTGGCCCAGAGCAAGGCCCCAAAGCCTGCCACAAGTCTAAAGCACCTTCCAGTGGGGACCCACAGAAAAGGATCAGAAACAACCAGACAAGTCTGGAGGGAAAAGGGCAAAATCAAAATCAAGACAAAACCCGTCATTCTCACCTCCCCACGGGTCTCTCACCCACATCTGTGTCACCCAGTCCATGACCAAAAGGCAAGAGTAGTTTCTTCACGTGTGTCTCTAGGCTCCATGCGCCTCCTCCAGGTTTCCTTCTGGCTCTCCATCCTACTTCCTTCTTTTCTCAGTCTCCTCTGTAGCTTCTTCTCTCTCTGCTCAGCTCTACCCTCCTTTTGGGTGGGGCAGGAAATCTAGAACCTCCCCCTTTCCTGGGGACCACCCTGTTACACTATGAGAAGGCCAAGACTTATCCATGACAAAAGCAGCAGTTATGTAAAGATTAACAATTAGCAGACAGCTGTGATTCCAAACCCCCAGCAACTCCATTAAGGGCTATCAGCAGTACAATAGATGCCTGCAAAGGCCCTCCTGCCCTACCTCTAGGGAGGACTTGGCAGGGCAGTTAAGCAGCACCTGTGTGTAAATTAGAGAATGGAGTTCCCTCTGGGCATGTAACCCCAGGCTCATAGGTTTTTGTGCTCTTTACTTGGGGCAATTCAATCGAATGAAATGTACTTCATTCTAATCCCCACTTTCTGCTCCCTCAGTTCTGTGCCTTTGTGCCTTGAATGCACAAAAAGGAACATGGATGCCTTGGGCATCTGGCCTGCGCTGGTCTTCAGTTGCTAGCAAGCTGGACTGAAGTAGGTCAAGTAATGGCCTGTTTTTCCTCAAGGCTTATGTCCAAATTGAGGTCTTGAATTCTGACTACTCTGCTGATGAAAAGAAGCATAGACACACACACAGGAAGCTCAATGCTTTCCTCTCAACTTTGGCTCCACTCTGGTCCTGGGTTGAAGTTTACACAACCAGGAGGACTTCCAAGTAAGAAGCTGCCCCAGGGCCATCTTAGGAAATCTTCTGGAAAGAAAGTTATGGACTCTCTTTCAAAGTAATCCAAAAAGGAAAAGAAAGATGACAACAGGAAGGAGGGAACCCAAAATTTGACTAAGGAAAACATCACAAAGTAAGGATATTTGCCTAGGAAACCGACTTTTTAACTTCTTTTCTCCCAAATCCCATTCTCTCTTTCAGTTAAGTCAGTGGTACTAAATCAGTCAAATCCAGGGGTTTGGGGCTGGCAGTAGAAACTTTGCCTTCCCTAAGGGCTGAGATGGCTCCACAGGAGTTGAGAGTGTGTTTGTGGCTGTGAACTTGAATGGTGCCAAGCAGAACGTGGGAGCCAGCTGTTGGGGTGATCTGGGGAGGGCCAGGTTATAATGTAGAAGGCGCCAAGCCCATTAATCCCGTGTGGAAGGAAATCCTTTCAGTCAAGTCCTAGCAACTCCTCAGTGCCCTGTGAAATAAGGAAGATTTGTGAACACGTGTCACTTCCTTGGACTTCTCCAGGGTCCTTTGCCTCATAGCACAATGCATAAGGATCCCTATTAAAAGTTATCTGTACACCAAGAGGATTTAGACTCAGCATTTCTGAGGCCTCTGCTCTATCTTCCCCTAAGGCCATCAGCATCATTAAAAGGAAAAGAAATTCTTTCCAATTCCCATGAGTGGATTTAAATATATCTATTCATCCTCAATTATTATTACCACTCTCCTTCTTACCCTGTGACCTGTCTGGGGGCAGCCTTGAGGCCCACGGCCCCACACAAACTGTGAGCCATAAGGGATATATTAAATTTTGTCTTGACCTAATTGTACCCCAAATTTGAGAGACCTTTGGTACCTAAGGTAGTTCTGAGTTACCTATCAGGAGTCTCAAAGTTAGATTCTTATTATAGAGAAATTATTTCTTCCGTAGATATGATAAAATCTTCTAATTGGGTCAGTGTCTAATTAGGCACTAATTAGTACCAAACATTGGAATGAGCTGGATCTCCTTTCTTCCCTAGGCTGATGAGCTCTAAGGCAGACAGCCTGTTCAGATCTTGACTCTGCTACTCGTTAACTGCCATTTTGGGCAAATCTCTCTTTGCCTCAGTTTACACAACTGTGAGATGGAATAAAATAATGGTTTATAACTTGTAAGGTTATTGTGAGGGAAAAATTAGCTAATATGTGCAAAGCACTTAGCACAGTATGTGATATGATTAACTACTCAATGAATAATAGTTTTATAATTTTGGTCCAGTTTGGTTAAAAAATCTTCATTTCAAAGTGCTGTAAGGGTAGTTGTATCATCCTCAAAGATAATAAAAAAATCACATTACCCCTACCACACTCACATACACACCATCATCACCACCACCACCAACAACAACAACCACTTGCCTTCCAATGTGGATACTTTTAGATAAGTTCTTTCAATTGACCACTGCCCGAGCAACTATTGGTCTATATGAGCCCAATGCAGGTCCTTGAGGCAACAGTAACATTCAGAAAAAATGAATTTTTTCTTTCCTTTCTATGCACTTGCTTCTTTCTCTAGCTTGACACCCTGGTCTCTGACATCTTAATTTGAATTTAGCCTCCAGGGAAACAAACCTAGTCTGGCCTGACCAAGGGTTGATGGCAGGAAACATCCCTTTTGTGTGGGGAAAATGACATGGAGTTTTAGTCCTGGACCTTGTGGTGTCGCTTCCTAGGGTTCCAAGTCCAATCCCATCCAATCCCAGCCCTTCAGTGCTGATGGATGTTTGCAGCTCATGAAGTGAGACAACTGGCCTCGGAGGATTTTCTCACTGAGATTAAGATTTTGTGGCTTTAGCTTCAGGGGCTTGGGAGCAGGTGGCGAGAATTGAGGTCCTTCAAATAAATGGATGAATCCCAGATCCAGCTCCTCTAGCACTCATTCCAGACAAGCCATTATGCCCCACTTAAAAAAAGAGAGAGAGAGAGAGAGAGAGAGAGCAAAAGAGAGATGAAGAAAATGGTGCTTAATGAAAACTAATCTGCTGTTTCTGTGAAAGGTAAAATGGAAAAGAGGTGGGCCTGAAAACAGGAAGACAGTCCAGAAAGGAGACAACCAGGCCTGAACCAGGTGGTGCCAGCAGTAAAAATGAAAAGACAGATGTGCTCAGTCCATGCAGTCTGCTTAGCCAAATACTACAGCCCAGGCAGCTAATAAACACAAACAGCTCTGGAGGCTGAAAGCCATAGACCAGGGACTAGCATGGTCGGGTTAGCACCCTCTTCTGGGCTGCAGGCTTCATGATCCTCACAGGGTGAGGGAGTTCTGCAGGATCTCTTAAGTGTACTAAGCCCATTCATGACGACTTCCCCTTGTTACCTAATCACCCCTAGAAGGTCCCAGTTACTAATATGATCATCTGGAGGTTAGGGTTTCAACATATAACATATAACAGTCATGGGTGGCAACTTCAATTGTGACACTTCAGAATGGGTGTGTTCTCTAAGGGAAAGAACACAGAAAAGAAAGAACAAGAATTTGCCATGTGACAATGAGAACATTTCTTGTCAGGGCAGAAGAAGAGCTAGAAGGAGTCGGAGAAGGAAAGTCCAGAAGGAAGAAGTATTAGTGTTTTCCAGAACCAGTGAGAACTAGATGGATGGATGAGTGGGGTAGATGGGTGGATGGATAGACAGACCAATAGATTTTTAAGAAATTGGTTCTCATGATTATGGAAGTTGACAAGTACAAAATCCTCAGATAAGTCAATAGACTAGAGATCTAGGGAACAGTCCATGTTGCAGTTCAAGTCCAAAGGTCATCTTCTAGATTAATTGCTTTTTGCTTAATTTCTGGGGACTTCAGTCTTTGTTCTACTTAAGGCCTTCAATTGATTGGATGAGGCCACTCACCTACATTACAGAGAGAAATTTTGAATGTAATCTAATTTTAAAAACACCCTAACAGAAACATCCAAAATAATGTTTGACCAAACATCTAGACACTATGACCCAGCCAAGATGACACATAAAATTAATGATCACAGAAGATGAGGACATATCCTTGCTGTCCAAGAGTGACCATCCTGACTCATTAATTTCTGTGACCCTGTATCCATCACTCTTCTTCTCTGAGTCTCAGTTTTCCCATCCTAAAATAAGATAATCACACCTATTTCTTAAGATTGTTTTAAGCATTAAATAAAATAACATTTTTGAATGGCCCATACATACCAGTATGTATAAAGAGTAGCTCATATTCATTTTATTGCTATTTTGATCATTATTTTCATCTACCCATATTCCAAGAATGCAATTTAGAGTAGAAGCAGGCAAGATTATAGGAGGTATTAAAGTGGAAATATGCAAAAGGAAAATGTGTGACTGTTCTAGGCTACAGGGCCTGCATTCTACACTGCAAATCAGTTCAGTCCTGGATTAGGACACTTTTGACTTACACTCTCTCCTTTACAAGCAATGTAACATTTTCAATATTAAAGCACTGAATTCTCCCAACCTTTAGTTCAGCCACAGAGTCAGAACTAAAGAGCATACCTTGTCCTTCTATTCTGTGCCATTGTCACCAGATTAGCATATTTCCAAGTCCCCTGGGGCCACTTCCTAGAAAACTTCAATGAGAATGAGGGTCATAGTGGATTACATCACTCCCTTCCCCCAACAGAGCTGAGGCAAATGGAGAATAAGCAGGTGTGGTACTTATAACACACCAGGCAGGCATGGATGCTGGCTCTCATATTTGACTTGGGATTCCCTGACAGTCTAAACCACTTTTCATTTCGTCTTTCAGCCCACTGGAACAGGGGTTAATGACTTTGTCCAAAGAAACAAAACAAAAGACTCACTCAAATCCAATTAAAAAGATCTCAGAAACAAGTCAGGCATGGAGTGTTCCAGAAACTTTACAATTGAATTTTTTTCATTGACAAATGATCCTGCCATCATTGTAGATAGGGTAACATATCTAATTCCTATAATTCTATATCTTTAACTGAAGCCTGCAGGAGATTCTTTGATGGAAAGAAAGATCAATGGGACTGAAAGGAACATATTCCACTTCATTCCCTCTCTCTCAATTCAATTTCTCACCAGGTATTCTGATAGCTTCCCTCTTTCACCCCCACCTGAAACCATTTCTCATTTATCCAACCCTAAAGAAGAACATGAAGCTGAATGGATTCATCACACACTTAACCAAGTAAAGCCCTTGACCCTCTCCACACAAGCCTTTTCCTCGTGGAAATTTCACCTTATGTTCTCTAGGCAAAGAGGAAAGAAATATCTGGGAAGTGACCAAAAAGAGAAGAGGTGGAGAGAGGATAGAAAACCCAGAGATTTTAAAAACTGGAGAAACTCTTCAGTGTTATATAGTGTCAACCACCCTTGCTTTTGACTTAATCAGGGCTAATTTGGTTCTTTTGAGCACATTCCAGCATCCGAATCATTCACTTGGTAGCATGTATGTGTCTTGCTACAGGACATGTGATGCTAAACACTGCTGGTAAGAAGGCAAGACATAGTCCTGCAACAAATATCATTCATTGCTTGATTGTAGACAAGTAACTGAATCTCCCTGTGACTCAGCTTTCTTATCTGTAAAATGGGCAAATAATAGACTCTACCTCAAAAACTGTGGCGGGGATTAAAGGAATCATTATGTATAAAGCTCTCAAGTGCAGCTGTAGAGATACCATGAAAAGAGCATGGGATATTGAGAATAATTCCCTTAGGACCTTCACAGGGGGAGTTGAGTAGGAGTTTAAGGTGGATAAAAGGCAGTTGGAAAAGCCCTCCTGGAGGGAAGGCCAGTGTAACAATGGCACAGAAGAGAAAATGCACATACCCCCTGGCTAGTGGGAGCTTGGAGTAGGAAAGAACTAGGCAGTGAATGTTGCTGGAGCCTCAGGCTTCTCCCAGCTCCGCTGAGCTTGTGCATCCAAGGGAGAAAGCTGTCCAGATGATCTATGATCTCCTGTTACAGGGAAGAAGCTGTTCTTGATATTTACAGGAAACGTGGTCCTGGAAGGGGAGGAGGGAGCATCTCCCATCTGCTCCTATCAGTTCCCTTGTATCTGTTCCGTCACTTCCCCATGGGTGGGGCAGGAAAAGATGGAAGGGGTATTTGACTTAGGATGAGACCTTCCTCCAGTTAAGTTAAAGTTCCCAATAACACTAATCCTTAGCCAAGTTTCTGACTGGCGCCCTCTAACCTAGAATCGACTTTCCTTCCAAGCACCACGTTTACAAGTGGCCTCCACCTACAGGCTTCCCTCTGTCCCTCACTTTCCAGTGTCCCCCAGCTCTCTGAGGAAGGGGAATCCCAGATGAGGCAGAGCCAGGGAACAGATGGGGGCACAGAAGTCCTTGCACTGTCAGGGGATGGAGAAAGGTAGAGAGCAGGAGAAAGACAGAGACAGACACAGAGGAGGAAGAAAGGTGGACAGAGTCAGAGACGCAAAGGGAGAGTCTGTACTGAATAATTTAGGGGCTCCATCTTACCGTGGCATTCAGCTACCCAAAAGTGTAAGGGGGAGAAGTAGAAGTGGTCATCTCCCTACCAACATTCTCTCTAGCCCCCTGTCGAATTTATGCTTGTAGTCTTTCAAGCTGAGACTCTGCAATAGAGGCTCCAGATCCAAGGTGAAGGACACGGTTGGTGCTCTACAAGAAGCCATGACAGCCCTCTGCTCATTTTAAGCTTCTCTCACAGATGGATAAGCAGGCAAGGAAAGGGTTTGCAATGCTGACAAGGGTGGGCGGCCCTGATGACCAGAGGAGCTGGGCTGCATTCTCCAGTGAGAGGCAGGAACAAAAGCCTTGAAGCAGGGGGTGTCTGCTGGGTTTTCTCTGCCCTGGAGTGACTGTAAAGAGGCCACTTGTGCAGCCACAATGGCCTAGAAATGATTGGAGTCCTTGGGTAGGAAGGTCCAAGCCATCTCCATAACCCCAGGCTAGCAGCCTCTAGCAGGTGCCCTAGAGGATGTGGATGATGAATCCACTTGTGGTTATAAGGCCATGAACTGTGGCATATTCCACGCACTCATCTATATCCTAAGTCTTGTAAAAAGATGAAGGTTGACCAGTACCTTGGGGTCTCTGTGATGAATGGGCTTTAATGGAGACAGCACTAGATGTATGCAGAGGAAGGGGCAGCTGGGTCTTGTGTCCTGCTTTACTTCCTCCTGGTCTGCTTTCCCCCCTGCTGTTTCCACAGTAACCAGCTTTGCACCAATGTGAGTTGAAAGCCTTGAGCCTCAGATGCACTTTTTGGGCCAAAGAGCACAGAGTCCAGAGGAAACCTGCCTGGCACTCAGGCACGTGCGGCCGGACCTGCAGAGATGTCAAGGTGCCCGGGGCAGTCTTTAAGCCTCTCGCTGGACATCCCTCCCTTCTGTTGCCCTTCTGGATGCTTTCTCAGTGTCCCAGTGGGGCTAAGGCCCAGTGGCTGCAGGGGTGGCTTACTCAAGACCAGCCATGGTGGCCGCCTTTCCCCTTTCTCCAGTCCCCACTCACACTCGCTAGGAATCGCTTCCCCAAATCAGCTGTCTGCACTTAACCTATCAGTTCAGTTCACCTTTAGAGAGAAACCAAGGCCAGGAGACATCCACATGTAAGAGGAGAGGAAGACAGAGAAGAGAGACACAGAGGGATACAGAGAGCAACAGAGCCAGCAAAATATCCCATACAGGAAAGGTCAGAAAAGAGAGAAGAAATGCACCACATTCCCAGACCAAACAGATCAGTTTCTGAGTCAGGAAGACAGCACGGAGACTGATGTGGGAATGAGAGCCAGTGAAGGGTGTGGTAAGAGGATATTCTTCAAAGAACAGGCTACAGGTTAAGCCTTCACCACCCTGCCTTTCCCCCACCCACATTCCACAGCCACATCTCTGCTGCAAAAGGGACTAACCAGAACAGGTGAGGCCTCCTGGGAAGGCATCCTCTGAAGAGGCGGGGGTAGATGTGGGTGCGCTGAACCAGCTCCTTCAGGGAAAACTGTAAGCCAAGCCAGCTCCCAAGGGAAGGAACATGGACTCTTAGCCAGGCAGAAATTGGGGTAGAATAGAAACTGGAGGGACACACCCGTCCACAGGCAGAGTCAGTTACCTCTACCTGAAGCTCTCCTTTACTTGTGAGGAGATTCACTCAAGGGTACAGAGAAGGTGGGTCAAGGTCAGCGGCACAAAGGAAGAGCAGTCACCTCTGTTAAAGTGGTGAGGACGGATAACAACTCAGTGCACTCCCCCAGAGGTATTTACACGTTAGCACAGTGTCCCTTGGAGAATATCTATCCAATAAATATTTCTTGAGCACCTACCACATGCTTGGCATTAAGCATAGCAGTGAACATAGTCCCTGCCTTAATGGAGAACATACTCTTATAGAGGACACAGATGTCTTCGTGCAAGTAAATGACTCTGAAAATTCCAGGCAGAGGCAGGGAAATAGGGAGCTTTTCTGGTGCCTCTCAAATCATAGCCCATCAATCACTGTTTAGCTTGTAGTAAATCTGGCCCATCCCTTTAAATAGAAAAATAAAATTCTACTGTTAATTTAGCATAATGAATCATCACAGAGAAAAGTGAAGTGTTTCAAAAATAGCACAGGGGAGGGAGTCCTGAAAAAGAATGAAGAAAGTAAGGTGAGCCAGAAGTAGGCAGCCTAGGTTAGGAGTGGTGACTACGGTGAGAGCTGACAAACAGCAGCTTTCGTTTTGACTCGGTGGATTACTCATGGAGCACTTAAGCCTGCCCTTCCTTGCTGTCAGATGGGAGCTCCATGGACACAGACGAGCCAGGAAGCAGTGATAACAAGACCAAGAGGATCTTGGCGGCCTTACCCCTCTGGCTCAGCTCCTTTCTCCATACCATGAGTCTCCACTGTGGTTGGCGTGGGTGGGAGGAGGTGAAGAGGAGAAGCAGGTAGAGGTATAAAGTCCCCTCAGGATCCCTCTAACAAACCAAGCCCAGTCTCCCTGTGGGATGGGTTAGTCCCTGCCTTCCCTGCGTCTGCTCGGTTCTGTCATCTACACCAGCACTGATGACTCAGGTCTGTTGCTCCTAAGTCACACAGTGCACAGGCTCTAGGGGATGCTCCATGCAAACTCAGTCACCAATCTCCATGTTTGCCTGCTCTATAGACAGGGCCTATTACCAGTTGTTCCTTTAGAGAGAGAGAGAGAGAGAGAGAGAGAGAGAGAGAGAGAGAGAGAGAGAGAAAGAAAGAGAGAAAGAGAGAAAGAGAGAAAGAGAGAAAGAGAGAAAGAGAGAAAGAGAGAAAGAGAGAAAGAGAGAAAGAGAGAAGAGAGAGAAAGAGAGAAAGAGAGAAAGAGAGAAAGAGAGAAAGAGAGAAAGAAAGAAAGAAAGAAAGAAAGAAAGAAAGAAAGAAAGAAAGAAAGAAAGAAAGAAAGAAAGAAAGAAAGAAAGAAAGAAAGAAAGAAAGAAAGAAAGAAAGAAACGTACTCAGAGCCCCAGCTCCCTTAGCTATATAGGGAAGCCACACCTGTCCCCCACTCTTCAGCATCCCCAGCTCTTACCAGCAGACCTACTCTAACTCAGAACCACATTGCTGCCATGCATAGCTGAAGCACCATTGCAGGTACCTGGCTATTCCGATGCCACATTTTGCCCCTCAAGGGAGAGGCTGGTTCAAGTGGTCTCATTCAAGGGACCTTTTTCTGGTTCTTTCCTCCATTTGCCTCAACTCCTTATTCCTGGTATCACTCATGGCTAAGTATGCATAGATTTGAAGAGCAACAATACTTCTGAACAGAAAGTGAATATATATATGTGTGTGTGTGTGTGTGTATTCATATATTCATACCCACTGATAAACACACACACATATAATATACATACATACAATATAGAGCTAGAGAGATACAGACACAGATATACACAAGTAAAACCTTTTCCTAATATAGAGTTCAAATATTTGTAATAGTTTTAAATTGCTCCATTTTCCAGCAAAGTTATACACACACACACATAAGTTGACAGGGTGTGAAACTGCATTTCATTTATTATATAACAAAACACCTTCATGATACTCAGAAATAATGCCTTTTCTTTGAACAACTTTTCTTTTTAGTATTTAATGTATGTTATTACCACAATTTTCATCTGTTTTTCAGAAAGACTGCATAATACATTTTCCTTGTTGTAAAACTAAACACAAGGAGCAGAGATCTGTCTATTGTTAATAAGTACAGAATTGAGCATACAGACCTATAAGATGTTGAAATTATGTCATATCTGCAAGTCTACCCTTTGTAGACTTTGGAGAGTCCCACCCTTAGTAGACTTTGCTGGTTGTCTGGGACCACAAAACATATAAAGATGAAGTCAATAATAAGGCAAATGATCAACAATTTTTATCAGGACCCCTGTTTCTTGAATAAAACTCAATCAAATGAATTCAAGCAAAAAAGAATGGTAGAGGGGACAATGGGAATTAGATTCCAACATACTAAGGAAAGGAAAGTTGTCTGGGATCTCCCCATCAGCTCTGCTTTTTTCAGAGTAGTGCCATCATTCCCTCTGACTGAAGAAAGATCTTGGCTGCAAACAGTGCTGGGCATCATCCGGAGAGATGCAGAGAACCCCAGAGAAAGACTCTGATTGGCTCTGCTTCAGTCCCCAGCCTATGGATATCCAATGACTGTGTCACAGAGGACAGGGTTCTATGATTGGTCAGACTCTGGTCACGTGCCCATATTTCTGGCTTAGTGGAGTAGAGCGACATGAGTGACAGTCCCAGCAGAGGCACAACGAACATAAAAATGGACATTCCCTTAAGAAAAAGGAGGACCAGAGGATGCGTGGAAGGGAAACAATAGACATGTGCCTCAAACTCAATTTGCTAACTTCCCTCAGCTTACTCTTTTCTTTGAACTATTTTTATTTTTAATTATTTGGATATTAATTTTTGTGCATTTATTACAGAAAACTGGCACTTTATCCTTTGAAACTATAATGAATTTTCTTCATGATTTTAAAAAATTAAATGAGAAATAAAGACAAAACTCCCTATTCCTATACTCCTAAGAGATTGTTTTCTTTGTTAGTATTAAGAACATTGAAATAATTTAATATGGCAGGGGAGACTCAAAATCTTCAGAAATTATTAGTTTTCACCTACAAAGACACAGAGGCAAGTCTATTGTTTACTGCCCTGGAACCAGAGGGTTAACACTCTGCCAGAAATTACAGGTCATAATTTGCTGGGGTGATTATAAGAATTTAATAGGGGTTGTTAGTTATAGGAGAGGTGTAGACATTTCATGTTAACACATATTCGTGACAATTACAGCTACATAGCAATACTAGCTAACACCTATCAGATTATTACCACGGCTAAGCATTTTACAGTGGGGTGAGGTGACTGGCCGTGATTTCTTGATGCTGAGAAGCCTCAACTTACAGTTAACCTTTCAGCAGTTCTGGTCCCACGAAAATGGGAAAGAGGGTTTATCTGTATTCACATATGCACATAGAAGAGTGATAGAGACCAAGGGTATCTACCAATAAGCATTACAACACAGAGAAATCTATGCATCCAGAGCAGGAGTTAAGTTCATGTTTGAGGTGAAGAATACAAACAGGAACACTCACTTCCTCCAGGGACATTCAGGGCAAGTGGAGGAGAACTTGGCCTTAGCCAAATCAGGCAGGACTCAGGTTAAAAGCTGCTGTCATCTTCCAACTTCAAGCATGTGAACACCTGTATGAGTCCAACTGCCTGGGTGGCACTCGCTTACCCTAGAATAACTCTCCCCTCCACTAAGCATATTGAGTCTAGCATACACTGTAGCTCCTTTGTACCACTATCTTTCCATCCTGCTTTCCAGGTTTTAATTACCCTTCTGAATTCTGCTTTTGCACTTCTGCTTCATTAGGCTATGAGAACTTAGACTTCATAATTTGGCCTGAAACTTACAAAGGTAGTTTTAAAAAAAAGTATTCCCTCCACAGTAAACGTATCCCCACCACAGCCATAATCTCATGATCATGATTCCCTGCAATTCCAAAGTCCTGATCTTTGTTCTCAAAACTCTGATCTTAATCACCTTTCCTAGTCTTCTTTCTTGCCATTATTTTTCTTCATAAATATGTCCTTCAAAATACTATCTTTTAAACTATTGTCCTTTAAACTACTTTATCCTTTAAACTACTGTCCTTCAACTGGTCTTTTACATCTCAGTCTTGGCTTTTGCTTGTACCCTTCCTTCCATTTGGGTGGTTCTTTGTCCCATAAAAATTCTAATTGTTCTTCAGATGTCACCTTAAAAACAACTTTCCTCATGCAGCCTTCTATAGTCAACTCAGCGAGAAATGATGCAATCAATGATATTAGAATTTGATGTAAAAATCAAACTAATTTCAACTACAATATTCTACACTTGTCTCCTGATTTCATGCCACCATTTTGAGAAAGTAACTTTACCTAACTCGAGTTAAAAAAATTAATAGGTGCTCTGGGGTCTAAAGAAAGTATTGCTGCTTAGATTTTTATAAGGGTTGGGATTGAGAGAGAACTGTGAATGTACCATGCATAATATGAACCTTACTTTCATGAGTTAAAGGGAGCAAATTTATGTGAATCTATGAATCTCAGCATGACATACAAAATATGTGAGATCTGATATGACAAGAATTACTCATTTGAAATTTGGAGACTTTGCTACCAGACATTCATAAACTGGAGTACCCACAGACAAATAAATTTGCTACAAGTTTAACCTACAAAAAGAAAAACTATATTCTAAGGGAATCCAATATATGAATAAGTTCCTAGAAACTGTAAGTCTTATACTAGAGCACACTAATGGTTAGTGTTTATGAAACATGTAAACAGCTTTTAAAATATCCTCTTCCTTTATAAAATTACCCTAACTTCATATAGGATAATTTTGGAGGTTGTCTCTCCAAGAGTTTTCTACTTGTTAGCATTCTGTTCTTATCACAGCAAGCTGTTCCAGAGATTTCCCTGCTGGGTACCTTGGATTTACAGATATATTTTAAAAATATGTTTTAAAAAACAGTGACTTCTCCTTACAATCAGACTTCTGAAATGTCACTTCCCTTCACTTGGGTGTGCTTTGTCACCTACCACAGACTTGTCGTGCTCTCACCACCTAAGTATTTCTCACCTAGATTATAAACACCACCTGCAGACAAACCTAGTAAGAACCCTTTGGGCTCCTTATTATTCCACTTCTCTGTGGTATTTACATTAGGTCCCACTTTCTTGTTTTTAAAATGTGTCCCTTGAAATTCAGTCTTTGCATCTTTTTCCCTCTACATTCTCCTCAGTAATCTTGACTTGGCCAGTGTATTCACCTGTCCCATTGGACATCTTTACCTACCTAACTACCTCACTCATCTTCACAAGCAAAACCTGCTCCTCCTTCAATATCCCTTTCTCAGGAAGGGGAGATCAATACTGTGTCATTGGGTGTCATCCGAGATCGTCTTCTCCCAGCCCTCACATCTGATCACGCACCAGCTTTTAGTAGTTCTCTGTCTTTGAAAATTCCTCATAGTTCAGCTCTCCTTGCCTTTGCCAGTGCCTTGGTACATTCATTGTTTCTTGCCAGTGCTTTTTTATTGACTAGTCAGAATCATTCAATGACTATGTTTTAAACAAAATTTTATTGATTTACCAGTGGTTTACAATGCTATATAAATATCAAGAGTACAGTTTAACACCTTGATACATGTATATGCCTCACTGCACCCACCACCAAAGGTCTAGGCCATCACATTAAATTGAGCCCTTCTACCCACTCCTCATACAACCCTCCCCATCTGTTAACCACCAAATTTTTCACTATGTCTAAGAGTTATGTTTGTTGTGTTTTGTTAGTTCATTTGTTTTGGTTACTTATATACCACATATGAGTAAAGCCATTCAGTGTTTGTCTTTCATTTTCATTTTCTAACTTAGTTCACTTAGAACAATCACCTCAAGTTTCATCTTTATTGTCAGAAAAGGCAAGATTTCATACCCTTTAATCACTGAGTAGTGTTCCATTGAGTTTATATACCTCAACTTCTTTATCCAGCCATTCATAGATGGACATTTAGATTGTTTCCATGTCTTTGCTATTGTGAACAATGCTACTTTAAACATATGGGTATGTATATATTTTTAACTTAGTGGTTTCATTTACCTAGGACTGGTATAGGTGGATTAACTGGTAATTCTACTTTAAGTTTTCCATGGAATCTCCATACTATTTCCCACAGAGGCTGCACCAACTTCCAACTTCCATTCCTACCCAGTGTGTACAAGTTCTTTTTGCTCCATACTTCTCTATCAACAATTCAGATACAAACAAACAAATAGATAAATAAAATTAGGTTATTATTTAAAACCATATACAAAAATTAATATAAAAAAGGTGCAAGAATTAAATATAAGATCTGAAACCACAGAATAAATAAAAGAAAATAGCTAAAAACATAGGTAAACAGAGGACTTGGTTCCAGCAGTAAGGAAAAAAAAGCAAAATAAATAAATAAGCAAATAAATAGGACTACATCAAACAATAACTTTTGAACTGAAGAAAAAAGCCACTACATAGATACACACACACACACACACACACACACACACACAGGAACGATATTCAGCAATTAAAAAAGATAAACTAATGACATTCGCAGCAACATGGATGAAGCTAGAAGGAATTATGCTCAGTGAAGTAAGTCAGAAGGAAAAAGAAAAATATTGGATCATTTCACTTATAGGCGGAATATAGGGGAACCAAAGAAGACATCAGAGAAAAAAAATAATAACAATAAAAAACACAACAAAACAAAACAAAAACAGACAACTATAAACCAGAGACATTCTGCAGGGGAGGGGGAGGGAGAGGGATTGGAATGAGGGAGGATAGAGCACCAAGAACTGTGGGGACAGTGCACAGGTGCATTGGTGGTGGGAATTCTATGGGGACACATATATTTACACAATGGAATACTACTCAGATACTTAAAAAAAAAGATGAAATCGGGCCTCCCCGGTGGCGCAGCGGTTGAGCACTGGGTTGCGAAGCTGCCCACGGCCTCTGCGGCGCCGGTTCGATCCCCGGCTGCTCCCCGGCCACCAGTCCCACATGGTGCGCAGACCTCTCCTGCCACCCACTGCTCCCCTCAGCAGTGTGTTTCGGTCCTTCTGCCTGCTCTGCTCCCTGCTCTGGCTCTGGTGAATTCTCTCACCCTCCCGCGCTTCTGACTGTACCCAGTGCATGTATAAACAAACAAACACACAAACAAATAAATAACATGCCTCTAGAAAAATTAAAAAAAAAAGATGAAATCATGCCATTTATGACAATGTGGATGCAGCTAGAGAATTGTGATGAGTGAAATAAGTCAGAAGGATAAAGACAAATAACAGATAATTTCACTCATATGTGACATATAAAGAAATAAAACAAAGGAACAAAGCTAACACCCCCACCCCCACCCCCTAGAAACATGACTGTAGAATTGTGACTACCAGGGCAAGAGGCAGAGACTAGGGAACACAGAAAGAGAAGGCCCGATGGGCTGTGACGTGGTGGAGGACTATGGGTGTTTTGGTGTGGGCATAGTGTGTCAGCAGACATCTGAAGAGGAGTGGACCTATATCCACAAATCATACGCAGTGTTGTATTGTTACCTCAATAAAAAATAATACAATGGAAAAAAAAAAAAAACACCTGAAGGAAAGATATCTTTCCTGGGAGAAGATATCTTACCTGGGAGAAGATATCTGCACATTATACATGCAACAAAGGGATTAATATTAAAAATATATAAAGAACTCATATATAAAGCAGTGAATAAACACTTCTCCAAAGAAGACATAAAGAAGGCCAATGGGCATATGAAAACATGTTCAACTTCCTGCAGTTATTAGAGAAATGTAAATCAAAACCACAATTAGATATAACCTCATACTGTTGGGAATGGCTTATGTCAAAAAGACTGAATCATTCAATGACTTTAAATGTCCCTAAAGGACATATTCCATATTTCCATGAATTGGTCCTTGCTAACCCACCCTCTCTCCCTCTGCCCTCTTCCCCACCACCCTCTGTAACCAAGACAATCCAAATGATGAGTGGTTCCCCAAATATACCAGCTCTCTCACGTGTCTTATCTTTTCTGCCTGGAATGCTCTAATCTTGCAGGTTGTCCTGTCAATTCACCTCTCACCCTTCAGGCCTCAGTCCACAAGCTAACTTCTCTGAAATATTTATGAACCCCTGCAGTCCAAGATTCTCCTTCACCTATGTTTTCACTGTACTCAATACATGATAATAATTAACCCTTATTCTGCAAACATTAAGTTATCAATTACTGATGTCTAACCTTTATTGAGTACTTTCCGATGTGTTTGGCACCACTTAGGTGCTCTAGAATTTAAAGCAGCCTAATGCTTGGAGATAGCTCTATTAATAGTCCTATTTTATAATGAGGAAACTGAGGTACACAATGATTAAATAAGTCACCCAAGGAAGGATACACAGCTAGCTAGTGACAGTATTGAGATTTGAAGCCTGTAGCCTCTGCTCAAAATTGCTCCACTCTGTGGCAGCCACAATAACAATCACTTTCTTATAAGGCAGTCTCATTCCCTGGCATACTCGTGTATCCTATCCATGCCTTTTTAATTTTTGTTTCTCAGGGACTATACAGTTCCAGGCAAACAGTGTTCACTGCAGGATTCCTAAAGGAATGCATGAGTGAATAAAAGAATAATAGAGTAGAATGAAAAAATAGAATGTGTCCACGAGCTTTTGAAGGACTTTCACATTAGTGTGTTCCAGGTTTCTAGTCTATTCTTTCTTCTTCATGAGTGGATCCTCCAATCCAGTGAATGAGTCCTGCAAAACCTGACAATGCATTCAGTGTGACAGCCTTTAATGAATAACAAGAGGCAAAATCATTAATCAAGCACTATTGGTACGAGAACCAGCTAGGAAGAGTTCTGCTGGAATACATCATATCCACTACAGCTCAAGTGTACAGAAGGCGGATCACACAGGCCCCAGCAGAGCAGACCCACCTTCCAGGGACAAGACAAAAGACTCATTGCCTGCACTTGGCCTGGGTTTTTGTTACTTTCTCTCTTGCTTGCCCCTTTTTATCATAGAGAAGAATGGAGCAAAGAAGACATCCGGGGAAGAGTTTACATGTTGCCATCTCATCTCCCACATTCTTTCTTCCTTTCAACAAAATTCTTGACTTCAGATTTTATTTTTGGTTCTTTCTGCAAGACACCTATCCTCTGGTTTCCTGTCTGCTTCAAGCTTATTCTGCAGAAAAACCAATAGCACATGAGAAATTTGGTCAGAGAAACTTGCTTCTTCCTCTATTCTGCAGGACTTTTGGGGTACACCACAGCCTTGAAGGTGACAGCCTTCTGAAATCATGTGACAGTGACTGTTCCACACCCAGGCTTCAGAGCAAGGTTGCCTGGCTATGAATCTCATATCTGGCTGTGAGCAATTTTATGACCTCCTGTTGCCTCATTTCCCATATCTGTAAAATGGGATTGGTCATAGTGTACACGCGATTGATTAGTTGAGGGATTAGAACAAGATAATAAATATAAGATGCTTAGAAGCACTGACACATAGGGGCCTCCCTGGTGGCGCAGCGGTTGAGCGCTGGGTTGCGAAGCTGCCTGCAGCCTCTGCAGCGCCGGTTCGATCCCCGGCTGCTCCCCGGCCACCGGAGGAGGGTCCCACATGGCGCGCAGACCTCCCCTGCCACCCACTGCTCCCCTCAGCAGTGTACCTCGGTCCCTCTGCCTGCTCTGCTCCCCACTCTGGCTCTGGTGAATTCTCTCACCCTCCCACCCTTCTGACTGTACCCAGTGCTTGCATAAATAAATAAATAAGTAAATCTTAAAAAAAAAAAAAAGAAGCACTGACACATAGAACATGTCTAATAAATTCTTTTATGATAAATATTAATAATAATTACAATGACAATAATGAAGTTTTTTAATTATCCAAGGACCCCAAATCACAGGGTCCCTATAGTGTATGGAACCTTGTATCCAATGTTGTGGGGAGACAGAAAGAAAATTGAACTGTTAATTTTTGCCCCTTAAGAGTACATGAACAATAAAGAAGGCAAAACACAAATGTAAGAATCTTCCCAAGATTATAAAAGTAAATAACATTTCTGCCAAGAAGAACCTTTTGGGTTTCTCAGCAGCATAGTACATGCTTAGAATACAACTCTCTTCAAAGGAGCTCACAAAACTTGGGAGGAATTTCTCCCTCATCTTTGACAAAGTTATGTTTGGGGCTATTACAGTTTTGAGGCCATACAGCTTTAGTACTATTGACAGTTTAGCCAGATAATTCTCCATTGTGGGGGCTGCCCTGAGCATTGTAGGATGTTTAGTTACATCTCCAACTTCTACCAGATGCCAAGAGCATTTCACTGGCATTGTGATAACCATAAAGATGCTCTCTGAGTATTGACAAATGTCCGGTGGGGGTGAAATCACCCCAGTTTAAAAACTATCTATTGGATTTAAGTACCAATACCCACTGGGAGCTCACTGCAACATAAAGGAAAGAATCAAAGAACATGACTTTTTTTTTAATGCCTTCTCTGCATAAAGTGTGGGACAAGGATCCTTTTCACTACCACACAAAGGAGAACTTGGTCCTATCTCCTGCCTTGCCCACGCTCCCTTTTCTCATTGGTAGAATTGGGTTACAGTGGGCAGACTCGGGTTTGTGGTAAGGATGAACCAAGTTGTGTTTGTGGACCCCTGTAACTGCAACCACCTTTCCAATGTAAAGAAATATTGCTTTAAACACCCACAAGCTACTGTTCCACTGTGCTTATGTCTCTGTGTAGAAAACTAATTCAAATCAAAATATTGTCACATTAAAGTCTAAGATTACTTAGAGTAATGATTCTGCATTCAGTTCATATGTATTCAACAAACACCTCCACCATGCTAGGCTCGAGCTGTGCCTTCTAGACACAAGAGGGGAACAGGGGCAGCCTCTACCTCAAGACCTTGGTCTTTGGTCAGCAATTGTGCTCTCTGCTCCACCATCACCAGTGCCCAGAAATGGACAAACCACCCCTCATGTTCACAACACCCAAGAAAGATAAAAATCAAATTGCAAGGTCCTACTTAGGAATATTGTCCTGCATGGTTATCTGGCATTGGAGTTTTGTAGGAATTCTACTTAGCTTTAGAATCACAGAAGACAGGAATGAACACTTATTAAGTCCATAGGTATGCCAACTTCTGCTCAGGTTCATTGAGAACTGGGGGGAAAATACTATGATCCTATTTTTACTGCCCATACAGAGCAAATCTCATACAGAGTAATCTTTCCAATGTCACGGGACGTGTCACACCATCAAATAGGGGTGCATTGGGGAGACAGGACTTTGAGCACTACTCAGACCCTTTCCCAGGAATTGCATGTCAGAGGAAACTGCTCAGTCCTCCAGCATAAATCACTGGGAGGTGGGGGCATGGGGAGGCCAGATAAATGGCTTTCAGAGGGATGGGCAGTCCTGCTGCTGGAGAGAGATCACCTAGGTTGAGCCGGTAGAGTCTGGATAGAGTGTACAAAGGAGGACTCCTCCTTCCCAAAAATAAAGCATTAAAAACGATGTCCCGTGGCCTCCTTAGTGGTGCAAGGGGTTAAGCATAGCAATGTGAAGCTATCTGCAGCCTCTGCAGCATGAGTTCAATCCCCGGCTGGCCAGGGAGCTACCCACATGGCGCAGCAGACCTCTCCTGTCTCTCCTGCGCCTCCCCTCAGCAGTGTATTTCAGTGGATCTACCTGTTCTGTTCCCCACTCTGTCTCTGGTGAATCCTCTCACCCCCCACACCTCTGCCCTGTACCCTGGTTCTTGTAAGCATAAATAAATAAATCTTTTTTAAAAAAAAGGATGTTCCAGTCTGTGACTTCTTGGAGCCCCACCTTCCACACAGCCTGACAGAGCATAAAAATCAGTGTGCCTTTCTGAAGACAGCCTCTCCAGGACAGCCAGGGGGAGAACAATGTAACAAACCTGCAGAACCAACACAGAGCCCTGGGCAGAAGACAGATTGCCCACCACACCAGATCTGTGGAGATCATTCTGCGGTCGTCCTTGACAAGTAATAATATTAGGATTTTACAACCCTGTAATTCCATTATGATATGTGAATATGTTTGAGGGACAGAGAAAGGCAGATTGATAACTTCATTTAAAACAAATAAATTTGATGCCACAGAGTCATGAATCATACAGGAGACATACAAGGGATGGGAAGAACACCAAATCCCTTCCCCTGGTGACTTTACAAACCTCATCTATTTCTGTCAAACAAAACACTTCCATTTAGGTTATTAATATAAAATTTCCAGGTTTCATGAAGTTAAATTCTTTCTAAAATTCTGGCACTTTGGTCAGCAAAACTTTGGATTTGAATTAATATGAGTAGAAGAAAAATGGGCCTATTCATCTGTGGAGTGATCATGACAGCTAGAAAAAAAGCTATGAAAGCAACCTTTGGCAATGCCCAGGAAAGTAGTTTTTAGGACAGAGAGAGAGATAAGTGGTCCAGATGTCCTTGTCAAAATATCATTAGAAACATCTTAGCCTCACACCATTATACACTCAAATCACACATTCCTTACTCTGAGCCTATTTTTATTGAAGTTGGACCTGAGGGAGTAGGATTTTGCTACCACCCCCTTCAACACACATTTGTTTCCCATGATTTACTTGAAGGCTGAGAAGTCACTAGGGTGGAGCCTTAAATCCTGGGGTGCATTTATAAACAACAGTGTTGGTAGACTTAGCAGCTGATGGGTCTTGGTAGTGACAGGAAAAGGGCACAAGATGCCTAGGGACCATGTAATGTGTTCTTGTTCTCCCTCTGTATTCTGCCACCCAGCACTATAGTTTGCAGTCAGTGATTTCTGGTGCCCAGATACACTGGTACCTGGAAACATGTCTTTCTCTGCCCCTTGCACTTCTTTGCCTTTGAGTAAGGAGCAGGGAGAGTAGTAAAAGGCAGCTCAAAGGAGGTGATAATAGTGGCATTGAGAACTAATGTAACATAAGGGGAGGGGACTTGAACTACAATGAGCCAAACCCAATGCTAAGGCCTAGGGTAAAAGGGGGTTAGTGATATTTCCTGATATGCAGCAATTGACACTAGCATCTGTCCTGAATCACACTCATAATTTGTAAGAAACAGCTTGCATAAGCAACCCTGTCCTGAGCTTTTGTGTAACTATGTAGTAATACTTCTTCAGAGCAAAGATAAAAGATCTTTGGCCTTGAGTCCTATAGAATTGTCAGCATTTGAGTGTGTGATATTTATGTGATATTTAAGTTCATCTAGCTGAGGTAGTTACTAATAAATGGGACTTGTGTGTACAAATATAAGAAGCACCTCTGGGTTTATAAAACTATTTGGGGAAAATAAATCTGGAAAGGCTGAAGGCTTTCAGCAACAAGCAGAAGGGCTCAGAGCCATTAAGATTTGGATCATATCGAAACTAACCTCCATTCTCAAAGTGATAAAGACAGAGATAATAGGATGTACATGCTTACAATCCTGCCCACTGCAAATATTTTTAGTCTCAAAGGCATTGATCTGTCCTGGTTTTGTTGATTTCTTTTCCCCATTGAAAGCTAATGCTTCTACTTGAGATGCTAACCCTTTCATTTACCCGGAATTTTTCTCCAGCAATATTCTTCCTTTTCTTACATCATCTTTTCTTTTCCAATCTTTTTATTACCATGAGCATAGAAACATGCTATTATTTTGCCCACCTTTTAAACAAGCAAACATTCTTTTAACCTACTTTCTCCATTTGCTCTGTCCTCTACTTTGTTCTCATTTTTATCAAACTCCTGAGATGCACATAGACCAGTCCAATCAAGTACTTTCTTCCTATTCTCTCTTAATACTCCAGTCAGGTTTTTGTTCTCAAAACTGCTCTTCTTAAGATTACCAATTACCCTCATATTCCATTCCTAAGTCTAAGGACTTTCGGTTTTCATCTTTCTTATTCTATCTGCAACATTTGGCACTACTTGTCATTTCTTGCCCCCCACCCTCTCACTGCCCACTGGTTTCTTGGACAGCATACTTTGTTTCTCTTCCCACCCCAGTGGTTACACTTTTAGGTTCCTTTGGTCTATCTTTTCTCCCCAACTTTTTAATGTTGGAGTGGATCTTTTCTCTACACTCATTCCCTTGATGACCTGATTTAATCTCATTGCTTTCACTCCCTCTATTTGTTCAAAATCTATGTTTCAAAATATATTTAGAATTTGAGCATCCCTTGCTATTACACTGGTTGGAACCATCATCCTTTCTCTCCTGATGACTATAGTAATAGCCCCATTTGCTCTCCCTGCTCCTACCCCGGACTCTCTACAGTTCATTTTCAACATAATTGGAATAATCATTCTTAAAAAGTGAGATAAATTAATATTTGAAAATCTGTCAATGCAATTCATCACTTTAACAGAATGAAAACACACATAGGCAAACTTTTCAATAGGTGCCCAAAAATCAATTGATAAAATTAAAAACCAATTCTTGATATTTTTCAAAGAAAGATCTCACTAAACGAAGACTAGAAAGAAAGCTTACCTAAAATATCTACGAAACTAAAAGAATCTAGAAAAAATAAGCAACAATAAAAAGATTGTGGCAAATATCATACTCAACAGTAATATTTTGAAATCTTTCCCCTTGAAGGTCAAGAACATGTCCACTTCTACCTTTTCCTTTTAACACATTGTTGGAGGTCTTAGCCAGCACAATGAAGAATAAGAAATGCAAAGTTCAAATATTGGGGAAAAAATAAGTAGAACTTTTTTACTTGTAGATGACAAGATTACACAAAAATGTTGATAGTAGCTCAAAAAAGAAACACCCCAAATATCAATAAAAGAATTGAGAAACCTGGGATACCCATAAAATGGCATACCCATCATTTAAAAATAACATACTTCTGCTACACATAACCACATCAAACAAATCTCATAAACAAAATAGTGAACTGAAATAGTCAGACACAAAAGACTACATGCTATACAATTCCTTCTATTAGAAATTCAAAATGAGGGCCTCCTCGGTGGCGCAGCGGTTGAGCGCTGGGTTGCGAATCTGCCTGCAGCCTCTGCAGCGCCGGTTCGATCCCCGGCTGCTCCCCGGCCACCGGAGGAGGATCCCACATGGTGCGCAGACCTCTCCTGCCACCCACTGCTCCCCTCAGCAGTGTGCTTCGCTCCTTCTGCCTGCTCTGCTTCCCGCTCTGGCTCTGGTGAATTCTCTCACCCTCCCGCGCTTCTGACTGTACCCAGTGCATGTATAAATAAATAAATAAAAATAAGTCTTAAAAAAAAAAAGAAAGAAATTCAAAATGAGAACAAACAAAATTAATCAATGATGATAGCAGTTAAAATAGTGATTACCTGGAATGGTGGTGGTGGGAATGGATTGAAAATTAACAAGAGTGTATAGGATGATGGAAATATTTTTATCTTGATCTTGATGTATATAATATTCACGAAGTTATACTTTAAATTTCTTAGGTTAAATGATATTATATCTGGAATTCAGGGAAGAAGGAAAATGGATGCCATTATAAATATAAATGATTGTCAATATGTCAATAATTGAAAAATTTGGTGATGGGCACATAAGAGTTTATCACACTATCCTGCCTGCTTTTGGTTGTTAAAATTTCCACAATAAAAAGTTTAAAACAGGACCAGCACCAGCACACAGCCCCGGCCGCCCGGTAAGCTTGCGCAGAAAGCTGCGCGCTGATCCAGATCGGATCGCAGCTGCCCAGGTCCCCGCGCCTGCGACCTAGGCTTGCGGGGAGACCGCGGAGGCCCTCCCTGAGTGAGCAGGGACAAGGCGCCCAGGCAGGGAAGCGGGATTCAAAAGGCGCCATTCCCGCGCCACTGATCTGGGCTACAGCCCGCGTCCTGGAACTGAGGGCTTTGGAACTGAGACCCGGGGCACGAAATTAGGGGCGTGGGTTCCCCACGACGGTGGGGCACAAGGCAGACACAACACCCCAAAGCCGTTGAGGTGTACCCTACCATCCCCGCTCTGCTCCCTGTCCCACGGGGTGGAAAATCAGCTCCCCAAGGGCTCTAGGAGAGATCTCTGGCGCCACCTAGCGACTTGACCCCAGCACAGGCTACTGAAGGAGCTAGTGGCCAGCTGGGGAGTTAGCCCACACTGGGCCCCTTCCGAACAAGTAGTCTGAGCCCACAGGGAGAGCGAGCACCCACAGCCGGGGCAGACCAGGCACGCAGAAGAGTGTGCCTGAGACCAGAAGCGCAGGGAGTGTGTCCCACATCACCATTTTAGAACAGGGACATTTCTTCAGTAAAGACTACCTGCAGAAGGCTTCCTCAGGAGCCAGAGGTGAGCGGGGGAAGTTCGCCCATGCCAGACCCCCTCTGGCCTGCAGTCCAAGCCCAGAGGGGGAGCAGGAACCCACCGCCGGGGCAGACCAGGCGCACAGGAGAGTGTGTCCCCACATCGGCATTTTAGAACAGGGACCTTTCTCCAGTAAAGACTCCTTGAAACTGACAGATGACTCCTGGAGGAACCAGAGGGGAGCAGAGAAGCCCACCCAAGATGCCGGCCAGTCCCAACAACACAGTGTCCCAACGCATACGGCAAATTAGAAAACAGACAGTAGGGAGGAGAAGAACCACACGCAACCTAGCAACTCTCCAGAGAAAAAGCACACCACAAAAAGAAAACCAGCCCCCAGATTGCAACGACAATAACTTGGAAGAATTTCTGAGCCTTCCAGAAAGAGAATTTAAAATTGCCGTGATTAAAAAACTGACAGAAGTCATAAAGGAAAACAATGATAAGGGAAAAATAATCAACGATCAGAAGAATGCAATTGAGTCCCTAGAGAGGGAAAACAATGGTCAGAAGAAAGAAATTGAGTCCCTAAAGAGGGAAGTAAAAGAAATGCAGGAGATCAAAGAATTAATGGAAGAACTAAAGAATTCTGGGAAAAGCAATGAAAGCAGAATAGATGAAATGGAAGAACGAATAAGTAATCTTGAAGACACAGAAATAAAAAGAACCAAAACAGAAAAGGAAAGAGAAGTACGAAGGAAAAAGAACGAGGAAAGACTTCGGGAACTATCTGACTCCATGAGGAAAGGAAATATAAGAGTTATAGGAATACCAGAAGGAGAGGAGAGAGATGTAGGAACAGAGAAAATATTCAAAGAGATAATTGAAGAGAACTTCCCAAATGTGAAGAAGGAGCTGAAAATTGATATACAAGAAGCAAGAAGAACACCAAACTTCCACGACGAAAGGAAAAATACAGCAAGACACATAATAGTAAAGCTCCCAAGAATCCAGGACAAGGAAAAAATAATGAAGCTGGCAAGAGGGAAGAAACAGATAACATTCAAAGGAAAACCAATCAGGCTGACATCAGACTTCTCCGAAGAAACACTACGGGCAAGGAGAGAGTGGAGGAACATAGTCAACAGACTCCAAGAAAACAGATGCCAACCAAGAATACTCTATCCCGCAAAGCTCTCCTTCCTCTTTGAAGAAAGAATATGGACCTTCCCAGACAAACAGAAACTCCGGAATTTCATTACAACTAAACCCCCACTCTAAAAAATACTACAAGGAGTCCTAAAGCCAGAACCTCAGAGGGACGAATAACAATGAAAGAAGGCCAAAAAAAAAAAAAAAAGTTATTAAAAGAATAAATAAATAAAATCAAAGGAAAGACAAACACAATGGCAAATACAGATGTTAACATATCAATATTAACTCTAAATGTAAATGGACTAAACTCTTCAATAAAAAGACACAGAGTTGCAGCCTGGATTAAGAAACAAAACCCAACCTTTTGCTGTCTCCAGGAAACACATTTAGCGACAAAAGATAAAAATAGGCTCAAAGTTAAAGGATGGAAAACAATCCTACAAGCAAATGGACCAAAAAAGAAAGCAGGAACAGCTATACTTATATCAGATAAAACAGATTTCAAACTCAAAAAGATAAAAAGAGACCCCAATGGTCACTACATTATGATCAAGGGGACAATACTTCAAGAAGAAATAACACTCATTAACATATACGCACCAAACGAAGGAGCACCAAAATATATCAGACAACTGTTGTCCTCTCTGAAAACAGACATCAGAGAAAACACATACGTAGTGGGAGACTTCAACACACCACTATCAACAATGGATAGATCAACAAGACAAAAAATAAGTAAAGGAACCAAAGCTCTAAATAAGGACCTAGAGCAATTGGGCTTAACAGACATCTATAGAACACTAAACCCCAAAAAAACGGAGTACACATTTTTCTCAAGCGCACACGGATCATTCTCCAGGATCGATCACATATTGGGGCACAAGACAAACATCAACAGATACACCAAGATTGAAATCATATCAACCATCTTTTCTGACCATGAAGGCATCAAACTAGAAATAAACCATAAAAAGAAGGCAAGGAACTTTCCTACCTCATGGAGATTAAAAACCACACTACTGGAAGACCATTGGACTAATGAGGAGATCAAAGAAGAAATTAAAAAATTTTTTGAATTGAACGACAAGGAGGACACCAATATCCTAAATGTATGGGATGCAGCAAAAGCAGTAATAAGAGGAAAATATATAGCAATAGAAGCTCACATCAAGAAACAAGAAAGAACGCAAAGAAACAACCTAATCTCGAAGCTCAAAGATCTAGAAAAAGAACAACCAAAAAACCCCAAAACCAGTAGAAGAAAAGAAATAATAAAAACCAAAGCAGAAATAAATGAAATTGAAACTAAAAAAACAATCCAAAAGATCAATGAAACCAAGAGCTGGTTCTTTGAAAAAATCAATAAAATAGACAAACCCCTAGCCAGGCTCACAAAGGAAAAAAGGGAGAAAGCACAAATAAACAGGATCATCAATGAAAGAGGAGAAATCACAACGGACACAGCAGAAATCAAAAGAATAATCAGTAACTACTATGAACAGTTATATGGAAACAAGTTTAACAATCTAGAGGAGATGGACAAATTCCTACAACTCTACAATCACCCAAAGCTAGATAAAGAAGAAATAGAACACCTAAACAGACCAATTACAATTAGCGAAATTGAAATGGTAATCAAAAACCTCCCCAAAAACAAAAGCCCAGGACCTGATGGATTTACAAATGAATTCTACCAAACATTCAGAGACGAATTAGTGCCTATCCTTCACAAACTCTTCCAAAAAATTGAGAAGGAAGGGACAATACCAAACACGTTCTATGAAGCCAACATTACACTAATACCAAAACCGAACAAGGACAACACAAAAAAGGAAAACTACAGGCCAATCTCCCTAATGAACACTGATGCAAAAATCCTCAATAAAATTTTAGCTATCAGAATCCAACAATGTATCCATAAGATAATTCACCACGACCAAGTTGGATTCATTCCAGGGGCACAAGGATGGTTTAACATCCGAAAATCAATCAACGTTATCCAACACATCAACAAAAAGAAATATAAAAACCATATGATAATATCAATAGATGCTGAGAAAGCTTTCGACAAAGTGCAACACCCATTCATGATAAAAGCCCTTGAAGTTCTTGGGATACAAGGAACATACCTCAACATCATAAAGGCCATCTATGACAAGCCAACAGCCAGTATCATTCTCAATGGTGAAAAGCTGAAAGCTATTCCATTAAGATCTGGAACAAGACAAGGATGTCCACTCTCACCACTGCTTTTCAATATAATACTGGAAGTCCTAGCCAGGGCAATAAGACAAGAGAAAGACATCCAAGGAATCCAAATAGGAAAAGAAGAAGTCAAACTATCACTATTTGCAGACGATATGATATTATACATAGAGAACCCCAAAAACTCCACAGAAAAGCTAATTCAACTCATCAATCAGTTCAGTAAAGTGGCAGGATACAAAATCAACACACAAAAGTCAGTAGCCTTCCTATACACAAACAATAAATCTGAAGAAGAAGAAATAAAAAAAACCATCCCTTTTGTTATTGAAACAAAAAAAATCAAATATTTGGGAATAAATCTAACAAAAGAGGTAAAGGACCTATACAAAGAAAACTATAAAACACTGTTAAAAGAAATAGAAGAAGACACAAAGAAATGGAGAGACATCCCCTGCTCATGGATTGGAAGAATAAACATTATTAAAATGGCCATCCTTCCAAAAGCAATATACAGATTCAATGCTATTCCAATCAAAATTTCAATGTCATTCTTCAAAGAAATAGAACAATTATTGATGAAATTCATATGGAATCACAAAAAACCCCGAATAGCCAAAGCTCTCCTGAAAAAAAAAGAAGGGAATGGAGGCATCACACTCCCAGACTTCAAACTCTACTACAAAGCCATAATCATCAAAACTGCATGGTATTGGAACAAGAACAGACATACAGACCAATGGAATCGACTAGAAAATCCAGAAATAAACCCGCAGATTTATGGTCAACTAATCTTTGACAAAGGAGCAAAGAGTATGCATTGGAGCAAAGAAAGTTTGTTCAATAAATGGTGCTGGGAAAACTGGGTCGCTACGTGCAAAAGAATGAAGCTTGACCACTACCTCACACCATACACAAAAATCAACTCAAAATGGATTAAAGAACTAGACATAAGACCTGAAACCATAAAATATATAGAAGGAAATATAGGCAAAACACTACGTGATTTGCACATCAAAGACATCTTTACAGACACATCACCCAAAGCAGTGATAGTGAAGGCAAAGATAAACAGCTGGGACTACATCAAATTAAAGAGCTTCTGCACAGCAAAAGAGACAATAACAAAAACAAAGAGAAACCCCACCAACTGGGAGAACATTTTTGCACCCAACACTAATGATAAAGGACTGATCACAAAAATGTGCAAAGAGCTGATCAGACTCAACAACAACAAAGAAAATAATCCAGTCAAAAAATGGGCAGAAGAGCTAAAAAGAAACTTCTCTGAAGAGGAAATGCAAATGGCCAACAGGCATATGAAAAAATGTTCAACATCACTTGTCATCAGGGAAATGCAAATCAAAACTACCATGAGATACCATCTTACACCAGTGAGAATGGCACATATTAAAAAAACTAGCAACAACAAATGTTGGTGAGGTTGTGGAGAAAAAGGAACTCTTCTGCACTGTTGGTGGGAGTGCAAACTGCTCCAACCACTGTGGAAAGCTGTGTGGAGATTTCTGGACCTACTAAACATAGAGCTTCCATATGATCCAGCAATTCCACTCCTAGGTATTTACCCAAAGGACACAGAAACATCAATTCCAAAGAACACCTGCACCCCTATGTTTATAGCAGCACTATTTACAATAGCTAAGCTTTGGAAACAGCCCAAATGCCCAAAAATAGATGACTGGATCAAGAAGATGTGGTACATATATACCATGGAATATTACTCAGCATTCAAAAAAGATAAACACATGCAATTTGCAGCAACATGGATGGCGCTGGAAGGGATCATGCTCAGCGAAATAAGCCAAAAAGAAAAAGAAAAATACCGGATGGTCTCACTCATAGCAGGAATCTAGAAAACTTAAATAAGGGACCAGGAAAATGAATATAAGAAAGTGAAAATCAAAATCAACAAAAAACTATGAACCAGAGACACTTTTAGGGGGGCGGGGGCGGGAGGGGAGGGATTGGGGTCAGAATGGGGGGGTTGCAATTGTATGGGGAATATAACAATAAAATTTATAAAAAAAAAATTAAAAAAAAAGTTTAAAACAAACAAAAGTTGAAATATACCAAATTATGTCATCCTCTACCTAAAACCTTTCCTTGCAGCTGACCATAGATTTGAGGCAAACGGCAAGGAAAAGGAGTCAAAAGAGGGGTGGGAAGAACACCGGGGACCGGGGTGATGGTTCAGAGGTGATATAGTGGTGGGAGAACTACACGGAATACACGACGGGAGAACTATGATGTAAGAAAATAAAATAAAATAAATTAAAAAAAAACCCAAAATGAAAACTTTGCCTTGATTTCATCTCATTGGAAGTAAAAAATAGTCTTTACAGTGACTCTAGGCCCCACGTGCTGTGTCCTTATTGCCTCTACTATTACCCACCCATTCCAGTGATTGACAGTCACCTGCCTTAGGCCTTTGCTTCGATTGGTCTTTGTGCTTAGAATGCTCTTCCTCCTCATATCTATACCTCCTTCAGTCTTTCTTCTAATGTCATCTTCTCAGTTAGACCTTTAAGGAACAGGAGAGCAACCTCTGTCTTGACTCTACACCCACTTACAGTCCCTGTGCCCAGATGACCCAGCAGGTCACCTATTCTTGCTCTTAGATGCCCTATTGAATCCTTAAGCTTGAGTGACTCTGCATTCATTAAAAGGCATTCCCAGATCAGGGTACCCAAGCCTTGATGTGTCTGACCCTCAGGACATTTGAATGGAGGCAGAGCCAGTGAGCCTGTGCACACACCACTGCATTCTGAGCATAGGCTCAATGTGAAGAATAGACTCCAGCAGAGTTCTCAGAAACATGGGTTCACATGCAGATGGTCTGAGAAAGGACCTGATGATATTTTTAACATCTCCTTTAAAAGGCTTAACTTGCATCACCAGCTACTATTTTCAGAAACAGACCCTCAACTCATTTCTGCAGTATAAATGTGGCTCTTTTTATAATTTGGGGCAGAATGTGCAATAAGCTGTGCCTTGTTACATATAACTATACCACCTCCCATTTAAATGCTATACTAAGGCTCAAAAATCAACCTTGGTAACCTTAGTTTTCCCTGAAAAGTGAGTTCTGTTTTCCATCAGCATTACCTTGATCTGTATATGCAAATTGATAGACAAGACTTAGAGTAAAACTTCCCACTTAGCAAGCCAGCAGTCCTACTCCTATTCCCTGGAGGTCACTGAGTCCTATACCAGGGTCACACTGACAGAGGGGTGGATGGGCAGGACTCAGTAAATTTTATGACACATAATAACTGTCCAAGTGATGCAGCTGAGATAAAAGGGCTAATCAAATTTCATGCTTCAAGGCATGAGCTAATGACTGCTAGGCCAAGAGGGGATTTATTCCCTGTGGTTTTGACAGGCATGGGGCAGGCACTCTCTGTGAGGCTGGGCTTTTGTGGGTATCAAGAATAAGGACAGAGGGATACCATAAGAAAGGCTTCACAGCAAAGGATTTGCTGGGAAAGAATGGGCAAGGTCTATGTGGAATGAACTGGGAGAAGACCTAGAGAACTTGTGTGCCAAGTCCTGATCTAATGTAGAGAGGAAGGAGAATCCTCATGACCTTTGCTCCTTTCTATCTTAACTTCTTTTTTTTTTTTTAAGATTTATTTATTTATTTATTCATACAAACACTGGGTACAGTCAGAATCGTGGGAGGGTGAGAGAATTCACCAGAGCCAGAGTGGGGAGCAGAGCAGGCAGAAGGACCAAAGTACACTGCTGAGGGGAGCAGCGGGCGGCAGGAGAGGTCTGCGCGCCATGTGGGACCCTCCTCCGGTGGCCGGGGAGCAGTAGGGGATCGAACCGGCGCCGCGGAGGCTGCGGGCAGCTACGCAACCCAGCGCTCAACTGCTGCGCCACCGGGGAGGCCCTCTATCTTAACTTCTGTAAGAATCAGCTTCACTGTCCATGAGATTAGGACAATAACCTACCTTTCAAGGTGGTTGTGAAGATGAAAGTGGGCAAGAGTGGATTATGGCATAGGCTTATAGGTGATGCCTCAAAACTGTTGCGATATCAGAGCACGGTCACTTGGTTGGAAGGCAACAATTCTTAGACTGGATAGCTGTGTTAAAGTTAAGCCCTTTGGCTCTGAATCAGAAGCATACAGATAGACCAAAAGTTTAAAATGCTTTTAAGGAAATTATAAAGCCAAAGAAACTATAAGCCTATTAATTATTCAACTTTTAAGACATTTCTCAGGCCCCATAATTGGTACCAATAGGAAGTGGGCTGCTTGCCATCCAACACTATTGGACATCCAAAAACTCTATTCTCCCAAATGCTCTTCTAGAATATGATCATGGAGGACAAAAAAACTAGGAAGATGCTTCCAGGAGCAGACCTGGGCATTGAGCACAACTCACGCTGGGGATAACAGACATAACTCTGTCCTATCCCCAGAACTCCTCCAGCCCTGATGAGCCTATTGGTTGGAACTGAGATGAATCTAAAACACAGCTCCAAATGTACCCTTCAAGCCTACTTCAGGATCCTGGGGTTCAAGTCAGTCCCCCTTCAATTAAACTGGCCCCTCTTTTCCTAACCACATCCAACTCATTCTTTAGATCTTTGGTCAAACCAGTCCACCTGTACCCAAGGTGTTTTCTTCCCACCCCAGGCCACAAAAATATTTTTCCTTCTTCAAAATTCCTTAATTCTTTTTACTGAACATCAGTATTGTACATGGTGATAATCATTGACCTTGAACAAATATAAAAGTGGTATATTTCAGAGGAAAGAGTTTCAATCTTGAAGACAGTCATATCACAACCACTTGTTAGCTGAGTCAACTGTGAAAGTTTCCTTACCTTAAGACTTGGATCCTCATCTGTTAAATGCAGATAAGTGTATATTGTGGGATAATTTTGAAGATTATAGTAATATATGTAAATCGCCTGGTCTATCACATAGTAATTATTTAATACACTGAAGTTATCCATGATTAAATCATTTAATTTTTCATATGCTCCTATTTAAGCTATTGATACTTAAAGATAGAGTTGAGTCATGTATATTGTCATATTCTTCATGGATTAATACCCACAACAAATGCCCTGAAATACTTGTAATTAAGGACACAAGTAACATTTAGGATAAGGCCTTTTTCTTCCCTTTGACTTTTCTAAAATACTAGCATAAGGAGATCAAGGCTAAGTGTGTGTCCATAGTAAATACAGTATCCTTTTCCTAAAATTTAAAAGCCGATGATAGTGGAGCATAGATTTGAGTAACAGATCTAAACCTAAACATGCAGATAATTGGGAACACAGGGATTGAGTCCATGTCACAAGAATAAAAGTTGGCAAAAATAGAAATATTTCTCTTTCCTAAAGGAAATGGGAAGATAGTAGGTGAAAGATCCCAAAGACACATGAGCAATAGATTTGAGTATTAAAGCCCAATGGTGGGAAGGATTTTATACCAAAATCAGGTCTCCTGACTTAGGCTTCCGAATTTTGTGTAGTATCTGTAGAATCAGTTATCAACTCAGATCTGATCCCCAGTTAAGCAGAAACCTGAAGGTACCTGCCTGAGGTGTATTCCCAACGCTCCTTCTAGGTGTACACTAACACACATTCTCCTTTAAAAAGTTAATAAGTAAGAAAAGAACTTTAAGTCATGTAATCTAATTTTTTTCCTTTTTTAATCCTTTTTGTTGAGATATAATTGACATATGGCATTATATTAGTTCCAACATATATGACCCAATATCCAAAAATGTTGTGAAATGCTTATTTTTTTTATCTTTTCCAAGCTTAACCATATTTTATTTCTGTATGTCTAAAAAAGACAGAGAAAAGTATTGAGTTTCTGGGTATTGAGTTTCACATAAACACAGAAGAAAGAGACTGCTGCTGTTGGAAGATGTCTAGAAATCAGCTATCTCAATTGCTCCACATTCACATGCCAAAACGAAAAAATACAACCATCTTCAATTCACCCATCAACCTCCAAGTGGTCCTGGGACCATTTCCTTCTTGCTTTCACTGATTTAATGATATTTCTTGAAAGACTTCTGTGTGTACCAGGTGAGAACATGCCTTCCCAGGTCAAGCCCAGCTCTGCTACGTCCAGGGTGGTCTTCCTGATTTACCACTGGTGCATCACACATTTCCCCACCTTGACTTACTCTTCTGCCATCAGGTCTTACACCACCATCAGCCTTGGAAAAGCCTCATAACTCAGAATGACAACATCAAGACCATTAAGCCTACATACATCAGCAAAACGGCTTCACTGCTGTCTCCAGTCCAGGTTATAAAAATATGTCACAGCTCACACAGGCCCCAGGAGCACTGCAGTTGACAGGCTGTGCTCAGAAGGCCACTTCTAAGACCAAAACCATTTTTCACTCAAGCACTCTGTCTACAAAGGCCTCAAAATTCTGCACAATAATGCTGATGGTGATAGCTCGAGGGTATTAACCAGATACCCACTGCTCGGATCTCAAACTGGTGACCAGATCTATAATAGTTTGGTATAGCTTAAAATATAAGTTCACTCACACACATACACTGAAACATGAATAACAATTCCCTTTACTCACAATTGGAGAAAGTCAAGCCTATAATGCAACAATCCACTTGCTAGGTTTATCAATGAATTGATCAAGGTGGTATAAAGCCAAGATCCTCAAACTGAGTCTAATAAAACCTACATTCCCACATAATCAGAAAAATTTCTGAAGCCTGGTAAGGAGGACATTTTTCCTGGAGTCCCCCAAATTTGAACTCTGTTGAAACTACCAAATTTCAATATCCCTTAGGACCTCCCTGGTGGTGCAGGCGGTTGAGCGCAGCGCTGTGAAGCTGTCCGCAGCCTCTGCAGTGCTGGTTCGATCCCCACTGGACTCGGAGCAACCCACATGGCAAGGGAAAGAACTGTCTTGCCCGCTGCTCCCCTCACTAGTGTATTTCCTCAGTCTGCCCGTTCTGTTCCCCTCTCTGTCTCTGGTGAATCCTCTCACCCTCCCGTGCATCTGGCCTCTACCCTGGTTCTTGTATAAATAAAATAAATCTTTAAAAAAATTTTTTTTTCAATATCCCTTAGCCTATAGGCTGCATCCTGAGGCCCTTCAGCTTCCTCAGTCCCATATCCTAATTTCCATCTCTGCGCTGATTTGTAAAAGATGGTAACAGTGGCAAAACTCAGTGATGATTTAGAACCAAGTGATAAAGTTTTGAGAGCACACATCAAAATTCACAAATGTACATGACATTTGCCAAGGCATCTATGTCCATTTTCTGTGGCACTGCAGCCAAAGGCTACAAGATAATACAACAGTCTCTTGTCCCTCACTAGGGCTTGACAATGACATCTTAATTGTGAAATACTGTGTAGCCTATATTTTAAGGATCTTAGTTTAATACATACTGGCATTTACTTTAAATTAGGAGTCCACTTTTGTTTTCATATCAAATCTCTATGAAGTTAAACTTGTCATGGCAGTGTCTATCCAAATTACCACTGTCTAATATAACTTTTGCAATGCTGGAAATGTTCTGTTTAATAAAAGAGCCTCTAGTCACACATGGCTTCTGAGCACTTGAAATATGACTAGTGCAATAGGGAATCTTAATTTTATTTACATAATAATCATTTAAATTTAGCCATAGAAGAGTAGTGACAACCATATAGGCAATATGAAGTCTAAGTTTTCATGATGTGGAATTGTGCTTGCTTCCCAGCATTCAGCAAACCATAAAATGATAATCTGGACAAGAATGACACATGGAAGTAAAAGAATTAAAACAAGAATCAGGGGTCTCCCTGGTGATGCAGGTGTTAAAGACAGTGCTATCAAGCTGTTACCAGCCACTGCAGCAAGAGCTAGATCCCTGGCTGGCCAGGGAGCTAACCCACATGGCACAGCAGCCCTTTCCTGTCTTGCCTGCTGCTCCCCTCAGCAGTGTATTTCAGGAGATCATCTTGTTCTGCTCCCCACTCACTGTGGTCAATTCTCTCACCACCCCCTCCCCACACCTCTGGCTTACACCCCAGTTCTTGTATGCATAAATAAATAAATCTTTTAAAAATTCCTTTAAAAAAAGAACAGGAGTCAGACACATCAAATACAAAAATGAATTTGAAACAGTCTCCCTAGATACAGAGTTCGTAAGAGAAATGATCAGCTAAATGGGATCCATGGTTCTTGGACCCCCTCAGCAAGATAAAGGTTAGAAGAAAGGAATCAAAGTGTGAAGAAGGGAGAGGGTGTGATGAAGACAGTAACTGCTACTGTTACTTTGGGATCTTCCTGGAATCCTCCCTGTGTTTAACAGGATAAAATATAAGGATTTCCTGTAAACGCAGGAGAGAATGAGCTGGTCTGGAACTGCTTTAAGCTCACCATCCAAGAAAACTGCCTGGAGATTAAGGGATCCCAACAGCATGGGCTGGACAGTGTGGATTCAACAGTGTGAGGACACATGCTTAAGAACCAACTTTCTAGAATCTAATGTATAATTTGTTAGGTTTGAAATTTGCCAATTTCCTGAGTTTTCAACCCTTGAAACCATAGTGTACTGCCACTGTGGTTAATTTCTGAGCACCAATCTGAAGTCCCTGAATGTGCAGTCGGGATGGGTGTACATGACCAACGTCTGTGAGGTGGCACTACACTGGGTGGACCACCAGTGAGTCAGGACCTGCCAGGAAGCTGCCTGCCTAGGGAATGGGGGACACTTCTCACAGTGCAAGACACACATTAGAGGCTCCTGGTGCTGAGCATATCTGCAAAACCCAGGTGAAAGATGAGTTTTATCCACTTTCCAGACTGAGAGCAAACTCAGGCCAAGACAACTCAGAGTTTTCTTTCACTCTTACTCTTAAGCCCTTGAAGAATATAAAATAGCAGTGTGGGAATCTGCAAGAAGGTGATCAAGAGAAAGAATGGAGCCAATCACAGCTCCTTCCTTAAAGGCAGGCAACTGCCCAGTACTGGCCTTACTTAGCCCTGGAAGAATGAGAGACATTCACCTCTGAATGAATACTGAGGCACTGACTAATATTATGGACCGGATTTATTCTAGTTTCTAAATTGAGATTGTGTGTTGGAACTTGAGATGACCACAGAGGGACAATAAGAATCAGAAGTTAATAAAGACAAGGTTGAGATTTTATTATATCATGAGATCATGAGTTGTGCATGTTCAACATTAAATAATATAACTAGGTTTGAGAGTTCCTTCTTCCCATATCTTCACAGCATGCCTCTTTATTGTTAAGATAAGAAATCAAGATCACCAGAGAGCTTGGGAATCATGTTTTTTTATGGAGGGACAAGGTGTGATATTTGGAGCAGGATAGTAGCACATAGGTCACACAACACAGAATTCTTGACCAAAATAATGTGTGCATTATTGAACTAAACCAACAAATGGGAATGGGCATGAGCCCCCAACCCATGTATAACACTCTCTGCCCCCATGAAATCTCCAGTTGTTCATACCTGATAGTTTGATTTTCTTTTCAAAAAATTAATTTTAAAGAAAAGAAAATTGCAGTTTTCAAGAAGGGTTCCTGAGCTCTCAAAGTTGAGTGCATGTTTGTTTATTTCTTGTCTCAAAGTAAGACCCATCTCCTAACACTTCAGGGGCAAGGCCACGTGGTGACCTCAAATAGGCAGTGGTAGATGGTGGCAGTTCATGTCAGCCAAACAGCTCTGGCCAAGGGTGGACTCCAGTCTGCTGGTCATAGTAGTGAACCATAGACCTAAGACAATACCATAGAGATGAGGCTGTGGGATGTGAAGAACCCTATAGTTAGCCCAGACCTACCAGAGATTGTTCTGTAGGGACCACTCTTTTAACTTATGGTTTAAATTTAAAGTTTAATGTCTGTTGGCTTCAGCTCTATCAAGTCTCCAGTCTGAAGACCATGGAGAGTTTCATAACTTTCACATCAGTCAGCAGTTGTTCATCTTGAAAACCCTTTTCTAAAATTCAATGCTTTGAATGAAGATTTACCTCCCAGATATCCTATCATAAAATAATGAAAGAAAAGAAGGTAGGCAGATGCCAGTGTGAAGTAACCCTGAACACATCTCCATCCCTGTTCTCTCATCCCAGATGCTTACTTTATCTCCAGACTAGGCACCTCCAGGGTATGAAAGTTGGCTGATCTAAATCCTGTTCAGCAATCTAACATAGATTTGATGGCTCAGGGAAAATAGCAAGATTTAATGAAGTTTGGTGAGCCAAAGGTGACAATTTGTAGAGAATGGTAAGGCTTGGTCTGAAAAATGGTCTTTTTATCTACTTAAGGGCAGGGGTGATGGAAGGTGTTGTATAGAATGCCGGACATTTCCACCTCGAACCTTCTACCTTCTCCCTCTAGTTTCCTTATTAAACAGAAACTCCAATGATTCTTAGTTGTTTTCAGGTCTTGGAAATATTTAAGAATTGTCAAAAGTACTGGAATCCCCAGAATGATGCTTATAAACCCATACTTAGATATTATCCAAATCTTTCATATATTTAAAAGGGGGTCACAGACAACACTCACTCCCCACCACCCCTGCAGCCCCCAGAGTCTGTGGAATCTGAAGATTCCACATTCCAGAACTCTGTTTTAAGGCAGGTGCTCCGGTGCTACTGTCCTCTGAGAGCACCACTCCAGGTCACTATCCTCGCTTGTCATCCTCTTCCTACTTTCTTCCACCTTCTCCAGCTGGACAGGTTTCAACACAAGATCACTTGCTAGTTGAACTGGCACATGGATCACTCAGTAGTTGTTTCCTGGCTCTGGTGGAAACAGCCAAACTCCTTTAAGCAAATCTTAGTTACTGATAATCTCCACTTGAAGGTTTTGAGAATTCTTGATTAAATCATAAACCAATGTGTTAGCCAGCTGTGGCTTCAGTCTCTTGAACTGAAGTCAACTTCTTTGGGGCATTTCAACTTATATGCAGCAAATTCTGGATCTATATACATCATTCTTTCATTCATTTAATTGTTTTTTAAAAAAGATTTATTTATTTATACAAGAACCGGGGTACAGGCCAGAGGTGCGGGAGGGTGAGAGGATTCACCAGAGACAGAGTGGGGAACAGAACAGGCAGACTGACGAAATACACTGCTGAGGGGAGCAGCAGGCGAGACAGTAGAGGTCTGCCATGCCATATGGGATTCTCGCCGTCTGGCAAGGGGCTGCAGACAGCTTCACAGTGTAGCGCTCAACTGCCTGCACCACGAGGGAGGCCCATTCATTTAATTGTTAACATTCATTGAACATCTATTAAGTGCCAGGCACTACTCTAGGTTTAAAAAATAAAGTGATAAATAAAACAGATCTAATATCAATTTATTCTCTTCCTAAATGGACATTTTATTGCCTCTTTAAAAATAGTGATAATAATCATTATAACTAAGTAAGTTATAGGCTCTGTTCTAAATATTTCATATACATTATCTTGTTATTTCTTAGGAAAATTGATGAAGTAGGTATTATTATTATCCTCATCTTACAGATATTAAAACAGACTTAAAAGCTTACCCAAGTAACTTACCTAAGCTAAAGAAAGGTAAAGATAAGATATAACACCAGGTAGTCTGACTAAAATATGTTTAGATTCAACATCTCTGGTTGTGGTTACAAAACAATTAGACCATGCAGCCCCACTGAAATATGAACAGATGTCTCAGAAAAAGTTGATCTAGATTATACTTAAGTAGACCTAGTGGCATTTTGTTGTTGCCAAGAGGCTCAAAATCAGCATGAATATAATCAGGAGGCACTGACAACTTGTTAACCAGAATAAAGTAGGATGGCATTGAGGATTATTTGCAAAGGACAAACACAAGTTATTTTAAGATATGTTTTAAAACTGTATGTTAAAAACTGTGATAGACAGAGGGGTGGTTGTAATCCTAAAGTTCTAGAAGGAGAGTAAGAGAAAGTACTGAAAGGACCAACTAAAGAAAATATTTTAAAATAGCAGTTTCCAATATCCATGGTTTCTAAAGACCCCAGTTAGTATTAATGGACACTCAGATGAAATTTAGGACTGGGGATAATTCAAATTAGTTGCTCCTAGGTAGGGGTGAGTTCATATTTTATAGGGTCCAAGGTTATACAATATCAGTGGCCTTCCATAAAACATTGCTAACACCAATCTAGAGTCAGTGCTTTAGAAGAGGCCCTGAAGCTTCACTCACATCAGCCCTGCAGCAAATCCATCTCTCCCAAGTGGATATCAGACCCAGAGAGGGGTTGCTAAGATACACAGACTTCATTATCATCAGGATCACAGAGACTGAGATAAGACTGAAGCCCCCGCTGGAGACCTTTGTGATCTAGAGAATAATTATTTGAAGCACTTTGATGAGAAGATAGAAGACAACATTGGAGGTGGCTGAAGGGAAGCTTTTGACAATCCGAACCACCGAGAAAGTCACCTAATATAAATTTGAAAGAGATACGCATTTTGGCCTATCAATTTGTCCATTTTTTAAAAATCAAGTATCATTTAAGCTGACCTCCAGCCAGCACATGCAGTGCCTACAATGACATCTACTTTGGCAGACAAGGTCAAAATCTCTAAGAAGTTAGAGCCCCTCCCAAGGTGATGGTTTAGCGTCAGAGAAGAGCAGAGGGACAAAGTCAAAAGCATTCCTTTCCCTCTGGATGGTGCCCCACTTGCAAGATGTAAGGCTGGGCAAGGGAAATACAGGTAAGATTTCAGTCCCAATTCATCCTCTGTGAGGTTTTGTGTACAGTGTTCAAGTGGCATAACCCAGCCTGACAGTCCTGAATCTAGAGGTAGAGGGATATAGGGGCAGGAACGGACCACAGTGCAGGTTTTCTGTCCCATGCAGACCGGGTTAAGGAGGAATCAGAGTCCTTAGTGGCTTTTTGCAGGTCTTTTTATTGGGATTTACCCGGTACACAGCAGGTAAGGGTGGTGGGGGGCCGGGAGGCTGGCAGTCCTCCAAGGCCCCAGCAAGTCTTCACTCTATCTGGGCTCTCTGGCCTTTTCTCAGCTTCGGCTTCTCTCTCGGCTTCTCTTTCGGCTTCTGCTGCCGCTGCTGGAGTCCCCGTGACACCGCCCTTAAAAGGTCCAACCACTATGGAGAGCTGTGTGGAGATTTCTGGACCTACTAAACATAGAGCTTCCATATGATCCAGCAATTCCACTCCTAGGTATTTACCCAAAGGACACAGAAACATCAATTCCAAAGAACACCTGCACCCCTATGTTTATAGCAGCACTATTTACAATAGCTAAGATTTGGAAACAGCCCAAATGCCCAAAAATAGATGACTGGATCAAGAAGATGTGGTACATATATACCATGGAATATTACTCAGCATTCAAAAAAGATAAACACATGCAATTTGCAGCAACATGGATGGCGCTGGAAGGGATCATGCTCAGCGAAATAAGCCAAAAAGAAAAAGAAAAATACTGGATGGTCTCACTCATAGCAGGAATCTAGAAAACTTAAATAAGGGACCAGGAAAATGAATAACTATAAGAAAGTGAAAATCAAAATCAACAAAAAACTATGAACCAGAGACACTTTTTGGGGGGTGGGGGCTGGGAGGGGAGGGATTGGGGTCAGAATGGGGGGGTTGCAATTGTATGGGGGAATATAAAAATAAAATTTATTATTAAAAAAAAAAAAGCCCAGTCTCAGCCCAGGTGAATCCCATCTACCTATGCCCACACCCTACTCCAGGTGCCCGCCATCAGGCATGCATTCAGCACCTCAAGGATCCATCATCTATCCTGATGGCGGGAGGGCAGAAAAGCCTGACATTTTCTTTACCCTACAAGGGACTTCAAAGGAACTGAAATGTGTGTGATTCTCTGGTCCAGAAAGCCCACTATTCTATATTCTAAATCTATTCTAGGAAAACTATCAATGAGAAGGACAAAGATTTATGTAAAACAAAGCATGTCAAAGCAGTTTTTCATACAGTGAGAAACTGAAAACAACTATTTGTCCAATTAATAGAAAACTGATTCATTAACTCATGGCTCAGCCATACAATAGAACACTGACCATCCGTTAAATACATTTTCAATGACAGGAAAAAATGTCCATGACGTGGTTCTAAATAAAAAGGCAAGAAAAGTAACTATGCAGGTTTTTTAAATATATGTCTGCTAAATAAGATTGGAAAGTTTCTAAAACATTAATAGTTGCCTACAGATGTAGGATTATAGGGAATTTTTATTTTCTTCTTTAGTTTTTCCATATTAATTTTTTGCTTTGTACATGTCATTAAAATCTATGTCATTGCCAGCATACGGTTTTGAGTGGTCGCCATTCTTTCTGCAGACGCAGAGTGGGAGCTGGGAGTAAACGTGGCATTGACCTCCCACATGGGCCTTTTGCACTTCATTGATTTCCACTTCTCATCGAGTCCCAGGCCCCTAGTTGATGGATGGTCTCTGCTGCAGCGCCTTCCCTGACCTACAGTGATGGATGGTCACTGAAGGGACATCACGTCTCCCGATGACCGTTTCTGCTTTTCAAAGCCCTAGGAGTGTCTCTGGGTGCTTGAGTACTATGACACAACAGCTTCGGGTCACTAAAGACACTTACCCAGAAGCCGCCAAAGAAGGTGAAGATAAAGTGAGCCCAGCTGGAGCAGCTAATTGACTTAGCTACTTACTTCCAGATTTATAGGACACCACCACTGAGTAATTAGATTTACTGAGCTATTTCCACAAGATATTAACTTTAGGTAATCCACACTAAACATGAATTGAGAGCTGAGTTTGGGTATTGTTTTGCTGTTTTCATTTTGGAATCAGTAATTAAAGATTATTCAATTATGATAATTGTGCTTCTTTTCGGAATGGTCTTTGTGACAGAAACCAGATGAATGCTGGGCAGCTTGAACAATATTTTTTAAAATTCCTATAAAGTTCCAACAGGAGGACATGTGCTTTCCCCCTTTTTCTATTGCTAGTTGTTCCCTAAACTTGATTCCAGAACTATCCTTAATTCAAGGCAGACTTTCTTCTCAGGATTAGAGGTGGCCACAGTTAGGCTGCAAGGTAGGTGGCTCGGAGCCCAGGCACACCTGGCACCCTGGGAACCACGTTAATACATTACAGGTGAAAATGGCAAGGGTTTCAGATTCCATAATTGTGATTAAATGGTGGCATAAAATGGCCAGAGAGAATAGCTCAGGACCCCAGACCCCTAACTCTTCTCCAAGGGATAAAGGGAGACGCTCCACTTGCTCACAGGTAGGGCTGCAAAGACTGGTCTGGCCTCTTGTCTTTCAAACTGCTCTGCTGCAGGCTTCCCCAGCAAACACTCATCATGCACCCAGCACCCCCTGGTGAGCTTGTCATCAGCACCCCTGTGAGCAGCAGACGCCACTGGAGCAGAAGGCAAAGCCAGGTATAAAGGACCTTCTGACAGGCAGGTAAATTACAGTTCTTGCCTTAGCAGGAATCAGATCTCCCTCCTTGGTTCAGGCCCTCTTGGAGGATGGGGTGGGGGTGGGTGCTTCGAGGAGGCAGTGGCTGCATCAGAAACAGTAGAAGAGGCATAGGATTCTGCATAAGGCTAGACCTAGGTTTTATTTGTTTTTTATTATATATATGTTTCACATCATTCTTCATTTTTGTACAATGTATGCTTTCTCATCTCAGTTTTAGTCCCTGTGAAATTCCCACCACCAACTCACCCGTGAACTATCACCATAGTCTCTTGTGCTCTTCCCACCCCTGTTTTGATCCCTCTCCCTCCCCTGCAGAATGTCTCAGGTTTATATTTGCTTGTCGATTTTGATTTTCACTTTATTATAATTACTCCCCCCACCCCAATCCCTTATTTGGATCCTCTACATTCCTCCTATAAGTGAAACCATCTGGTATTTTTCTTTTTCTTTCTGGTTTATTTCACTGAGCATGATCCCTTCCAGCTCCGTCCATGTTGCTGTGAATGGCATGAGTTTATCTTTTTTGATTGCTGACTAATATTCCATTATGTATAAGTCTTCCTAACTGGGGCATTTTTTTCTTTTGCTAAACCTCAGTTTCCTTATCTACAAAGAAGGGATGGTACTATGTAACCCATGCAAGGTGATGATGTCAGCAAGAGGTCCCTGAGACTCGCATATAGCACAGTCACTGATGCTGCACCCCACCTCCTCCTCTCACTCCATCCTGACACCAGTGGCTACACTTTGGAATCACCTGGGAAACTTGTTAAAAAATCCTGATGCTTGAATCTGTGTTGATTATCAGTTGTGTAACAAATCACACCACAGCTTATTGGCCTAACATATGTATGCATTTATCCTCTCACAGCTTTTGTGGGTCAGTTATCTGGAAACAGCTTAGCCAGGAGGTTCTAATTCAGTGTCTCCTGATGCTGCCAACAAGGTGCCAGCTGGGGCCTTCTTCCCCTGGGCTTGAGGGGGCTGGGAGGGAGGCCTCCAAGCTCTCCATTTGGCTGTTGGCCAGAGTTCCTATCATGTGGGGTTTTCCATGGGGTGTTTCATGAAACTACACTTACTTTTTCCCAAAGCAAATGATCTGAATGAGTTAGAAAGCAGGTCCAAAAACACTGCCCATTCTCAATGACAGGGAGCTATAAAAGAGTATCAGGACCCAAATGTTGTTGGGGGCCATCCTGGAGCAGGCCCCCAAAGGCCCCATCCCAAAGATTTAAACTTCACTGGTTTGGGTCCTAAGCATCTTTTTCAAAAAACTCTCTAAGTAACTCGATGTGCCACCAGGGTCAAAAATCACACTCTAATCAGTTTCTGCTAAAATGCCATTTCTTCAAACCAACTTTGTGCATTTAATCCCTTCCCAGAGCAGGTTTTAATTGGCTCATCATCTCCTGCTGCTAAATTCTCTCAGGTCCTTAGCAGTCAGACCAGAAGCCGGAGGCAGCAGGTCCCTTCAGAAAGCAGGCAGAGCAGCCACAGTGGAGTTGAAGGCCATGTAAGAAAATAGCACCCCAAATCAAAATGATGTAAACACTGAAACGCCGTGGCTCCTGGAGTGAGTGGTTTGGCAAAGGGCCAGCCTCAGTCAGAGATCAGGGATGCTGCAGGGGCTGATCAGGGACAGCATGGCCAGCGGGAACAGTGCCATGTGAGCATCAGCTAAGAGACCTCCAGAGCCCAAGCAGCCTGTCTCACTGCTCTTACTCCTCATGGGAGCCAATTCCCAAACACCTCCTAAAGCATTGCAGGTGATGCCAGCCAAAAGCATCCTGAAGTGTGAATTCAGAGGAGAACAGACAGTTACAGCTTCCTGGCAGAGAAAGATCCCCTAACACAAGCTGCCCTCAACCCCTGTTCCAGTAAGTCAGCCTTTCTAGCTCATTATAATGCTGGCATTGCCACCCACAAGATGAAAGTTGCCGACAACAAAAATAAACATTAAATGATTATGATATACACATCGCTGGGGGCCGAGGTGTCCATCATCACAGATGGCTTATTCATCTTTGTGTAATGAAACCCAAATTGTAATTGTGCACATCTCCAGCCTGTTCTCTCTCACTGCTTGCTAATGGGGGGCTTGGCTTTGTCTCGTCCATTGCAGCCTGCTCTGGTCTTCTGGTCCCTTGGCCTTTTGTGGCACAGAAAACAGAAGAGGGAGGAGCAGGATAGGCAGTACCAGAGCAAGGACTCCTAGAGCTGGGGGAAAACTCACAGACAGGCCATGGCACTCCAAACAGCAGTGTGGCTGGAGTTGGGGGCTAGACAGGAGGACACAGCACGAGCAACCTTTTATGCCTTTGAACTGTATCCTGTAAAGCAGTGAAAAGCTGCAAGCAGAGTGCTTACAGGATTCAATCTGGGAGTATGCAATGATGAGAAACTTATGAAGTTGAGGGCAGGGAAACCAGTTAGTACGTGTTAATCCAGGTGAAAGATAATAAAGTGCTGTGTTAAGATAATAGCAGGTGGAAGCAAAGAGAGGGACCAGGAACACTGAGATGATGAAATAAATAATACCTACTGATCTACTGGATCTTTGATGGACCAGGCGACAGAGGTTGTAAGTGACAACCCAGGGCGTATGAGATGTGTTATGTGGCAGATAGGAAGACGGCAAGACTTAGCTGAAGGAAAAGAAGTTGAGGCTGATTCTAGGAGCCTAGCTTTGGTGTCTGGGGTAGGCGGTCATGACATACTTCATGGACATTCAGATGGGGAGCAAGTACTGCAGTCTGATTATAGGAATAAATGAAGTAAATATAACAAAATCTTTTTAAATATACATGTTTGTTTTTATGTAAAAATTTCTGGAGGAAAACCAGATGGTTGGGAAATTACTTTTAAGTGTATTTAAATGTGAATATGAACTGTTAATTGAGTATAAGACATAGCAATCTAATGACTATGTCATCATTTTTGGTGAATTAATTCCTTAGGTTTGGGGTGTTACAAATTTTGCATGGCACAATATCTTCATCATTGTTGAATATGATTTCTGGGTATGAAGTTTCATTTTACTGTGATCTCTCTTTTTGAGTGTACTTAAAAAGTTATCGCTATAGGTTATAAAATATTGCTGCAAAGTAGAAAACATTGTTACAGGATATAAGCAAATGAGAACTGTTTTTTTAAATGCAGCATTATCTGAGGCTCTCTCCTTGCAGTGGACTTGACAGTGACTATGTGGTGAGTCTCTGATTTCTCTCCCCAGCCTTTCCTTTTCCTAATGAGCAAGCAGACCACTCTCAGCAAGGTCGCTTTGGTGAGTACTAGATCAATTGTGACACATTATGTATTTTATCTGGTGAAAGCTCTCTTCAACATGTGCGATGAATTCACTCTTGGCCTGATCTGATTTGCCTGGGTGATGTATGCAGCAGTGATGCAGGGCTAAACAGTCACCTGGAAAGGCAATCCTTCTTCTGGGGACAGCCCAGGGCATTTGAGATGTGGTTGGGGACAGGCGTGAAGAGGGCAAGATTTATCAGCCAGATGGGAACACGGTTAGGGATGTTTTTCAGCTTCAGGACAACCCCAGATTCAGCCGCAAAGCTGCTCAAAGTCTGCAGCCTGGAGCAAATAGAATTTTCCTTAGTCTCTGAAAAACCTTAGTAGCCCTCTGAGTCGAGGACAGCTGTGGTTCAGAGCCCACTGGGGCACTAACCATTCCTTGGGGCAGGCGCTGTAATGAGAAATGCAGATGTGCAAATAAATTTGATACAACATCAAACTTACCAAATTCTTAAGGGGGTAAAATTGGGTTCAGACTATTTTATTGAGTTTTAGATGGAAGGGGAAAAAATCAATATGGAAAAGAAATAAGTCAATCAGATACAGATTCTAATGTCAGGAAAACTACTACCGATTTGTGACCTTTTCCATTACTTATGCACCCTGAGTTTCCACTGTCCCAGGAAAGAGATGGTGATAATCTTATAGAAACAATATATATAAAGAACCAGCAAAATGTCTGAAACATAGCAAGTTCTAAAACATCTATCAACAAATGATAGACATATTATTCTAGACGACTTTTGACAAAGTTTGCAGTGTTCAAAGAGTCACACAAGGGAGAAAGTAAATGTTGAATTTAGAGATTAGAAAGAAAATACCAGGGAGAGAAGGAAAATCGTATATTGTGCAAAGATAGGTAAAAAAGAGATCAGAGAAATTAATAGCCAACACACATGGAGGGAAGTAAGGACAGAAAAGTTTTTCTTATGTAGATTTCAGTTTCCCAGGACTTGCTCTTGATTTTATAAGAAGTTAAATTATTAAAGTTAAGCCAAAGTCTTCTGAACATTAAAATCCCATTGCATTGATTTGGAAGATCATTTTATCGCTGACATGTGCAATCCCCAAAGAGACACACAAGTGCTGGGGCAGTGTCTGCCTGACTGTTGACCTTAACACTCACTTGTATATGAAAAGAAACAGAACAGATAGTCACTTAAGGTTTGCTAAGCAAGCTATTTTCCTAAGTGGCATTCCATTTCCCCCATCTCTGTAAAAACTTTACAGTTCATTAATTTTGTGGGATTTCAGGATCCCGAGTCTGTAATTCTTGCTTAGTGCTCTCCCATATGCTCTGGCAGGGAGGACGAGCATAAACTGTTCCCAACCACACATCAGTGCCAGACCAGCAACTCTGGGCTCAGACCTAGAGATTCGCTTCAACTCGGATGTTTAACATCTGCCTGATTTATGGCCTCCTTGCTTTATGAAGAGAGCTGATAAAAGCTGTTGCAGAGCATTTTGATGCCTCTAGTGTTCATTTTCAGCAATAAATTGCAATGGTGTTACAAAAGCAAATGTATCAGACAATCAGACTCTGTTATGGTATAAGGCTAGCAGCATCCTGGGAAAAATCACAATATATGTGGGATGCAAAAACCTACCTTCATGTATCATTTAGGGCGTATTTTTAAATTCACAGAAAATTAGGAAGATAGACACTAAGGTTCCATAGCCACACTAATTGGGCCACATGATTATCTGACCATCAGGTTGTGTATAGCATCAAGCAGGATGGATGAATATAATGAATCAGACCCCAGAGTCAATCAGCCATCTGCAGTATGGAATTGTCAGTTCTAATGGTCTGATCATACTTGTATTTGTACTATGACATTTTACATGGCTCATGCATTATCTCCTAACTTGTTAAATAGTGTTACAGTTGCTTACATCTCCCCAGCTCCTCTCTCCCTAATTCTTTCATGTCCAGCAGCTTCACTGCTTTTCACCCAAAAGCTTTAAAATCTCCCTTGCATCTGTGGCTCCCCTAAACAATCTCTCCTATACCTGTACATCAAATTAATTTGCCTAAAACACCACAATATGAATATTAACCACGGTTCAAAAACATCCTTACACTTTTGCATCTTAAAAAACAGCTGTAACACATTTCAGAGCTAGTTTATGGATCTGGTCTTCTGGGGGACCTTCCCCAGCCCCACAATTGTTTTGTGTCTTCCTCATTTGACATTAAAGTCTTTGACAGCAGAGATGGCGATTGTATGTAGTGGGTGCTAATTAAATATTTGCTGAATGATTAAATGAATGAGCCTGCTCATAAATAGTGGCTGGCATTATGAACTAGTAAAAAGTCTTCTAGAAAGTAATTTATAAGTATCAATACTTATTAAAATATTCATAATCTTTGACCTTAAAATAATATTTCTGAGCACATATTCTAAGATAATCATTCATTGAGGAAGCAATGTTTATGAAGTATTGCCTATAGCAGTGAAATGTTAGAATGAATTTAAAGTAATAATAGGAGAATGACTAAGTAAATTAAGGTAAATCCACTTGATCAATATTATAAAATCTATAAAGATAATTATGAGGGCTTGTTAGTGAAATGGAGTATTCTTATGACTTACTTCTTTTTAAAAAGTACTGAAAAATTAATACTATGTGTTATTCACTTGTCTAGGCTGGATGGTATTTTTTTTAATACTTAAAAGTGAAAATGGTATTATAAAATTATAAAATGGTATTATAAAATTATAAAAATGTTTTCCTTTTGAACTCTTCTGAACTGTTGGTGGGAGTGCAAACTGGTCCAACCACTATGGAGAACTGTGTGGAGATTTCTGGACCTACTAAACATAGAACTTCCATATGATCCAGCAATTCCACTCCTAGGTATTTACCCAAAGGACACAGAAACATCAATTCCAAAGAACACCTGCACCCCTATGTTTATAGCAGCACTGTTTACAAAGGCTAAGCTTTGGAAACAACCCAAATGCCCAAAAATAGATGACTGGATCAAGAAGATGTGGTACATATACACCATGGAATATTACTCAGCATTCAAAAAGATAAACACATGCAATTTGCGGCAACATGGATGGTGCTGGAAGGGATCATGCTCAGTGAAATAAGCCAAAAAGAAAAAGAAAAATACCGGGTGGTCTCACTCATAGCAGGAATCTAGAAAACTTAAATAAGGGACCAGGAAAATGAATAACTATAAGAAAGTGAAAATCAGAATCAACAAAAAACTATGAAACAGAGACACTTTTGGGGGGGTGGGGGGTGGGAGGGGAGGGATTGGGATCAGAATGGGGGGGTTGCAATTGTATGGGGAATATAAAAATAAAATTTATTATTTAAATAAAAAAGTCTGGAACAAGGCAAGGATGTCCAAAAAAAAAAAAATGTTTTCCTTTTATTCAGATTAATGTTAGTGTTATAATACAAATAAGAATATCAACTTCCTGCCTAACAAATGGACACTTCACTGTGCTACCCTAATGGAATAAAATCCAGATCCATCCAAACATTCCAGATACCGAACAGTCTCTTTTAAGCTTAAATTCAAGGTTTATTTCTTTTTCTTTTTGGTTGTGAATTACAATAGGTGCAGAAAGCACAGAAATCAAAACTATGTAACTCAATGATATCCCATTAAGTGAAGCCCTATGTGAGCACTCCCCAGATCAGGAGAAGAACATCGAGGACCTCATCCACTCTCTGTTGCCCGCAACAAAGGAAACTACCATCTCCACTTTATTGTAATCATTCCTTTTGCTTCTTTACAGTTTCATAATATAAACATTATCCATACATAATCACAATTTGTTTTGAACTAATAGTAAATGGAATCATATATATACCTTTTTTGGCTTCTTTTTACTCAAAATTATATTATTTAAATTTATCAATATTGCTGTGTATGCTATATTTTATTCATTTTCTTTATTGTCTATCACATGACTATACAACATTCATCTATCCTCCTTTTGTTGACAATATTAGAGCTCTTTCCAACTTGAGGCTACCATGTATAATACTTTGTGAACAATCCTGAACACATTTCTAAGCACTCATGTGTATGTATTTCTGTTTAATACCTATCTAGGAGTGAAATTGCTGGATCATAGCAATGTGTATACTTTTTATATTAATAGTTAATATCTAATTATTTTCTATAGTGTTTGTGCAAATTTCCATTGCCACCAGCAATGTATAAGAAAATGTATCCTTGTAAACACTTGGTATTATCAGTCTTAGGTTAAGATATTCTAGTGAGTATAAGGTGTTACCTCATTGTGGTTTTAGCTTGAATATTTCATAACTAATTACACCTTTGTATGTTTCCTTTTTGAGTATTCTCTTTTATGAAGTGCCTATTCAAATCTCTTGCCCATTTTTCCATTGGGTTGTATGTTATTTTCTCATGTATTTATAGAAGTTATTTGTATATTCTACATAAAAGTCCCTTATAATATGTGTTGCAAATATCTTGTACCACTATGTTGCTTGCCTTTTAAGTAAGAGAGTTATGACAACTTTTGATGAACAGAGGTTTTTAATTCCAGTGAAGCCCAATTTACCACATTTCCTTTATGAACATAGTTTTACTGTTTTCTTTAACCCAGTGGTCCTATATTATAGAAGTTTTCTTTTAGGTGACATTTAGATCTATAATCTATGACTTGGAATTGATTTTGAATTTTGGGGTAGGGTTTATGGTGGACCATTTCTTTTCTTTTCTCTTTCTTTTGCCCCATAAGGCATGCTCCACCACTCCAGTTGTGCTCACAACTATCTCTCCAAATTTGCCTGCCTTTTCTATCACCAGCTGTTCAGGTGCTGCCCGTCCACCAAGGTCTGGTTTATATGCAATACCAACTACAGTGCCCAGTCTCAAGAATGAATTTCTATGCCCATCATCTTTCCCCACTCAGACTCCCAGAACATATATCCAGTATCTTTCATTTATCATTTAACACATTTGTTTACTGACAACATGTGAAAATGATGTATTATGAAGACATCTCATCAAATATATTAAACAATAAACTCCCTGAGAAAAATATTTCATTTTTGAAACATCAATGAAGAATAAGGACTTGATATAATGAATAATAAGGACCAAGATTATGGGACCTCAAGTTGATCAGAGAAAATAAGGGAATATGACATTGCATTCACCAGAGTGGTGGGTTAAGAATCACACCCCCTCATATGTATTATTTTGCCCTTAATATGTTTCAAGATTCCACCAAAGACCAAAAGTTCTTTAAATGCAATGTTCAGTATAGCTCAAGGGAGGCACAGAACAGGGTGGGATTTGCAGAAATTGTTTAAAGACTGGGTGACTGTTAGAAAGGTATTTTTAATTGTTTAAGATAGTCAATCTGGATTATTGAGAAGTGTTGTTCTTTTTGGTTGTTTGTTTACATATATTAAGAAAATGCTTGCTGAGGACCTGTTATGTTCAAGATATAATTCTAGGTGTTGTAAACATGTCAATATGTCAAACAGACAAATACCAGTCATGATGAAGGTGTCAACCTAGTAGGAAAAACCTATATATTAAGCAGATACAGGTACTGATAAGGTCAGTGAGGAAAAGTAAGAGGAGTATAGTGAGTAGAATTTTGGTCCCCAAGAACTCTGACCCCTGGTGTCACTTTTGTGACTATTGTACTATGTTGTACTACATGGCAACAAAGAATGACTAAAGGTACTAATCTGTTGACCTTAAAATAGAGAGATTATCCAGAAATATTGTAGTGGGCCCACTGAAATCACACGAGTCTTTCAAAGCATAGAGCAAGGGCAGAAGAGAAAGTCAGCAGAGGTTTTGGAGATGAAATCAAAGATACAGATAGAAATGGAAAATGTGGTGCCTTCCTTGTAGGCCTTTAAAATTTTTACCAGAAGCTGTCAGAGAGTTCTGAGCAGGAGAATGATATAGTAAGATTACCATTAAAGGGATTGTAAAAGGATAACTTCTTGTTACATGTAGTTACATTCACTCCAGGGAGATGTGCACAGATGCAGGAACAGTTAGGAATCTACAGTGATGGTCAAGGACAAGAGAGCAAATGGCTAGGACCAGGAGAAGTTGAATATTGAAAATACAGCCAACAGAGCTTGCTGATGGACTGATGTGGGGCAAGAGAAAGAGGGGTGTGGAGTAAGTAGTGGGATGCACCAGTCTGGAAAAGTGTACAAGTAACTAACTGCATAGATGCTGCTTTAAGCTGCAGAATTGGAGATTTCCTGGGGAGGGAATGTAATTAGAAAAGAGGCAGGCTCTGCAGCAAGCCATGTTTAGAGATCTGGAGGAGGAGGAGTGAGCATGTGAAATCTGAGGAGCATCAGAGCGTGGTGTCCCAGAATTCGAAGGTTGCAGGAGCAGGGGGTGCTCAGTGCACACATTTCCAGGAACCCCACGAGAAAAGGACTGGGTCTGAGCCACTGAGTCACAGCAGGAAGCTCACTAATGACCTTAACCAGATTGGTTCTCAGGAGAAGTGAGGATAAGAGACCATTTGGGTGATCTCAAGAGGAAGGGAGGAAGTGAAGATGGTGAGTACAGATATTGTTGTTTTTTTTTTTCCCCAGACAAGATGATTTGTTTCCCATTTTTTGAAATTGAAGTAACTTTGCATTATAACATTATGGCAGTTTCAGGTGTTCATTGTTAAGAGGACATCATTTCTTAAATCTTTTTCCAGCCATAAGATGCAGAGTGATACAGTGGAGAGTGGGGTGTGAAATGGTAGAAGAGATGCAGGACCCAGCAGAGGAGCAGAGCAGGTGAGTGCAGGGGTCAGCAGGTTGTAATACATGTCAGGAGGGTATGGCCGTGTCCTCTATAAATAACAACAACCACCGGGAACTCACACACAGCACTGGACACTTTACAGGGAGATACACCCTCACTATTCCATTAGAGTCCCAACAAGATGGGTCTTATTTCACATGCAAAGACAATTCAAAGACATTTAATAACTTGTCTGGGGTCATTGGTAAGGTGAGAATCAGATGGCAGGTCCTTGAGACCAACTTTAACAGAGCCATTCATTACAGGGATTCTCAAACAGAATCAATGGGGCTGATTCCTGTTTAGACCAACTAGAGATTACATGGAGTAGGTCAGGCCTTCATGGTGGATGGAGCTGAAAAAATTCAGGAAGAAAAATATTTCGTGAACAGAAGGGTAAGAGACAACAAATATTAACCAGATTGGAGATATGTAGAAAAATTAAAGATAAAACTAAGATTAAAAAAACCAGAAAATCCTAATAGGACAAGATTTTACACTTGAATTGTATCTATCCATTTAAGGTTTGTACTCAGAAAGTTTACCCTGACTGTCCCCTGGATGATGCCCCAGTGATTCCAAGGCCTCCACACAGGCCAGAACTTGGCTGCCAACACTATTTTAGTATGGGATAACATGGACGCCCACTGTCAGCTTTGGAATTCCTGGCTTCTTCTTTGTTCTTTTCAGGCTCCTGTGCCCACCTGTTCATAGACACAACCATGCCCTCGTGGAGTCCATTGTCATGGCCACCACAGCCTGTGTTCATCACTGGATGCCACACTGGACCAGGGACTGACTTCCCTGCCTGGCCTTGGGTAGCCACTTGGTACATGTACCAAGTGCAGAGTCAGAAGAATGTCTTTTTTCCCAATATGGGCCACATTTTATTTTTGGGGCCCACACAATGGGTCCAGAACCTCAGCCCTTCTGTGGATCCCTGGCTCTATCTTTGGTCATTATAATACAGAGATAGTTTTGGCCATTTCTGCTTTTAGGGGAGTCCAGTCCACCTCTGAAGAATGGATAGAAGAGGACACTCTACCATCTTGCACATGTCCCTCTTTCCTTCTTGTTTTCTGAGTCCAACCCAAACCTCTCCTTTCTCTCCCTTTAAATCAAGATGACAACAGCTGGGGAAGAAGTGGAGGTACTTTGTGTGCCAACAACATCTGTGCCCCTGTAAGCCCCAAATTGCTACTTCCCTCCTCTCCCTGGCTAGCCAAGGGCACATTGACTGCAGGAAACTGACCCAGCAACAAAGAGAAGAGAAAGGGAAAGAACAGTGGTTCATGGAGAATATCTCACTCTCTCCCATAGGCTCTGTGAGGGTGCAGGAATTCCCCTGAGTCTAGAGTCTAATGAATAAAGAAAAACAGATTTGAGTTGGATCCCCTGACCTTGGAGGAGAGAGCTGCTACTGACTTCCTTTTAGGTGGTAAGCTCCTAACGGCAAGGCCTGTGTCCACGTACAACAGAGTGCCATGGACAGACAGACATCAATGCCCATCTAGACTTGAGGGCATGCCGCTTGAGGGCAACACATGTCTGGTAATTCTTCTGTTATTCCACAGGTCTGAAGAGGGCTCAGTTCACATGAAAAGCTCACTTTATGACTACTAACTAGTAGTCATTGGGGTATGTCAGTGGAGTATTAGGCCAGGAAAACAGAAGAGGGGAACAGAAGAGCTGGCTTCCAGGTCTGCTCTGTGACCCTGAGCAAGTCCTTTGACCTCTCTGAGCCCCATTTGTAAAAAGGGCAAAACCTCATTCTACAAAGAGTTGTGTGAGTTCAGTTGAAATAATGTGCACAAAAGTCCTGAGTGCAATAAACTTGAGGAAATGGACAAAGGAGTTTTCATTCTGTCTTTCTTGTGCTTATTCCATAAAACACAAATGATATGTTTTAGAAAACCTTGGAAATGATGAGCCAGCACTTTCCAACCAGAGTGACAGGTCTACAAATTCAACACTGTGAGCAAAACAGAGAGAAGCACAGAAAAGGAAAGGCATTCCTATGCACTCTGAAACACAAGCAGGAGGTCACTCAGCAGAAAAACTCAGGAGTCCAGAAAGAAAGCTTATTCCCAAGTCCAAGTTTACTAAGTTCTGCAGAAGCCCAGAGTTAGAATTAAGTGGGCAGCAATTTATTGCAACAAGAGAAATTAAGGAGATATTGGCAGGTTTTTACTTTTCCTGCAACCAGACACGTTAGAAATAAAGTTTCATCTGGGGTCTCCCTAAAGTTAATGAGGCTGACCTGATAGTTCATTGACTTGCTTCGCAGAATTTATTTTATGGATGTCTCCAATGCACATGGCTCCTTCCACTTTGGGACCCAACTGAGAGAAACTCCCGAAATCCACCAGCATTTTTTACCAACAGTGTGTCTTCAAACAGTATGTATACTCATTATGTAATTGAGAGGTAAAACATGATTTTCAGAGATGACTTTAATCCATGTGAGCACATACATGTGTGCACCTTCACACTTAGGGGAAAGTGTCTGAATACTCAGGTTATAGTTATAAATTTCCCATAGGAACTGAGCTTCGGTTTCAACCTATCACCCAGATAAATTTTATAGAGGAAGGCACTCCCCAACTGAAAATCAAGATTTCCCACCTGGCCCAGGAGAGGAAGAGAAAGATCTTGAACCACAATTTTTTTCCAAGACTATTCCCAGGCAAAAGCCAGATCTCAACAGAGATATCTATAAGCCACAATTGCAGGGAATGTGACCCCAGTCCTGAATTTCCAAACATGGTGAAGATGCTCCTGTTCTGCATGTGGTGGGGCCAGGCCTGAAGGGATCGTGCAGATCTCAGAACTGACTGCTCATGTGCAGAGGCAACAAGTGCCAGCCCTACACCCCACCCACTTTGGAAACAGAACTTCAAGAATGAAGGTCAGATTTTCTCCCAGTTCAATGAAATGAGACTCAGGGTCAAATTAGATAACTTAGAAATTATAAAAATAATATTTATGCACAATGGGACGATAGTTAAGAGTAATATCTATTCCATTTGTACCTAAATGAACACAGTTGGCTTGCTCGATTAAATCTTTTCAAAACTTAGTGTTCATGGAGAAGAAGCAGAGTGGTTGTGGGGGGCATGGCATAGAAGGGAGTCCTTGGTTATGAAGACATTAAAAATTGAGTCTCTGCAATAATCCCCAAGCACACTTCACTTTCTTCTCACTGTTTTTCCCTGCCATTTCCTGGACTCCCATGAATGAACCTGTTTTGGCAGACTGATCTTAGGTTTTAAGGGAAACTGCTGACTCATTTTGCTTCAAATCATCTTTGTATTGTCTCTGTTACTTCATCACCTTTCCAGGAAAGCAAGCTCAAAAGAGACTGTACAATAGAAAGGCAGGATAAATGGATTGGCGTGTTTGGTGGGGATCTTTGGCCCACTCAGGTTAGCTCATATTATGGCAGGCTGTCAAAAGAACATGAATGAAAGCAAGCAGCACCCATGAAATCCAGACCCAGGTGCTTACCAGGCCTCAAGGGAATATAGGAGCCAGGTTCAGACATTCTCTCAGCTGCAGCATCTCATTAATCCTTACCTAAACTCCACCATTAAGACCTCCACACGTCTGGTCCTTGTCTGGCCATACCTGCACCTATGGTCAAGTCAGCATCTACCCAATGACTGTTCTTTATCTTATAAGTTGTATGCTCATGGTTATCATGTACTTCTGGTCTCTACTGTAGCTTGATATTGTAGCCTACCTTCTTGACGTGTGCTAGTCCATTTCTGTTACTCCTTCAAACTAAGCAATCTTCTCTAATTTGAATTCAAATTTCTGAGGAAGAATTGTGATGTCCTGTTTGGCAGAATTTTCATGCCAAGAGATGTCATAGGCTGCTATTGGCCAGTTTATGAACTTCCTAATCTATATATAAGACACCATCTACTGGTTGAATTGGTTTAAGTTATGAGCTTACACATTATAGCTGCTGGAGTGGGTCTGTCTTGGCCACTGGTGGCAGTGAGCTTACACTTTATAGAAATTAGCCACTACTTCCACAGTTAGGAAGCATTGCATGGGGAGCTCTTGTATGGGGCTGTGATCTTTTCATGGGGCATCTTTTCATAGGTCTACATGGCCTATTTAAACATTCAGGATGTCAGAGATTCACTGTCAATTGACTGAGCATAGTTTTGCATACCACTTGGGTTGTATTAAATAAATATTTTTTTTAAAGTCCTATTTTATAGAAGCTCATGCTGTTCATTTTAAGAGAGACGATAACTATTTTGACCCAATTTCTACTTCAGAGTGTAAGACAACACTGAGCAGAAAAGTGGGCTTTGATGCCTCACAAGAGTCCCAGTTCACAGAGGCCCTGTGTAAGGTGTCAGGCTTAGCAGGATTCTCAATGTCAGCAGGAGAGTGCAGTGATTCTCCTTCGATGGGGAAAGATTGTTTTCCTCCTTACAAAGGCGCAGGTTTCTAGGACATTTGAGAAAAATACCAGTTTAAGCAGGACAGTCCTTGACACTAATGTAGTTCCATTGTCTTGCTGGTCAGCGAGCAGAACACTGACATGAGTTGTAAGCTGTCATGTGCCTTTACAAGACAGGTGACCCAAGCAAACAGCCTCTGTCATCTGAATCTCAGATTATGGCTCAATAGAGAGGATTACCTTGGTTACCAGAGGTCTAGAGGATGCCTCTGTGGCCTCCAGGGGCTTGTGAATAGGGGTTGCTGCCTCCAACCCCACATTCCCAGCAAGTGCCACTTGAGTCAAGCATGAGGAGGCTGCAGCAATCAAACGGGCTGGCAGAATGCACGTACTTGTGCTCAGTGGTACATCTGGAAATTGGCCTTCTTTGGCTTTTAACAGGGCATTTCTCCAACAGTTTTATGATTACAAAAGACAATCAGGGCAGTTGGAAACCTAGAATATTTGTGCCCTTTACTCTATTTGGGTCTCAAGCACCAAAAACATTAAGTACGTGCCCTAGAGAGTCCCTCCCATTTAGAAAAAAAAAGTTTAGTAATTGAAAGGCACTGTATTTCAGTACTCATTAATTTTAAAATATTCCCCAGTCAATATTCTTAGCAATTAACATGATTATTTATTGCTTAGTAATGAGCCAAGGATATGAAAACAGTCTTTCTTCTACCACCTTCTGTTTTTTATCAGGAATAAATAGTAGCACTCAACTATTCACAATATCTATTAGTAGTCAGTCTAATTTTAAATAATAAAGATAAATATCTATTTTTTTTTGGTTTTTTCAACTTTGGTAGTATTCTTGACTACCACTTACCATGGTAAGTCAAGGATTTTACTGTTCTGAACTTACTGTCCCTACTTCTCTTTTCTTATCCATACATCTGTGTATATTTTCTTTTACATGGTTGATGATAATAACATTTAAATGCTATTCAGTATTTTAATTAAGTCTTCCACACATTGTTTATAGTTTGTAGTTTGAGTCTATATCTAACAAGCCAATAAATACCTTTTTTGTTATAATTACTTTGTAAATATTATTCATCACAGAGTCAAATGATACTGTATAATTACTTTTCCTAGTCTACAGATAAAATGTCATAACTTCTGAGATATTCAGAGAAGAACATTGTTCACATCAAGGTTCAATCGTTGATCTCTTCCAAACCTCAACCGATGCTCCAATCAGGTCCCACCATAATAACTTTCTATGTGATTCATGACTTTGTTTAAAGACTACTTGGTTTTTCCTGAGATCTCTAATTGCTTTTTGTTTTTCTAGCTGAAAGAAAAGTCATAAAGTTGAACTACCCTCAATTTTTTCTGCTCTCAATGACGGTGCTGCATACAATCCCCATTTTATTAGGAAATAACATTCTGAGAGTCTCTTCCCTATGGATTTACTGTCTTCTAGGCCTGAGGCTTATTAGCTGCTATGTTGGACTTCCTTTCAACACCCTATTGTGTTAGAAATACTCTTTGCATAATCATAGTTTTCTTTTCCCTGTTTTTGCTAGAATCACCCCCTTAAATTTTCCAAGTAAATATTCTGAGTCCTTGATGTCTAAAAATGGATTTACCCTCCCATTTGATTGACAGCTTATCAAGATACAAAATCTAAGTCAAATTAAATCCACATCAAAATAATTTTCCCTTGAACTCGGTGGCATTGTTCCATGAACCTTGTGGCATGAACTTTGTGGCTTTGTTCCATACCCATAGAGTCTAGCTGATACCAGCTGATTTTTGTTACAATGCAGGCTACTTGATTTCCTAGTTTACTTCACCATGAAATATTTGGCATCTGCTATTTATTTGGACCTCTCTGATTTTGATGAGATTATTTTGTGTGGATATTTTTCCTTTCATACTGCTCAGCACTTACAGAGCCCTGTCAAACTAAAGTGTTGTATCTTTCTTCAACTCTTGAAAAATTTCCTTGCAATTAAAAGAAAAATTCTACCCTATGTATTGATAATATCATGTAATGCTGGACCTGCTATTTGTCACATGTTGAGTCCTGGTATGATTGCGTCTTTACTTTTTCTTTCTCATGCTTTTCTGTCTATCTTTTTACTCTATAGCTGGCAAGATTGATTTGACTTTATTATCAAAACTTGCTATTGATTTTTAAATATTTAAACAATTTTTATTATAAGAGTTAATTCTTTGACTATTTATTACATCATTTTTTTTTAGGAGTACAGTATCTTCTCAGTTCTCTCTGAAAATATAATCATATTTGTAAAAGCTATCTTCTGTTTCCTGATATAGCTTCTCCAGGGCCAGTTATATTTATTTTGTTTCTTCTTTTACACACTGCTCTTCTTCATATATTATTCATTCATGTTCAACAATAAGGGACAAAATTGATTATTCTGGATGGATGGTGTTATTTTCTTCTGCTGCTTTATAAGACTTAATTATTCCCCTTAACAAACATCTGTCTTCAATTGTAAGGCTCTTTATAACCTTTGTGTATCTAGATGGGTTATATTTAAAAACAGACTTTCCTCTAAGGTGATCATGAGGAACAAGCTGCCTAAATTCCAGAGAAAAAACATTTTATTCTGGAACACCAAAAGTCTTAACTCTCTACAGTTTGCTTATTCTCTTTCCTTAAAGAAAATTTTTTTTTTCTGTATTGGTTTATTTTGCTTTTGTTTTTGACTTTTCTTTGTGTTTTGTCTTGGAGTGCATCTAAATTACTAGTTGTTCTATAAAGGAAGGTCAAGGAGAAGGAGTGCACAGGGTTGACTTCTGCAGCTCTTATCTTCAATAATTTTTCTCTTTTCATCTCTCTCTCTCAGCATTACCCTCTATCTATTGACACAAAATTCAGAATCCCTTATAGGTTTCTCAAATAAGATCAGCTTCCATTTCTCCCACAAGTCTCACTTGTCCTGTGATTTCCTCTACTTTACTCATTAATACATGCATTTTGATTTTCCCTCTTCTGGAAATTTCTTGAAATTATATATTTACTGAAGACATCTGTTTCTAAGCTCATGGTCATTGCACATTTACTCCTTTTTCTATTTCTCTGAGTCTTGAAATTTCAACTGGGTCTCAGGGAATAAGGGGAATCCATGAGTGAGTAGTTTTTGTAAATTGAATCTGAAACTCCCAAGAGTTTTGGGATATTTAGACAAGAGGACATTGGTATTTTCCCTTCCCCAAGGTCAGGGAGGGGGCATCAATGACGGTCACCTGGAGAGGACAGCTATGCCCAGCACTATCACTTTCATAAGAGTTATGAGCCACAAAGGCTCTATGGTAGCAGAGCAAAGAGACAGAAGACCTTATAAGCCAATTTCTGAGTCAGACAATTGTGAGTCAGAGCAAATTGACTGCAAATCTCTCAAGTAACTGCAGGTCACTTTCAAATAGAGAAGTAAAGGGGGATCAATTTTTCTAAATGGGCAACTAGAAGCTCATTTCAATGCATGTTGGGGATAATAAAGGAAGTTTAACCTTATAGACTGATTGTTCTTTACAAATTTGTTTCTATAGATATGTTAGTAAAGTTCAAGTGAAGATCAATCCTTAGAACATAGAAGTTACCCTCCAGGGACAAATTATTTCTTTAGAATAGACATTTTCTGGTTATATAATTCCTGGCCAAAGATGAGGTCGGGAGTGTGTTCTATACATGTTATGAATTCTATATATCTTATTTTCTTTAATACTCACAGGAACTCCATGAGATCCATTCACTCATTTCTTCAATCAGTTAAATTTATTGGACCACTTGTAGGTACTAGGAACAGTGCTAGGCATGGGGTGTACAATGATGTATGAAAACAAACACTCATTGTGTTTACAGCCTAGTGGAGGAAACAGACTTAATGAAATAATCACATAACCAGGTGCAAAATCATAATTACAATTTCTACAAAGGACTATATGATGCCATAAGAATGCAAAAATGAGAAACTTAACCTGGTAATGGGGGAGGGCTGGGAAGGCATCTCTGAGAAAATAATATGTGATGTGACTTCTAAAGAAATGGTTAGAGCTGAGGGGTTGAAAAGGAGAGGAAGATATAACCTATGCACAGCCAACATACCAGGCAGAAAACATAACCTATGTGAATGTCCTGAGGTTAGAAGAGCTCAATATTTTTAAATATGTGAAAGAATCACCCCTTTACAAATATCATAGTAATAATTATTTCAGGTAAGTATTCTCAATGGATTCTAATATTAGAAGATGAAACTTTGATAAGAAACAAGATTCTATATAGTCTCAGAATAACTCCCCATGAGGTATTCTTATCAGAGGAAAAATAATAATATTACAAACATCATTTTAACTAGGTGATGAAATTTAAGATCACATCAACAGTAATGGAATAAAGAAATAGCATGTGCTTTATGATTTAATGTAGTAAGAAGAGCACAAAATAATTTCTGTGTATTCCTGCTGAAAATTTATAACCTATATCAAATCATGAGGAACCATCAGACAACCCCAAATGGAAGCATTCCATAAAATACCTGGCAGGAGTCTTCAAACATGTCATTGTTGTAAAAGCAAGAAAAGATTAAGAAACTATTCAAGATTGAAGAGTTGAATAACAAGTGGAATGTGTGATCCTGGAGTAGAAAATTATTTTTTTCCTTTACTATAAAAGCAATTAGTGAGATAATAAGTAAAATCTGAAAAAATATATAGATTAGAATAAAGGACTATATTCATTTTAATTTTTTTTCAAAATTTCAGACAAATAGGGTATGATAAATGTAGTAAATTTTAATATTTGAGGAATATGTGTGAGTGGTAAAACATAATTCTTTGTATTACTTTTGTATTCTTACTGTAAGTCAAAATTATCTCAAGGTAAAAGTTTAAGCAAAAAAAAAAAATATGAAAGTTCCATAACAAGTGGAACTCAATACACAAAAGAGACTGTGAGGCAACACAAAGCTGAACTTATTAGAAAAGTCAAACCAAACTATGCTTGAAAATCATGTTACATTGTTGGTCTTTATGCTGAGACTAATGTGAAGCCATTGAAAGACATGAGCAGGTCTTTGGGCATTCTGAGAGCAATTTCTGGGGGGGGGGTATATGTGTGTGTGTGTGTGTGTGTGTGTGTGGTGAGGAGGTAGGTGGGTTTCCTACATCAAAAAACAAGCAATTCTCCAGATACCAGCTGGGTGTCCTACAATTGAACTCAATTTCAACAGAGATAGTATACCCAGAGATAGTATCAGATTTCACAGGTTAAGGATTCAGTCCTACAAGATTCCCCTCTACCCCAACTTCAGACAACCCCAAGTTGTTATCTGAGATTCCGAACAACTGGCTTTCAGCCAGAGGCTCCCATAAACCTTTTCTTGGGTTCAATTAATTTGCTAGAGTGGCTCATGGAACTCAGAGAAACATTTTACATAACAAGATTAATAGTTTATTATAAAATGATTAAAAATTCAGGAACAGACAGAGGGAAGAGATGGATAGGACAAGGTATGTGTGAAGGGATGTGGAGCTTCGGAGCCCTCTCCAGGTATGCCATACTTCCCTCAAATCACCACATGCTCACCAACTCACGTTCTCTGAACCCTGTTCCTTTGAAAGTTTTTATGAAGACTTAATTATATTAATCAGATGATGAACCATTGGCCATTTGGTGATTGATTCCACCTCCAGCTTCTCTCCTTTCCTGGAGTTTGGAGAGTAGGACTCAAAGTTCCAACCCTCTAATCACATGGTTGGTTCCACTGGCAACCAGCCACCATCTTTAGGTGCTTTTAAAAGTTACCTCATTCACATAACAAAGGATACTCTCATTATTGTCATCATTTACAAAATTCTGAGTTTTGAGAGGTCAGAGCCAGGAACCTTGAATGAAGATCAAGTTTTTCTCATAATATATATCTGAATAACAAAATATGTATTTTTCAGAAAAATCGTAATATTACAGCAGGTAGCTTACATGAGCAGATTAACATTTTGAAAAGATCCCTGTAGTTGCAAAGCAGAGGAGAGAGAATGTAGTGGATTCAGAATAACTACCTGTGAGGGAGGCCAGTTAGTTAGGAATGTGTTGTGGTAAAGTACAACAGAGGCAGTGGACTTGAGCAGAAGTGTGTGGATTAAAGAGCTGCTTGGGAGTTAACATTTAAGATGCTTGGCATGAACTGGAATTGGGAGAGGAAAGTGAGAACAGGGAAGGGAGGAACCAAAATGGACTCCCAGGTTTCTGGTTTGCACAGCTGGACAGGTAGTAGAGACCTGCTCTCAGACAGGGACAATGGAAAGAAGACCAAGATCAAATGTTGGACAAAGTCAAGAATTTGACTTTGGATGTGTTGGGCTGAAATTCCTTTTGAGACAGTAGGTAGGGCTGTCAAGTAGGCAGTTGATTCTGTATGGGGATGGGAGAGGAAGGTAAGGATGTGGTCAGACTCCCCTAGAGATCCGGGAGCAGGTATTGAGAGGAAAGAGATCAGGAACCTGAACACCTCTCCTGGTCAGTCTGTGATCTTACCCTCATCCCACAGAACAAGAACAGAAGGCATTGGCCTAAGGCCACACAACTAACACAACTAGCAAGCAATGGAGCATAGATAAAATATGAGTTTATGTAACTTCAAATATGTGCCTTCACCAGTAAGCTCTCAAAAAAGAGAACGATGTACCTTTGCTTTTGATCCTGCTCTAAGTTTATGCAAAATCAGCCTGATGGAATGAAAATGTATTCAGAAAGAGGTGACAAAAAAGAAAGAGATTTCCATGTCTTTTCTCTTAACTTGGATACCCAGTTAACAAGGTGTTTATCAATAGGGAAAAAACAAGTCATATTTTCTTGTACAAGTTTCAAAGTTTGCCTGTAGTTCCTCTCCAGAAGCATGTTGGATTGGACAGACACTTTTTCATATAAACAATTGTTTTGGTGATAGGGATGATAGCCAGAAAAATCTATGCCAACTTTGGGTATAAATTCCCATGGTCAGGTTTTGTTAGCTATCCCCCTTGAAATTTAATATTTATCTCCCATTAACATATTAAAAATGAGAGAATTAGAGCAGCTGTGGCCAGCTTAGCCAGGATCCCAACATATAATACTATATATACCCCAATATATAACACTACACACACACACACACACACACACATATATCTCCAGCTTCTTTTCTACTTCTTCCTCTCAGGTCATAGCTGTGTAAGTTGAGTGAGGAATTTCATGTCATTCAGAAATTTCAGATGAACATAGAAATTTCATGTTTCTGATTCTATTAACTTTACCTGAGTTAAATAAAGCAAATATACAGTTGTTCTTCAGACAGCTCAGAAAGAAGTCAATAATAACTCCTGGTTATGGGGTTGGTGGCTGGTGGATCCCTAGGGTGGGCCAGACTTAGAGTGACATTTAGTGAAAACAAAGTCAAGGCTTTGGTACAATGATATGAGGTTCTTGGACAACTCCAAAGCCTACCTGAGTTTTAAGAGAGTTTTTAACCTTTATAACTACATCCATACATCTATTTGAACTTTTACTATGTTTTACCCACTGCATGTACACCAAATCCATACTTTAGTCTAGTTCTCATGTCAGTTCTAAGAATCTTCCCTAAAATCAGTTATCTTTTGAAGGAGCATTGTATTTTTCAGACAAGCAGCTGAATATACCATATCTTATTTATCCATGTACAAGCTGATGGACAGTGAGCTGTTTTGACATTTTGGCTTATATGAGTAATGCTGCTAGATTTTTGTGTAAACATATGTTTTCATAGCCCTTGGTTATATACCTAGAAGTGGAAGTGCTGGCATTATATTAACTTTATGTTTGACTTTTAGAAAAGCTGCCAGAATTTTCCCCAAAACCTGCATTATTTTGCATTTCCAATAACATTGCAATTTCTCCACATTCTTGTCAACGTTTGTTATAATCTTTTGATCATAACCATTCTTGTGGGTGTAAAGTGGTATCCCATGTGGCTTTGATTTGAATTTCCCTAATGGCTAATGATGTTGAACATCTTTTGATTTGTATACCTTCTTCAGATAAATATCCTTTGCCTACTTATTAACTAGGTTGTCTTTTATTATTAGGTTGTATATCATTGTTCTTAAATTATTTTTTCATTAGATATTAATTCTGAGTCAAGGATGTTTTTGTTTAAGCATTTAAGTGTGTTGCTCCAGAAAAATTACCATTAGGCAAATACCATATAAAAACTGTCATCGATTATATCCATAGACAGATACTAGTGAAAAGTTGAGGAAAAACAGAGATACTTGCATCATTTCAGAGTATTTCCTACATCACACTTCTAATTACAAAGAAAGAAATAGTAACTTTACAGCGAAGGAACATGATCTATACCAACTGATCAAAGTTAACATCAGGAATGAGACACCTTAACATCATGAACTCTCTGATACGATATACCGAGAACAATATAACATCACTTCTGTGATGTTATATTGTTGGCCAAAAATGCATAACCTTATTCTACCTACCAGAAAACACTGGAAAACTCAAACTGAGACACATTTCATAAAATAACTGACCAGTACACTTCAAAAATAGTAGAAATAAACAATAAGGAAAAACTAGGAAATGTCACATGTTGTTAGAGATGACATGTAACAACTAAATATGAATTGGGATCCTGAATTAGATACTGCACCAGAAAAAGAATATTTGTAGAAAAACTGATGAAATCAACTAAGATCTGTAGTTTGGTTAATAGTATTGTACCAATGTTAATTTCTTAGCTTTGACTTTTAACAATGCTTATGGAACCCTTAAAGTTAGCAGATATTAAAGTTGGCAGAAAGGTAGACAAAAATTCTCTGCACTGCTTTTGTGATAAGTTTGTATGTCTAAAATTATTTCAAAATGTTGTTATTTTTTCATTCCACTGTTATCTGACCTCTATCATTTCTGATGAAAAGTGGATGATAATTAAAGTCATTTTTCTTCTGATGTAATATGTCATTTTTCTCTGGCCACTTTCATTATTTTGTCTTTATCTTTGATGTCAGCAATTTGCTTTGATGCACGGAGGCACAGCTCTTTGTGTTTATTCTGTGTGGTTTTAACTAAGATTCTTGAATCTCTAAATGGATGTCTTCCAATAAATTAGGGGAATTTTCAGCTGTTTTATCTTTCATTTTCTTTCTGTCTCAATCTTTTTCCCCTCTCTCGCTCAGATTCCATGTATATCTATGCTACTACTTTCGTTGTCCTTTAGTTGCATGAGACTGTTTTTTTCAAACATTTTTTTTCTATCTTCTTCATATTGGATAATTTCTATTGATCTAGCTATCCTCACACTCACTGAGGAATCTGTCATCCATATTTTTTTTTAGTTAAGCCCACTCAGTGAATTTTTAATTTCATATTTTATACATTTTAATTCAGATTTTATACTTTTTAATTCCAGAATTTACATAGGTTTTTTTATATAGTATTTCTTTACTGAGATTCTTCGATTTTAATTTATTGCAAGCATATTTTCCTAACTTTCTCAGAGTTGGTCTTGGCTTACTGACTTTTCTGTTAAGACCGGGGCGTATTTCCTTGGTTCGTCATATGTCAAATATTTTAAAGTGGATGTGAGAACTTCTCAATGCTATCTAAGAGAGAGACTCTGGATTCTTTTATATTCTTCCAAAAAAAGTTGATGTTTTTCTTTTCACAATTAATTTGATTGGATCAAGTTAAAAACTGTCCCTTAAGCAAGAGCTCAAATCTTCTACCTCATTGGCCTTCCCCTGAGGTACTTAGAGTATGTCCCAGGCATGCAAGTTTCAGGGGTCAGAAACTTGGGCAGAGTTTACATACAGAGTTTGGGGCTCTGGCCCAGTCCCTCTGGTGTTCCTGACGTCCATCCTCTATTAAGGACAGCAGCACAAGTGTTCTGGGTTTTAATCACCTCATACAATGCTAACTTTGGTCTGTTCTCAGGCTAACAATCATAAAATTGAAGGTCTTCCTCTTATTGGTCCCTTCTTGTAGGGTTCAACTCCCCTACAGCATTTGTCCCCCCAACAAGACTATAGGTATTATCTGTGGGGAGGTGGAGTCCCATCAAAGCATAGTCAGTCAGGCCCTTGGCTGCCGTTCCTGACCCCTGTTCTCTGGGCCAGTGTCACTTACTAGTTGACAAACACATCAAAGAGAAGCAGCTCAGACTCATTTCTAGGCTCATTTCTATGCTTCTGCAGCAGCATCTTCACATTCTTCCTTACTCTGTAGTGCTCACTCCAGTTATGATCTCCCAAGCGCCATCACACAGCAGAAAATGCTGGCCAGTTTCATTCATATATATATATATATATATATATATATATATATATATCCCAAAAGGGCAGGTTTATTTTAAAAAGGGAGAGAAGACTAAAGAACACTTGCATAGCCACAAACAGGCACAAAGAGCTACCCCTGAAAGGGACAGTTTTGTTAAAGAAATGTCTGCATGGACACGGGCAAGCAGTCTTGGAAGAGCTGCCTCTGCTGTTTTGCAAAGGGAGAGAGTGGGTGATGACAAGCACCCCCACAGGCACAGGTGGGCAGGAGGGCTGCTACCCAGCTGCACTTTTTCTTAGCAGGTGCTTTTTCTCTTACTTTTCCAGACCATTTACGAAATTGGCAACTGTCTCAGTTGGGGAAAAGTACAGGCTGTCAGGCTTGCTTTGCCAGGATCATGGCCCTCCTGTCCTGGCCACCTTAGCAGCTCTCCAGTGCTTCAAACAAGAAGTTTTATTTTGCCTTTATCCTTGGTTTCCAATTACTCATGGCAGAAGATTAGGTCTGCAACAAACGAGTTTGCTACTACTAGAAGTGGAACTTTATCATCAACATTTTGAAAAATATCCTCCATGATTCACATAAACTTGCAGCAACAAGAAGACAATTTTGATTTTAAAAAACATTTATAGAAGACAAAAGGGAGTTTTAGAGGTTTAATTCAAGTCAGTGAACTCCATGTATCATAGCAGACAATACCATTGACTTTGGAATATCAAGTTCTGAACTCAAATCCTTCTCCACTGTCTCTAGACAAAGAAATTTTGACAAATTACTTGAGTTCAGTTTTCTCACCTGAAAAAAGGAGACAATAGTACCTACTTCCTTAAGTTATTAGGAGAGAACTAAATTAATTATTATTTGTAAATCCCTTAGTATGTAGATAGGTAGGTAGATGATAGATAGATAGATAGATAGATAGACTACTAGCTACATAGTATAAATAATATATAGCTAGTATAAGAATTTAATGAATTCATTTCTGTACAAAGACACAAAACTACAAGAAAGTACTATGTTTTTAACCTTCTTTTCCCTTTTTAGCATTAGAATAATACAGTGGTTCATATACATCAGAGCTGAGAAACTGTTGAGGATAAAACAGAAAAGAATCTAAAGGCCATAGCGTGAAATGTATGCATTCATTTTTTTTCTTTTAAAGATTTCAGCACTTTTTTTTTTTTTAAGATTTATTTATTTATTTATACAAGCACTGGGTACAGTCAGAAGCGTGGGAGGGCGAGAGAATTCACCAGAGCCAGAGCGGGGAGCAGAGCAGGCAGAAGGTCCAAAGCACACTGCTGAGGGGATCAGTGGGCAGCAGGAGAGGTCTGCGCGCCATGTGGGACCCTCCTCCGGTGGCCGGGGAGCAGCCAGGGATCGAACTGGTGCTGCAGTGGCTGCGGGCAGCTTCGCAACCCAGCGCTCAACCGCTGCGCCACGGGGGAGGCCCTGCATTCATTTTCTATTGCTGCTCCAGCTAATTACCACAAACTCAGTAGCTTAAAACAACACAAATATATGATCTTACAATTTTGCAAGTCACAAGTCCAAAATGGTTTGACAAGGCTGTTCCTTCTGAAGGTTCTAAGAGAAGATGGCTTTCCTTGTCTTTTCCAGTACCTCAAGACTGCCCGCATCCCGTCTCACAGATCTCACAGACTGGCTGAGGCCTCTACCCCCGTTGTCACATCACCTCTTGCCTCCCTCTTATAAGGACCTTTGTAATGACATTGGGTTCACCCAGATCATCCAGGGGAATCTTCTCATCTCAAGGCCCCTAATTTAATGACATCTACAAAATCACTATTGCTATGTAAGGAAACCCATTGGCAGGTTTGGGGGATTGGTCAGTGGACATTTTTGGGGGGAGGTCATAACTCTGTCTATAACACTGTGCCACTATGAATTAAGTGCCATCTTCAAACTGAACTCAAATTGTCTTGTTTTAGACATACTGGCTTTTAGATGAGTTTGAGCATCCACTTAGATTGTCTCTTTATTGGTGTTAATATGGTCCAAAATCTTAAAAAATGATTTTTTAACCTCTAGCTAGCTCCATATCAGATTCTGAATTGCTAGGCAGTAGGCAATCATGTCTCAGAACCATCATTTCAGATAACATTTTTACTAGTTACATAGACTTCACTCTTGATTGAGTGGTTTTCAAAAGAATTTCTATTGTCTGGCAAGCATTGGAGAGATGAAAATAAGGATCATTTGGCCATTACCTTCCCATTTTTTTTTTTTGAAAGTGCTGAATAGCCCTTTTTTCCAGTAATTTTTTTTTTAAACAGATATTCTTTGGTTAGGCAATCAACCACTCTAATAATTATACTATTGTCTGCTTCTCACTGTTTCTCACCATGATCCAGGCTACTTTCTTTCCTTTGTACCTGCACACCCACCCCTATCCAGTGCTCCCTTCTGCCTTTTGCCTACTTTAAGCACCCTTATGAGAACTATCTATCTTCACCACTGTCATCTAAAGATTTGAGGCCTCTGTCTTTATAAGGTAAATACATGAGGTAGGATGACCTGGCTATGATAACCACCTGTGTCAAAATTGGAGTGAATAGAAAATTAATTCCATTTCTCTGTTGTATCACAGGCCAATGCAGGTTGGCAGAATGTATGAGGGATACTCTATATTTCACACAGCCTTTAGGGATGCAGGCTTCTTTCATTTTGAGGCTGAAACATGCCTCTGGCTCTACGGGAGACTACAGATGAAGGAAGTGAGAGAAGGTTCACACATGGGAGGGTTATGGGCCAGGCCTAAATGTGGCCTATGTCACTTCTGCTTACATCTATTAGCAAGATTCCAGTCACTTGGCTATACTTAATTGATTACAAGGTAGTTTGGGAAAAGAGTTCCCAGGAAGAAAAGAAAAATTCTGGTGGGACCTCCCTGGTGGCACAAGGGGTTACAATGCAGCACTATGAAGCAATCTGCAGCCACTGCAGCATGAGTTCAATCCCTGGCCAGGGAGGTGACCCACATGGCACAACAGACCTCTCCACTCACCCGCTGCTCCCCTCAGCAGTGTATTTCAGTACATCTGCCTGTTCTGCTCCCTACTCTGTCTCTGGTAAATCCTCTCACCATCCCCACACACACACCTCTGGCCTGTACCCCAGTTCTTGTATACATATATAAATAAATCTTAAAAAAAAAGAAAGAAAAATACTGGTGAGCAGGTAGCCAGTTTGTACAGCAACAAGTGCCATAGTATGTTGTATAGTGTTGTTGTATTGGAAAAACCTACTCCTTTCCTCCTTTGGGGTGGTCATATTGACTTTACACAGAAGAGTTTACTTCTGACACTTCTGGTCACCAAATGTGTGGTGCTTCCCTCAATACCCAGTAATTCTCAACAACACTGGCTGGGTGGGTATCCTATGATTCAAATCAATTCGGACACTCTCTGCCTGGAGATAGCATCAGATCCCATAGGACAAGGGCTTAGTCTCGCCAGCCTATCCTCCACTTCAGCTGCCAATCACAAGTAGGAGGTTCCCAGGTTACCTACAACTTCTTTTGTCTCAACTACAAGTCAGTTCAATAACCTCCTCTTTGGATTTGATTAATTGTTAAAGTGGCTGACAGAACTCAGGGAAACACTTAATATTTATCAGATCAATACAGGGCATAATAAAGGATACAGATAAAGAGATACATAGGGTGAGGTCTAGAAGAGGTCTAGAAGCACAGGAGCTTCCATCCCCTTGGAATTGGGGTGTATCACCCTCCTGGTATGTGAATGTCTTCACAGACCTGGAAGCTCTCTGAACTCCCTGCTTCTGGGATTCTTATAGATGTTTCAACACATAGATATAATCAGTCACTAACCCCATTTTCATCCCTCCTCCCTTCTTAAAAGAATTGAGAGCAGAGTTAAAAATTCTAAGCTTTCACATCCCCTGCTCATGGATTGGAAGAATAAACATTATTAAAATGGCCATCCTTCCAAAAGCAATATACAGATTCAATGCTATTCCAATCAAAATCTCAATGGCATTCTTCAAAGAAATAGAACAATTATTGATGAAATTCATATGGAATCACCAAAAACCCCGAATAGCCAAAGCTCTACTGAAAAAAAAAGAAGGAAATGGAGGCATCACACTCCCAGACTTCAAACTCTACTACAAAGCCATAATCATCAAAACTGCATGGTATTGGAACAAGAACAGACATACAGACCAATGGAATCGAATAGAAAATCCAGAAATAAACCCACAGATTTATGGTCAACTAATCTTTGACAAAGGAGCAAAGACTATGCATTGGAGCAAAGAAAATTTGTTCAATAAATGGTGCTGGGAAAACTGGGTTGCTACATGCAAAAGAATGAAGCTTGACCACTACCTCACACCATACACAAAAATCAACTCAAAATGGATTAAAGAACTAGACATAAGACCTGAAACCATAAAATACGTAGAAGGAAATATAGGCGAAACACTACGGGATTTGCACATCAAAGACATCTTTACAGACACATCACCCAAAGCAGTGATAGTGAAGACAAAGATAAACAGCTGGGACTACATCAAATTAAAGAGCTTCTGCACAGCAAAAGAGACAATAACAAAAACAAAGAGAAACCCCACCAATTGGGAGAACATTTTTGCACCCAACACTAATGATAAAGGACTAATCACAAAAATCTGCAAAGAGCTGATGAGACTCAGCAACAACAAAGAAAATAATCCAGTCAAAAAATGGGCAGAAGAGCTAAAAAGAAACTTCTCTGAAGAGGAAATGCAAATGGCCAACAGACATATGAAAAAATGTTCAACATCACTTGTCATCAGGGAAATGCAAATCAAAACTACCATGAGATACCATCTCACACCAGTGAGAATGGCACATATTAAAAAAACTAGCAACAACAAATGTTGGCGAGGGTGTGGAGAAAAAGGAACTCTTCTGCACTGTTGGTGGGAGTGCAAACTGGTCCAACCACTATGGAGAGCTGTGTGGAGATTTCTGGACCTACTAAACATAGAGCTTCCATATGATCCAGCAATTCCACTCCTAGGTATTTACCCAAAGGACACAGAAACATCAATTCCAAAGAGCACCTGCACCCCTATGTTTATAGCAGCACTGTTTACAATAGCTAAGCTTTGGAAACAACCCAAATGCCCAAAAATAGATGACTGGATCAAGAAGATGTGGTACATATATACCATGGAATATTACTCAGCATTCAAAAAAGATAAACACATGCAATTTGCAGCAACATGGATGGTGCTGGAAGGGATCATGCTCAGCGAAATAAGCCAGAAAGAAAAAGAAAAATACCGGATGGCCTCATGCATAGCAGGAATCTAGAAAACTTAAATAAGGGACCAGGAAAATGAATATAAGAAAGTGAAAATCAAAATCAACAGAAAACTATGAACCAGAGACACTTTTTGGGGGGTGGGGGGCAGGAGGGGAAGGATTGGGGTCAGAATGGGGCGTTTGCAATTTTATGGGGGAATATAAAAATAAAATTTATTATTTAAAAAAAAAATTCTAAGCTTTCCATTATGGCTTGGTCCTTCCAATAACCAGCCCACAAAAAAGCCATCCAGAGTCTCCTCAGTGCAACCAAAATATTCCTGTCACCTAAGAAATTACAAGGGTTTCAGGAATGAGAAACAAAGACCAAATATTAGAATAATAGATGTTCTTATGGGAACATGGGGGAATTATGGGCCGGCTCTAAATGTGGTCTCTGTCACTTCTTACATCTATTAGCAAGATTGCAATCACTTGGCCATCCTTAATTTATTACAAGGTAGGATGGGAAAAGAGCGCTTTTATCATTTGGGAAATTACAAGTGTTTCAGGAGCTTTGTACCAGGAACTGGGGACAGAAGCCAATATATATTTTCTATAATCATACAATAATATATAAAAAAAGATATTTTTTGATGCTATTGATGATTTAAAATTGTATGTCATCCATACTCCTGGCTAGATTCTGCAATCTAGGACAGGAATTTTTCATCACATTCTTCTAGATCTTATATTAGTTGCCCAATTAATGTTTGATGAATGAATCATAGTGTATTGAAACTAAAAGTGTCCTTGGAGATTTTCTAACCAAAACCATTCATTTTAAATATGAAGAATCAGAAATCTTGAGATGCTAAGCACTTTACCCATGTTCATTGGAAGGATTGGGATTCATTTATCTTTTACACCAGATCAAATGAGACAATCTTTTAAAATAATTTATTTTGTTTCCCAGATCAAATGAAAATCTAAACAAATGTATCAGAACTTGCACATATAAACAAGTATCATTTGCTCCAAAGAAGCTTCTTTGGGAGTCTCTATACTAGTCAAATATTACTGCCATTTAAAAAATTCATGGGGCTTCATTTTAGGAATTGCTTTCATAGCCCATGGCTTTTTTTTTTTTTTAAGAATTCCATTAGTAGTGGCTGATAAATATTCATCCTTTGAGGATGGATTTGATTTTGAGAAACAGAGGTTGTTTGGCGCACATTTCAGTAGATAAATGTGAGTGAAGGTGACCCAGGTGTTCAATATTGGAAAATAAAATACTGATTTTGATCAAAAAAAAAAATAGAGGTGAGACTATGTGTCATTTTATGACAAACATTCCCTTATGATTTGCCAACCAGCTTGGCTTGGTAGACAACTCCAAAAGAGAGACCTGGGTATTTTGAGCAATAGCATCATGGTTGGAGTAAGTTCAGAGTCCTAATGTGACGGGTTGGAAGAGATGTAACAGTCATCTGAAATGTAGACATTCCTCGTTTGTATAAACCCCATGTCAGAAATGCCTGTGTTATGAAAATGCCTATGTAAATTTCTAGGGTCTTAAGATTCTACTAAGAAACTTGAAATGATTTTTAGATACTTCTAGCTCCTTATTCAGAAACCAGGCACAACAAGGGAGTAAAAAGCATTATTCTTCCAAATTATTCTTTCTGGATAGAATGGAAAGTTTGTAACCTGATCCACCCTTTTTTTGAGAAATACTTAGAAAAATGAGAACTAGACTGTTAAATGCTAAGAAGTTGACTGTTCACCTCAAGTAATCCTCAGTTCAGGAGCTGAGAAGTTTCTAAAAGCAATTACGTGGTCAATGTGAGGATTCAAAGAAACTTCTATGTCAACAAGCCCCAGATCAGTGAAGACCTTCCCCTTGCGGATGATAAACAAATAAATGAGAAACAACAGGAACACTTAACGAGAGTTTGCAACACAAAATAGAGAGAACAATGCTCTATAAAAAGTGCCCAGGATTCTCCTTAATTACCCAAAGTTAAGCAGGGGAACAATGAAGTCAGAGTTCAGAGTTGCTGCTTTTGTTTCCTACTTCTACATAAAGATCTAAACATCAGTCTTATTGCTTTGTACAACACCTGGCCTATTTTGAGAAGTTCCACAGCATTTCCCTGACAATCCAACTTGAAAGCCTTTCAATTGCATAATTATACTCTTGGTAAATTACCACCAGGAGCAAGGACCTGCTTGGAAAGAAAAGGACTTCCGGGCATGTGCTTCTGAGGAAAGTGCCCTCCTACGCTGTAGGGACCTTTTCTGAAGTAGACATTCATTTTTGGAAAAAACGACCAAGTGAAACATGGGATCACAAAAGAATCATCTGAGGATTCGACAAAGACCACAGCCTTGGAAGTCTTTAGCTGACATCTGCCCACACAGTTACAGGAACAAGAAGCATCACCGTGATTTCCCTGTGCCGAACCACCCTTTCCTCAGTCTGAGTCCTGATGCTTTTTGGATGCGGCATTTCCAAGAAAGTAGGAGATGTGCAAATACAAGGCTAGTCGAATTGTTGCATCTGCCTCACTCCAACTGCTGAGCCTCTTAAAATCTTTTCCCCCCTCAGCCTTTTAGATTGCACTTATCTGAGGAAGTGCTGAACCCAGATGTGTATTCCTGAAAGGGCAGTTACTCACAGAAACCAACATCAGGGGGCTTCCTATTTCATATCCCTACAATCACCTCCAGATTAAATTGTCCTCAGATAACAGTCAAAAGCTGACTTCTTTTTCTGCCAGTTCTGCAAACTCCACCTGGGATGAGGGACCCAGCTGTGCTCTTTTCTGCCTCTCACATCTTCAACAGTAATAAAGCCTCAGCAATTGGAATTTAGCTGTCAATTTTCCTGATGAGGCAGCAGGAAAATTAGAAACCATTTCCTAGCCTATAGCTGTGTTGGACCCAGTGAATGCTAACTGGAGCAAAAAGTTGTGACTGCACACTTACTTACGTCAGCAGCCAGGACCAAGGCGTGGGGAGCCAACATATTGACTAAGAAATGGTTTTTAGATGGTCGTCTTAGTGCCTGGAACTCCTACTTTTAAAAGAGTCTTCTCTGTAATCAAGGGTTGTTTAAAATCCGATCTCCTCCATTAAAGACAAAACAAACAACTTAGAAATGCATCAAGCAGATTCCCTAGAGATCAATATAACACAGAAAATGTAATAATGCAAAGCCTAAGCAGCTGAGTTTTCATTTGTGCCTAGCTTCAGAAAGCCAGCCCCTAAGGGGTCTAAACCTAAGCTTCACTAATTCTTAAAAAGCTCTGTTCCAGGGGTGCTGTCAGCCAACAGCTGGGACAGCTGGATTCCAAAGAAGAGTAAGGATCTAATTGAGATAAGAAAGATGTTTGGATTCATGTCAACATTCATTAATGTCCAGACCTCACTCATGTTTTTAACAGGTCACACAGCTTGGATTCTCTAGTAAGGTAAAAGACATCTCCCCCTGGTGCCAGTCAAGATGGCCCTGGAGACCAAGGCCATTGGAGGCAGTGCCCTTCACTCCATCACCCAAAAGTCTAGTGCCGGGGCCTCCCCGGTGGCGCAGCGGTTGAGCGCTGGGTTGCGAAGCTGCCCGCGGCCTCTGCGGCGCCGGTTCGATCACCCGCTGCTCCCCGGCCACCGGAGGAGGGTCCCACATGGCGCGCAGACCTCTCCTGCCACCCGCTGCTCCCCTCAGCAGTGTACTTTGGTCCTTCTGCCTGCTCTGCTCCCCGCTCTGGCTCTGGTGAATTCTCTCACCCTCCCACGCTTCTGACTGTACCCAGTGCATGTATAAACAAAACAAACAAACAAATAAATAAATAAAACATGCCTCTATTTAAAAAAAAAAAAAGTCTAGTGCCATAGCTTCTCAGAAAAACTGGTGCTGGCCCACAGGATACAGAGGGCTTTATTTGCTAAGAAGAGGAGAAATAAAGAATGAGATAAGTAAGTTGTATTCATTCAGCTTTCTGAAGTTGTTAAATTTCCTCCCACATTTGACAGTTATTTTTTTCCCATCACCACTTTTGTCATTGGGAGTTCTGGTTTATGATTTTGAGTGGGAATTTGGGAGAGTTTGTATAGGGGCTATTAGCTGGATGTGACTAAAGTTATTAGTCTTTATCTCTTTTGTGTGATGACTAATATATATGGGTTTTTTGGCCACCAGCTACAAAAGACACTAGACCCAGGGAGCTCAAGATGTCAATGGGGGCCTCCCTGGTGGTGCAGGGGTTAAAGACAGCACTATCAGGCTATCACCAGTCATGGCAGCAAGAGTTTAATCCTGGCCAGCTAGGGAGCAATCCACGTGGTGCAGCAGACCTCTCCTGTCTCGCCCGCTGCTCCCCTAGCAGTGTATTGCAGTAGATCTGCCTGTTCTGCTCCCCACTCTCTCTGGTGAATCCTCTTACCTGCTTCCCCGCACCTCTGGCTTACACCCAGTTCTTGTATGCATAAATAAATAAATCTTTAAAAAAAAAAGTCAATGGTCTAGTAAGCAGAAGAAAAAAAAGAGAAATCAAGAGACAAAGATGAATAGAATCTCTTAGCAATACCAAGGGGAAGGGAAATTGAACAGGGCCCCTAAAACACCTGTGGAGGTATATAGATAGGGTAGTGTAAGAGGGTCTGGTTGGGCTTGAAATTCATTCAAATTGGCATGGGAGAAAGGAAACTTTTTGTAATAGTTTCCCAGAGAAGGGACTGTTTTATTCATTTGCACAAAGGCACTTTATGGGCTAGCAGAGTGATGTCTTTATAATACAAATCTGATATAACACTCCCATATTTCTACCATCCATTTGCTTTCCATGACTCTCAGGATAAGTCAAACCCTTAGCTTGGCTTTTAAGATTTTCCACAGATTGTGTCCTACTATCTTTCCAGCAATACTTGTTGCTTCCTACAGGGGACCCCACTCACCAAACCCCAGCATCACCAGTTATTTCTATAATTACTTGATTACTTTCTCCCAGCTTGCTATAAGCTCCATGAAGTTCATTTTTGCTCATTATGGTGTTCCCTGTACAATGATGAATAGTCTGCATTCAAACACTGTTGAAGAAATTTCTTGAATTAAATGCCAGAAAGCAATGAAACAATGTCTATAGAATCTGAAGGGAAAATGTTATGACCCAAAAGAGTGCTTTAAGTTTTAATTTTACAAGTAATGCTCCACATACTCATTGCTTTAAAAAATTTTAAAATCCTATAGGTGTCATGAATAGGGTCTTTGAACACTAGCTACCCCAATACTACACACACACACAGAGTACCTATTCCTTCCTTAGCAGAGATAACTGCTGTTAAAAACTAGGTATGCATCCCTTCAGAATTTTCTTCATATGTTTATCCATATATATTTATGTATATATACACATACACACACACATATATGTATATATACATGTACTGAGAAAAATACTTCCATACAAGCACTAAAATAAATAGTCCCGTGCATCCTCGAAGAAAGCTTTTGAAAAATTCTTTTTCACAAGGGAAGATGAAAACTGTGATAACAAAGGACTCATGGGTCATCTCCACAGAATTTAGACTCCAGATGCAATGTATGTTTTCAAATGAGGTGTCTGTGGTCAGAGGAAGGCTTCTTCTATAATGTTTCTCATTATTTTTCCCTTGTTTCCATCTCTGCCTGTGTGCCAGGAAACTGGGTCTTGAGCCATATTCTTCATTCTCCAGTGATTGCTAATTTTGTTTAATAACATCATGAAGTAATAATAATGCTATCCCAGTCCTTCCTAATAATGATCAAACTCCATGTGGAAAGGATGCTATCCCAGGAGAATAGCTAGAAAAATCTTTTTTCTTTTCCCCGCAGAAGTATAGCTATAGGAAGAACATATTTTTTATTACATTGCCAAGGAAATTGAGATAGGATTAGCTACTTTAAAACTCATACTGATTTTTTAAATAGTAAAGAATAACATGCCAGATGCTGTGATTGCACTTTATTTTTGATCATTTTTCATATAGTCTCTATAAAGGTATGTGTGATATTGATGTTTAAAAATCAATATACAAAAAACTATTTTAAGATATTCATATAAATAAGTACACCAAAATGTTAAATTAACAATTACTGTTTCTGAATTTATTCATTTAAACAAATATTTATTCATACCCTACCATATTATATGACAGCTGCTAGTTATATACCAATGAACAAAGATAGACAAAAAAGGATAGAACTTCAGTTGCTTTACTCTTTTATAATAATATATACTTTCTATAAATTTTAATTTTTCTCATAATTTTGGATTCATCACCATTATTCTATTCATAATTTTCTTTTTAATTTTCTTAAACTTGCCTGCATCTGTAGTTTTGTTCTCATTTTCATTCTTGATATTATTTCTGTGTATCTTCTGCCCTTTTATCTTACATAATCCTTCCAGAGATTTGTCAGTTTTTAAAACTTTAAAAAAATTTTTTTTTGTGGTTTGTTGATCCTTGAAACTTTTCCCTTAGATCATTAAGTACTGTCTTTTGTTGATTATTTTCTTTCTTCTATGTTTCTAGGAGTTTATTCTATTCTTCTTAACTTTATAATTTGTATGGTTTTAGTCTGCAGTCTAGTTTTCTAACATGGCCATAATAGGCTAAAAATTTCCTTCTAAGTACAATGCACTTTTAAGGCTATAAATTTCCTTCTGAGTACCAAATACCACATTTTAACATGAAGTTAATATGTTCAGTTAAAAATGCAAAAAAATCCTATAAATAATACTACAATCTGCACATGGCTAGCAGTGCACAACAACCACAGTCTGTTACAATCTATGTAATAGATTTAAATTTTCCAGTAATTCCCAAACAAGAAGCCATGGAGTACTAATTAGCACTAATAGTTTTATGAATAAGTGCTCATCTGAGCATAAACTCTGTTTTTAAGATCTGGATCCCAAGACTAGCCACACAGTCTGAAACCAGATAACATTCATTTCCTGTGAAGTTGCCAATCTATGAATTTGGTAAATAAACTAATCTTAATTTCTCTCATCCTGAGTAAAAATTATTTACCATGTATCCTTGAAAAGTCATTTTCCTGACTGTCTCAAGTGCACATTTGTACATCTGCTTATGTACACTAGTCTCTAATAACAATTTGGCTAATGCTCAAATCAGGTAGTTTTTTTTTGCTTAACACATTTTTTTCAATGCCCATTATTTCTGACATATGGATTATTTAGAAGTAAGTGCTAAAATTTAAGACCATGAATTTTCATGAATTATTTTTTAGGTTTGCCCCCTTAATTGGCTAGTATTGCAATCATAGAATAAAATCTGAATGATACCAAATCTTTAAAATTTTGAAGACTTGCTTAATTACTGAGAATCAATTTCTATAAATGGTCCATGAGAATTTAATATAAAAGCATATTCCCCAATTGTTAGGTTAAGCGCCCTATATGTCCATGAGAATACACTGGCTATTACAGGGGAAAATGGGGAATTTCTTCTCAGGCTAGTAAAATGATCAAATTAATGTCAGATTAGTAGGAGGGGCAGAGGAAAAAATTTAGTGATGCATGTACAGGGAATCTATATGTAGTTCAAAGACAATGAGGCAAAATAGGTGTGTACATTCTGAGTGAAGGAATAGGATAGAGGCCTGATGCTTCAAGGTGAGAGAGTGGGAATTTACGTGACTCAGAAAGGGTGACTGACATGATCAAGAGCTGATGCCATGTGATTAGATGTTTACCCTGCCATACAGAAAGGCTATTTTTGGTAATAATTCTAACTCTGGGTAAAACCCCCAATTTTCATTTTTCTAGGTAGTTAAGGAAGTGGTGAGAGTTTCTCCTGAGTCTTCAGGGTCTCTATTGTCTGTGACTCCAAATAATCTACATGCCCAAATGACACACCTTAGGAAGGTCTGAACATCTTGGGGAGGTCTGTCCTGCACTATTTGTATTGTTCAAAACCTCTGTGTTCTTATGATTTCTTTCTTTTTTCTTTTCCTTTGTTTGGTCGGCTTGAGCTATCAATTATTGTGAGCGGTGATTAAAATTCTCACTTTGTAAATTCTTCTATGTCTCCTTGGAGTTTTGCCAATTAAACACTATGTAATTAGGTGCATCCAAGTTTAAAATTGTTAAATCTTTGTGGTACATTGAAACATTAACAAATATTTAGATATCTTCCTCATCTATAGCAAGGTCTTTTTTTAAAAAAAGATTTATTTATTTATACAAGCACTGGGGTATGATCCAGAGGCGCAGGAGGGTGAGAGAATTCACCCAAAACAGAGCAGGAGCAGGACAGGCAGAAGGGCAGTGAAGACAGGAGAGGTCTGTCTCGCCATGTGGGAATCTCCCTGGCTGGCTGGGTATCGAACCCGTGCTGCAAAGGCAGCGGACAGTTTCACAGCACTGTGTTCAACCCGCTGCGCCACTGGGTAGGCCCCTATTGTAAAGTCTTTTGCTTCAAAGCCAATTTTATCTGGCTATGTTAACTTTCTTTTGGTTATTATTTGCCTGCATAAATATCTCCTCACATATTTATTTTCAATCTTCCTATGATCTGATGATTTAGGTGTATTTCATATAAAAAGTCACTGGATGGATATTTTAAATTTAGTATGACAAACCTTGTTTTTTAACCAGATTTCAATTTATGGATTCAATTTATTCTATTGTGATTTTCAAAAACTTTGCATTCTTTTCTACCCTCTTCTTTTGTACTGTCTGTTCTTATTATTTTCCTGTTTTTTAATTGAATTTTTCCCTACTTCCATTAATTTGTTTCCTTTATGCTAGTTTGGAAGTTGTATATTCTTGTCTATACTTTTAGTGATTAATTTGGACATACTAATTGATAAACCTTTTTAATAGAATATGAGATTAATTGATATATTCATCCTTTTTATGAACAACACAAGAATATTAGAACTCTAATTCCTCTCTCTGCCTCTCTCATCTATACACTTACAGTGAATTGGTGAATTATATGCAATTCTTATATATAATTTGAGTGCTTTCTTTTTTAATATTTTAGTTTCTCAAACTAGACCTTATTGTTATTACTTTACAAATGTTTGTTTGCATCTACAGACATGTTTATCATTATATTTCCTCACTATTCCTTCTTGAATTTCAGACCTTCATTCTGAAAGAATTTTATTTTTATTTGAGGCATATCCATTAGAGATTCTCCAGTGAGGGCTTGTGGGTAGTAAATTCTTACAGTTTCAGTAAATTCTTACAGTTTCTTACAGTTTTAAATTACTTTATTTGCCTTCATTTTTGAAAAATGGTTTTACTGACTATACAATATGAAATTGCTAGTTATTTTTCCTAGCCTTTGAATATACTCCACTGTCTTTTAACTTCGTTGCTATTGAAAGTCAGTTGTACTTTCTTTGTAAGAAATTCTTCTTTTCTTACTGCTTTTTAGATCTTTTCTTTGACAATATGTTCTGCTATTTCACATCAGATGCATGTCAGTATAAACACAGTGATGTGCATAAATGAAGATTTTCCCTTAAATATTGAATTCTTTGATATATTGAATTTGAAAATGGTGTATTTCATTAATTCTGGAATAGTCTCAGTTATACTTTCTAACACTGTTCGTTCATTTTTTTTCAACTCACTCCTTCAGGGACTCTAATTAGACATATATTGGAGCTTCTCTTTCTATTATCTACATCCCTTAACTTTTTTTTTTGTACTTGCCATCTTTGTGTCTCCTTATGATGAATTCTAGAAAATTGATTTAGATATATCTTCCAACTTACTAAATCTCTCCTCAACTGTGTCAAATCTGCTATTTTAATTCATTTTCTAATTTTTATCATTATATTTATGTATAGGAATTAGCTGGTTCTTTGCCAAAAACTGAGACTATATTGTCCCTTCATATACTTTCAGTGATCTTTATTTAATGTCTTTAAACATTGAACATACTTCTTTTATATTCTATCTCTGAATATAATTTTAACACATGTAATTTTGCTCGTATAATTTTATAGTTATTGGATCCTGCTGACTCTCTTTTATAGCTTATTTCTTCACATGTTTAATGAGCTATGCCTCTAAGCTCATTTTCCTTAGAACTTTATCTGTGGATTTCATTGAGGCCTGCATTTAAGTGAGTATTTCCAGAGATAATATGCATTTGCTCCTGTCAAGTACATGAGGACACAACTATCCAGGAACAATTTAAGTTAAATTTCCATCTTTTTTTTTTTTTCAAGTCAGTAATAGCATGAATTCTAGCACTAAACCTTTTCAAATAAAAGTGAATGGCTTAGGAATTCATAAGAAGAGATTTTTCCTTGCCCTCCAATCTGGCCCATTGAGAGGGGAGGTGTTTTCCCAGTTACATCTCCACCTTGAGAACACTGCTTTTCAGGAGGCTTAGCTTTACTGAGGGGGAATGTTCTTTGACTTTCCATCTGTTTAAACAACTATCTTATATCTGCACTGGTAGGAGTTTTTCTGAACATCTACTCTGCCATATTGCTAGAATCTGAATCTTTTTATACTTTTCTGTATTTGAACATTTTCTACAAAGAACATGCTTTACTTTTATAATTTTAACACCATATATTTTCCCCCAAACAAGTATATACCATTTTGAATATGACATATGATCACAATAACAATGAAGAAAATGTGTCCAAAAGGATTAAAAGAAAATGTGTCTTAAATGTATTCTAGATAAGAGAATTATAGAGAGTTTTCCCTCTATTTTTATATTTTCCAAAATGTTATATATTAAACAAATATTTATTTAAGATTAGAAAAAATAAAACAATTTTTAAAAATTGATGTTGAGAGACTGAAAATGACATCATATCACAAAGTCACACATGTGCCCCTCTAAAAAATACTAAACTGAATTTTAGTTAGAAAAATCCATTTCTAACAATATTAACTCAAAAGTCACTTTAAGCTGATCTTAGCTATGGTCTCAGCATATATATTCCCACCAGCTCCAGATCAGTCTGGAATCAGAAGAATTCTCCCATAATGCATTTGTATTGATAGACACTGAAACCAAGGAACATCTACTACATGAGGAAGATGTCAATACAGATAAGAAGCAACAAATTTTAATTGTATATCATGGGATAAGTATCATCTCCTGCCCTTCTGATTCCATAGCACTCAGAAACTCTGATAGACTAGCCAGGTTTTGAACGGCATAGATCACACTGAACCTCTATCCTTTGATTCAGGCTTCAGTCATACAAAGGGAAATCATACCTTGTTTTACAAAGCCAGCATTACCCTGATACCAAAGTCAGATAAGGACAGTATAAAAAAAGGAAACTACAGATCAATATCCCTGATGAATAAGGCTACAAAAATTTTTAACAAAACACTAGCAAACCAAATTCAAGAGTACATTAAAAGGGTCATGTATCATGATGAAATAAGATTCATTTTTAAGATGCAAGGATGGTTCAATATCTGCAAGTCAATAAATGTGATACAGCACATTAATACAATAAAAAAATAAAAATAATAAAATCATCTCAACTGATGCAGAAAAAGCATTTGACAAAATTCACAGTTTTTAGAGAAAAACTGAAAAAAATGACTATAGAAAGAACATATCTCAACAAAATAAAACCATATAAAACAAGTTCACACAGATATCTTTTTTCTAAAATTAGGAAAAAGATAAGGGTGCCTAATCTCACCGTTCTTATTCAATCATTATGGTACTAGAATCCTTCCCAAAACAACCAGATAAGAAAAAGAAACAATTTAGAAAGGAAGAAGTAAAATTGCTAAGAGTAGATCTTAAAAGTTCTAGGAAAGTACACAGTTTTCAGGAGCCAAATGTCCGGAATAAGTACAAAGACCAAATGTTACATTTGAAAAGTAACACACAAATGGTGAGGTGTTAGATGTGTTAACTTAGCTGCTGTGCAATATATATGTATATCTTCAGAAGATATACTTTAAACATATACAAAATTATATTACAATTGCATCTTAATAAAGCCAGGAAAGAAAAAAAATTCTGCACTGCCTCATATTGATCTAGGGCTTGCTATAGATGTATTGTTTTTCTGAAACTATTCTACCATGTAGTTATACATTTCTGGGCATTGGAAGGGTCTGGTTTGTATATATTTTCCTACATATCTTTCTCTTTCTGCTACTTGACTTTCTCCTTATTTGTTCCCTTATCAACTGCAATTGGATCCTTATCTTCATCTTAAATTCCCAGCAACTAACAGGATAGAAGTTCTTCAGTAAGGGGTAGAAGGGAAATCCCAAGGTTATATAAATGACCTCAAACTAGCTAATTTTTTTTTTAAATAAAGACAAAGAACAGATGATTCCTTGGCATCCATTGCTGGTACACCTGTAAGATTGTTTCCCCCCTCACATACCAACAAAAATTCCCCAGTGCAACAAGGCACAAGGTCTCAAACAGTTCGATTACAAAAACATGTTTTTATTTTTTAAAAAGGCCTATTATTTGAGATCTTTATTAAAAATAAGATGCAAAGAGGCCACTAGTCATGACAGTATCAACTTGTTTCACTCATGACTGCCTTACTTCTCATGAGTTAAAACTAATTAGATAGGCAAGAGGGAGAGAACTAGGAGCTGGGATTCAATCCACAACAGTCCAAACAAATGCTTGAGATTGTGTTGTGTTGTGCTGGGCATCAGGTTAAAGTAGAAATAGGTCTGCCGAAGTCAGAAGACAGCAACTAGCATGATAGAATTTCCTCAATAAGGGGTAGAAGGTAGAAGTGAAATCCCTTTATAGTATCCTTTCTTCACAACCCTTAACTAATTTATTTAGGGCAAATAAGCAGATGATTCTTGAACATCCAGTGCTGTATTTGTTCAACATTAAAATAGGAATTTAGCATAGGTTGATGGAATTAAACAGAGAGGCTTGCATTTGTAGTTACACATTTAATGAATCCAAAATGAGTCCCAAAGTAGTAGGAGAGAAGAGACATGAGAGCAAACAGGAGAGGATCGACACTCTGAATAATCTGTCTTTCCCCTGAGATATGTATCCAGGGTGATCAATTTAAATATTAAATACTGACAAACTTATAAAGATCCTTTACCCCTTGTCTACAACAATCTCATCCATGTTACCATAGTCTCTTCCTAAAGGGTTTATGGGCCTCCCCTGGTGGCGCATGGGTTGAGCGCTGGGCTGCAAAGCTGCCCGCAGCATCTGCAGTGCCTGTTCTATCCCCGGCCACTAGCGAGGGTCCCACATGGTGAAGCAGACCTCTCCTGCTGCGCCCGCTGATCCCCTCAGCAGTGAATTTCGTCACTCTGCCTGTTCTGTTCCCCGCTCTGGCTCTGGTGAATTCTCTCACCCTCCCACACTTCTGACTGTACCCAGTGCTTGTATAAATAAATAAATAAATGTTTAAATATAAATAAATAAATAAATAAATAAACAAAGGGTTCGTACAGACTACATGTGTTTTAGTGGAAGAAAGTCACCTCTCCCGCCCCCCCCCCCAAAGAGATTAAAATGTGGGAGGGGAATAAAAGATAACAGAGTTAGGCAAGGATGACAGCTCTCAGTCCAGGCCCCTTACTCATACCATATCTCCCTCTATAAGCTTGTCCTGGTCTTTTTTTTTTTTAATAAAGATTTACTTTATTTATTTATGCATACAGGAACTGGGGTTTAAGCCAAAGATGTGGGGGTGAGAGGATTCACCAGAGACAGAGTGGGGAGCAAAACAGGCAGATCTACTGAAATAGAGTGCTGAGAGGAGCAGCAAGCAAGACAGGAGAAGTCTGCTGCGCTATATGTGGGTCAGCTCCCTAGCAGGGGATTGAACTCATGCCACAGTGACTGGCAATTGCTTGATTGCTTGATAGTGCTTAAACTTTAACCCTGAGCCACCAGAGAGACCCTTTGACCTGGTCTTCCAGGTATCTATCACTGTTCCCTTATGGGGTTTTAACATTCCTGGGTTACAACATGCACACCCATCTGCCGTGATGCTCAGACAGCAACATCTAAGGACAGCCCCTTCCTTGCACTTGCAGGATCATTAAAAATACCATTCAGAAGAAGCCGATGAAACCTAGTTAACCCATCCTGCTTGTTATATACATTAACCACCTCCTGCAGGTCTAGTTCATTCTTACCCATTCTTCTGGTGCAACTTCCTCTCTGCACCTCTCTGTGGCAACCTTTTCTCTTTAGGAGCCACAAGTCATGGAGTTCTGCCTTTCAAATATCTAGGGATCATTGCCTCATGCCCTGCTATTATCAGAACCTAACAAATATTAAAACAAAACCAAAAAACCCCACTCAGTATTCTATCTATAAAATGAATATTATTGCTTGTAACTACCTCACAGCAGTGCTATGAGAATTAAAGGAGTCATTATTTGCAAAGCCCTTGGCAGCTATACCAGCATCTGTTATATAAATAAGAGTCAAGTCTAACTCATAATGCTTATCCCACTTCTGTGACTTTACTCCACTGCAGCTTCCTCCAAGATTACTGTTTTTCTGTCTAAATCCTCCCTTCTTTATTCCTAGTCAGTAAATTTCCATGGCTTTATGTCAGTTGGTTGTGTTTCTCTCACTGTGAGGACCTTACTCTCAGAAACCTGATCACCAGGCAGGTGAGTCTGCAGCAATACCCCCTGCCCCAATCTTCCTTTTCAAAACGTCTGAAGGAGCAATTGTATCTGAGATCATGAACCTTGCTTCCCACAGCTGAAGTAAACTGTCCCTCCATTTAATGCTCATAGCACCTAGTTCTTGATGCATAAAATCACAGATTTTTGAAGCTAGAAAAACAGCCAAAGGTCAGCACATTCAAATAGAAGCTGCTGCAGCATCCCATCACGTGGCCTGGCATCTGCTCAGGAACTTCAGATGTTCAGCTCTGGCCTCTCACGGCTCTAATTGTGGAGGAAGACTGATGCTCCATCACCGACCTGATGCCCTCTGAAATACAAAAAGTCATTCCTTTCCCCTTCTCGTCACCCAAGTCCTACTTCTACCTTCGCTTTCTGAAGTTCTAGCATACAGGAGCAAATGGCAGCCTGCAGTGCCAGATCTAGTTTACGTATTTTACGGTAGGGGTTTTTCTCTTCATAGTGTTTTTTTCAATGTTTAAAAATAGTTGCCAACTCAAAAATTGAAAAGTTTCATATAAATATCTAGATTTCTAGCTCCACTGGTGAAAATTGAAATATCGGTTTGTTGGACCTGCAAATCCAGGAGGAAACCAAAAGTTGGGGCTAAGGAAAGGCTACTTCTAAAGAGGGGTGTGTGCCCTCACAGCTCTCACCTCAGCCATCCCTATGGGCTCCCTGACCCAGGCACTTCAGCCTGGCTGTGTTACCTAATTATTTATCATGCACATTTGAGTTTGAATGTCTTGACCTTGAGAATCTGGCTAGTACGCACCACATCTTCTTGCACACTCAAATACCTAACTTAATTGTGGGAATAAAGTGAGATGAGCATGTTTTTTAATCTTCTGTTGCTAACAAGTTTCCATTCAAAATGGAGAAAAGTACAGAGACACTGTTGAAACCCTCCATTTCTGGGAACTGGAGACAATGTTTTAATGAAATCAAAAACAAAGACTCAAAAATCCCCAAGGCCTGCCCAGACACTAGTCCTAACCCTGCCTTCCCCTCCTCCTGCCTCCTGAGAAGTCTTGCTCAACCAGACAGTGTTAAGTAGAAGAATAGGACTATGAGACTAGGTTGGATGAGAATTGTAATAAAAATCTCATCCTCGTGTCATTTTCTATCTGGGTTACAATTAAACAAATATAATGAATTTTCTGCCTTAGCCAAAAACACTTGCAGATTTAGCTTTCTGGAACAGACTCTAATTGCATTAGAAAGAGAGATAGGGATGTAATTTGGAGGAGGAAAGAAAAAAAATATTTGAACTCAAGGGGAAGAAAATAAACCATTTACAAAGCCAAAATGGGGATTGGAAGAAGCCAGTGGCTTCACAAAGTCACTTAGAGTCTCCCTCCCCCTACAATGTACCCCTCACAGAACCCTAGGACATTTCCATAGAACCCCAGGGGTCCAGAAGATACATTTGGGAAATACTGCAATAGCAGTTATTGCAACAGTGGCAACAGGAGTGCTAAGTGAGGCCACAATTCTGATAAGAATTAGATTCCAGAGCAAAACAGTTGAGAATAAGACCTGTAGAATCAGATAAGGCACAAAAAAAAATTCCTCAAGAACAGATACAACACTTTAAATGTTCCATGGCAACAAATTTCACTCATGGAGATGAATGCAAATTCTGAAATCCTAACTTACTTTGAAAATATGAGCATATAATTTCTCTGAGCCTTAGTTGTGTCATTTATAAAAATATTACTTACCTAACAGGAAAACTGTGAAGGTCAAATGAATAAAGCACTTAAACACTATATCTAACCATCAGCTCCCACTAAATCTTCACTAGTAATTATAATCATTATTGCTAGTGTTATCGGGAACTGCAGCACTGTTTGCAGTGTTTGAGGGAGTGACTTTTTGCTTACCTTGCAGATTAAAGCCATATTCTCTGCTTCAATAAGTCCACAAACATAATAAGAGGTTGTGTGCTCTGTCTCTCTCGCCCTCCCTCTCTTTCTCTCTCTCTCTCCCTCTCAATTGACCTCTCCCTAAACTGGTCAAAAACCAACCACATGAGGCAATATTCTTGATGGTCAGAGATCTTAGTTTCAGCCATGTGTCTGCTATTTGAGAGAAGAGTTTCTGCCTTTTTTTTTTTTTTAAATAAAAGGTAGAAGCTAAAGCCCCTAATGCTGTCTTATGTCTTTTGAAGTTTCTTTTCTGAAGTTGCTTAAGCTCTTTGAACCTACCACTCCAAGGATGCATGAGAAACACTATGGGACATTCTAGTCTGCCTTAATAATAAAGAACTTTTTTTGAGGCCAACTACAAAGCACCGCTGCTCCTTAATATCATGCTTGCATTGCATTTTCAATGCCAGTCCTGTTAAGCATATCTTACAAATACTGATCCTTTGTTTCTTTTTCAAGTAAAAACAAAACAAAATATCCACTACCACCCATTATAGACCCCCTGCCCTTGCTCCTACCCCCACCTTCACCTCTGATAAACTCATTTTGGTTTTCAATGTCCATTAGTTTATTTTTATTTTTTTTTTGTCTGTTTATCCATTTAGTTTCCTTATAGCACATATAGGTCATATAATCCAAAATGTGTCTTTATCTTTCTGATTAATTTTGCTTTGCATGTCCTCCAATTCCTTCCATTTTGCCACAAATGTCAACATTTCATCTTTCCTTACAGCTGAACAGTATTTCACTATGTATATACACCCCACATCTTCTTTATCCAACTATCTGGGAATTAAGATTGCTTCCATAGCTTAGCCATTATAAACAATGCTTTGATAATTCTTGAAGTTGTGATGTGGGATTTTGGAATTATATGGTAATTTTATTATTAGTTGCTTGAGGAAGGCCCATTCTGTTCTCCAGAATGGCTTTGCTTATTTACATGACTATCAAGAGTGTATAAGGACTCCACTTTCTTCACATTCTCACCAACACTTGTTATCAGTAGTTTTTTGATGTAAGCCATTCTCACAGGTATGAGATAATATCTCATGTGATTTTGAATTGCAAAAAGCCCCTTACGCTTTGAAGTTTCCTTTCTGAAGTTGCTTAAGCTTTTTGAATCTATCACTCCAAGGACCCATGAAAAACACTATGGGACATTCTAGTCTGGCTTAATAATATGTTTCTATGAAAAGAATATTCTTTTTCTTCAGTGGGTTTCTGTTGGTATAGTTCACTGAGAACAGAAACTTCTAGGATACTGCAGGATCAGGTGTTTGAAGGTGGAGATGATCCTGCAGACTACAGATTCAACAAGTTACAATGGTGAGGTCCAGAGAGGTCATGGAAAGGAAGAGTCATACATGTTACGAGGCAAAACCAAGACCAGAACCACATCTCATTTGGAGTTCAGTGTTCCTTCCCCTATCAACATTCACATAAAGAATGATCTGGATTTCTTATTCTCACCAAACTCTCATTTACTCCCAGTTTGTTCCTGGGCAACTTGGAGGCAACCCTTAGCCATAACTGTCCCCAACAGGTTCCAGTGGTAAGAAGAGTCCAGCCACTTCTCCAACCTGCCACTTGTCCTTCCCCTTTATCACACTGACACTAAATTTTCCAGAGAAGCGGTTCTCCAGCTGCACATTATTCATCAAAATGTCAATGGGCAATTTGTATTGTGACCCCCACAAGGAAGGTTACGGCCCCGAGGTGTTCTCTTCAGGGCGCTAATCAGCAGACAGTCTTTGAACTGCTGCAGTTTGGATCCCTGCAGGCCTCTGCATCCAGCTGTGGCTATAGATGTTTTGAAGTGAATAAAGCAACCTGGTTTGCTTCTAAAAAGCTGAAATTCCCAGAAATGGGGAGTCTGCTTCCTGAGGAGACTGTCCTCCTGATTGCAATCTGAGAGGAAATAAAGAGGCCCTCTCACTGAGAGCAAGAAGAGGGAAGCCAAAAAATGGGGAGGAGCTAAATAAAAAAAAACCTGAGAAATTGAAACTGAGGTAAGAAAAGACACAGAAGAAAGGAGAGGAAGAAACCAGCTGCACAAAAATAGGGGAAATGAGAACGCTGAAGACTAGAGAGCAGAAGGAGCATCCAGGACAGGGTCATCACGTGGGGAAATGTTATTAATGTTGGTGTTCAAAAGACTTGCTTGGAAATTCTGGTTGTTATTGTTCTAAAGTGTTCAAAGTTTTTGCATTTAGAGAAATAGTTTCAGGAAAATTAGCAGAAAGAGTCCTTGAACTGCTCCAAGATCCCAGGCAGAGGTGATGATGGACCTGAACATAGGGCCTGCCAGAGCAGGAGCATGGAAGGCTTACAGCTCTCAGGGAGGCCGTGGAGTCTGTTGTGTTTGTGCTGAGTGGAGGGGGCGGGGCTGGTGAGTCCAGGTCTATGGACCACAGTGGGCACTCAGGGCTTATTCGTGTTTTGGGGGACTCTGATCTGCTCCAGAGAAGACGCATGCACCTGCTGGGTGAGGGCTTCCCTGGGAAGGGGTTCCCCACACTGCCTGTCACCATTAGGGAGTACCCACAGCAAGGACTTGACTCACAGCTACTCTGAGCTTTGCCTCCATCAAGTCTTGGAAGTATGACCGCTCTGGCATCTTAGAACACATTTGCATTCTGTGATCATGGTTTTGTACCAAACTTGCTCATGGAATTTCCTCTTCCTGCAATGTGCAGATATATCCAGTCCTAAGGCAAACCCTTCCCCCGTCTTTTGAAACTCTAGAGAGAGAACTTGACATTGTTTTGATACCAGAGGAAAGGCTCTTCTGAGGTCACACATCAGTCTCCAGGCATCTGACTTTCATCACTGCAGAAATGGTGACAAAAATTGAAAGTGGGGAAATTAGAGTGAACAGAGGTGTCTGAGGCCAGGATGAGGGACCATCTCTGCAGCCTGACATCCCAAAACTTCCCAGATCAGAGGAGACAGTGCCTGTGCAGTGCTTTGGTCTGAATTCAGCCCCTGATATCCTGAGCAAGAGGGCTGCTGGGAAGAGGGTAGAGCTGAGAGGCCATTTGGGGGGGGCTTTAATAGGGAGCCATGCATGTGGGCTCACTCACGCTGTCATCAGAGCTGCTGTGGATAGCTGCGGTGCTGTTGTCTGGAAAGTCAGCAGAACTTTGCCTCCCCAATCTCGGGAGAGGCCCCAATCAGTGATGACAGGATTCTGCTGCACCCAGATGCCATGGTGATGGCAGGACTTCATAAGTCTTTGGTCGGTGATGCCACAGCCCCTGCTCCAGATGCCTTGGGCCTTGCTGCACGCTGCTGGCTCCTGTAACAGCAGCTCCACTTTGCACCATCATAGTAATTGGACCTTCTTAGTCTCCCTCTACTTCCTGTTCTCCCTCTCCTTCTACCCTATTGGTTAGGACAGATCTTTTGTTTTTTCCCTACAACAATGCCCCTTTGGTTTGCATTTGTGCTAGTTGGAGACCAGATCCACAACTGATGAAAGAGGTTCTGTCCCAATTGTAACAGGGTGGTCCCCAGGAAAGGGGGAGATTCCAGGTTCCATGCCCCACCCAAGGGAGGGTGGAGCTGAGCAGGGAGAGAAGAAGCTGCAGAGGAGACTGAGGAAGGAAGCAAGATGGAGCCAGAAGGAGACCTGGAAGAGGCGCATGGAGCCTAGAGACTTGTGAAGAAACTGTGCTTGTCTTTTGGTCGTGGGCTGGGTGACACAGATGTGGGTGAGACCCGTGGGGAGGTGACAATGGCAGTTTTTATCTTGATTTTAATTTTGCTCTTTTCCTTCCAGGCTTGTCTGGTTGTTTCTGACCCTTTTCTGTGGGTCCCCACTGGAAGATGCTTTAGACTTGTGGCAGGTTTTGGGGCCTTGCTCTGGGCCATTCCCATTTGGATGGAGTTTTACTCATGAGGGGACGGGTAACTTTGGGTGCTTGATTTAGAAACTAGATTTTTTGCCTTTTCTGTATTGTTTCCTTATTGTATTAAAGTTCCTTCCCATTAAAGTCTCATGTTTTTGTGTTAATGCGGCGGATGGCAGAACCCTATATAGAATAGACAGGTTTGTGGGGTTTGGGCTGCTCCACTCCCTGCCCTATAACACATTGACAATATTAGAGCCTTTGCCCAGTGACATTCCTGGAGAAACACAGCATTTCCCATATTCCACTGATAAAAATTCCACTTATACCACGAAAGTCCCAAGTTCTCAGATAACCAGGTTCAATTTTCATTTCTAAAAAAAAACAAACCAAAGAAAGATGAAGGAAAAAAATTGACTCAATATTTTTTGGATTTTCTTTCCAAACAAGAAGGATTTTCGGAACTTGGTTTTGATTTATATTCTTCCTAGTAACAGGTTGGGTTTTCATATTTAAACGCAATATTACCATCACAGTTGTAATTAGCAGCATGTACCTTATCTAAACCTATTTAAATTCTTACATAAAAGTATATTGATAGTGCTGAGTGAAGCAACTCTTTCTAGGATCCCCATTGGAAACTATTAATATGGAATTAAGAGCACTGTTGCAGATACAAACTGCCCTCCCCAAACCCTCTTTTTTTTTTTTTTTTTTTTTTTTTCGGGAAGCAAAATCTGCTACTCACAAAATATATCTCTTTGACACATGACTGTTTCATAGAAGGGACTCTGAAGGTTGGATGGAAGTTTCTCCTCTGTAAAAGACATTTACATATATAAAGAAAAATCTCCCTTTCCAAGGACATGTTCCTCAGTGTCTGGGGAAGACCTAATTTCTTAAAGAAGACAGCAACATAAACCTGAAATAAATATGTGCTTTTTGCTGTGCCTTTCCGGGTGACCTTGCAGGTTAACCTTCCTCTCTCTCCCCAACATCCTTTGTCTTCAACTGTCAAGGTGATTTAAGTCTTTTTTTTTTTTTTTTTGAGTTACTCAGTTTGATGTATACAGGTGATATAGCTATTATCATTAAACTTTTTTTTCTCTTATCAATCAGCCTGTTAATTTGCTTATTTGCCAGTGTTAAAAAATAAAACTCACAATTTAGAGATTTAACAGCCTTTATTAAAGGCTGTTATCATGGATCAAACAGCACCCCATTTAGCAAGGGTTTACCCAAAATGAAGGGATTTATAGACAGAAAGAGGGTGGGTCTCAAATATTGGTAAAAGAAGAGAACAATTATTTCAGGTAAAGTCAACTTCCCTCAAGGGAAAGCAGGAGGATCTTATGCTGATGACCTCACTGGTGCTGATTAGGAAACTACAGATTGATTGGTTTAAGATTATACTCTTGGGAGAACTTGAAACTGTAATTTGGTTAGGTATTCAGTTGTAGGGACCTAGTGTTGGAGTCTACATTTTTTCCCATTTTTTTCTATTTTTAACACCAGCCTAACCTACAAGGGAAGGAGGAATTACCTCCTTCCTTCCATTTTCCCTTGCTACAGAGGGCAAAAAATGCAGAATTATCACCTTTCCAACATCCCTTACTGCTAGAGCTAGCCATAGGATACCAGAGCTTTTCCCTTCCCCAAAATAAAGAGAATAGCTCTAAAAGAGAAAGATTAAGGCTCTTTTCCCTCCTTCCTGCCTGGAATTTAGAAGCTGCCTGGAGGCACAGCAGTCTTTTTGCAAACACTGGGTGTGATAAAGTTTCTCTGGAGCCTCCAAGACCTCAATTGACCTCAGCTGGAAATAATCCACATGCCAAAGTGGCACATCTTGGGGAGGCCTATTTTGATCATCTTGAGGAGAACCTATCCATCAGCCCTCTGAGGTTTTCTAATTCTGTGGGGTCTATGCCCCCTTCTGTACTGTATTTTACAACTCTGTAAATTACAAGGAACTGTCAGCAATGCAAATGAGTCTTGTCCATAAACATGCAAATGAATTTTGTCTGGAAGAGGTGGCAACTGATCTCACAGTTTTCCTCCACTAAGCAAATTTAGTTTAGTGTTCCCGATTGCCTATATATGCCCTGCTCTTCAGATTTTTCTTTGAATTGGTTGGAATATCTTGCTGGTTCCTTTTTAATTAATTAATTTAATTAATTAGCTGGTACTCTTTAACCAATAAATTAAATAAAATCATTGGCATGTATTCGTTTTATATTGGTGTGAAACTCATAATTTTACTATTTTGAAAAAGATGTTACCTCTTTAATCAAGGGTTTTCTGTTACTTACAAGTCTCACTAAAATTATCTTAATGGATGCACATACCTAGAATAACTCTATCCAAGTAAGCTGGTACATGGGCAACAGCTGAAGTCACCACCACCTCCAGAGAAAAGCAAGAGAAAAAACTCATGGTAGCAGCCTCTGATCAACCCAGTGTCATCTGGGTTGCCAGGCTTGGCCAGTTTCCCCTGAATCATTCCCACGGAAAAGACTGAGAAAAGGAATTTGTTCAAAGAGTTGACAATGCTTATGATGGAGGATAAAAATAGAAAAACCGGAAAGGAGACACAAGTCAGGGACCTGTCTCACGAGGAGGCAGGGGTAGAAGGGATTAACATAGTCAGTAAATCCAGCTATAGAAAATAAGATCCTTAGGCGCCAACACCTAGATCATGAGGCACAAGACCCAAGCAGGGATCAGACTGCTATTGGGAGTGTCAAGAGCACAGACCTGAAGGCAAAGATATGGAGATTAAGAAACTAACCATCTACTCACAAAGATGATCCCCTCCCTACCAAAAGATGATAAAACCTAACACTGCCCCCGGGAAGGGGCAGCAGTCCTTCTGCCCACCTGTGACTATGCAGGTGCTTCTTTACACCAATTCTCTCCCTCTGCAGGACCCTGCTCTCTAAACCCATCAACTCCAAAAACGACATCACTTACAAATGCTGAGGTCTTTCAGCAGGAAAGGAAATGGCTTATAACCAAGTGTGGGAGGGACTGTGTGGTTTTTACTGATCTTATAGGCTCTGACAACGGAAGGTTTGATTTCGGGATGAGCTTGTGCACACTAAAAGAAAGGAAGCATTAATCCTGCTCCATCCACTCTGTACCCACAGCAAACGACTCCATAAAGAAGAAGAAAAGGTTAAACAGTGTTCAGTCTCTTTGGTCGGTCTCTGACACAGGAAAAAAAAAGTTCAAGTGCCCTTCTCCTCAGTATTATTTGTCTGGCCCTTGATGCCCTCAGAATGTGTCATAGCTTCCTTCATGGAAACCCTTTGAGGGCTGGGGCATGTCTTCCTGATGGATCTCATAAAGCATCCAGCACACTAGGGGCATCTCATTTGAATTAAAGAACAGACTGGTAATTGGAAAAAGAAATTAGCATTTTCCTTTCTCCCAGGGATTTCTCTGCAGCTGTCTCTGGAGATGGCCTAAATTCTGTCTAAATAAGCATAGGGACATTTTGCATGAGACTATTAGACCCAGTCATAGTCTTTCTGGCCTCAGCCCCATCTGACCTTTAGGAGGCTCTGTGGGAAATTGAATTTCATTGTCTGGGTGTGAAAATGTACTCTCTTGTGTATTAGCAAGTTAAAGGTTGGTGTCACCCCAGAAAGCATTTTTTAGAGACCTAGACAAACAAAAGACCAGCGTTTGGAAGGGAATATCTTAACATTTGAAAGAGAATGTTTTAACAACGATGCCATTTAAGCCTAGGCTACTTCATTTAAAGGACAATCAAAAACTCCCCTAGGAGAAGAATGCTTGAAAACTGTCCTCTCCCCCAAATTGTAGATTTTAAAATAACCCTCTACTGGAAAGTAAATTGGGCTTATAAGATGCTAGTGCTTAAATGATGGTAAAAGACCTAGAGTTGAACTTTGGAGTCAGACAGACCCAGATTATTATTACATTAAAGTAAATATGTAGGGAACTTGACAGGACCCTATCGTTAAAGGAACAGTGAGGAGCATACTTCAAACCAGTGAATGAAGTCCTGATCAGACTCCACCCCCAGCCCCATGTCAGTGAGAGCTCAAGAACCTCAGACTACAACTCCCAGCATGCCATGAGTTGGAGTTCCTGAGCAGGGGAGTTGCTGGGAACTAGGGGTGGGGCTGAGCCACCAGGTGGACCTTTAAAAGACTGAAGTCAGGTAGGTGTGGCTGTCTTGCTTTTTCAGCTCTGACTCACACACTGGTGCTGTTGGTAGGATAGATGGCATCTGGCCACATGCTTGATAATCTCTCTCTCACTCCTGTCCTCCCTCTCTCTGTTCTCCCACTTCTTTCTACCCTTACAAATAAACCTTTTACCAAATTTCTCTCTGTGTGTCTGCTTTGGGGTCTTGTTCTAAGTTATTAAGCATGGGATGAGGACTCAAAAACTGGGCACTACCCCTTCTTATTTAAGGAGCTTGCCCATTAACACCATTGTAGCATCAGTTGACAGTTATCCTTGACAAGGTCAGCAGAATTGTATATGGCTTATACAACTTCAACTTTGAGGGCTGGTGGACTGGACTTAACCAATGAGGTTAATTAGATAAAAGAAGACCTTTTAAAATGAGGCTGGTAAAACAAGAGGCACTTAAATCAATTTGATAAAAACAAAATGATAGCAAGGACTTAGTCTTATTTACTCTGTGTCTCCAGTGCCCAGGGATATTTGGTATTTAGGAGGTATCTGTTGAATCCATGAAAGACCAAACAAGGAGTCCAGCTTCCTTCTATGCACTTCTGAGTCTCCTGGGAGAGACAAGTGCTTCCATTTTCATGGTGGTTTTACTTACTCCACTCTGGACATATGTCCACTCTTTAGTCTTGTTCGAGTATGGACACATGAACACTAACCCCTTTCTCTATAGTCTCCAAAATAATTCTAATACAAGGTTGGTGCATGAAGCTGACCTTTTAGCCCTGTTCAGAAAACACCCTTGTATAGTCAGACATCTCTTCTCCTGTAGCCTCTGGGTCATTCCTGCATAGGAGATCCATTTTAGACCAGCTTTCTCTTGAGTCCTGATGTCCCATCAGGTGCTTGGGCTTGTTCTCTTATCTACTCTCTCTCTCTCTCTCTCTCTCTCTCAGAGATACCCATACTCACATATTGGAGTCAAAGTAAATGGGGGGGAAAGGGAAGTCAGTAGAGGATAGGCCCTTTGAGGTTGATCTCCCCACAGTGTGATACTACTGGTGCCACACACAGCAGTGTGTGCCACTAGCAAAAGGTGTTTTATCTTGTCACATCTGCACAATTTGTTGTTCTTTGTATAATAAAGTATATAAGTTTGGGGGCCTAATGGCTTCTTTGAGTCTTCATTTTTCCTTTTGAACACTACAAGTTACCTGTAAAAATATTAAATATATTGTATGTTTTTCTCCTACTAATCTGTGTTATATCAGTCTCATTCTCAGGCCAGTCACAAAACCGAAGTTTTCCTCCCCTATATAGATGTTCCATCAATTTTAGGTGCTTTTCCTGGAGATACCATCCCCACTCCCAGGCGCTCTCTGGCCTTGCTCCTTCCTGGACTGCTTGTTCTCTGGGCCTACAACATAGCTGTCACCCCAGGATCTCCAATCACTTTCCTGCACAGAGGCCTCTATAGCTTCTTCTTTCTTAGTTGACTCCCTTTTGTGTGCTGAAGCATATCCTTCACAGCAGACAAAAAGAACAATTTGATTCACGGACGTCTGAAAACCTTTTCATCCTATCCTTACACTGGGTTGAATTCTAGGTTGAAAGATGTTTCTCCTACAGCATTTGGAAGGCCTCACTCGACTTTCTTGCAAGTGCCACTGTTGCTTTTGAGAAGTATGATACCATTCTGATTTCGGATCCTTGTACATGACTTTCTTTTCTAGCATCTTCTTGTTCTCTGATTCTTTTTAATGTTTCTCTGTACCCCCTCTGATTCTTTTTAAAATGGTTGTCTGCTTTTGTTTTGCAGATCAAATATTCTTATCTTTCTAAGAATATTATCATGAAGAGCTTATTTTTACATTTTGTTCTTCTCTGGATTGTATCTCTGTTTCCTCCAATTCCTCCAAGCACCCCTCAGCCCAACCTTTTCCCCATTTTGTTGATTTTATTTTGTTTCTCCATCTTCTATGTTGGATGCTATCCTCAAACTTTTTTTTTTTAAAGATTTATTTATTTATTTATTTATTTATTTATTTATTTATTTATACAAGCACTGGGTACAGTCAGAAGCGAGGGAGGGTGAGAGAATTCACCAAAGCCAGAGTGGGGAGCAGAACAGACAGACTAATGAAATACACTGCTGAAGGGAGCAGCGGGTGCGGCAGGAGAGGTCTGTGTGCCATGTGGGACCCTCGCCAGTGGCTGGGGATCGAACTGGTGCTGCAAAGGCTGCGGGCAGCTTTGCAACCCAGAGCTCAACCGCTGCACCACCGGGGAGGCCCTGCTATCCTCAAACTTTTGCTGATACTTAGCTATTCATTGATAATTAAAAGTAAGATAGGAAAAAGTAATAGGAAGATAAGTTACCAAATAGTAATTCCTACAAGTACCTTTTAGACTAATCCTCCTATAAGAGACCACTATAAGCCCTAAGCAGGATATAAAAAAACAACTACTGGAAGTCATTGAAGAGTGACCAACAATCTTCAGCCATTGAGGAAGAGCTGACATTTGAAAGCACCGGGTCATTTCTCATTCTATTACAGCTTCTAGCCCAAGAGCTAGTCCCATTCTGTACCAAGCAGAGGGTAACAATGTTAATAGAAGAAACTCACAAACTTTATTGACTTGAACAATCAGAGTCCTGGACAATAACAAAAGGAGGAGCAATCCAGAAAGGAGAGAGTCAGAGTGGGGAAGACCTGGATTCTGTGTATAAACTCCTACCCCATCTCTGACCTCCCCCTGGACCTCAATGTATGGGGAAGAGTCTAAGCAGCTTAACTAAAACTAAAAATATGGGACTGAGATTTTTGCTACTGTTCACCACAAGGGAGACAGATTTGCAGATCAGATAAGTTCATTAAATTTAAATTAGGTAATTTATTTAAATCAGGTAATTTAAATAAATAAGATAGAAGTGATGAGAAAATCTGTATGTTGAAGCTGAATTATGATTCCAAAGTTTAAAGCAGTCCTCAAACATCAGGATCCTATAAGCATTTCCTGCTCAGTTTCTCCAGAGACGAAGCCTCCTCTCCTGGGAGGGGAGGTTGTTAGGCCTGGGTGTCTGCCTTTGAAGAGCAAGACAGGGTGATGATGGCCCCTGGTTCTGAATGTGGACATATAATTGATTCCCATATAATGTGGACTATCAATTGATATATTTGATAGTCAGCTCATGTGTTTGCTCTACCATCTTGATGTCTTCAAGGCCTGATCCTCTCCAGGTTCAGTTTCTAAAGAGAGAAAGTAAGAGTATTAAAGGGAAAGAGTCAGGTTATTGCCTCTCTGTGGGGGTGAGGGAGAGAGCTGGGGCTCCAAAACCTAGGAAGATTTTTGATCCACCACCTGTTCAGCCCATGCGTCAGGCCTACCTGCTGCATTTCCGGAGTCACCAACTTGCTTCTGCTCAGCGCCCTTTTTTGTGGGTCCTGAAGACAGGCATCCTTTCCCTTCTCTGGCGAGTCAGTAGCTACTCCTCCATCTGCTTTACGTCCTTCAAGAATACAGTGACATCTTGCAGAGTTTCCCACATTTCTCTCCTTCTTGTGGCTACATAATATCTTATTCTTTGGCAGTCATTTAGGGAGAAGAAGAGCTGTCTACATGGGTTAAACCATCATGTTTGACTGAAAGGAACTCAGCACTGTACAACCATGGCATTGGGCAGTCCAGGAGAGAATGTGATAAGAGTCATGCCAAGTTCAACAATAGCTGCCCTGGAAAGAGGCATAGACAGGAAGAATTAAAGAGGTAACTTCAGGGGTCCAGAGCTGTCTTTTATTTCTGTTTCAAGAGGATAGCAGCAGAAACTAGGGTTTTCAGCTCCAAAGTGTCAAATTTGGAGGAAAAGGAAAACATAAGCTGGTTCCCTGGCAGCCTGGCAGGTCATCAATGGCTAAAAGCCAAGAGCATCCTGGTGATCCAGTTGAACCTGCCCTTCTTTCCTGGTGCCCACATGATTTATGCTTGGGCCTCTCTCTGGTGACAGCTGCTGCTCTGTTCTAGTAGGCAGAGCTTCTGGCTGCTCTCAGACTCCTTTTGAGGAAAGACAAAATAGCGTTTTTCACAGAACATGAGGGACTACCTTGGGTCCAAGTTTCCTTGCCAATTAAACTGCTAGAGAGGAAATCTGGACAGTCTCCTTCCCATCTGTACCTTTGGAAGTTTTCATATATCCAGAACTAAATGGAGCCAAACCTGCCTCACAGGTGTGTAAAGATGCAGAAATTTCAAGGAACAGAGGCTGGCAACCCTGAGAGCAGGACTGGTGCACGCTGGGTTTAATTCATAGCTGGGTGTGCTGTTGCCTTCACCCTGTATCACCAGGGGCTAGCACAGTGTCTGCAGCATATAGCAGGATCTCAAAAATGTTGTGGGTGTGAAAATGAATGAAAAGAAATTAAGTACTTGACCAACTTCACACAGCTAGTACTGAGCAGAGGGGAATTAGAAACCAAGGCTGTCTGATTCCCACACTGGGGTCAGAACCACAGTGCTGTGTAGACAGGAGCTTGTCCCCAGAGAGGAGGAGCCCCTTCCTTGAGCTGCTGAAGACCCACAGATTCCACCCACATCAGACCTGATCCCAACTTGAGTCTGCCTGGCTGACTCTCTTCTCTGCTTCCTTAGCTAGTCAGTTGCCTAGAGTTTTTCTACAACTTGAGCAAACCAACTACAACAGATCGATACTCATGGATCAAGAGCTGCCACCTTCCATTTGCAGAATAGATGCCTTTCAGCAGTAAAAGAAATCAATCCCTTCTGAAGTTACTCTAGCCAGCCCTCCAGGACCAGCTCCACACTGTGGGACTTCCTCCAGTAGGAGATAGGGAATATATCTTCCTGGCAGCTTCTGGAGGTCTTTCTAGGGAACTTTCTGGAAAAAATAAAAAGCAAGCTGAAGGCTGCTCGAGGATGGACTGCCCCTCCAGGCACAAGCAGCATCCACTCCAGCCTCTGTGTGCACAGCTGTCACGTGTCTGCCTGTGCTGACAACACACCACTCTACTGGCTCCATTTCCCTTCCAGAAAAAGCTCTCAGTCTGCCCTCCTTTAGGAGCCAAAGAGAACCTTCCTTCCCTCAGCAACCTCATTTCTATTTTCCCCAACAATAACCAGAAAACCAGTAAGCTCCAAGCAGCCCAGCTGCTCTACCAAACTCTTGAAAGTGGGGAGAAAAGCATTAGCTGCATCCCTTTCAAGGGAAAAGACTGGAAATTGACTAATTTTCAGTATTAAGAAAGATTAGTCTACCTTCCTTGACTCTTTTCCATTCTTTCTCCTGCTTACTATGCCTCTCTGCTCCAAGGGAAAGAATCTCCTTATTATTAATCCCTCATGACAGGGGGTTGTCTCTGCCTTTCCAGGTACCTGGAGAGCCTGAACCTCATTTGGAAAAAGACTCCAGTTCCCACAGGGCCAAGAGAACAGGCAGTATAGATATAAAATAGGATGTATAAGAGGACGCTTATAAGAGAGAAGCAGCCGGGCCTCCCCTGGTGGCGCAGCGGTTAAGCGCTGGGTTGCGAAGCTGCCCGCAGCCTCTGTGTCACCGGTTCGATCCCCGGCTGCTCCCCGGCCACCAGAGGAGGGTCCCACATGGCGCGCAGACCTCTCCTGCCGCCCGCTGCTCCCCTCAGCAGTGTACTTCTGTCCTTCTGCCTGCTCTGCTCCCCGCTCTGGCTCTGGTGAATTCTCTCACCCTCCCGCACTTCTGACTGTACCCAGTGCTTGTATAAATAAATAGATAAATAAATAAATCTTTTTTTTTATAAATTTTATTGTTATATTCCCCATACAATTGCAGCCCCCCCATTCTGACCCCAATCCCTCCCCTCCGGCCCCCCGAAAAGTGTCTCTGGTTCATAGTTTTTTGTTGATTTTGATTTTCACTTTCTTATAGTTATTCATTTTCCTGGTCCCTTATTTACGTTTTCTAGATTCCTGCTATGAGTGAGACCATCCGGTATTTTTCTTTTTCTTTTTGGCTTATTTCGCTGAGCATGATCCCTTCCAGCGCCATCCATGTTGCTGCAAATTGCATGTGTTTATCTTTTTTGAATGCTGAGTAATATTCCATGGTATATATGGACCACATCTTCTTGATCCAGTCATCTATTTTTGGGCATTTGGGTTGTTTCCAAAGCTTAGCTATTGTAAACAGTGCTGCTATAAACATAGGGGTGCAGGTGTTCTTTGGAATTGATGTTTCTGTGTCCTTTGGGTAAATACCTAGGAGTGGAATTGCTGGATCATATGGAAGCTCTATGTTTAGTAGGTCCAGAAATCTCCACACAGCTCTCCACAGTGGTTGGACCAGTTTGCACTCCCACCAACAGTGCAGAAGAGTTCCTTTTTCTCCACACCCTCGCCAACATTTGTTGTTGCTAGTTTTTTTAATATGTGCCATTCTCACTGGTGTGAGATGGTATCTCATGGTAGTTTTGATTTGCATTTCCCTGATGACAAGTGATGTTGAACATTTTTTCATATGTCTGTTGGCCATTTGCATTTCCTCTTCAGAGAAGTTTCTTTTTAGCTCTTCTGCCCATTTTTTGACTGGATTATTTTCTTTGCTGTTGTTGAGTCTGATCAGCTCTTTGCAGATTTTTGTGATCAGTCCTTTATCATTAGTGTTGGGTGCAAAAATGTTCTCCCAGTTGGTGGGGTTTCTCTTTGTTTTTGTTATTGTCTCTTTTGCTGTGCAAAAGCTCTTTAATTTGATGTAGTCCCAGCTGTTTATCTTTGCCTTCACTATCACTGTAAATAAATAAATCTTAAAAAAAAAAAAGAGAGAGAGAGAGAAGCAGCTGAGTTCATGTAACCCCAGAACTCACAGTTGAGGCCAAATATAGACAGTTCAGGTTTTCCCCACAAGCCTCCCATTGAATGGGGCCCATTGCTGGAACCCCATCCATATTTAGTTGGTCAAGAAACAGGCTTGTGATTACAGGACAAGGGACACTCCCTGGTGGCCCAAGTGGTCTTGGTAGTGGTGGGACATCTGGAGGCCAATGGCCTGTTCATGCATTAAGCTGATTCATGACCGCTGAGCCAGTGTTCTGCAAAGTTGCTAGGAGGGGGAGGAAATGCTGCTGGGTCATCCATATTTGTCTCTCAAACCAGACAGAAAACAGACTGTAGGGATAAGCTGTTCTTTCAACTGAACACAAAGGTCCAGACAATGTCAAACTCCAAACACGGGGTGACTTTAGAGAGGAAAATGTTCTTTCAGAATCAAGAGGTGGCAGAATCCTTCTCAGCTATAGATGGGGAGAAAAGTCTTCAGCTCCTTTGCCCACATCTCTGTGCTTCTCCCCTATTTTCAGCATCATCTCCATCTGAGTCCCATCCTACTTTCTCCTTGTAAACAAACTAGTTAAGTTATTAAAATCTCCTAGTTGCCATATCTAAGTTGTCCATACCACTTTGCTATTTACTGGTCACCTTTGTGTCCATTCTCATTTTATAGGCAAAATGGTTATTTAATACACTCCTAGCAAGTAGCAAGCCTGCACTAAATGAATTGGAACTCCTATTGAAACTGGATCCCTGCAGAACAAGCTGCAGGGCAAAACTGCCTCTTTGGGCAGCAGGAAGTGCCAGCTTTCTTGGGGCCACCCATCTTTCCCCACCCCCCAACCAGTGAGTACAGCTGGAGGGTAGGCTAACCAAGGCAGCCAAAAGTGGCTGGCAGCAGTAGTGGTGGTTTCCTGCCCTGCAGCTCCAGCAGCTAGCAAGCACTGCTCTAAAAGTGGCAGCAGACACAGGAGACACTGGGCCACGCACCACTCTGGAGCATGCTACCCCTCTCCTACTGCAAGCTGGGTTTGAGTGCCAGGGTTTGAGTCCCAGAGCCCCTACAGCTCTGGCAGCAGCAGTTGGAATTTCCCACCAACTGCCTGGATCTCTGCCTCTGGGCAGCACCCAGACCCTCCTTCCTTCAGCGCCCAGCTCCAGAAGAGCACTGCTTGCAGACAGAACACCAGGCAGCAGGTGGCAGCAGGTGGCAGCAGGTGATGGGCATTTTATCACCTACCACCAGTGGTCCCACTAGGGCTCAGGCTGTTTGCAAACGTAGCAGTGACAGCAGGTGGCAGTGGTTCTCCTGCCATGCCAACCCAGGGCAGGCAGCCTCACTGGAGTGTAGTGACAAGGTTGCCCTGTGCTGGATCAAGCTCTGGCAGAGGAGGTAACAGCAAGCCCATGGCCCCTGGTGCAGGACTGTAGGGAGGAGCATGGGGCCCCACTAAACAACTTGAGCACTGCAGCTCCTTGGAGCCACATGCAATAGAGATGCCTGTAGAGTCCCAGGCCAACATGGTGGACTTCCAGTGGAGCTCACCCTCCAGCTTCTGGGACTCATGTCCAAGTGCTGCTGCAGCCAACTGCCCCCTTTTACATGGTTACACATGGTCCTGCTGAAGGGGCACTGGATACAGAGACCAGTTCCAGTCTATGATTCTTCCATGATGTCAGGACAGGTTGGATCTGTGCGAGTACCAAGTTTTCCCTTTTATATTTGGCACCTGTATTGTAGAATGGATCAATCAGGTGCAAGCTAAATGAACAAATCATGTTCAAGTTAAGCTCATTAATTAGTTATTTGGATTGAAATGTAAGAATGAGCTGACTGGTGCTAAATAGTCCAATCAGTCACTTAGGTTTGAAAATGGTCCAATTTGGGGTGACCCAAAAGGAGATATGAGAAAAAAGAAGGCTCAGCAGCCAACTTCCAAAAAAAGAAGCATCCAGCAGCCAATCTCTGAAAAAGGAAGGAAGCCTAAGACCTTTGCAGTGACCTGGCCATTGAACCTGCCTCCGGCTCTGCCTCTGACATCACATGAAAGGGGCACCATAGACCTCGGCTGGTGTCGTAAAGTGCTGCTGTGCTATTATTTCATGCCCATAGCTCACAAAGAGCTGTTGACACTGGTCTCTGACCACCTTCTGGTGACTGGTGGTGACTGGCACTACTGGATAGTGCTGTCTGGGTCACGTTTGAGAGCTGTCCTTTGCTTCTGATTTTCCAGCACTGCCTCCTGGTGCTGTTGCCTCCATTGCTGTCCATCCCATTGTCTGATGCTATACAGTCTGGCCTTTAGACTGTTACTTTGATGTCAGGGCTGATGCTATGTTATCTCAGTAACCCCACCGTAAACACCTCTAGCTGCCACCATGAATTTGATCCTGGCCCACTGCTTGCTAGTATGTCATGAGCTCCAGGCTCTCATTGATGGGACAGTCTACTTTACATGAGTGACCTTTTGTTTGAGACTCCTGGACACTGTGGACAGTATGTGGGGCAAAATAGTCAGTCACTGGGAACCTTACAAACTCTTTGTTTCAAGAGAAACCCCACCGACTGGGAGAAAATTTTTGCACACAACACTAATGATAAAGGACTGATCACAAAAATCTACAAAGAGCTGATGAGACTCAACAAAAACAAAGAAAATAATCCAGTCAAAAAATGGGCAGAAGAGCTAAAAAGAAACTTCTCCAAAGAGGAAATGCAAATGGCCGACAAGCACATGAAAAAATGTTCAAAATCACTTGTAATCAGGGAAATGCAAATCAAAACTACAATGAGATACCATCTCACACCAGTGAGAATGGCACATATTAAAAAAACCAGCAACAACAAACGCTGGTGAGGTTGTGGAGAAAAAGGAACTCTCCTGCACTGCTGGTGGGAGTGAAAACTGGTCCAACCACTATGGAGAGCTGTGTGGTGATTTCTGGACCTACTAAACATAGAGCTTCCATAATATCCAGCAATTCCACTCCTAGGTATTTACCCAAAGGACACAGAAACATTAATTCCAAAGGGCACCTGCACCCCTGTGTTTATAGCAGCTCTATTTACAATAGCTAAGCTATGGAAACAACCCAAATGTCCAAAAATATGACTGGATCAAGAAGATGTACACTGTGTACATAGACACAGTGGGATATTACTCAGCAATCAAAAAAGATAAACACATGCAGTTTGTAGCAACATGGATGGAGCTAGAAGGGATCGTGCTCAGCGAAATAAGTCAGAAAGAAAAAGAAAAATACTGGATGGTCTCACTCATAGCAGGAATTTAGAAAACCTAAATAAGGGACCAGGAAAAAGACTGATTAATACAAAGTAAAAATCAAAATCAACAACTAACTATAAACCAGAGACACACTATGGGGGACGGCGGGGGGGAAGAGGAAGGATAAGGGTCAAATAAGGGGGGAGTGCAACTTTATGGGAAATATAACAAAATGAAAATGCATACATTGTGCAAAAATGAAAAATTATGTAAGAATTATATAAAATAAAAAATTAAAAAATTACTTATGAAGATCATCATTAAACAAACAAAAAATCTCTTTGTTTCCCTGTTTTTTATTGGGTTGTTGGAAAAGTCCATCATGTGTCCTTTTTCATTATTTCACAAATGTCTTAGAGTGTAATTCCACAAACTTAGATGGTGTAGCCTATTATACATCTAGGCTATGTGGTATATTTTGTGAGGATCACCATTATAGATGTGGTTCATCAAAATATAATTGAGTGACATATGACTAATATTTAAATGTTGCCCACATACCTGCTGCCTGTTCATGCCAACTTATCCAGGTTTCCCAGGTCACTCTGCTTCAATTTGAAAAATAAAATGAACTGAGTAGTCTTCCCCATTCCATGAAAATTCAAGTTTTCAATATGTTTCTAAAAGGGTTAATGTCCTCATAGTTGTCTCTTTATCTGCTTTCCTTTTCCCACAAAACTCAAATATTCTCCTTTGAGAGCCTCCTACAAAAGCTCCTCTCCAAAACAGCATTACTTCACCATTTCCAGCCCACTCCTTCAAGATTTTTAGCAATGGTTTTCCATTAGAACAAATTTCAAGATATTGTCCACATTTGTATTTAGAACAAAGTTTCCTCTCATTGACTACTGTCTAATACAAATAGGCCATTGGAAATCACTGGAATGTAGAGATCTTCATTGCAGTGACATTTGCTACACAGGATTGCACCCATGTTTGAAATTTCCCATTGGTTTCAAATTGAATTCCTTTCTCTGACCTTCCAGAAAATGAGATGCAATTGCCCCAAAATATCATAACAATTTTTAGTGATATTGAACTATCTACCTCTTCCTCCTCCCCTATAAAAATTGACCTCCTATAGGATTCCAGGAAAATATGGTGAGGACAGAACTACATTTGTCATGTACTGCATATTAGGAAAATTTAGTGACCTCATGATGCACTTTAATATCTTACACCATCAATATAGTGTCTCAAGCCTAGCCTATCTCAAAGTAGTATTTTTTTCCCCAAATAAATACATGCATTGTTCTTCACCATATAATACTTTTCACAATACCTGTTTAGTTCAACATTATCCTAACTTTTAAAATAACATTTAATAAAAAGTTGTAATCATGTTGTAAAACAGATAAAAAGGCAAGTCTTCAGATGCAGTTTGTGTCTTGATCCAAAAGTCCTTGCCTTCAGGCATAGTATGTAATGTTGCTATTTAAGGAGTTCTTGGTCTCTTATGAGAATCTGGAGCACCCACAGGATAGGTGCTCATATGCTCACATTCACAATGTTGGATATCAAGACTGTACGCCCTCCCCACCAACACACACACACATATGCAGAGAGAAAGAACCCCCTATTCTCAAAAAAAAAAAAAATTGTTCAACAAATGCCAACTTCACATAAATCCTAAAACTCATAGTTCAAATAACTTACTACACACCAGTCACAAAGTGAGTCCACAAAATGTTTTATGTAATCTACAGGGCAATGTAGAAAGTCACTGGGGCAAGAAATTGCTTACTCCAAAAGCATTTATGCAAAGGAAATGAAAGAGAATTACAGGCCAAAGCATGTGTGAAATATCTACTCTATGCAGGACTTGCCCTTTAAGCTTGGTACTTAGCATAATTTACCTCAATTAAATTTGAGCATCCCACCCTTTAAGACTCCCAACTCAAGTCACCTAGCTTTGAGACTGCCACCTATCCCTGGGTTCAGCCACCATCAGGAACCTGGTCATAAGAATCCAGTTTACACAGGTTGCAAGTATTGAGCAACTGCCAGTTTGTGAGTCTGTGTGCATGGGGTGCCTTCGAATTCATTTCAATCGGGCAGCTGCTTATCAAGACTTTTCCCCAGAAGCCGATTTAGCCTAATGATTGTGAGTAGCAATGACTTCTGCTTAATTAGTACAGTAATCAGTGCACATTCCCCCTAAATGGTAGAGCTCCATTTGGCAGGTGCCAAGTGATGCTTAACCAGGTGCTAAATAGGTGTGAAAGTCTCAGTTCTGGTCTTTCCCAGCTAGTTGCCAAATACATAAAGATGAAATGGGGTTCTAAGTATGCCCGGATGGATGGGTTGTTTAAAACTTCCCTCTAATTGGTAGTAAGAACCACCCTCTCCTCTCCTGTCCCCCTAGTGAGTACTTGAGAAGGCAGACTGAACACCAGGAGCAGAATAGGCTAAAAGTAAAGTCAATAACACTTCCCTCTTCCTCTCCAGACTCCTAGTTCCTCCTCTTTCCCCACTCAGCCTTTCTTTTGGGTCATATGTCCTCATTTCTTCCCTTGTACTTAACAATGGCATTGCTTTTCATGCTCTAAGCCAGTCCAGAGCTTCTATCCCAGCTTGTGCACTGCCCTGTAATCCATTCTGATGGGAAGTGAGATAGTTCCTGTGGCCCAAAGGAGAGAGAGAAGATTAACACTAAAGAGAAAAGACATTCCACAGATAGGCATATTATGTAATTGACCCAAATAATACTCTTAACTCTTAGGAAAAAATAACTTTCATTGAGTGTTCATTACGTTCCAGGATACAATGGGTTGAACTATGTAAACACTCAGTCTACCCTATGCTCAGTCAACCCATGCCTGGATCTCACTGCTCACACATGCTGGGCATGTGTCCTAAGGGGATCAGAACTGATGGAAGGGAAATGCATCTCTTCAACTGGTGGGGAAGTTTTCCTCTTTCCTGCACTATCTGTGAAGGAGAAACTCATTGCCCCTGGGATGTCACTGACCCTCTTGCAAATGCAAAGGGAGTCAACCTAACAACAAAGTTGAAACTCAAAACAGGACAGACACAGGGGAAGGGGAGGAAACTTCAATTTGTGCTCAAGTCGTATTCTGCCTGGAGTGCCCCTTAACATGACTTCTTGTAGGAGTAAATAAGTTTCCACATTGTTTAAGTCTGTTTGTGTTGACTTGTGGCTGAAATCATCCTAATTAAAGCTACAGCACTCGAGGGAAGGAAGTGTAATATCCATTTCATAGCTGAAGGACCAGAGGCGCAATGGGATTAAGTAACTTGGCTGAGGAACTGACTGAGTCGGACTCAAACACAGGACTACCTGGTGTCTGGATTGTCCAAGTTGTGTCCCTAGGAGTGGGATGAGCCTGCGAATACCCTCAAGAGTGGCAGAAATTCATCCTAATGATGATTAATTTTATGTGTCAAATTAAATGAGTCATGGGGTGCCCTGGTATTTGAATAAACTTCTTTTCTGAATGTCTGTGAGTTTAGCATTTTAATTGATGGAAATAGTACAGGAAATGGCCCTCCCCATGTGGGCATCATCCAGTCCAGTGAGATACTGAAGAGTACAAAAGGTGGAGGAAAGGACAATCTATCCCTTTCTGCCAGACAATAGTCTTCTGCGCTCAGATTGAGATTTATACACAGCTCTCAGTTCCTCTGGTGCTCAGGCCTTCACACACAGGTTGAATTACACTTCTGGCTTTCCTGGAATATATTCTTAGGGGAATAAAAAGAGATAGAGATAGAGGTATAATATATATATATACACACACACATATATATGTATGTATCTACATATTTATGTATATGTGTATATATATATATACACATATATATATCACCTGTAAATAACCCAAACCTCAAATTAGATAGAAAATAATCAATCTATCCTACCTACCTACCTACCTATCTATCTATCTATCTATCTATCTATCTATCTATCTATCTATCTACCTATCTTCAGACACCTGAAACCAGTAATGGCCAAAACAACTCCTATGGATATCAATTCTCTCAAGATCTACTTGAATGAACTTCAGGATATTTCTAGTTTCATAATGGACACTCATACCCAGAACCTCAAAAGTCAGAGATAGAAAATTTTTGCTTAATAGATGTCAGTATAAGGTAATGATTTAAAAAAAAAAATTATTGTGGTCTAACTAAATGATAATAATGATGATCATGGTTAAGATTTCTTGAGTTTCTATTATGTGATGGGAACTTTGCTAAGCACTATAGAGTGAGGTCCATGTCCTCAAGCGGTTTACACTCACATTTGGAAGAACCACTTAGGCAAAGTGGTGGAGGATGCTTGATATGGAGAAGAAGTCCATGAGATACAGAAATTAGGTGACAGCCCTGAATCCTTGCGTTGGATCAGCAGCAGCCGAGCCAGCTTCCACTGTGTTGATGATAAATCAGTATGGCACAACATTGCCGAGTTTCCACTCCAGGCAAAGAACCACAAGAAAAATGAGGTGTTTTTTTTTTTTTAATTTAAATTTTTTAATGTTTTTTTTACAACATTGTTCATTTTTAAACAATGTTTGCTCCCCGCCTCCTTCAGGTGTAGTCCCCATAGAATTTCCTTCACCAATGCACCCGTGCACCATCACCTCATTTCCCCTGTGCTCCTCCCTCTCACCCTCCCTCCCTCCCTCTGATCCCTCTCCTGCCTCCTCCCCTGCAGGATGTCTCTGGTTTATAACTGTCTGTTTGTTTTTTTTTGTTTTGTTTTGTTGTGTTTTGTATTGTTGTTATTTTTTCCCCTGATGTCTCATTTAGTTCCCCTATTTCCTCCTATAAGTGAAACCATCTGATATTTTTCTTTTTCCTTCTGACTTATTTCACTGAGCATAATCCCTTCTAGTTCCATCCACGTTGCTGTAAATGGCATGAGTTTATCTTTTTTGATTGCTGAATAGTATTCCATTGTGTATCTATACCATATCTTCTTGATCCAGTGATCTAATTTTGAGCATTTGGGTTGAAAAATGAGTTTTAAAAAGTGACAGACTTTATCAACTATAAAACAGCAGCTCATGGATGAGAATCACAATCATCATCACCATTCTTGTTACCCCTGATAACAAATCATGGGGATTCTTGTAAGGGTAGGAGTGGTCTTGCATTTCTTGGAATTCCCTCACCAGCTAAATTTTATTCAAAGCTTGCTCAGACTCTAGCACCCTTCTCTTCATAGAGACCAACTAGAAACATCTTTGAAAAGTTTTGCTTAATAATCACACTCCCACAGAGAAAGAAAATGAGAACTTAGGTATGAGTGAATAAATATCTGTGTGTGTGATAAATGGCCCAGATTTCTCTAGAAAAACCTGAAAAGGAACCCAACTCTGACAGTATCATTAACAAGCGATGTGCATTCCTTATCTCCATTCTCGCAGCTTCCCACCGGGAGCAGGAATCTGTGATCTGGGACCAGCTGCTCTGCCATGCACAGATTTTAATGAGGGCCTCTGCAATGGCAGGCTGTAGCTGCCACCACTTCTACTCCGCTCGTGGCTGCTGATTGGCCCTAAGAAGGCTTGCCAAGGTCTTGGAGCATGTGGAAGGAAGCAGTGAGCTGTGCACAGATGACTTTTTACACATTGATAGCAAGAGCAAGATATACAAACACAGCTCCTGGTCACACGAAGCTGACAAAATTAATCTTATCTGAATAGAAAATATAAATTCAATTTAATTTCATTCAGCTGCCTGCCATTATCTATGTCATGTAGAAAAGAGTTTGTTTTCATGAATATCTAGCTTTTCCCTAATAAAAATTCTTCTAAATCAATGACCAGATCCGGGATTTGAAATCATAAGTTCTCGGTTATCATTACTTACTTACTAATTGTGTGATCCCAAGGAAATCACTTAAATTCTAAGAATTCTAGTTTCATTTATAAATAGGAATAATGAAAGCATTTCTTTATATTTAATTCTCATAATTTTCTATGGGAATTCAGGTAGAAAATAATGCCTCAGTTCAGGTTTCCCCAAAGTAGAGCCTGCCACGAGAATTTAGGGGCAAGTGATTCAGTATGAGGTGCTCCCAGGAGTGATAAATAAGGAAATGGGGAATAAGTAATAAGAAAGAAACATGGGGAAATAAACCATGCCAGGGTGCAATTTCAGGCAAAGTCCACGGGGAGTTGCTTCTGCTTGATCCCTCAGGGAAACTGGAGCATCAATCATGCCTGAGGTGGTCCCAACTCAAGGCAAGGGAGCTACTCTCTCAGCCATCACTCACTGTGAAGTGTTGCCCTAGAGAGGTAACTCCGAGTCCCAGACAACTCTGTTTGGGGGAAGTGAGACCCTCATGGCTGGGGGCTGTCTCAGAGGAGGGATGCAGGCTGATGGAAAGAAAAGCATGCCAATGCTGGGAGGAAGCAAATAGTTAGATTGAAAAGAAATTGAGAGTGGGCCTCTTTCTGCCTATATATGGCAGGAACTGGGCTACCTCTGCCAGTGGCAAAAGATGATGTATCTTTTGCCACAAGATGGAAGATTCTGTGCCATGAAACACCTAGAAGCTGGAAGGATTTCCTAAACTATTGGCCCTGCCCCAAAACAACATGTTCCATGCCCCAGAGAGTCTTGAAGCAGCTTCTTGAGAAATGATCAATATTTTCTCCCTCATTGCTAGTCAGCCTGTGAGTGAGAAATCAAGATGAGGATGACATTAAAATAATGAACAGGAAACAATTCAGGGGAACTGAACTCTATTCTTTTTGAAACTTTGGAGGTTTTTGAGAGAAGATGGAAAGGGGTCAGGAAAGGGTTCCAGCCTTATTAAAAGAAAAATCCTCACAGTTTTGTCCCCTGGGGAAAATTTCATAAATCTTCAGTAAAGATATTTCTAACCACACCCCTGAGGCTAAACCCGCTTCAAGTGACACCTACAAAGGGGTCCTCAGGCAGTCCCTAGTGGACATCTCATATTGTCAGCAGCTTTATTCAAGGCTTTTAACCTTTAAGAGACAGGAGGGGCCAAAATGAAGAGCAGTTTAGAGGCAACATTTGATTTCATCAATCTCTGAACTCAGAATGCCCCCAAAACCTTGTATCTTTGCAATCTATCTCCTGTAGCTACTGCATTTGGGAGTTAAGTAGGTCAATGAAAATTTAACTCCTACTGTGTGACTGACACTCCAAGCAGGTGAGTTGTTTCTTTGGCATTGTTTTGATAATACCAAAACTATCCAGTCTTCCTGGGGAAGTAAAAAGAAGACAAAGCTGCAACAACCCGGAAATTCCACTTAGTGCTGCATTTTTATTCCAATGAGCAGATATTGAGCTGTCTGTCACTGTGGCTGAACTCTCTGCCATGTGATGGAGGCCAAACTAAGATGAGTGAGGTCCCCGTATCCCCGCCCTCCAAGAGTGAACAGTCACCTCCTGTGAGTTGCACTGATGCTGAGGGCTGATACTGATACTGAGTATCTCAAGAATGAGAGGTTGTCATGAGGCACAAGTCTCAAAGCTGAGGGGCGAGGGTGGTGAGAATGAAGAAAGTCAGAGGGATCTTGAGTCAGGGTAGAAGCCAAGAGGCACGAGTGAGAGGGTGTGAAGAAGCAGACACAGCAGCAAAGGTTGCTTTAGAGTAAAACTACTTCCCTCTCCGTCTCAGCATATTACCTTCAACGTCTTGCCCAGCATGCTTAGAGCTGCCTTTTGGGGTGTACTGGAGGGAAAAGTTTATATCTCCATTCCCTCCCCACTCAGTACTCCCCAACACAGGAGGTAAAGGCTTACCTCAGGAGTAAATCAGCATCCCAAACTCCTAAATAGGAGCACAAAGAGGACTCACGGTAAATGTGGACAAGGGATTTGGTTTCTACGCAGAAAAAGAGCAACTGAAACAAGAGCTGTTTGGAGAATCAAGATTTACAGGTGGGGAGGGGGAGGCAGAAATGGTGATTACCATACACCCAAGATTTTGCAGGACAGTCTTGGTTCTGCTCATTGTCCTGGCTTGGTTATTAGCAATGCCCCCTTTTACTCTCAGTAGTGTTTGGATAATAAATTATATGGTCACAATAAAGGAAATGGTTCAGGAATCTAGAAAGGAGGGTGATTAGTCTTGATAGGAGAACATTTATTCCTCAGATGAGAGTAAGGAAAAGGTGGCGATTTACTGTGATTTTATGTTTTATATTACGTTTATATTATGTTTATATTAGGTTTTATATTGGGGTTGCCCCATAACAAATTCAATTGCCCAGAAAAGCAGATTACTTATTTCTAAGGCCTCTTTTTCTTTCTAAAATTCTATGATTCTATGGTGTTTTTTTCTCTATAATAAGGGAAAAAAGAATGGTGTGAGCTTAAATGGTTTGGTTGCTCTCTTTCCCTACCCCTTAAGAAAACCCTAACTATAGGAGTTGGAAATTCTAAGAAACAACTTGGACCCTAATTAATTGTACAGAAGGTTGTGTGAAAATAGAATGAGAGGAAATGGTCTTCAAGAACAACTAGTGGGCAAACAACAAAAATTTATTAGTACATTTTCAGCACTGCCCAGAAGGTAATATGTCCTTTAAGTGCTAGCTTGTGAATTTTCCTATGAAGAAGGCACAAACCCAAGCAAGTCAATATTTATATATACACAAATATACATGTACCCCTGCTGCACCCCAATGATTATATGTGCTCATTAAAAATAAGCAACTGCGGGCCTCCCTGGTGGTGCAAGGAGTTAAGACGCAGCCTATGAAGTTAACGGCAGCCACTGCGCACGAGTTCGATCCCAGGCCCGGGAGAAACCCACATGGCGCAGCAGACCTCTCCTGACTTGCCCACTGCTCCCCTCAGCAGTGTATTTCAGTCAATCTGCCTGTTCTATTCCCCACTCTGTCTCTGGTGAATCCTCTCACCCTCCCCACTGCACCTCTGGCCTGTACCCCAGCTCTTGTATGCATAAAAATAAAATAAATCATTAAAAAATAAATAAATAAAAATAAATAAATAAAAATAAGCAACTGAGATGTTTCATTTATACACCAAGCTTACATGAATTTGGTGAGTGTGAGTCAGTACCCTGAGCCTGACCTCAAAAAAAAAACAGACAAATTCACATTTCTGAAACTGCAAAGTAAAAAAGCTGACCCCCTACTGGGGAAGGTCCCATGAGGGCCTGACCAAGTATATGAAGTGACTCATTTTTCTAAGCTCTCAGAGTTCTCACTAATTGCCAAACCAAACACTACTTCTTACTCACACATGTGTAGCATGAAAGATGCTAGGATAGAAGGTGAGCATGGTCAGAGAAGCCTGGAGCCCAGAGTATATAATCTATAAGGAATTATGTTACTGGTGTAAGGTCACCCAGTCAACCAACCAATAGCCCTTTCAGATTTTCAGCCATGCTGAAGGTAATGTTTTATGGAGGAAAAGAACAATTTCAATAATACGCTGTCATAGGATGCTGTTGTTGCAGAAAGCAGGCAGGAAATGCCTGCTCGTTAGTATGCCTCTGTGTGGCTGAATCTTTCAAGCTTGATTAATACTTAATGTGATTGTCTTTAAAATCTGTCACTATTTGGCAGTGATCAGACGAGTGCCAGTGACAGCAGCACAAATATTTGTATTAGGGCTATGCCGTCTGCAAGGGTTATATGATTAATAAGTTTTGCCTGGTCACCCACAGAGATTTTGTTTTCTAATTTATCCAGCAGTAGTGTTAACCAAAAATGCTGCAACCAGTGTGAAAAAATGGAGAGGAAGGACAGGTTGTTAGTAGCTTTGGGGTTTTTCCTTTAATTATTGAAAGGGTAGTCCATTGCTTAAAGGGACTGGATGACAAATTTAAAAGTTTTCAAAATCCTGCTGGAACCAAAGCAGATACTCTCGAAACCTGAATTTCATCAAGACAGTCAGTTTGAAGAGAGGAAAATGTGCCAAAGAAAAGCTTTAAAATTAAAAAGGGGGAGGGTAGGCAAGAGAGAGATTTTGCTGTGAGAACAATGACTTTTTTTTTTAATTTCATAGAAAATGCACACAAAATACCAGATGCTCTAACATCAACAATTCAAATGGAGCCATGCTAAATATTTCCAAGCGAGAGAGAACATTCTGGAAGGAAATAGAACAGAGGCACGCCCAAGCTGCCTTACCCTGGGAATAGCTGTGAGGGGACCACCTATGGCTGTCTGCACCAGGTAAACCCAGAAGGGTCAAACATTCTCCACTGGTCTCAAGGTGATTTCATGATTTCAGAGGGGAAGAAAGGCTGTCAGGTATCTTGCCGCCAGGGCTTCCTGATTTATATGATCAAAGCAACTATTCAGCATTGTTGTGCCCTAAGGGGTGGGATTGTAAACTCAGAGCAGAGCTCATAACCATTGCATGAACTGAGGCTACCCAGGGATACATCTACAGGCTTTTTTCTTTCCAAATTTTCTGAAATATAATTGACACTTAACTTTATGTAAGTTTAAGATGTACAACTTGGTGGTTTGCTGTGTGTATATATTGTGAAATGATTACAATAAGTAATTACAAATGATTACAATAAGTTGGTGAGCACATCCAAATCCTCAGACCTGGATTTGAATCTTAGTTAATACATTACTATGTAATCTTGGGCAATCTACTTAACCTCTCTGGGCTCCAGTTATCTCATCTAGGAAGTGAGGATAGTACTAGCCATAAGGGGTGTTTTGAGGTTTAAATGACTATAAAATGGAAATGAAAAGCTATTATTCTTGGAAACCAAAGCTCTCTCCTAACTTCTCCCCTTCTCTTTCTCTCCCTCCCTCCTACCTTCTCATAAGGCACACACTTCCAGCCACCCTACCAACATCAGCTCATCAGGCCTGTTGAATTACCTAGATATTCATCTCCATGACACACTCAATCTTCTTTCAAGTGCTAGTACAAACACACTGAACTGAACAAAGGAAGACAGCATTCCCTACAGGACAAACTACTAGCAGAAGATGTCTAGTTCAATCATTGCTATATTATTACCATCATCATTAATTAGGTGTTTTCTGTGTGCTCATTTTATAAAAGATGACTAGACACCTGTGTCCTATAAGGCCAGTAAATTAATAGCAAGGCCAATTACCCTGTGCCAAGAGGCAAATAGTATACAGGTTGGTGAGGGTGTAGAAAGGAGAAACCAACAGAGGAGAGGTGTTTGGGCTCAAACATTAACTCTGAAAGCTGACAACTAAGTGAATGGAAGATAGCCAAGAATAAGGGGATATGTCTGCAGGCTTTTTTCTTTACAGTTTTATTGACATATAACATTGTGTAAGCTTAAGGCTTACTCATGATGATTTGTTATATGTATATATTGTGGAAAGATTACAATAGGGCTAGCTAGTGAACAAATCCATCACCTCTCATAGTTGCTTTGTGTTGATGTGTATGCACATGTGTGTATTGAGAATCTTCAAAATTTACTCTCTTAGCAGCTTTCACATATACAATACTACATTGTTATTTACAGTCATCATGCTGTATATTACATCCTAGAACTTACTCATGTTATAACTGGAAGCTTGTAGCTTTTGACCAACTCCACCCATTTCCCCCACTCCCCCAACTCTGACAGCCACAATCTACTCTCTATTTCTATGAATTTGAAGTTTTTTTTTTTTTTTTTAGATTCTACTTTATTTGTCTTTCTTTTGTTTATTTCACTTAGCATGATGCCTTCAAGTTTCTTCCATGTGGTCACAAATGATAAATTTCCATTTTTTTAATGACTAAATGATATTTATCTATTTATATGTATGGTATTGCTGGAGATTCAAAGATTAACCCAATCCTGACCCTCAAGGTACTTGCAGGTTAGTGGGAGAGAAGCCCAGGAGATAGGCCTTGTCAGGAGAATGCTGGGGTTTGCCTGAGGCATGTAGCCCAGTCTAGGAGGGAAGAGTGAGTAAGACTTCTTGGTATAGACCTGGACTGGGTTGTGAAGCATGAATAGGAGTCAGGAGTTGAAGGATGGTGAGCAGTTGATTGTAATTTGCATTTCTATATAGCCTTGCAAAAACCGCATCAGTTAAAAGGAGAGTACCAGCTAATTGAACCTAAGAATAAAATGAGGATTAAAACTCAGAAAAGGGGTCTCCCTGGTGGTGCAGGGGTTAAAGACAGCGCTATCAAGCTCTCCGCAGCCACTGCAGCACGAGAGTTCTATCCCATCCAGGGAGCAACCTACGTGGAGCAGCAAACCTCTCCTGACTCGCCCGCTGCTCCCCTCAGCAGTGTATTTCAGTCAGTCTGCTGGTTCTGCTCCCCACTCTGTCTCTGGTGAATCCTCTCACCTTCTGCACCTATGGCTTACATCCCAGTTCTGGTATGCATACATAAATAAATCCTTTTTAGAATAAATAAATAAATAAATCTCAGAAAAGTATATTAAAAGGTATATGTAACATGTTTCAACCTTTCAATAATTAATTTAGAATTACACTAAATCTATAAGCCAAAATCTTGGCATACCATTCTTAGCTCATCAGCTAAATCCCTGAGAAGCAGGAAGTAAATTATTCAGAATTTCTTAAGCCCTTCATCATAAAATGAGATGTCAACCGATCATTTAACTATAGAAAATAATCACTAAAGATGAGAAAATTCTCTTACAAATGTAAACATATGCTTCCAAGTCAAATCTAAGCCCTTGTATAAGTATCAATTAACAGAGATTTACCACTGCACTGTGATAGGACCAGTTTTCAGAGGAAGACAATGAGTCACACAAGTGGCAATAGCCTATCTACATGGCAGTGTGGATTCTAGGTTTATTATGAAATCCTCCACTTATTGGAGCACACTCTTATTGCCCCTTTGGGTTCTGTGCCTTGGGCCTTCTTGATAATCTGCCATCTTCATGGTAACGCCACCACTCCTATAAAAGTGCAGAGAACTCCTACATCTTTCCACTGTACCTCTTTTACAGTCTCTCTGTCCATTCATCCAACTGTGCCAGTTCTCCCCTGAAGCACCCATTTGATATGTCCATACTGAAGTTGTTATTTTCCTTCAACAAACCCAATTCCCTCTGGATTTCTTACTTCAGGGAATGATAGCAACACCTACCAGATTCACCGGGTCAGAACTTAACTAATTTGTTAGCCCTGCAAGGTATCCCCAATTTGTCTATACTACTCAAGAAGTTATGGCCTACACTGTGATAAACATAAGCCCTAATATCTTAGTGTCTTAATAACATTTTATTTTTTAACATTTAATTTGGAAATAATTTCAAACTTACAAAAAGTTTCAAAACCAAAAATAGTATAAGGAACTTTCATACATGTACCCTTTACCCACAATTGCCTATTATTAACAGTTTACCTCCATTTGCTTCAGTATTTGAAGGTAAGTTTAATAAATTATGGCCTTTTGCCCCCACATAGTTCCCAGGGTGTATTTGCTAAAAATAGAGAGGTATCTTTATAGCCATAGTACAACTGTCATCTTAAGAGGTTTACATTAATACAGTGCTTTTTAAAAGCATAATCTAATATTCATATTCCAATCATCACTTGATATAATTATGTTCTTTGTAGCATGTTTCCCCTTCAATTCTAAGGGCAGATATACTGTTAGTTGATTCCTTTAATCTGGAATATGACCACTGTCTTTCTAAGTCTTTTGTGATATTGACATTAAAAGTTGCTCATTCATGTCACAGTCAGAGGCAGACCAGGCTGCTCTTCTCCATCTTGCTGCCCTGTTCTCTGTGTAGCCTCCAAAACCACCAAGGCAAGGTAAGAGTGATCATGGAACAGGTGCACCCTGGACAGTAGCAACACATCGCCTACCTTTGTGAAATATTAACCACACAACCTTACCTAGATCCAAGGTAGCAGAGAAATGAAGAAAAGCAAATAGATGAATGAGTGCTAATAGTCTCTGCCAAGACTCCTACACACCATGTATTATGAAATTTAGTAGGTTCTACTGTAATGAGTTGACAAGTGTGTAGATTTTCAACTGTGTTGTGGCAGGTTTGCTTTGGTCACTGCCTGGGAACTTAATCAGGGTTCATTAAATAGTTGTTAAATGAAAGAATGATCAAGTGTGCTTGGTTTACATATAATTTTAAATATAAGATTTCATTCACCTTCAAGAATGCTCACATTAGTCTAATTCTAGTATATTCAAAATAGCGTCTACACATTAAGTTTGGCCAAAGAATTTTCCCTAAACTCCCAGATACATAATTCTAGGAACAAAAAGTAAGTCTTATCAATACCTATAAATAAAACCAGGATATATTTATTAACCACCTAATTGTGATTTCAAATTCTAAGATGCCCACTCAATGCTAGGGAGGGTATGTGAGTCAAGGGCAAGCAAAGTTTCCATTTAAGTATATAAATATTGATCCCTTCTCCAGCCAGTCTCTCTGGAGCCTTTAACAATTTGTTAGAGAAGATTCTCTTCCTCAAAGACCTGATGGGACTTAATGCATATGTGGAGGTTATTAAGAATTTGCAAGACCTTAGAAACTTACAGCCCACAGCTGTAGAATCTCATCCAATGTCACAAAAAATGGCAAATAATAAAGCCAACATTAGAACTGAGATTTCTGAGTCTACTGCTCCGGATCTTCTTTCCTTTTATCCAGTAACCTGGTCAAGTCTCAATTCTGTTGAGCTGTCACTGCCTCATTAAGCTGTTTCCATTTCACCATCCAAATTCATCTCTCAAAGTTGTGCCCTGATAATACTTTATCTCCAGGCTTAGACTTTGAAATTGCTAATTGTATTTGGAATTGACTATTTCCATGTCTGTTCCTCACTTATAGTCCCTGCTTCCTTCACCTTCATATTCTCCGTGTCGGCATGTTAATTGGCTGAGTTGTTACAGATTGGGTGTCATAAGTTCCACAACATTTGACTGTTCTGCAGATTCTGAGTCAAAACCTTCACTTTGAACTACCCCTGAAATTGGAGCTGAGACATCTAAGCGGATGTGCTATGGCAAGTAAAGGCTAAGGAAATAGATGCATCAGCCTGGCTCAGGTAATGGTGGCTTTCATCATATTTCTTCCCTTTAACACAGCACAGTTAGCTCTTTTGTAAAAGCTTTACCTTGAACATCTCTTACTAATTAAGCCCATTCCTTCCTGGCAGTCTCTTTGTACTGCAAATGGGATTCAGTGCTAGCTGCTGTGTGATTTGCAGCAGCATGAGTTACAAAGGTGTGGGGTGCCCAGAGAGCACTGGGAGAGGCAAGAGAGGGAGAGAGGGAGAGAGAGCAGTGATAAATGGTTTATTTGTTCTAAGTAAAAATTACACATCCCCTCCTGGACTTCCTTATTAAACACCAAATTGTTTTATTACCAAGCCCTACAAAAAGACAGAAAATGAGAATTAGACATGTGGAAACCCTACTTTAAAGGATTAGTTCATTTAGCAAATAACATGAAAAGTGCTTTATTCAACTTCATATTTTTTTAATAACCAACATCCACATAGTGATTAAGGCACATTTTAAGTACTTTATGTACTTTAAGTGCTTTAAGTACTTTATGTACTTTAATTTTATATGAATCCTTCAAATCAACCTTACAAAGTGGATGCCATTATTATGTCTGCTTTACAGATGGGGAAACTGAGGTGCCAAGAGTTTCGGTTGTCAAATCTTATAAATATTGTGTGGCAGAGCTAGGTTTTGAATTAGTCAGTTTGACTTCAGAGTCAATGTGTTTAAGCATTCTACCAAACTCTCAAGGAAAACAAAAACTGTCACTGAATTTCCTCACTTAGTAAGCATTTTACTTTAAGCAAATTGCTTAATCTCAGTCGTCTCCTCACTAGGACACTGAAGTTAATGATAGCCATCTTAAAATCTGGATCGATGAATTCATGACAATGTTTATCAAATAACTATTATGGGAACCCATAGCACATTCTTTAATAGTTATCTTTTTCTTTGTCATTGTTATCCACAATAGCTTTTTCTGTAAACAGAATGACTACACAAAGATGTATTCATTTAAACTCAAACCCAGGGGCACTGAATAAGTATTAACATTTACAATTTTCAGTACAAAACGCCTAACCTTGAATAGACAAATGTCATGGATTGTAACACGTAGGGGGAATTTCTTTAAATTTTTGCCTCTTTCTCTCTTTGTGCTGGTCATTCCCAGGGTCATCCTCATCCTGGGGGGCCTGGAGCAACCACATCAAGCCCAAATCTCAGGGTCTGCTAAGGGTATTGGCTCAGGACCTCCCTGGAGTAGTCCTCATTCCAGAGTTCAGTTCAAGAACCCCACAGTGTCCCAAGAGCTCTCCAGATTGGGTGTGGTCTGGATTAACCACTCAGAGAAGGTCCAGTTTGAAAGAGGAGGAAAAGAAACATCAATCCCAAGACCAGTTTCCTGGGCCAGGTTAAGCTTTGTATCCAGCTGAAAGCTAGTTGAGCTCAAAAAAGTACCTTTCAGGCCTAAAGCAAACTTCTTTCATGGAAAAAAGCATACTCCTTCCTGCTAGGGTCTTATGACCACCACAGGCTTCTAGCTCACAGATGGAAGCCCAGAGGAAACACAGGTGGAGAGAAAAAGAGATGAAATGAGTGAGAGCTCTTGGAAGCTAAGCCACATGGAGGAAATCACTAAAGAACAGTAGAGGTGAGACAAGCGTGTCTGTCTTGCCTAGGGTCCACTGAGGCCAAGGGGGGGCCTCAGAAGTTTATGAGGGCCTCCTCCTTTCAACCTGGGGGGTCGATGAGCAGCGCCAAAGCGGCGCTGTGAGGATGAAGTTGAAAGGGGTAATCCTGATGTGTGGTTTTGTCAGAAGCAGATGAAAACTGCCACTAGAAAAAGAAAATTGCTCTTGAAAGGGAATGATCCTTTCTCTACTCAGAAGAGTGAAAGAAAATGCATCTGCTCAACTGCTGAACTTTGCTTCAAAAGCAAAGAAAAATCTATGAACCAAGAGAACTAACAGTACCTCTGGGCCAGGGTGAGGATTCGTAGTCAAATTAAAACTTCAATTTGAAGGAATTGTTAAAATTCCCAGACAAGAAATTAATATAATTAGGTAATAGCTCTTGAACTTAAATCTCTCAGCAAACTGAGGAGGAGGCGAGGGACGGGGGGCGGGGTGGTGATGGAGGGGGAAAGCTATAGTGGACCTCATTAAAATGAAATGAATGAATGCCAGCTTCCAACAAGAACACACAAGGTTGGGAAAATAAATGTGTAAGCTCCAGAAAGGGCAGAAGCAGAGAGATGGAGCAGATAGAGCTCTAACTTGGGTGTCAGGAAACCAAGGTTTGTGTCCTCCCGGCAGCTGAAAGACCTGGATAAATGGCTCATGCCAGTGTTTCTTAAACTAGAGCAGGAATCCTCGGGTGGGCTGGTTAAAATTGCAGCTTGCTGGGCCACACCTGCAAAGTTCTCAGATTCCAAGTTGTGGGGTGGGCCCTTAGAAGTTGTGTTTTCAGCGAGTTCCCAGAGAAGGTTGATGATGCCAGTGTGAGGGCCACACTTTGGAACCTACTAGGCCTACTTGAGCCTCAGTTTTCAAATCAATAAAATGAAAAAAAAAAAAAAAAAAAGAAACCAGATTCTCCTCCTGTTCTAAAATGAGATAAACAACCTGGAAAGAAGGGAAAGTAACGAGATTTACTCTGTAACAGAATGAACAGCTTGGGCGCTGCCTGGATGTTAAGGCGAAACAGTGCAAACTTGCTGCCCCGGGATCACGCCTGTGTGGCTGTGTTTGAAGACCTGACACTAGGACAGAGGCCTGGGTGAGGCATCAGAGTGTCCTTGCTTTCCAGACACAGGAGTTTCCTGCCCACCTGTTACGGAAGGAAAAGGGACACGGTGCAACAAAACATCTAAAATACCAGCAGTCAAAAATGATGTTAATTGGTAAGAAACTCTGTCAGTTTGTGAGAAAGAGGCAGCCAGTTTATGAAGTTTTAATAAATACTAAATGAACACAATCAGTCCTTACCTTGAAAAATTAGGTCTCTATTTCCAAGGCTAACTTCAGAAATAATGTGGAATCTGGGAGATAAATCCCAGGAGGGAAATGCTGATAGATTGTAACCTAACCAGTAAGGACCATGAACTATGGGAAAGAGGATCATTTTATGAATTTTCTACTTGGTTTTTCCTACTAGTTCTTGTCATGAATTATAGCCAATGATTCATCCTTGGAATCTCTTTCACCCATAACTCTGTCCTTAACTGATAGCGCGTTGATTTCTCCTACCACCACTTTCCGCATGACGATCGCCTGCCTATTTGTTACCTGCATACACATCCCCTTCTTCCTGCTATCACTAGAGCATAAATGCCTGCCCATCCAGGCCCATTGACAGCCACCTCTAAGCACTGGATTCCCTTAGATTGTGCAAAATATGCAAAAAAGGCCCATTCTACCTGAAGCTGCCATTCTTGCCAAAAGACTTCAATTTTACTTCTTGGTTACTAGATATAATTGTTAAATCAGCAGGTATCTAGAGACCAACTCCATGGACAAGGCTCAGAGCTAAGCATTCTAGGAGGTTATATGAGGGAAAACACCATCTCATAGTCTAACGGGAGAGATCGTATCTAGACACACCTAGCTATTGCAGATAGAAAGTAGAATGTAATGCATATCACTAAGGAAAGCTCCAAACTAAGACATGCAGTTCAGAAGACAAATTTCTTCCTAAAAGGAAAGGTATAGGAAAGCAGGCTGGAGAAAAGGACATAGAATGGGTTTTTACTCTATAGAAACTTCAGGATAGTGATATTTAGAAAAATACTGACATATAAAGATGGAGTTTCCTGAGGCCACAAGTAACATAGGGGAATGTAATAGAAGGATAATAATAGTTAATATTGACTAACATTTGCTGAACACATGCTGTGTATTTTATTTGCTTTTGTAGATATTATTTTATTTAATATTCATAATAACCTTGTGAGGTAAATATTCACAAAACCAATACACTTTCTTATTCCTGTTAATACTTCTAAGACCAGACAGAAATAATTCAGCTACTTGTTCCTAAACTTAGCTCCTGGAAGATAAGACAGAGAAGCACCTAAAAGAACTCACTTTAAGAACTTTACCTCATGCTTCCTGCCATGCCAAAGCTACTGCCCAGTCCAAATGCCCAGTCCTAACTCTCCTGCCTTGCAAGACCAGCCTCAAAGTCATGCAAGTCAGCCCTATGATCCTATAAATACCCTCACCTGACACCCCTAAGGAGATACTATAAAATCTTTGCCAAATGCTAATTTCTCCTTCTCTACAGTAAGTCTAATTCACTTAGCTGTGCTTGATTTAACAGTTTTTTTCAATTGTCTTTTGAGGTGTAAACAGTTGACATACTAATATTATACTGTCATTTTGTAGAAGGGGAAGCTTAGGCACAGAAAAGGTGAACTAGTGCAATGTTTCAAAACTAAGTGGCAAATATATCTAATTTTGAAGATCAAGTGCTTTAGCAGACAGTAGATGCTATAAAAAGCAAGGCAGGAGTTTTTATTTTGGGGGGTACTCACAGGGACATTCAATGGCCCTTCCCCTTAATGCTTTCCTGTTCCCTGCCCTGCTTAGGAACTCTCTCTGCAATACCATTAGCAAAGGACCATAGAACTTTTGTTTCAACATTTCCAGATGTGGATCTCTGATGACTCAGAGAATAGCTGTGACAACGACTCCACTGAATTAGGCATTTGTTAGCATGAGACACTGAGGAAAGAATAGAAGCCCACTTATTAGAAACATGGCCCCATGTTCTTAGAGTCAAGAGAGGGTATTTATAGGATGTTAGGGCTGAGTTGCTTGACTTTGAAGCTGGTGTTGCAAGGCAGGAGAGGTTGGGATTAGGCAGTGGGTGGCAGTAGTTTTGGATCAGCACCCATAGTTCTTCACTCTAGGCCAAGAATATTAGATGCTCAAATATAGGTCCTTCACCTCAGAATGGAATTAACTCTGGTCACATTTTTTCAATCATTCCATCTAACCAGTTCGTCTTGTCAATTTAGCCCCTTGCTTTGTATTCTGGGGGTACCCAGGAGAATAGAATTGGACCTTCAGACAGTTTCTGATGCTGCCAACACAGCATTTGCAGTTAGTGCCTGGGGCTCAGATATTTGTAAAGAATTTCCAAACTTCTGTTTATTAGAGTCCAGCCAGCTTTTCACTGATCCTTTTCTCCAAGGCTATTACTTCAGAAGTGGGGAACAGGTAAGGCTGGGGAAGCCTTGGAGAAAGATGTAACTCAGTGGCTAATTTCCTCCTGAAACTCAGGTAGAAGATTCAGGCTCTCGCTTCTATTTGAATGTGTCTTTTAAAAATTTAATAATTAAGAACATTCTTTTGTCTGAGTCATGCTGACTAGGACAAAGTTAGCTTTGAATACTGATCCCTTTTGAGGCAAAATATAATTAGGAATTTCTTGGATTCTTTTTTTCTTTTTTCCAAAAGGGGTATACTTATAGAGAGAAAAATTATCATATATTGAACATTATCTCATTTATCTCTTTTTCCATTCCAACCTCCATTTAAGAAAATTACTGAGAGAATTTTAAGAAGAATTCACTACTTCAAAGACATTAGGTTAGCTCCCAAATTCCAATCAACTATAATAAACTTGAGCATCAAGTCTTCCACCAAAAAATCTTTAATTTTTTTAAGAAAAAGTAGAGATAGCGGGAAAAGCAGTGACAGGTTTCTGGAGTACACCACTATAAACCTCCCTGCAAGTTTACATTAATTCATTTAATACTGAAATTCATCAAACCATAAATCATCCAGGTCACATTCTCCTAATTTCTCCATAAGCATTTCACTAAAACTGATCAAAATTCTAACTGAAATTCAGATAAACTACCTCTCTGTCTTCCATTGATCTTTCATGCTAATGATCCTATTAAAAGAGAGAAACCAAGACTCTCAAGTGGTGCAGGGGTTGAAGTCTCAGCACTATGAAGCTATCACCAGTCACTGTAGCCCGAGTTCAATCCCGGGCCCGGAAGCTAACCCACAGACCTCTCCTATCTCTCCCACTGCTCCCCTCAGGAGTGATTTTCAATAGATCTGCCTGTTCTGCTTCCTACTCTGTCTCTGGTGAATCTTCTCACCACCCCCCACACCTCTGGCCTACACCCCAGTTCTTGTATGCATAAATAAATAAAATAAAATCTTCAAAAAATTGTTCAAAAAAACAATCTAAATGATTTGTTCATAATGAGTGTAGGTTAGTTTCATCTACTGATAAATAAGTTGTATAATTTTTCTAGCTATCGATATCAAATCCACTAGGCATAGAGTACATATATTTCTTTTTTTTTTTTGAAAATTCATGCATCTACCTATCTTTAATCTCTCCACACTTTTCCAAATCACCACCACATCCTCAATATTACCCTGATAACTCAGCAGTCTCAGCTGTCTCTTAGCTTCCTGAAATGAAATTCACCTTAGAACTTTCTCCTTCTTGGTAGTAGAAAAGAATTCCAAGGTCCTGGAAAAGGATGGAGACACTTTGGAAGAAGCCTGTGGTCTTGAATAGCCAGCCATAAGGAAGATTGCCTATCAGCCAAGAACTGAGAACACTGATGCTGCACTTTTCCTGAGCAAGACATAAATTGCTATTGTGCTATGTTACTGATATTTTTACTTTATCTGTTATAGGAGTTAGTGGCATTTTAATTAAAAAGAAGAGACAGGAAAAGACATGGAGGCTTTTGAGTCCATGGTGGCATCAGGTACTTTGGGGAATGTAGGCACTGTCTTAACATAATGAGTGGTATCAAAAGGGGGACCATTTAAGAAGGAAATATCAATACCCTGTTAAATGACATCCTCAAGTGAGGAAAGGGAGTCAGAGGCTAAGTTCTAGAGTCTCTGAAAAAATACATCCTTAAACAAGTCACTTAACTCTTCATCTCCAGGATAATATGTGGAGACAAATCTTATAAACATGAATAGCTATTCTAGTGTAAAATGGCATTATTATAATCTTATCACCCCCTTTAAAACTACAGAGAAACCTTCATATCAGTGAAAAAAATACTAAAAAAAAGTGAAAAAAATACTGTATCTCATATAGTGTTTATTATAACTGGGTACTGCCTTAACTCATGCCATTTTCATGACATAGATACTATTTTTATCATCACGAGTTTATAGATGTAAAAACTGAAACATAGATGGGTTAAGTAATTTTCCCAAGGTCACACCACTGGTAAGAAGAAAAGCAGAGATCAAATCTGTCTGGTTCCCAAATCTGTACCACCATCAAAAGATGTCCTCTCGAGGTACAGCTTCTTCATTTTAGATTTGGAAACTCAGGTCATGTCACACAGGTGGTTATGCACTAAATATAGACTACAGAGAAGGCAATTTTCTCCCCAGGAAAATTCTAGTTCTTCATAAAAGGCTGGTTCTGCAGAAAATCACTGAACTGAGATTGCATAAATTACTAAAGAAACTGAACCAGATATTTGAGCAGAATTTATGTTGATAGGAGAAAAAACAAAATGAACCTTACTCTGGCCATATCTTTCAAATATGAAACAGGAAGGATAACAGATGGATTAATTTAAAGGCTTTCCTGTGGTTTTAAGACTCATCAAGGTCCTTAGAGAAGTGAAATCCAACTGCTTGAACCCCTTGTACTGCATAGCCAAGAAATGACCCTGGGTGAACAAGAGGCAAGGCCAATTTCAACTTTTCTTTGGACAGCACTTATTCAGGGCAAAACAAGACTGAGAAGCTTCCAGGAGAACCACAGCATGCACCCTCCTTCTTGGGTCTCCTGAAGTCAACATCTTTGAACATCCTAAATACCCAACAGAGCCCCTGAGAGTCAATTGGTTCCTCCCTCTGGACAAATCCTCCTGTAAACAAGACTCTCCCCTCCAGGCACCCCCTGAAGACATTACATAAAGAGTGGCTTATCCTGGTATGAGACCTGGAAGCCCCCTCCCCCCAACAACAACATGGTTCTCCTTGAGACCAACTGCTAACAGGATCCACATCTTATTCATTCCTACAGATTCTGTTTGTAGAATGTCATCAGTCTCTAAAGCACAGATGGGGCATCCTAGGTGAATTTCCAGGAGTCTAGCCTGTCCCTTTCCATTTCCTGCACTGAGACTCACACACACACACACACACACACACACACACACACACACCCCTCCTGCTACAGACCTACACAGACACTTTTTAATATTTTCATCATTTCTTTGTGAACTGTTTATTTCGAACTTTGTACTGACCTTGGGTGATTTATGAAGACACCAAAATCAAGACATGCCCACAAAGATCTTTGTTATGAAATGTCAGGAAATAGTAAGATAAAACCAAGAAAAAAAAAATCATAAGAAAAAAGAGAAAGAGAGAATGTAAACTAGGGGGACTGGGAGCTACACTAGAAATGGATGATCTACAGTTCTGGAAATCTATAACTCTAGAAGTTATAGATCCATGAAGTTTAACAAACCTCTATTTTTAAATTGCCAGTTATGTTTTATTAGAGGATCATGAAATTAATTTAGTGGGTAGACACCATTCCCTCTTTAAAAAAAATGAAATAGAACAGAATAGGGTAAGGTAGGGTGAAGAGAGGAAAATAAGGATAATTGGATAGAAAAAAATGTCAGCACATGTCTCATGAAGTAATGGTGAAATAACAGTTTTTGTAAAACTGTATACATGTACTGAGTCACAATATAAAATAATTTCTTACTATGGGACATGGTCAAAATTATCCAAAACTGATTTAATTTTAAAACTCAGATTTAAATTATATCTAAGGGCCTCCCCGGTGGCGCAGCGGTTGAGCGCTGGGTTGCGAAGCTGCCCGCGGCCTCTGCGGCGCCGGTTCGATCCCCGGCTGCTCCCCGGCCACCGGAGGAGGATCCCACATGGTGCGCAGACCTCTCCTGCCACCCGCTGCTCCCCTCAGCAGTGTACTTCAGTCCCTCTGCCTGCTCTGCTCCCCACTCTGGCTCTGGTGAATTCTCTCACCCTCCCGCGCTTCTGACTGTACCCAGCGCATGTATAAACAAAACAAACAAACAAATATAATAAATAAATAAAAACATGCCTCTATAAAAAAAAAAAAAAAAAAGTTAAAAAAAAAAATAAATTATATCTAAGCACAATATAGCAGAGTTTTACTGTAATCATCAAATAGATTAGTTAATTTTGGCTCTGGTCTCCTCCCTTTGGCATCTTTCTCCCTAGTCCAGGGGTTCTCACCCCCTCTTTCCCTTTCTCATTTGCTCAGCATCCATCCTCATTAGGAAGATGCTGGCTGCTGCCAGAGAGGGGGGCTGTGAAGGAAGGGAAGCCATTGTGGTGTTGCATGTTATTGTAGGTTCTGCTGAGCATATGACATCTGTTTACTTTAAATGGGAAATACAAAGGATAAAGAAAGTCTAGCCGGATGACACTTTTGGCACTGGAGATTCCAGATAACAATGTCATTATGTGAGAGGGACAGGGCTGTAAATACATCTCTTTCTCTTCCATCCTCGTCTTGCAGGAGATGGAATCATGATTAATGTAAATGTGTCCCAAGTCTTGCGGGTCCTCAGGACTGGCCTACATTAAGGGATATAGGGTTTAATTCTGCTTTCCAAAGGTTGACTGCCAAAATCTACAGTCCCCCTAAGTTCAAAGTTAAGCAGGAAAGGCAGGAGCTCCACAGGGCTGTAAGAGTTCCTGGCATGTCCCACAGGAGATTTCAAATCATTACCCTTTCCTGGATCTTTCAGGGACAGAATTGCTTCCTGTGTAATTCCAAGTTTGCGTCAAGGAGAGTAGTGAAGAAAATAAAGACCCTACTGCTAAAAGATTCTTACTCATTCGATGACTGAGATGAAGATCAGTAAAAACATTGGCCAAAGATGAGACCTTTTAAATCTAAATCCTCAGGGTGAAAACTCAAGATGTGGCATTTTAATTCCTCCTATCAGCTTAGTCTCAGGACAGCTTGATTGGAATACTGTCCAGGAAATTATTAATAATGAGAAAACATCTTTCCTAGCAGCCAGAATCTATTAAATCTAAGTGAGATCTCATGGGTTCTGAAAAAAAAATTCTCTTTTGATCTCTCAATGACAATACCAGTGTTTCTTCAAGGGGTTGCAGGTAGAGGTGAGATGAGAGTGGCCCCAGGTTCTCATGGGTTCCCTGCACTGAGCCCTGTACACACAGGATCACAGTGTCTTGCCCGGCAATGATGCCTTGGCAAGTGCTTCTGTGTTAAGCAGCCCCTGCGGCTTTATAAAACAGTTGACCTGCTATTGACCTGTTCTGTGTCACTGGAGCTCAGAAGCAGTCTCTTGGCTAAGTACTTATGGGCCCCATGATAGATTAGAATAAAGATTATAAAGGCACAGACAAGCCTAATGGCTCCCGACTGTCCCACAGTACAAGGAGCAGTTCCTGTTAGAGGCCATCGTGAGCTCCTTCGGGGAGGTCAAGTTGGCAGAGAAGATGCCAGAGCAGCTCCCTCACCATCCCCCTTCCCGACTCCTCGCCCTCTAAGGAAAGCCAAACTTCCATCAGGGTCAGTTGCACATTTTCCAGAAAACAAAGCTTGCCTTAATTAACTCCCAGCCTCAAAGGTGACTGCAACAAATTTCTACACGTAAAATCTCACCTTTTTCATCAGAAATGACTTACCCGGCATTATGGTTCTAAGTGTTTAAATAGAATGGAAGGATAAGCATCATTTCTGCCCTTGCCATAGTCAAATAAGTTAAGCACTTGCAGCCAAGAGGACTAAAGCACTAAGGAGATACTGAGATTAGATTAAATCAACATTGGCATCAATGCCAGGAAGTTCACCAAAGACTGCAGGAGAGACAGGGGACATGTCAGACAGGGTAGGGAAGTGTGTTATTATTTTTGACCTACTATATAACACATGCTGTGATAAGTATTCTATATCTTTTATCTCATTTAACCTTTCTAATATCCTCAGGGAACAGGTATTATTAACTCATATTAACAAATGAGGAAGCTGATATTTTATGGATTTTTCTTTTGTTTTCTTTTAATGTTTTTGCTTATCAGATGCATTGAGGTAAAACAATTAAGTGTACATTTAATGTATATCACTTGATTATTTGATATACATTGTGACGTTTTCACAATGAAGCTAATTAACAGATATCTCTCTTCATAGTTACCTTTTTTCTTTTCTTGATGGTGTTAGTGAATTTTTAGTAACTTGCTCTATTATCATCAATCTAATGATATTAAGAAGATTAAATGACATAATATAAATGAGTTCTTAGAAATCCTGGTATAATCACCAATGTAGGCTATTTGGTGGTTGTCTAGGTTTTTCCCACCTTGAAAAGTCTGTGTCAGTTACCATTAGTTCAGTTGGCATTTGACATTGAGTGAGATATAATGGGACAGTCAGGATGGCAGCCTGTGCCGCTTGTAACTGCCTTGCCTGTGGTCACATTGTCCATGCCTTCTACCAGGAAGCTCACCCCATTTAATTCCAGGGCAAGAATAGGTGGGCAATAAGTGAAAGGGGAGTGAGGCTGTGTCCACCCCTCCCCAACATACCTCCAGTATTCACACAACAAAGCCACAGATTCCATTTTCTTCCTTCGGTTTTGTTCCTTCTCCAACCTCAATTCCACCCAAGTGTCGGGACTGCATGGGAAGTAAGGGGAGGGTTCCTAAGGGAGTTAGCTCTCCACAGGTGAGTAAGGCCGCAGAAACTGCCCCCTCTGCATCATACCTCACAGGGGTTATTTTTCAGGGATTCTTTAAGCAAAGGAGTGAAATCTTGCCACAGTTGCTAAATTAACAAAAAGTTTCCAAGTTGTACTCTTTCTCTTTTTTACTTTCAAAAAGAAAAACCCAGAAAGACACTTCAGATTGTATAAATGAGGGTATGCCAACAGTGTGGCCAGTTTTGCTTAATCTTATGAAGGAAAATTTGTGACCTTACATACACACATCTGTAATAAGCAATGGGACTTTCTTTATATTGTAAATCAATGTCATATTGTCTTTAAAAGAAAAAGAGATGGCAGATGGATCCTGGAACTAAGCTCCATAGCCCATTGCTCTCTCTAGCATGGTTTTGTTGATTTATTTTTCTGTGTTTGTTTATACCTGCTTTCATTCTTTGAAATATTATGAGATGTTCACAGTGAACCAATGCACATTTAAAATTCAGGATCAAGAAAAATAAGAACATTTGAAGACTAGACCAAGAACATTTGAAGACTAGGCCAAGAACACAGATATGGGGACCACCAGGAACATTAGAGGTGAATCTTGGTTTATTGAGAACTGAGTTTCCTGGGCACCAGCACAGAGGGAGGTTTGGTGAGTTACCCAGATTTTTTTGTCCAATAGTGAGTGCACCAATTCCTTAGAAGAAGTAATGTGTGTCCTTAAAATTTTCCCTCAAATTCCTGATCCGAAGAAGCTTCATACTGAAAACACTGCATGGAAAATAGAAAATACAGTCACAGTTTCGATAGGGTCTTGTACTCTCTCTAAGTGAAAACCAGCAGAATAACCAAGCAGTTTGCTGGAAGCCAAGCAAGATGGCCCAACCACATCTTTCTTATGATCTGTTTTAATCAAGGAATATGATCAATGATAACCTGAACAGCTGAAGAAATGAATGAAACTTTCCACAGTCCTCCATAAAGAACACACTCTTGGTGGAAAATACTGGAAAATTCTTCAGATGAAGAAAAACAAATACCATATGATTTCACTCATAGGTGAAAGATAAACAAAGCTAATGAATAAACAAAAGTAAAACAAGAACAGACTCTCAGATTCAGAGAGCAGATTGGTGGTCACCAGAGGAGAAGGGGGTTTGGGGGTAGATGAAATGGATAAAGGGGATCAAGTGTATGGTGGTAGATGGAAACTAAAATTTTGATAGTGATCATAATGTTATATATATATATGTGTGTGTGTGTGTGTGTGTGTATATACATGTGTATATATGCAGAAATATAATGCTGTACACCTAAAACTTACATAATATTATAAACCAATGTTACATCCATAAAAGTTTAAAATGACACACAGGTTTTCATCCCTTTTGTTATTGAAACAAAAAAAATCAAATATTTGGGAATAAATCTAACAAAAGAGGTAAAGGACCTATACAAAGAAAACTATAAAACACTGTTAAAAGAAATAGAAGAAGACACAAAGAAATGGAGAGACATCCCCTGCTCGTGGATTGGAAGAATAAACATTATTAAAATGGCCATCCTTCCAAAAGCAATATACAGATTCAATGCTATTCCAATCAAAATTTCAATGTCATTCTTCAAAGAAACAGAACAATTATTGATGAAATTCATATGGAATCACAAAAAACCCCGAATAACCAAAGCTCTCCTGAAAAAAAAAGAAGGGAATGGAGGCATTACACTCCCAGACTTCAAACTATACTACAAAGCCATAATCATCAAAACTGCATGGTATTGGAACAAGAACAGACATACAGACCAATGGAATCGAATAGAAAATCCAGAAATAAACCCACAGATTTATGGTCAACTAATCTTTGACAAAGGAGCAAAGACTATGCATTGGAGCAAAGAAAGTTTGTTCAATAAATGGTGCTGGGAAAACTGGGTCGCTACATGCAAAAGAATGAAGCTTGACCACTACCTCACACCATACACAAAAATCAACTCAAAATGGATTAAAGAACTAGACATAAGACCTGAAACCAAAAATATATAGAAGGAAATATAGGCGAAACACTACGTGATCTGCACATCAAAGACATCTTTACAGACACATCACCCAAAGCAGTGATAGTGAAGGCAAAGATAAACAGCTGGGACTACATCAAATTAAAGAGCTTCTGCACAGCAAAAGAGACAATAACAAAAACAAAGAGAAACCCCACCAACTGGGAGAACATTTTTGCACCCAACACTAATGATAAAGGACTGATCACAAAAATCTGCAAAGAGCTGATGAGACTCAACAACAACAAAGAAAATAATCCAGTCAAAAAATGGGCAGAAGAGCTAAAAAGAAACTTCTCTGAAGAGGAAATGCAAATGGCCAACAGGCATATGAAAAAATGATCAGGCAATCAAGATCACTAAATAGAAACTCAGTCAGAATAAAAGGGGGACCAATTCTAGCAAAACTGTCTTGACATAAGCTCTCAGTGTTCTTAGCTTTATCTTCTCACCCTTTAGTCTTTCCTTGTTTTCTTTCTGACTTGCACTGCCTGCATAATAATATCAAGCCAAGGAAATGAGCAATAAAGGTGGCATTTCAGGTGTCAGTCAAGAGGTGAGGTAGTTTCAATAGTGGGATCAGGTCCTCCTAAATCACACTGTGAATACAGATAATCCTCTATTCTTCCTACAACAATTTCAGTATAGGAAGATGCAACATGACCTAGGAGAACTAGGGCATCTTGGGGATAAAGAAAGAAAAGTTCCTAAGCAAGGAACAAGCTGGATATATGACAGGAAGGACAATTCAGACACGAGAAGTTCCCACTCTCGTTAGGATGATTATGTCCAAAATGTTGGGTTGGAGATATGGGTGGATAGTAAAGGCTTTTGGCCTTTTCTGCCCTCAGCTAACTTGGGCCTTTCTAGTGGGGCAAGAAAGGGTGTTCACATAGCCTGGCACGGCTTCCTGGCCCTGGCCAACATGTTTTTATCACTCCATTCTCCATGTGGGCACTCCCTTTGGGACCTTACAAAGAAGCATATCTGCAGCGGTACAGAGAATAGACATTCTGATTCCTGACCAAATGTCACATACAATGTCACAACCTCATGCTGGGAAAACTGGGTCGCTACATGCAAAAGAATGAAGCTTGACTACTACCTCACACCATGCACAAAAACCAACTCAAAATGGATTAAAGAACTAGACATAAGACCTGAAACCATAAAATACATTGAAGAAAATATAGGCGAAACACTACATGACATGCACATCAAAGACATGTTTACAGACACATCACCCAAAGCAGTGATAGCAAAGGCAAAGATAAACAGCTGGAACTACATCAAACTAAGGAGCTTCTGCACAGCAAAAGAGACAATAACCAAAACAAAGAGAAACTCCACCGACTGGGAGAACATTTTTGCACCCAACACTAATGATAAAGGACTGATCACAAAAATCTACAAAGAGCTGATGAAACTCAACAAAAACAAAGAAAATAATCCAGTCAAAAAATGGGCAGAAGTGCTAAAAAGAAACTTCTCTGAAGAAGAAATGCAAATGGCCAACAGGCATATGAAAAAATGTTCAACATCATTTGTAATCAGGGAAATGCAAATCAAAACTACAATGAGATACCATCCTACACCAGTGAGAATGGCACATATTAAAAAAACTAGCAACAACAAATGTTGACAAGGTTGTGGAGAAAAAGGAACTCTTCTGCACTGTTGGTAAGAGTGCAAACTGGTCCAACCACTATGGAGAGCTGTGTGGAGATTTCTTGAACTACTAAACATGGAGCTTTCATATGATCCAGCAATTCTATTCCTAGATATTTACCCAAAGGACACAGAAACAGTAATTCCAAAGGGCACCTGCACCTCTGTGTTTATAGCAGCACTATTTACAATAGCTATGCTTTGGAAACAACCCAAATGCCCAAAAATAGATGACTGGATCAAGAAGATGTGGTACATACACACCATGGAATATTACTGAGCAATTAAAAAAGATAAACACATGCAGTTTGCAGCAACATGGATGGAGCTAGAAGGGATCATGCTCAGCGAAATAAATCAGAAAGAAAAAGAAAAATACCAGATGGTCTCACTCATAGCAGGAATTTAGAAAAACTAAATAAGAGACCAGGAAAAAGACTAATCAATACAAAGTAAAAATCAAAATCAACAAGCAACTATAAACAAGAGACACACTATGGGTGGGGCGGGGGGTGGCAGGGTAAGGAAGGACTAACGTCAAAATAAGGGTGGGGGGTACAATTGTATGGGGAATATAACCAAAATGAAAATGCATACATTGTGCAAAGATGAAAAAAGATGTAAGAATTATATAAAATAAAATATTTAAATTAAAAAAAAAAGCAATATCACAAGCTTACCCTAATGTGTTCCCTTTAACAATGGTGTCCTATGATTTTGGATATTCTGATGTCAGCACAGTGGTTTGACACATAGTATGCAGCATTTAACAAATGTTGAGTGAGTGAAAGAGAGGCAAATAAAGAGGAATGGAGGGAGAGGAGAAAAGGAACATTCAGCCTAAGGCCCACACTCTCAGGAAACAAGCTATAAGAACATTCTAGTCACTCACCCAGCAGATGTTTATTGAACGCAGTGCTTTCGCCTCTGTATATCCACCCTCCACCCTTGCCCACCCTACTGATTCCCAAGAGACCAAACTACACAGATGCACCAGAGGAATGCCCCTGCCCCATCTCCACAATGGAGCACCAGCTGGAGATACAGGAAGGAGGACAGTTAAATCAGGGAAGTGATTTTCCTCCTCCCTCACCCCATTCTTAAGGGTTGCCATGAGCAAGCTACAGCCCTTCAATACATTAGCTCATTTCCACAGCTTTGGGGGGGGAGGGGGTGTGGTGGGGGTGCTCTGGGTTCCAGCAACTCCTCCCCTCCTGTCCCTTCTCTCTTGGAGTGATTATGGCTCTCCACAGTTGCTAAATCAGGGTGCTGTACTATACCTTCCAGATCCCTACATCCTACCAATATCTTTGTATATAATCATTCCAGTAAACTTAGAATTACCTCTATTTGAATGCACCAACTCTTTTTTCCGGGACCCTGAAGAAAGCGCCAGGTATTATGCTAACCTCTGGGGTTACAAATGTGGATGAGACACAGCTCACTATGTAGTAGGTCAGAGCCACATAAAAGCAAATTCTAATGCAGGCTGAAGTGTGCAGTGAGGGAGCAATGCACGTGTTATGCTTTCCAAAAATCAGCTTCTGAAAATTAAGCTGGGATCTGCCTCTGGGCAAAGCAAAGGAGAGTTCCCAGCATGCACTGCAGGAATCCAGGATAATGTTCACACACCTCCTCTTGCCAGTTTTTTTACTGGTCCCTGGAAGAGTAAAGAATGGTTTGTTTGTTTGAAACTCCCAAGTTGGAGTTGCAGAAACAAAAGCAAGTTCAATGAGAAATCTATATTCAACTGACTTTATTCTCCATACTGTCCCACAAGCTCATCACGCCCCTTCTAATCAGTTTTTTTAACTCCTGATTACCCCTCAGTCTACTCATTCTTTTCCCAAGTTTACTAATTTCTTAACTTTTTTGACATGAGAAATATCATAGTACATTTTGATAAACAAATAAGTTTTTATTTTTCTCCTATGACAAGAAAGTTAGATAGGCTGTTGCTGTTATTGTTTCACTAGCTCAGTGTTATTATCAAGGACCTAGATTCCTCATATTTCTGCTCCAGCAACTATAGCATGTTGGCTTTTCCTCTTCATGCCTGCTGCCTCGTGGTCACAAGATGACAAGCAGCAACAGAGGCATCAAGGACAAGTTCAAGGAGAGAGGAAGGAAATAGGTAAGCTCACATTTCCTGTCTGTACCTTTTATCAGGAAATCAAAGACATTCTCACATAACCCAAGCAGACATCCCCTTACTAGTAAGAACTAGTTCTTACTGGCCAGAACTAGTTCACCTGATCACCTCTAGCTATAAGCAATGCTAAGAAATTATTCATTTTTGTGCCTGGTCATCCTCTTTTCCTGCCATTATCAGGTTCATGTTTTTCCCCTTCCACTTTTCTCTCAGCACAATCTCTTTTTACCTGTTCAGGAAGTTATTCTTCCAGCTCACTACAGAGATAGCTCATGATACATTCCCTGACTATAGGGCACAGAGGGAAAGTTTGGACTGATAGCTTTCCAGCTGTCATTCAATTTTCTTCTTTACTGGGAGATAGTGGTCTATCCTGGTATATTCTTTTTTGGGGAGATATTGGTATATCCTTTGGTTATAATAGCCCTATGTGAAATAAAAGGAAACCTATGTTTTTATATAAAAGAGTAGTAATATACATCCTGGAGGCTCCAAACTGTAACTTGAACATGATCTTCAGATAAGTAGCAAGAAAAGACTGTCACATGTATTTTAAGGAGGGAAGGAAGGTAACTCTGCAGGTGAAATAGAACCCAGAAATGGTGATAAAGGAGAATGAGAAGACCACCTACACCATGGCCTGCCATCTACTTGCCATCTGCCATCGCATATGCATATTATCTTCCTAGCCCCTGACATGTACAGGGAACAGTGTGGCAGAAGGAAGAGCAGAAGCTCTGGAGCCACAACCTGGCACTGGCACTTTCAAGTACCATGATCTGTTTTGAGTTTAAAGCCCAAGTTCTCTCTTGGTCTCTGGCATCAGCTAGAACGACTCTTCCTAAAACCCCTGAGAAAATGACCTACATATGCCTCCCCCAAAATCTATCTTGCCAGGTGCCTTAAGCCAACTCTCACCTATAGGTTCAGTCCTACCTTAGACTGCAAAACAGTTGTTATTCCTAGACTTAGTGACTTCAACAAGTCTTAATAAAGATAAGTGCTTAATGGCTCAGTGACTAACCAATTCAGTGTCTGGTCTCTTTCTGACTATGTATCCTGATTTTACCTACTTATATATTTCCTTTTTAGTAACATCTGCCTGTGACTGCAGCTTTAGGGACTGAGCCCCCAAATCAACTCTTTAGGAGCCCATGTATAATCTTGCTTAAAAATCCCACTCTTTTCTCTCTCCACAAATGACTATTAGCCTCCAGATGTCTGACCTTGATTCCTCCAAACCCTTCTGCTTTTTTTGCTACATATTCACTTATCATTTATTGCACTCTGATCTGAGCCAGTCCCAAGCTTCTTTTTCGTTTTCCAAGAACAAAACATCTGTTCATACCCCTTTTGCCACCTAACCACAGCTGATCCATATCTAATTATATATTACTCAATACAAATTAACAAGACAAATCTTTACCATTAAATATTTATATCAGCCCAAATTGGGTTATAATTCCAAATAAAAAATTCACTTTCTAGCTACAGCTAAGGTGTTGTTTATGGGATCTTACATACTAGGGTAGATAATCCATCTTAGAGGGTTTTACATGATTCCTTTAAGATGTATATTCTGTGAAAGACAGAGAGCTTCACCCCAGAGAAGAGCTCAGTCAGTAAGTAGAAGAGGAAAGGATGAATTTTAGAGACATTTAGAGACAAAAGCACAGATTGTAGATTTAGGCAGGACAGGGTTTGAATCTGTCTTCAACTCTTACTAGCTTAATAACGTGGCAGTTTAAAAATATGGTCTCAAAATTCTTTGAGAGTCCTCTTATCAAAAAGAGATTACATGTATTTTGGATTCTGAAGTTACTTTATTATTATCATACAAAAGAAGTGAAGCTAAGCCAGTCTCCCTCCCAAGATTTGAGAAATTGCAAGGTGCTTAATTATGGAGCCCAGTCACCATACTGTAAGGAAACCCAACTCAGCCATGGAGAGGCCTATGTGGAAAGGAGCTTCAAGCCACTCTTATCAGCTGACTGCGTCACCATTCTGGAAATGGGTCATCCAGCCCCAGAATGAGCCCGTCTATCAAGTCCTACTCACATTGTAGATTCATGGGAAAAATAAGTGATTATTTAAGCCACTAAGTTGGAGAGTGGTTTTTTACACAGCAATAACTAGAACGCTAGTGACTAAGTCTTTTAACCCTCTTTAAGTCTTGTATCTTTGTCTATGAAGGGAGGGTAATAATAACACCTGACTCATGGAACCTATCATAAGGATTCAATGAGGTGGTGGACTTGAAGTGCCTGCCCTATTATCTGGCACTCAGATGTCCCAGAAACTGATCCTGAAACAAAAATAATGTACTCGTGATTTATTAAGAAGATGCTCCCAGGGTTAAAAAGTATAGGGAAAACAAGGAGGAAGTCAAACAAAGATGCAATTTGGGGCTAAGTTTGTGGAGAGTGACTTCAGTCTGAGAAGTCAGGAGAATTCTGGTGTATAAGTTATACCTGCATGAAGGTAATTGGGCTTTCATACTCCTGAACCCATTAGTCATGGGTTAAGCACTTCCCTGGGGAATGCAAATGCCTAAGGACCTCTGTCTTTCTGTGGAAAAGCCAGGGCCTCAGTAGGACCCAGCAGGCCCAGAGGGATGGACATAGCCTGAAGCAGTCTCCAAAAAGAGTTGCAGATGCTGATTGTTGGAAGTGAAAGCACACCAAGGCACAATTTTCAGCACTTAACACACACACACACAACCAACACCAGTACACAATTATTCAAAAGGATCTAGGTGGAGCACTGACATTGTCCAGTGCATTGAGGCACTCAAAAAACTAGTTCTCATGAACATGTAACGTACAATGAGCTGCACTTGCTTCTCACGAGTATAGTCAAACTGGATGAATTAAGAGACATTCCCCATGTAAAGATTTACACCAGTCAGACAGGGAGCAGTAAATAAAAGCAACAGATTAGTACAATATTACTAAATCCCATCATTTAGGGCCCCGCCTGGCAGATTTAATAAATGAGATCTATCTCTTCTTAGTGGATGTGCTAGCATAACTACCACCTAAATCAAATCTGCAGAGAATCAAGTGATCTGATGGATAGCTATATTTTAGTTCAATAGCAGTAATGCATGGAGGATTTGGAGGGATTTGTGCAGGAATCAGAGAAAGTAATGTTTGTCTTGAATTAACTAATTTTTATAATCAATGTACTGTAAGTGATATGCTCCTGCCAAAGTAGATTTGTGACCTGCCTGAAGTACCAATTATGTTCCAATTTATACCATGAATCTATTTGGTAATATGAGGTATTGCAGCAATTTTAACACATCAGTAAAGATGGAAATCAATTTATTCTTCTTAATATTTGGCAACAAGCTTTGTAAATAAAAAGGAATATATGGAATTTCTGAGGCTGGGCTAGCCTTTTACTTTTCATCATTTCCCACTTCATAATTTCTAGCTAAAGGCAAGATTTGTCCCCCTAGAGATTCCACCCTGACCCAAGACCAAGCTACCCACCCCCAAGTCCCTCCCCCACTGGGAAGTATGGGGTCTTCTTCAGGACTGGCCTGTTGGTGGGTTGATGGGCTGGACTGAACTTTACAAGTGTAATGTCACCTGCATTATCTCACCTGGAGGCTGGACAGACATTGGCATTCCTACTTTACAAATAAGGAAACTGAGGCTCAAAAACCATAAGGAATTTGTGAGGATGAAGGTAAGGTTCAAATTCTTGATCTTCTGACCATAAATCTGATTTTAAGCTTTGAATCCACAAAGAAATGTAATAATGGCTTAATCTCTGTATTAGCCTGTCCCTGTCTTCTGAGAAAATGAGAACACAAGATCAGAGAGACAAGTAGGAGGTTCCCAAGTAGAAGAAAGGTGGGGGACGGGAAGAGGGGCTCAGGAAGGACAAATGACACATGCAAAAGCAGGGGGGTCGTGAGTGTATGGTGAGATTCCAATTACACCTGAGACAGAGAAAACTAGAAAGAGAATTTCCTTACATTTACAAAAAAATTTTTTAAAGATCCAATAGCACATCCCAGACTTTTCTTGAAATGATTAGGAGCTGAGGTGACAGGTCAACCAACTGACTTGAAACCTGAGGAAAGAGGCGCCTGCAAGGAGAGATGAGTCATGAGCTCCTGCATAGCTGGTACAGATGCCATTGGGTGTGGAAGAATTCAGCTAAAATTGTCAGCAAGTTGGTAAAGGTCAAGTATGAGCTAGTGGGAGAAATTAGAATCCCAGGGGAAGCAGATGTACAGAAAATCCACACCTCCTGCAATTTCTTCTTCATGGACCTCACTGGCCACTAACAGAAAACTCTGGCAAGTGTCCTGAGGTATCCTCTGTGCAACAGGCTTGGAGGAACGAATCTGAAGCTGCTGTGGGAAACCTAAGAAACCTGACTTGGAACCTACCACTCTCTCTCTCCAACAGCACAAAAAAAATGTAATGTTTTAGGGGAAGAGCAACAAGTGACAACTCTTAGGGCTCAGAAGAAAATTTATTATAGCTAAAGAAAGAACACTCTTGGTTGCTAAGCTGAAATACCCACTGATTCCAGAACTATTTTTGAGAAGGGACACACCACAGAACTATCTCTGAGAACATCAGAGCCCCAAGACCCAGAGACATAGATAGCACCTGTCTGCAACTCTCTAATTAGAACAACAGAGAATATCACTCCATTCCCCACCAATTTCGACTACCAGGCTAGCAAGCAGCAAGTAACAAATAATAATTGAATATTGCTGAGAGATTTACTTGAGTATAGAGATATACTCTCTCTGAGTTACAACTCAAAGAGAAGTTTGAAATGCAAAAATAGAGAAGCCATTAAGAAAAACTTTCTGGCAAGCTAGCCCCTACCCTGAACCCAAGTCAGTGCCAGAAGAATCTTAAGTCTGCAGAGCACTGAGGAGGACTGTGGCAAAAACTAAGCCCAGGTCCAGTTCACTAAAAGCCAAGCACAAGGAAAGATGTGCTCATTTCCAGGCACAAAAACTGTTTATAGTTTTTATTATGCTGTATTAGATGTTCAACTTTTTAAAAAATTAAAAGACATATGAAAAAGAAAGAAGAAAACAATACTGTCAAGAGACAAAGCAAAAAAAAACTAGTTACATAAAATGCACACAAAACACACAAAAAATTAAAAATCCTTAAGAAAACCAGAAGAAAAAAGATATATTGCATCAAGGGAACAAAGATAATAATTAAAGGAGACTTCTTGTCGGAAACCAAGCTGGTTAGCAGTTAAGGAAGGGATTTATTTATAGCACTGAAAGAAATAAACTGTTAAGCAGAATTCTACAACCAGCAAAAATATCTTTCAGAATTGGAGAAATACTTTTTCAAACAAAAAAGCTGAGAGAATTCATTCCCAGCAAATATGCACTGTAAGAAATATTAAAGGAAAAATTTCAGGGAAAAATAGTAAAATACCAGACAGAAATCTGGATCCACACAAAGAAATCACAAGTACTTAAAACAGAATAAATGAAAGTAAAAGTACTTCTTTTTCATATTATTCATTTTAAAAATAGCCGATTGTCTAAAACAAAACTAATAGAAATGTTTTCTATGTTTATATCATGTTTAAAAAGTAAAGTATTGACAACAAAGGATAAAAGGCAGAATTGGGAGTAACTATTATAAATTCCTGACATATGCAAAAAGGTACATAAACTATTCGAAGATGGACTATTGTTATTATAGCTGTATAAAATTATGTACTGCAAACCTATTGACTATCATTTAAAATTTGCAAAGGAAAGGTTGAAGTAATAAGCCAATAATGGCAATAAAATGGAATCATAAACTGTACTCAATTAATACAAAAAAGTAAAGAGAGAAAAAAAAACTTAAAGCAGATGGGCAAAATAGAAAACAACTATCAAGATAATAGATTTTAAAGCAATCATATCAATAGCTACGCTAATTATAAATGGTGTACACTCACCATTTATAAAAAACAAGATCAACGATGAGCAAAAAAAAGGCTGACAGGAGGGCCTCCCCAGTGGCGCAGCGGTTGAGCGCTGGGTTGCGAAGCTGCCCGTGGCCTCTGCGGCGCCGGTTCGATCCCCGGCTGCTCCTCGGCCACCGGAGGAGGGTCCCACATGGCGCGCAGACCTCTCCTGCCGCCCGCTGCTCCCCTCAGCAGTGTACTTCGGTCCTTCTGCCTGTTCTGCTCCCCACTCTGGCTCTGGTGAATTCTCTCACCCTCCCGCGCTTCTGACTGTACCCAGTGCATGTATAAACAAAACAAACAAACAAACCAGCAAAACAAATAAATAAAGCATGCCTCTTTAAAAAAAAAAAAAAAAAAAAAGGCTGACAGGAGAAATAGACAAATCCACAACTGGAGGATTCCATACTTCTCTATGAGCAATTGATAAACCAAGAAGACAGAACAGCAATAAAGAGCAGCACTATCAACCAATTTAACCGAAATGACATTTGTAAGACAGGCCACCCAAGAAAAACAGAAAACACATTCTTTTCAAATGAACATAGACCATTCACTAAGACAGACCATGTCTTAACAAATTGAGAGCCTAACAAATTGAAAGGAACAGAAGTTATACAGAGTATTATCTCTAACCACAGTGAAATTAAACTGTACTTTGCACAAGACCGATCCAGACAGAGTGTACCAGCTTGGGAGGGTCACTCACTGGGCTCCCAGGACTATGGTCTCAAAGCATGTGCTACACGTGAAGAGTCAGCAAAAGCATTTCAATTCACTCTGCTGTTAACACACATACTAAAAATGATTTTCAGTTATCACATTCCTTCCCATCTAGCAGGAAATACCTCTGGTTCACATTGACTTAAGGTATATAAACAGAGAAAAGCAGTGAAATATAAAGTGATGTCTGGGGATCCAAACCCAGGGCCACCTGCTGATCATGCCCTGGTCTTTTCATTTCCCCATCACATCACACAGTACAAACCATACAATGTGAGGGTCAGCCCTTAGGCCTTAAGGACCTAGAGTTAGGTTCAATCCTTGCTCCATGGCTCACTTATTGTGTGCTTATGGGTACATTATTGACCTTCTCTAAGCTGTCAAGTGGGAGTAGCAATTTTATCTATCACAAGGGATTTTGTGAGAATTAAGTGCATGAAAGTATTTAGTAACAGAGTTTGTAGACCATAGTAAACCATAAAAAGAGTTATCACTGTTATCATGCATTATTATGATACCTAAGAAAGAAATTCTCCAGGGAAATTGGATACTTGTGCTGTTTAGAGACTATTTAAGTTTGGAGCTTGGCAAGAGGCATAAAATCTATAGGTATAAATTAAATCTTATGTGGATCCCTATATTCTTCCGGAGGAAAATAAAATGAAACCAAAATATAAAACTGCCTATAGAAAAGACCCCATATCATCCCAACCCTCTAAATTGTTTTCTCTACCTGATTGTTGTTGTGTAGAATTTCTTTAACTGGAACCAAATACTGTCATTCCACAATGACTGACTTAAAATATGTGTAGTTCTGGATGTTTGATATTGTGGGTTACTTTCCTATCAAGGTAAGGGGAAAAGCCTCATTGACATAAGCATGGAGAACTGGGAGGACTTGACTAAAAACCTTTTAAACCTAAAGAAAGACTAAAAGCAAAACTAGGAGGCATGCAGATTACAGATGTCCACAGCACAAGTTTGTTAGAATCACAGAAAGAGTTTGTTGAACATACAGACTCCTGGGCTCCACCCTAGACCTACTGAATTTAAACCATTTGAGGGGGTAGCAGAGAATAGGATTTTGAAAAGCCAGAAGAGTCAGATGTGGGTGACACACATCAATACCAACTTTTCACTTTACAGAGAGAAAAGAACCTAGGATCATAAAGTAACCCAGGGTTGTTTCACAGCTATCTTCAACAACTTTGACTCTTCTGGAATGATGTCAATAAGAAAGCAGTGTGAGCAGTTTCTTTGCCACCTGCCCTAGTGGTCCACCCAAGCATTTAACACATGAGGACCATGTCACGTTCTTACGATCTCAGCCTCTCTATGCTACCCCCAGTGACACTTCTCTCAGGATGACTGCGCTAAACCCAAACTCCTCTAAAGTTTGACTTCTTGAATGCACCCTCAACTTTTTTCCAAACAGTAAAACGATCAAAGGTGGAAATGTCACCTTGGGTCAATAGCTGGCAGTCACATGGGAGCAGCGCGCACTGACAGAAGAAGGGAAGTAGCAAGAGGCCAAAAATGAATCTAAAAGGAACAAAGTGATTTCCAACCAACAAGAAAACACAGGTCAATCAACCAACAAAATCAATGAGGTGAAAATGGTCTGCTCAGGAAAATCAATGAAGTGCAAATCGGTTGACTTTAGCCCTGTGGCCTTGCACCTGACTCTGATCCCAAAGTTGAACCACATCATTCCTGCTTCCCAAAGACAACTCCTCACTCCCCCCCAACCTCTTCCCCCTAGCATCTGCTTTTTTTTTTTTTCCAAGATTTTATTTATTTACACAAGAACCAGGGTACAGGCCAGAGGCACGGGAAGGTGAGAGGATTCACCAGAGACAGAGCGGAGCACACAACAGGCAGAATGACTGAAATACACTGCAGCGCTGCACTCAACTGCCTGTGCCACCAGGGAGGCCCACCTCAGCATCTGCTTATTGACCTAAAAATATACTTCTCCCTGAAATGTCTCTCATGGACTGGGATATTCTAAACTCCTAGAGAAAGGCAGCACAGTGGAAAGCACATTGGGATGAGAGTTGGGCATTCTTGATTCTATCCAGATGTTGCCTGTAATTACTGTGACTCCTTGAGCAAGTGGTTGAACCTCCCAGAGCTTTTTTCTAAAAAATGAGATTTTTGTATGGGAGATCTACAAGATTCCTTCTCATTTTAACATTGTAGGCTTCCTAAGACAAGACTTGTCTCTTTTTAATATTCCCCGTAACACTTGTTAGCTCTTTGCCCTTAATATTCTTTAATCTCTTAAAATTCTCTTTCCAGTAAATGGAATTGATGATAATATGTCCTCATAGAATTTTTGATAGGGTCAAATAAAACACTGCTTATTAGATACTTAGCATAGTCCTGGAATAAAGGGCTGAACAAGTTTTTCTTCTTATTTTTAAGGAAATAGAAAAAGCATATGAAATATCTGTTAAATGAATGAATAAAAAGAACTTTTAAAACAACTATTATTTGAGGCCAAAAGAATCTCAAGTAACATTTAATTGCTATTCAAATAATAAAAAGCATGTTATTTTTCCTTCTAAAGCATTCCATGTTTTTCTTTCCTATCTCTGAGCTAGTAATTCTTGTTTGTAACTGCCCTTCTGCATCTGTTTTGAAAGCAGAAGCTCAGAACTATTTCTGCAACCCATTGTTCTGGACAGTGGGTCCCAATGAGGACAAAGAAATAGACCACCTAAGATCGCACTCATAAAAGCAAAGTCACTGTCCCTCCTGAATAGGAAGAAGCAGGAAAACCAAACATGCCATGTAGAGAAGTGCCAGTTGCTTTCACCTAAGACAAAAAGATGGTGTCCAGGATTGTAAAACTAGAAGGCTCCAGGTCGAAGGATGTTGGTGTCTGGTTGATAAGGTGTTAAAATGTCAGGGAACTCACTGGGTGAATCTGTTTCCTTCTTGAAACATTCACTTGATGATGTGTATAATAAAGTAAGAAAATAAAGAAATCTCATCTACTTGCTGTTCTTTTACTCAGCCAGCCAAGTCCAAAGAAGAAGTATATCCTGAGGCAGCCCTCCCCCACCCCCACCCCCCCAGTGAGACCACACCCTGAGCTAATCAGCTGGGTGGAAAAGTCCCAACTGAAACAATTGGACAGTTTGGAGGGGAACAGGGGGATAAGGCCAGCTGCCGCATTCAGTAAATGTCAATAGGGTTGTGCCAAAAAAAGTACTCAAGGAAACAGAGTTAGACTGAAGAAAACTAGAAACTCAAAATGGTGTTCTAGAGTTCAAATACCACGAATTAGATTTAGGGAGAGTGAAGACATTTTCCTCAGATATATAACGATTTATTAAGTTCATAGAAGAAAGAACATCATACAATAAAAAAGATATGCTGCCACTTATGATTCCAAACTTTAAAAGTATTGCTTCAAGTGTCACTAAAATAAAAAATAAAAAGCCAATATGCTTCCTCTCCTTTGTTGGAGTTTCACTGGAGCTGGGAGGCAGGTATGACTATAAGAAATAGAGGGTGATTAAAAAAGAAATGAGCACTTTCAAAAACACATTACCCAGTAACTAAGTTATAGATGAACAAGCAGTCAAAATCAATTTGTAAAGGAACTGTCATAGTATTTCTATAATCTTACAAATGCTCGGTGTGAATCCCTCATCTCATAGAACAAACATGAATCCTGAAGCCTAATCCATCCCAGACCCTGTGGAGGTTGATGGTTGAAATAGCAGCCTCGGCGCCTTCCTTCATTCCCTTTGGGTCCCAGGGAAGTTTAAACAAACACTAGCTTCCTAAAGTTTCTCTGCGAAAAGTCAAATGACGTGGTATTGGGGAATAAGATTAACCGTGTTCCAATTACTTTTTATTTTGCCCTGTGTTTTGATAGGGCAAGTGGGTGATATCAAACATAGAAAGCACATATGAAAATATGATCAAAATTATATGATGGGGCGTCCCCTGGTGGCGCAGCAGTTGAGCGCTGGGCTGCTAAGCTGCCTGCTGCTTCTGCAGCACCAGTTTGATCCCCAGCCACAGGGTGAGGGTCCCACATGGTGCTCAGACCTCTCCTGCCAAGCCCACTGCTCTCCTCAGCAGTGTATTTCATCAGTCTGCCTGTTCTGTTCCCTGCTTTGGCTCTGGTGAATTTTCTCACCCTCCCACACTTCTGACTGCACCCAGGGCTTATAAATAAATAAATAAATAAATAAATAAATAAATAAATAAATAAATAAATAAATAAATCTTTTAAAAAAAAGTATATGATGTATGATGATATGGAAGAAAGTGTTGAAAGTGTATAGAGTCTACCATGATGAAATCTATAGGAAAGCAACTGGAAACAGAAGAAAATGTTGTAAGAGAAGTCACGCAGCAAAGTATGAAATTTGGGGTCACAAGAATAGAAATGTGTCATTGCTCTGCCTCTTAGCACTTGTAAGACTTAGCATGCATCTTCATACTCTCTCAACCTCAGCTTCATCAGCTGTGATAAAGGAAATAGAATATTGTTTTTTCATGTAGGATTAGGGAGCAAAATATAAAGACAAATCAGGACAGACTCAGAATCCTTATATTTAACTGATTTATTTATCTATTTTATATATCTGTTGTCTGTGTTAGTATTTTCTGGCCTCTGAGTGACCTGTGTGGTCCTGGGCATGAAATAAAAGTCAAACTTTGAATCCCTGAATCAGGAACACCCCTCATTTACAGTGAGAATCCAACACAGGACTTGTGTCATAGAAGCTTGTGAGTGTAACATATAAGGCTCCTTTCAAGTTAGACAACAGCAGGAGGCTTGATTGCCTTGGGGCAATACCAATGTGCTTTGCACCCCAGGGACTGATCAGTGGAATGCCTTGTTAATAAGGTTGGAGCCATGGGTGTGAGTCGGGTGAATACTCACCGTCCCCAAAGCTCAAAGTCCAGTGTTCAGTTTGACCCACACTTCTCTGTCAGTAAAAAGGCCAGGATCCTGCAACAAGCAGCATCTTGCATCCTATAGACTGCTCTATGACTCCTGTTTCTTTTCTTTATCACCACGGTGTTGTTTATGCGGCAGAAGCTGGGACTGAACAGTTGGGTGCTCTCACCTTTTCAACTGCTCCTGCTATTAAGGTATAAGGCAAGAATTCATTTTTATTTTCATACAGAAGTTCTCCTGAACTGACCTGGTCTTTGAATAGTTATATCCCCAAAAGAAGATGATTAATTAAATAAAGTCCTGCTTCTGCAATAGCAATCTTCCAATTTTGTACTATATTTTGTTCCTGCAGGGACTCTTAATACATGCATACATGATCACATGTATGTGTGTGTGTGTGCATGTCAACCATAATAGGTGTGCCCTAGGTCTAGCAGGTCACTTTGACTCTCTGAAGGACAGAGTGGGTCCCTAAGGCCTAGTTTGTGCATATGGGAATTCCATTCTTTTTTTTCTTTAAGATTTATTTATTTATGCATACAAGAGCTGGGGTACAGGCCAGAGATGGGGGCAGTGAGAGGATTCATCAGAGACAGAGTGGGAAGCAGAACAGGCAGACTGACTGAAATACACTGCTGAGGGGAGCAGCAGGCAAGACAGGGAAGGTCTGCTGCGCCATGTGGATAGCTCTCTGGCAGGTGGGGGATAGAACTCATGCTACAGAGGCTGCGATTCCTTCATAGTGTGGTGCTTAACCCCTTACGCCACCAGGGAAGCCTGGGAATTCCATTCTTGACCAAGGTAATCGTCTCTGAGTCTGCCTCAAAAGCATTTTCAACAAGCCTGGTAGCCCTTCCCTCCTTCTCAGTGCCCAGTCCCTATATTGTGCATAGGCTGCCAGCCAAGGGACCAATTAGTGTCAACCGTGATGTCAACACTTGCCTGGTGAGTCTCGCATCCAGCCATATCTTCCTAATGAAGCTCTGAACTATTTAATTAGGAGCTGCTCTGACAATTCTGTCCTTGTCACATCAGCAATAGATTGGAACACAAGGGAGAAAATTTCCATTGAACCTGTGCCATGGCATTTGCTCTGTAAATTGAGACGAGTGGGATGCATTCACCTTACTAATGCATGGAAATAAGAGGTAATGCAGCTTCTCACTGCTTCCAGTGGGAAGGTACAGAGACACTACCATGCATAAAACAAAGGATGCTTGCTTTTCTCACATCTAAGCAGTTGTTTCCTCACCATCCCTTTTCTTGTTGAGATATACTTGTGCTGACTCTAATGGCCCTACTCTTGTTTATGTTAGTATTTGAGTTTGAAGTCTGCCCTGAACGTTACTAACCACCTGATCTTGGGTAATAGTCCTAACTTCTCTAAGCCTCAATTTTCTTACCTGCTAAGTGGAAATAATAATGCAAACAAACAAAAAATTAAATATAAAGCTCTAAGCATGAGCACTGAATATTCAGTGAAAGGTTCTTATTACTATTGCATCTTAATGTCCTGTGTCCCAAATGAAAAGATAAATGTGCATCATGAGAAGTCCGGCATTGGTTCTTATTTGCACTACCATTGCACACCAGGTCCTTCTCTTTTCCAAATTAGTTATTTCACCAGTTCTTATATAATGCAGGTTTCAACCACCTCAGTTGTCCTCCTCTATAAATTTTAGTTTATAGGTAATTTTCAAAAAAAACGTGGCTCCCAAGGCTAAACTCTCTGTTCACTATACAAAATACAATATGACTTTTATTTCCTTTGAACTGGATAACCCGCTCACTAATTCAGTCTCAGATTCAATTAACTTTTCTGCAATGATTGCACACAGGGATGGGAAAGGGCCCTTCTAGCCCAAAGGCCAAGCGAAGGTAATTTATTTGGAAGAAACCACCTAACTCCACCCATTTATGTTTTTTATTAAATGGAAAGGAAATGAGATCTTGAGCTATATAATTCCTTTGTGATTATTATATTCTTTGAAAAGGTTGAGGTGTGTATGACAAAATATAAAATAGTAATCTGCATTCTTTACTGCTAAAGAAGGAGATATATCAAAGAAGGAGATGTATAAAGCTAGCATTCCACCAGAGTTTTGGGAAACAAACAGAACATTGGGATGGAGTCTGACAATCAAGAAAAATGAAGAAAAAGAACAGAACTGATCCACAATTTCACTAGTTTCTCCCATTTCAAAAGAAAACAATAAAAAATGTAGGTCTTTTCAAAAGCTAAAATTGCCTTTAAAAACAAGTATGATAGTATTTCTTTCTTTCTTTAAAAATGAGCCTTTTAAGTACTTCCATTTTTCTCTTTAAACCATCACTCCTCCCTGTAAGATGCCCATCCAGGTCACATTGCCCATCAGCAGAAAAGGGACATTCCAGCCAAGAGACCCACAATTACCATGAAATCATGGCAGGAGAGAAGATTAACTGAGAGCAAGATTCCTTAAGGATTTCTATTTTTTTTTAGTTCCTCATTCAATATGTACACAGGTCAATAATATATATTTCTTTAATCTGACAGGGATTTCCAAATAAGTTCCATACCATGAAGCTTTCTGCATCTGGCACATCAGCAAAATCATAACTTCCCTACAGAGTCAAGCACAGAAAGAAGGAAGAATCTTCAACAGTTTGGGTTTTGTAAGACCAAGAGCAACCTATAGCAAAACCAGACTCTGACTATGATGTGGATGGAAAATCAAAACACTTATGTACTAACAAAGAGTATTCTTACTGATAAACAAAACTAAGTGTCTTGCCTTTCCTACCCAAAAGCAGAGTTAAGAGAAAAGGTGAGATCATCTATCTCCTCAACCTGCACATGGAATCAGTAATACAGAGACCCACTGGCTTTAAATTGGGGTCTTTCCTTGGGAAATACAATGGACAAAGAATGAATGATACAAAAAGACAGACAAGAGAGAGCCAGAGGAAATCACAGGTGTGAATCACAGGTGTGATTCAAGAAGATTGTGTAGAGAAAGAGATGGGGAGACAGCAGTGTGGAGATTAGATAAAAGGCACTGGACAGGCAGATCAAAGGAAACCAAAAGGAAAAAGAATAGGAATAAAAAGGGGGAAGTAGAAATGGATTAAGAAATGCTGGATAGTTTGTAGAGACACTGAGAACCGAATAAGACACCCAGGCCTTGTCTTTCAGGCATTTCACAATAGACCTGTTGACTGCAAAACACTAGCTAAGGTTAATAACATTTGCTTTCCAGGAACATGAATTTTGGAGCAAGGCAGATCCTCATTTAGATCTTTGGCTAAGACACTTGGCTTCTTGAATTTTAGTTTGCTTATCTGCAAAATACTAATAATCTGCTTCACTGGATTATATTTAATAAAGATTAAGTATGATGAAATATATAAAAACCCATCACAAAATCTGACACATCATAGGTGCTTCATGAATGTTTATTGTTCCTCTTTTCCCATATTAGGCATTCTACACTGGCTTTTTCTTTGTAGTAATTCTCTGACTGCCTCCCCACACCTGCACATAGATCCTGGCTTCCATTGTAAGCTTTTTCAAAGATAGCTCCTAGGTCAGGTTCACCAGCAAATCCTCAGAATCTTACACAGAGCCTGGCACAAGGTCAAAACTCAATAACTAAATGCACAAATATTTGCTGAATGAATTTAAAAAACAGATGAACAAATGAATTAATGAACAACAACCTTCCTCTTAGGAAAGTTTAGATATTATATATTCAGGGTTGAGTGCATAAAACTGAAACTAATCCAGATAGTTTAAGCACAGAGCTTAATATTAGGTATTAGGCACTTACAAAGAAGTTAGTTGCCATTCAAATGGATTTCAAAGCCCCCGTGATTATAAGCCATAGATTAGGAAAGCTGCTTCTTCAGTCATGGCCATAAAAGCCCTTTATACCCCACAAATCTGGCAACTACACAGAGATCCTGGTCTCATTACCCCAGCAGTTTCCACACCCACATGTCATGACCCAGCTTGCCAGCAACAATAGCTGTGTGAAAACAGCATCTACCTTTTTTGATCCAGATCTTAGCCTGACTACATATACCTAATTGGCAGAACAATATTCACATTCATGGGTCTGGGACATGTAACTTTCATAACTTTCTAACTGACCAAACTAGAAAGAGGGTGAAGGCTGAAAGTGCCAATGCATGTGGGAAATTCTTCCAATGTAATGAGAGAACAGATTTCAGGCATGACAGAGGACACAGCAAGAAAAGAAACAGGAAGGTCTAAGAGATAAACATACAGACTCCATGGCCTTGATTTTCTAGTATTGCTCCAATTCAAATATTTGGGTCCTATATCAGACCTCGTGTACCTCTCTGGGTGTATAGAACTTGCTCATAGGATACAGAAGAATGAAATTCACCCCATCCCCAAAATATCATTTCTTCTATTTCTTCTACCCACATAGAAGATAGCAGCATTCTGGTAAGAAATTACAGTAATTGGGATCCGTCCTGCCAAATGTTCTCTCAGAACCTTGAAAACATTCCCCTCTTGGGCCTCCCCTGGTGGTGCAGCAGTTGAGCGCTGGGCTGCAGAGCTGGCCGCAGCCTCTGCAGCGCCGGTTCAATCCCCGGCCACCGGTGAGGGTCCCAAATGGCGCGCAGACCTCTCCTGCAGCCTGCTGCTCCCCTCAGCAGTGTATTTCGTTAGTCTGCCTGTTCTGTTCCCCACTCTGGCTCTGGTGAATCCTCTCACCCTCCCGCGCTTCTGACTGTACCCAATGCTTGTATAAATAAATAAAGAAATCTTAAAAAAAAAAAAAAAAGAAAGAAAACATTCCCCTCTGTTGCATAGAGGAACATGTTTTTTAACCCAACTTCTGAATGAGTCACAAGCTATGGTGGCCAGGAGAATGCACCTCATTGACTTCCAATTTCAGGGAGTGTAACTGACCAAGGACTCCAAGCTACTGCTGGCTCTGATATCCACTGAAATCTATCATTGTGCTAGTACCAAGGTCACTCTTCCTACTAGCTGCTCCCAGACAGTGACTAAGCATAGGGTAAAGTTCAAGACAAGTTCTTTTCTGGGAGACAGAGGACTCCTTTGATGGTTGGCTTTGTCTTAGTTAGGTTCTATAGAGGCCACGATGGGTAAAACTGACATGATTTCTGCCATCATTAGGCTGTAAGTCTTGGAAGGGGATAGTCAGTGATAAAGTTATCCCACACATTGATATACAATTATAAAGTAAGAGATGTGCCATGAAGAGCAGAGTGTTATGAAACATCCCAGAAGAAGTCACAGATGGAGCTGAGATGTGCTGCTTTTGCAACAGTTAACTAAGAACAAGGGAGTAGGTGAGAATTGGGGTGTGGTAAGGGGGAGAGTTTCAGGTAGGTGGGTCAGCATGTAGAAAAACAAGAAGAAACAGAGCATTTCTAAAAGTAGAAGATGGCCATGATGGCTGTGGCCCAAGCATGAGGGTGTTCAATGAGATGAGACCACAGAAGGGACCACGGCCATATGAGCAGGGACTTGTACATCTGCCAGGATCCTGGGGACCTTCTCTCCTTTGGCTTTTCTTTATTGCCTCACCTCAGAGCCTAGTGTCCTCAGAGTCCCCACAAGCTCACATATGACTCAGCTTTACACACTCCTTATGCATTTCAAAGTCCTGCCACCCTCCTTCATCATGAGAGCACCCAAGCTCTCGTTCGGGCTAGGCTGCAACAGTATTGCAGAGCCCCTGTGCCCTCCTGCTATCAGCTCTGCCTCCTTGGTCCATCTGCTTTTCAGTGTGAAGTGTCTTGCGATGTGTTTTTTCCCTTTTAGCTCAAATATATTCTCAGATCCTTCCTTTGTTGACTTATAAATATCTGGCTACAGCCTACTGCATAATCCTTCCCAAGGATATTGGACTTTAAAAGGAATTCAAGCCTTCTCTGTTTTAACTCACAACAAGGAATCCCCAGTTAAGGTCTTCAGAGGATGTATCTTTCAGAAAGGGGAGATATTTGTAAACACCACGTCCTTGGTGCTCACCATATTGCTGATAAGCAATGTGATTCTTTTCAAGCTGCCCCCATCTGAATCCTAACAGAAATGTACTAGACAGAAAGAAAAAAGCTGGTAAATAACCACAAAAATAATTCTTAGAAAAAATCTCTAGGCTATTGTTTCCTTTAAATAAAAGGAATAATTCTTTGACTCTGGAAAAATACACTGGTTACCCTAAGGGATAGGGTTGGACAGGGAAGGGAGGTGATATAGAGTGGTGGCACAAGAGTGAGAGTTTGTGGAGGGTGAGTGAGACATGTATCTCTATGGAGGTATGAAACTGTGCTACCCAAATGGTATAGTTATGTAAATTTGTGGCAAAAAAAAACCTTGAGAAAAATATTAAGTATATATATATATATATATATATATATATATGTATAAACGTAGACAGAAATAGAAGAACATCCACAGCTTCATTCAAATAGACAGTGGGTCTTAAGAGGAGGTCATATTTTGGTCTCCAGGGCACCTATAGCAATATCTGGAGACATCTTGGTGTCACATTGCAGTGTGGGGGGTGATGTTACTGGCAGTTAGTAAATAGAGATCTGTGATGCAGCTAAAATCCTAAACAGCCTACAATATACAGGACACACCCCACAACAAAGAATGATCTGGCTCAAAATGTTAATAATGTTGAGGTTGAAAACCCTGCAATAAACCCTTCTAACTTTGACAAGACAGTTCAAGGTCTACACCCCTTATCCCAGATTAATATCATTAATTTATCATAATTAATGACTCAATTGATAACCTCCACAATGCACTCACACAATTACCACCTGGATTTGTATGTATTTTTTGTTAATTAGAATTTCCTCCTTTTTATCTCTCAAACTTAGATATTTTAGGTTCCCAAGGAGATGATTCTTCACATACACTTAGCAAGCCAGTAAGCGTTGGTTGAGCAGTTGGTATCTAATTGTCTTATTCTGTGTTCATGGAGATAATTGGGTTGTTGAGAAGTACTAGGTCTCCCTTTTGTTTTGCACATTGTGTTTATACAAGAGATAGAACTGCTGCAATGGGCCCCAGGGCTACCTTGGGCAGGGAAAGACAGGGGTGTTTAGATAGTCAAGATAGAATTAAATGTGATTGTAGATTAAACAACAATCTCAATATCTCAATGACTACAATGATAAGATTTTATTGCTCACTCATACTATATATCCATTGCAGACCACCTGGGGGTTTTGCTTTTCCTAGTATTTTAGGGACCAATGGACTCTCTACCTTCTCAAGATGGGGCTTCAGGGCTCACCAAGGAAAAGAAAGAGACTACAATATCATGCTTCAGTCCAGAATTGATACAGGTCACTTCTGTTCATGGTTCAGAAACAGTGATATATCACTCACCCCTCCCCCATCTATAGTAGAAATAACAGCAAAAAAAGGACTGGGAAATACAGGGGTGCAAATGGAGAATTAGCTGAGTTTTAATTCCAACTTCACTGTTAGAGGATTGAAGAGCTCTTCAAGCCAGTGAATGACATTCTGAATGAACTCCATCCCCGATGACTTTACAGACCCCACACACCCCCATCTCCATGCTGAAGAGATCTCAGGTGCCAGTAACTACAACTCCCAGCATGTCATCAACCTGGCTTCCTTAACAGGGAGCTGCTGGAAAGTAGGCATACAGGTAAGAGGTCATGCTTGACTTATAAGTGAACACACACATGCTCTTGCTCTCTTGTTTTTTTTGTGTGTGTGTGTTTTGTGTGTGTGTGTGTGTGTGTGTGTTTTGTTTTTTGGCTTTGGCTTTGGCTTTGGCTTATACCCCGGTGCTGCTGGCAGGAAACGTGGAGGGAAGAAGGAGGATAGCAGAGACACTTGGAAGAGACACTTGGCAGAAACATAAGGGTGAGAGACACATGGGGTGGTTGCTCCTGGTCCTTGGCAGAAACAACGGCAGCTGTTCTCTTGGCATCATATTAAATTATGTGGTTTATTTTGAATTTTGAGTGTCTTCTATCCCAGATCTCAGGGACCTGCCTAACCTCTGTCTTATAGTTCCTTGCCAGAAAGTATCTTAGACTTGTGGCAAGCTTTCAGGATGAGCCTGCCTAGGAGAGTATGGATAATTTGGGGAGTTTAATTGGGAAACTGTCATTTGAAATATTTTCTTCTCTCTCTCTCTCTATGCATATCAATTCTATTAAGTCTTTCACACTGAGTCTGCTTTCTTTGCCTTAGTTCATGCAGATGGCTGACCCCTTTTAGAGCATGCACCCCTTACAGTTTGCTGTCCCTGGGTATCACTGAGTTGTGTTCTAACACCAGCACTTATAATCTGAGGTAATTAAGTTAATTTCTCTAAGTTCCAGTTTGTCTGTAAAATGGTAATAATGATAAATGCTTACCTTATAGAGTGTTTTTAGGGTTTAAATGAAGTGTTTTATATATGACCACATCATGCTGAAGGCAGAACTTAATCACTCAATCCTTTGCTATCGTTATCATAGTGATGACAATAATAATAATAATATTGTGCTGATTCTTGGACTAGCATCGTGTGTAGATTCAGAAGATCATAATATAAAGCTGACCTAAGAACAAGCCACTACCCAACTGACCTTTTCACTATGGTCGGTAGCACAGTGAATTGCATAATTTTCCTTTGTGTCCCTGAGAGTAAACAATTTTACTCTTTGTTCATTCATCCAAAATCATCTTTGAATGCCAACCATATTCCAAGCATTGTGCACAGTACTGAAATAGAAAGATCAAGGAGACCTCGGATCTGTCATTAGAGAGTTTACAGTCCAGAGAGGGGGTCAGTTGATATCCAGGCAAGTACTGAAAAGTAACCCACAGGCTAGGGAGGGGAGAGTCAGCTGACAGAAAACTTCCTAGAGGAAGCAGTGAGCAAAGGACAAACAGAAGTCGTCAGGGCAGGGAGAACAACCCAGTCACAGAAAGAACATTTTCGAAGGTTCAGAGAAATCCTGGTGCATTCTGCCATTAGCAAGGCCAGAGCACTGAATGAGGGCAAGGGGCGGATGGAGAGGGGCTTTCTATACAAAGAAGTTTAAGCAGAGCAACGATGTGATCAAATCTGTTTTGGAATGAATTTTAGGGGGTCTACTTGTCTACGCAAACTGCCAGAAGAAAATACCACAAACTGGGAGGCTTACACAGAAATTCATTTTCTCACAATTCTGGAGGCTAGAAATCCAAGAGCAAATGGGCAAAGGGTTTAGTTTCTCCTGAGGCCTCTCTGCCTTGCAGGTGATCGACTTCTTGCTTCATCTTCACATGGCAGAGAAAGCAAGTTCTGGTGTCTCTTCTTATGAGGACAGCATCTTTTGGATCAGAGCCCCACCCTTATGACCTCATTTAACCTTAACCACCTCCTGAAATGCTCTGTCTTCATTTAATATGGGGAGTTAGAACTTCAATATATGAATGGGGCAGGGGAACAATTTACTGCTTTAAGTGGGCAGGCCTGCTGGCTGGCAAGCCAGAGGGGTGGGAGAGGCAATAGCAACTCCAGAAAAGCATAGTGAGGCCCGCACTCAGTGGGAGGAGGGGTGAAAAAGAAGTATCTGAAAGACGAAAAACTATGAGACATGGTAGTTGGTTAATGACTTAGGCAACTGAAAGGGAATAATCCTGCCAAGCACTGAGATGGAAGGCAAGCATTAGTGTGGGAATGATGGAGAGCTCCTCTTTTCACTGTTGATTTGAGGTTCCTGGGGGACGGACCAGAGGAGAAACGAGCCATGTCATGCAAGTATGGTCTGGCTTAGGAAAGAAATCTAGGTTGCAAATGCAGATGTGAGAATTGTCACGTGGATAGGGGCTGGCTAAGGACATGAGAATGAATGAAATTCCCCCAAGGACAGTGAGTAGAGTGAAAAGAGAGAGGTGGTCAAAATCCAAACCTCAGAAAAAAATCATTTAAGGAGTGAGTACAATAAGAGCTGCTTGTGAAATTGCCTGAGAAAAGGAACCAGGAAGGTGCCTGAGAAATCAAGAGCATTTGTGCTCTCAAACACCAGGGGAGGAAAGGATTTCAGAAAAGGCCTGGTCAGCAGGGTCAAATGCCAGCAAGACGTTAACAATGTGGATTTTGACATGGATTAAGCACACAGATAGCACACCCCCATCAGAATAGTTCTAGTACAGTACCAGGCAGAAGCCACATTGGGGAGAAGCAGTGTCTTACAATGAGATGGGGGGAGCAGTTAGTAAACTAACACTTATTATCGGCTGTGTGAAGAAATGACAAGGAAGGAATGCAAACTAAATGGGAAACTCAGAAGCAAATTAAGGACTTGATTTTTTTTTTAGCATAAAAAACTTAAGCACATGCATATGCTGGGGGGCGAGGAGGGTTAAGGGGTGCTAGTAAGCAAGTAGACAAGCAGATTAAAATATCACCAAGTGTAGCCACTGACAGATCCCAAGGAAGCAGGGGATGAAATCCATGCCCAGCAGAAGGAATAAAAAGAGGCATAAGAAAATTCTGTGTGGATGGATTATACCCCTGAGGTCAGACATGAAAATCAGCATGCTGTGGCTCTACCGCCCCACCCCTTCCCCTGCTCTCTGTTACCAATTCTGCTTTGCCCTGCTGAGACACCTCCCGCTTTTCAGGACAAACCCATTTTTCCAGGTTGTGCTATCATTAGCTACACTGCTGGGGGCTTGACATGGTCACCAGCACCTAGTAGGGTCAATCAATATTTGCTGAATACATGAATGTAAGGGCAGGGTCTTTGGCAGTTCAGTGCAGACCTTGCACCTTCCCAAGGGCCCCAGAGGATGGACAATACAATGGTCAGGTGAAAGGTAAAGGCAGACACATTTGAAGGGAAGGTCTTTGGGAAAGATTCATTATTCATTCCACAAACATTTATTGAGTGTACGATGCTGCCTTCAGCCATGAAACAGATGGCCTAAGGCAACCAATTCACAAGGACTCCTCCAAACTAGAGGATTCCCTGCTCCCTGCAAATGACAAATCGGTGGCTTCTACACGCACCCATCTGCCGTGATCTGGAGCTCAAACATTCTCTCTGAATCCCCAGCATCAGGAAGCGGATCACTACCAATTTTTCTTTCTGTCAACAGTTGCTGAGGAATAATTACGCCCAATTGACATAAGCAGCTCCAATTGCCTTCAAAATTTGGCCTGAAGCCCAATTATATTTCTCTAGCTTGTGCCACAGTACATGAACAGTACAATTTGTCTCATTTCTTTCTCTTACTTTTTAGAATATTCAAAAAAATTTGGCTCAGTGAAACTAACCAAGCATTTCTTTAAGAATAATTTTGAGCACGATCCATAAGCCAAGTTAATATGATATATATTCTGAGGGAAATTCGGTTGAAGGCAGCTAGATATATTATTTGAAAATTTTATGCACATGAGTAAAGTATATTGCACACAAATAATTTTAAAATGCTGTTGCTGGTTTGAATATAAATCAAGGTTGTAAATAAGTACATACACACACACACACACACACACAGAGAGACACACACACAGTCCCAAATTCGTCAACGAACTGTTTTGTAGAAATTATTTTCTAAGCTAGTTGCTTGAAATTTAGTTTGTATGTCTGCACAAATAATGCCTGAATGGCGGGCAGTTTTCCAGAGTCATTTCTCCAAAAACCAACTTTACTTATAATCAGATGGACTAGACGGAACTGGTCTAGTTCATAAGAAGCGTGAAATACGTCCTCAGGAGGGAAGAAAAAGAGGACAAGGGTGCACAGGACAGGGAGGAAAATCAACCCCAGCTCAAGACTATATGTGGGCAGTGTCCTTTCTTCCTCCCCACCCAGAAATACCAAGTTGCCCTAAGTCTTGTGTTCTGGGGTCCTTTCCCCGAGCTCAGACCTCTGCAAAGAACCAAAGGCTTTACACCCCAACCGTGCTGGTCCCTGCCCGTGGCTCAAATCCACATTCCCTCAGAGGCACAGGCAGATATGTTGACCCCAAAAGACCAGCACTGCTGAGACGTGCCCTCAGCGTAGGGCTCATCTTGAAGCCATGGGTGAGGCACAGACCAAGGGAGCATTTGTTTGTTTTATTGGTCTTATTTTCATTGTTCCAAATTGTTTAGCTGCTAACACTCTAAAATCAGGAGTGGAGAACGAGCATCATTGGTGCTCCAAATGTCTTCTTATCCTCTTCTGGGTGCGTTTCCCAGCAGGGAGGAAGTGATGGGATCACTTGACCACTTCTGGCTAATGGATTGTGAGCAGAAATGGCACATCTATGAGACTAGGAGGGGGCGGTGTGGAGGCTGTAACAAGTACCACGTGGAGTGGCTTCAACAACAGAATAATTGTCTCATAGTTCTGGAGGCTAGAAACTTGAGGTCAAGGTTTTGGCTGGGCCATGCTTCCTCTGAAGGAAGGACGAGGGAAGGACCTGTGTCAGGCCTCCATCCTACATTATACTGGTTTCTTGGCTTGTGTAAGCACAACTGCAAATCTTCACATGGTCTTCTCCCTGTCTCTCATGTCTCTTTCAGTCCAAAATCACACCCACTTTTAATAGGACATTGTATTGGAATAGGGGCCACATGCTGACCTCATTTTAACTTGTTTGCCTCTGTAAATACCCCATCTTTGAATTAGGTCATATTTCAGGTACTGGGGGCTAAGCCCACGACATATCTTTTTGGGTGGCTCCGATTCAACCCTAACACTTGGTCTTGGGAAACACGGAGACGTTGTGTTGAGCAGTTGAGATGATACAAAGAGGGCAGTTGAGATGATACAAAGAGGGATGCTGTCCTTGAGAGCTCTCCTGACTTCCAGAGCACTTCACTCAAAGTAGATAAACTTTTGCTAAACCTATGGGATTTGGCTGTTATTTGTTTTCACAGCATAGGCTAGCCTAACCACCTAATGACACAGGAGTGTTTCATGTAAAATCCAGAAATCTTCCATAGAAAATCTATGCAGGGGGTTGAGCACCTCACTGTGGGGCAATCCGCAGCCTCTGCAGCACGGGTTCAACATCCAGTTGGCCAGGAAGAAATCCACATGGCGAGGCAGACCTCTCTTGTCTTGCCTGCTGCTCCCCTCAGCAGTGTATTTCAGTCAGTCTGCCTGTTCTGTTCCCCACTCTGTCTCTGGTGAATCTTCTCACCCTCCATACCTCTGGCCTGTACCCCAGCTCTTGTATGCATAAATAAATAAATCTTTAAAAAGATAAAAAAGAAAAGAAAGAAAATCTAGCCTGCAGGGTTTTCATCTCAATGGTAACCATCAGCAGACGAATGACCAACAGCAGTTTCTTTGCTACTGAACTAAATACTGCTTCCAGTCCCCACACTACAATCCCCACTACTCCCTATTATGCCCCCAACCCTGATAGTGATTGCCATTTTCTATCGCATATCTGTTCCTATTTTTTTTTTATTCTTACCCTGTTTCATTTGTTTATATTACATCCCTAGCCTCTATAAGCTTGTGAATCGGCCAACTTCGCTGTAAACTATTATTCATAACTGCCTCCTTGCTCCCCTTTCTGAAATGTTACATTATAATTTGTGTGTGTGTATTCAATAGCTCCCTAGGTAGCTATCAACTATAATGAAGGAGTAAGTCCCTTCTAACTCAGAGCTCAAAATTACCCGTTTTTCCTGTTCACTTTTAATGTAGAGGCATAAACACATTTCAGGGGTAATTTTAAATATTTGTTGAAAAATCATCACAATATCATAAATAGAAATTTATGCCTGTTTTCAAAGCATTTCTATACTCATAACAATTCTGACAAGTTAGAGGCAGATGTATTATGATCATCTCTTTATCAGCAGAAAAACTATCTTAAGATAAGGAAATCCAGTGATGTGTCCACAGCCCCAGAATTGGTGGTTGCTGAAGATGGGACTAGGTGCACAGTCCTCAAAATTCCAAAATCCATGTGGTTTTTGTTCTCTGAGTCACCATTTCCTCACAGAAAAAAAATGAAGGTATAAGGTAAGAAGTAGGATTTTTTCCAAACTTACATCAAGTTGTTTTATTCCAGTCAAAACTCACATAGAACAGCCCAAAATGGTGACTCTGGCTGAGGTAGAGGTGGGCTCCAGAGTCAGACAAGTGATATTTTGATACTGGCAGATGTTTTGACTAAGTAAGGACCTATAGAATACATAAGCTATTAAACTTTCAACTTTTAAAAAGTTACCAATTTTCTCTTTTTTAAAAGATTATTTTATTTACTTATGCATTTAAGAGCTGAGGTGTAGGTCAGAGGTGCAGGGGTGGGGGAGTGAGAGTATTCACCAGAGACAGAGCGGGGAGCAGAACAGATGGATTGATTGAAATACACTGTTGAGGGGAGCAACAGGCAAGACAGGAGAGGTCGGCTGCACCAAGTGGACAGCTGCCTGGCGGGGGATCGAACTCATGCTGCAGTGGCTGCCAATAGATTCAAGGTGCTGAGAGTTAATCCCTGTGCCACCAGGGAGGCCCCAATTTTCTTTTTTAACTACCAAATGTAGTGGATTGAATGTCTCCCCAAATATGTATATACCCACAAAACTAATCCCCAGAACTCATACATTTACCTGACATGGTAAAAGTTTGTGTGTCAACTTACCTGGGAAAAGAGTCTCTGCAGAAGTAATTAAGTTAGACTTTGAGATACAAGATGGTTCCAGATTGTCTGGGCAGGTCCACAGCCCAATGACAATTGTCCTTCTAAGAGACGGGGGGTGGGGGCAGGGGGTGCGGGAAGGAGACAAAGAGGGAAAGCCCATGTGGAAAGCAAGGCAGAAATTGGAGTGATGTGCCCCACACCAAGGGACATCTGGAGCCACCAGCAGGTGAAAGAAACAAGGAAAGATTCTTCTCTAAAACTTCTGGAGGGAGCATAGCTCTGCTGACACCTTTATTTGAGACTTCTAGCCTCTTAGAACTATGAGAAAATTAATTGCTGTTGTTGTTTTAAGCCACCCAGTATGTGGTAATTTGTTACAGTAGACTTAAGAAAATTAATACACCAAGTAAATGAGATCAAGTTGAAGGATATAGTGATGGTGGATGAGGTTCAGTGTCTGGGTAAAGACCAGGATATACCTAAGAATTTACTTGCAGTTTGTCTGGTCTTATTTATCCTTCAGAGTTCACTGTGTATAATACAGATATTTAGCCCCTTACACTCAGCTCCAGATTGCACATGAAATTGCCAATTATATTTCTAGCAGTTCTCTCAGAACTTTTGGCAATATACATTTTCATTTCACTATATTCCTACATGATGCTGGTTTGGGGAGATAAGCCTGGTGCTCTTAAGAACCTATCCCAAATTAATCAGACTTCTAAAAAATTATCTTTAATATTTTTTCTGAGTAAAAGCAATACATACGCATAACCTTCAAACAATAGATAAATGAATAAAATAGAAATGAAAATAAGGGAAAGAATGGGGAAAAGTAAGGATTGCACACATTACTAATAACAAGGACCAGCCAGGTTATGATTTTACAGCATCATTTTGTGTGGCTATGTCATGGCACAAGAGCTGCATCAAAATGCTGAAATCTTGTTATCAAGATACCCATGTCCTGGGCCTCCCTGGTGGCACAAGGGGTTGGGACACAACCTATGAAGCTACCTGCAGCCACTGCAGCACGAGTTCCATCCCCGGCCAGGGAGCTATGCACATGGCACAGCAGACCTCTCCTGACTCACCCGCTGCTCCCCTCAGCAGTGTGTTTCAGTCAATCTGCCTGTTCTGTTCCCCACTCTGTGTCTGGTGAATCCTCTCACCCCCACAACTCTGGCCTGCACCCCAGCTCTTGTACGCATAAATAAATAAATCTTTAAAAAAAAAAAAAGATACCAATGTCCTGCTTTACCTTCAATCACCTAGAAAGGCTCTCAAGAGATTTCCAGAAACCCCTAAGAAATCTTGAGCGACAGTTTAAAAAATGTTAATGGAGATATTTTTAAAATGCCTCTCAGCTATAACATTCAATAAACGTGTGTAGATGTGGATGTGTTTAATAGACAGTCATAAAATAACACAATAACTGAAAGCTATTGGAATGGATACCCATAAACCAGTTAATGCCTATTAGCAATCACAAAACTAGTAGCTTCTGCTTCTATTGATACTTATGACTGCAACTTAATGATGTTTTTACTTAACTGATGGCAGCTGTCTCCATGAGAAGCTATTAGCACATTAGGTCTTTATTAAGACTGGCAAAGTAATAAATAATGTTTGTGACTTTTTTTGTTCACAAGGTTAATTGTTGTTTAATAACATTCTTGTGATGTGTTAAGAGCTCCTGAGAAATTATATATGCAAACCCTTAGACTAAAAGCAGAAGCCTCAACAATGTAAAAATTTACAGGTTGTTCCGTAGACCTGGCACTGAAATACTGGATATTATGATGACTAGCCAGGATTTTTAAATAAATTAAAATTCATTTGAATCTTGTTTTTCCCCATTGAAATCAACAGGCATTTAACAAAAATACTGAGCTAGAAACTCTGGGAGATACAAAAATATGTAAGATACCACCAACATTCTTAGGAAATGTCCAATATTGTTGAGGAGGAAACTATATACATGTACTAAGAGGACGGCAAAGAGAAAACTATTCCAACTGTTATCATTACATAATTCTTTGTATGCGTTGCTGGATTTGGCCAGCTGAAATTTGTTTAGAATTTTTTTTAAGTCTATGCCATTTGTCTAAGTCATTTTTTAATTGGTTACTTTGCTACTTGCTGCCAAATGTACCCTAACTTACTTAGGTGTGTTTTGTTATACACCATTCCTCTGGGAAGAGGACAGAACTAAAGAAGTCATTCATTTCTTTTTTTTTTAAAGTTTTTATTTTTTACATCATTGTTCATTTTTAAACAATATTTGCTTTCCCCCACCCCCTCAGGTGGAGTCCCCATAGAGTTTCCTTCACCGAAGTACCCATGCACCATCACCTCAGTCCCCTGTGCTCCTCCTTCCCTCCCTCTGATCCCTCTCCCTCCTCCTCCCCTGCAGGATGTCTCTGAAATCATTCATTTCTCTCTCTATATATAACATCAACAATGAGGCTAGAATCAAAGAGATGAAGGGACTGGTTCAAATCAAGTGGCACCTGCAACTCTTGGACCAGGACACAGGTCACCTGTCACCCAAGTTATTTCCTTTTTTTTTTTAATTTTTCAGAAGATATTTGGGAATGCCCCACCCCCTTTTTTATTTTATATGTTTTTTACATCATTTTTCATTTTTGCACAATGTATGCGTCTTCATCTTGGTTATATTCCCCATACCAATTCCCAACCCCCCTATTTTGACCCTAATCCCTCCTCTCCACCCTCCCCCCCCACTTTCTCACTCATAGCAGGAATTTAGAAAACCTAAATAAGGGACCAAGAAAAAGCCTAATTATAATAAAGTAAAAATCAAAATCAATAAGCAACTATAAACCAATTTATTTCTTAAAAGATGCTTTCAGTTGTGCCAATACTACCTTATAGTTTGGCAGTTTGGCCATTATACCTCAATTCCTAGCACACAAAATATACATATAGGCAGAAAGGAATGAAAAAGGATGATAATGAGGATGATGATGACAATGGCTGTGGTGCTGATGCAGAAGGAAGAGGAAGACAAAGAGATGAGAGCAGCTCTGTTTAGTGAGAACTTAAAGCACCAGGTGTTTTACAAACACATCATTGTAATCTTTACATTATCCCTCTGAGATAGGTACTAAAATCATTACAACTTCACATCTGAAAACAGTGACATGAAATGCCTAAGTTCACACTGTGATGCTTGGTAAAATTGAAATCCCTGCCTGACTTCAGAGCCTGCTTCTGAATACAACACATATGACACTACAGGGTATGCAACTTCTAGAAAACCCTTTCTCCTTCATGAATGTGAGAGAAACTAGACAGGGACTCTAGAGGCCCTTGCTGATGGTACTGAGAAAGCCTGGAGAAGCGCTCAGATTGCTACAGCAGCCCCAAATGGCACTTCTGATGTTCTTGCTCTCTGTGGTGCAACCTGTTACCAAGACAATCATCTCAAATAGGAATTCCAATGAAGCTCAGAGCAAATTAATTAGCCATGCTGCAGACACATTAAAACTCTGCAAGCAGTTACCATAGTAGGTAACCTTGCATGTTTTACAAAGTGTGGTGTTTTCATTTCTGCTCATGTTGAATAATGAATAATTTTCCCTGCCCCCTGCTAAACAGTGAATGATGAGAAGCCCTTTGGTGATGTTGAATTAATATGTTGCTAGAATATCCACGTTTCCCCTTAAGCCACAATCCTTTTATTCTAGGTTTCTCTCCCCACCTCTCTCTCACTAAATTCCATCACATACCTTGAAAGGAGATGGTGCTCCACTCCTGACTACAGAGGCAGCACCCATTGGCAACACCAGTTGAGGCAGACCCATGTGGGAATGTGGATGAGAGGGTGCAGGAGGCCACCAGGCATTCCAGGTAACCCAGATGATGCTGTGGTACTGCCCAACAGCTTCAGTGCCCACTCTAAACCCACCTTGCCTAAAGCATCCCACAGTGTCACTACCAAGGAAGATAATTTCAACACTTGCAACACTTTCTGTCACTCTTGAGCCCCTTCCATGATTTATTTATCTTTAGAAAATTATATATGTATTTGCTTTTAATTTCATTTCCCGCTACTGAACGCAATGCCATAATAGCAGAGACTTTATTTTATTCACTGCTGTGCTGGAAAAGATAGTACTTACAGGCACATTGAAAGAGTGCAATAATATTTGCTGAATGGATGAATGAATACCAAAAACATTTGCCAGTAATGTGAATTTTACTGAGGATTTCTGAGGAGATAAAGGAGAAAATAAAGTCACATTCCATGTAACAAGACTTCATTCATTTTTGCACTGGACATCTGCCCTCTGATAGAATTCATCTCTTTTTTCCCACTAATTTTTCACAAATGCCTCTCAATTATCTCAAGAATCTAGGAGATATATGCCCTACCTTCTAAACAAAGCCCAGATTCTTGTGCTGCTCCCCACCTCCATCTTAAAAATCACTTCGGGGGCCTCCCCGGTGGCGCAGTGGTTGAGCGCTGGGCTGCGAAGCTGCCTGCAGCCTCTGCAGCGCCGGTTCAATCCCCGCCCGCTGGTCAAGGGTCCCACATGGCACGCAGACCTCTCCTGCTGCCCGCTGCTCCCCTCAGCAGTGTACTTCGGTCCTTCTGCCTGCTCTGCTCCCCACTCTGGCTCTGGTGAATTCTCTCACCCTCCCGCGCTTCTGACTGTACCCAGTGCTTGTATAAATAAATAAAAAAATAAATCTTTAAAAATCACTTCGGCCGAAGACAAATAATCCAAACATCAATAGGAACTAAGTAAATTTTAGGACATTCATAAAATGAAATACTATGCAGCCATTATAAGGAAATAGGCTGATGAGAGACAGAGAGAGAGAGAGAGAAAACACATGGCCAAGACATGTTATTATATTATTTAATAAAAAAAAAAAGTAAAGCAAGTTCCATAAGTACAATATGATTATACATGTGAAAGAGAGGGAGAGAAATACACATATATTAATATTAACTTAGTCGATCTTCGGAAAGACACCTAAGAAACTACTAATGGTGGTTGACTATAGAGAACAGAATGAGGAAACTATCAGGATATCAGGAGTAGAAGGAAACCATGTTTTGGTACTGAAGCTTTGTTTTGAAGCTTTGTTTTTTGTTTTGTTTTTTTTGTTGGTGTTGGTTGTGTTTGTTGTGGTGTTTTGTTTTGGTGTGTTAAAAATGTATGTGCATTAAATAAACATAATTACAAACTAAAAGAAAAGAAAGAGTGTGGGTAGGCAGGGAGTCAAGACAGTAGAGCAAGCCATCAATCAATTTCAGTATGCCCCTGAAAGAATTCACCCAACCAAACAGGAATTGCATGCTCTGGGGATGTCTCCAAGAAGACAGACTTGAATGTTCACCCTTCCATTCTCTGCAAGAATAAAGCCTCAGAACAGATAATGGTACCTGCTGGAAACCAAGGCCAAAGAAACTCAGTGAGCTGTTGATGAGCAACTTTAAAATACATTTAGTCCAGAGTTTACTATGAGATTGGTCTACCCAGAACTTTTATCTCCCCCCATTCGCCCCATCCCAGTCATTTTTTCCATGGAAAATAATTTTAAGCATCAGAATAAATTGGGGTGTGTGTGTGTGTGTGTGTGTGTGTGTGTGAACAATACAATGATTATTTGGCAACATTTCCGAGAAACTCTCCAATCACATCAACTTTGTTTTCTGAAATGTGTTTCTCACTGAATTATTTATTATCTGCTGGTCCTGTATCTGCCACTTGCTAAATTGTCCTATAAAGTTGTTACATAATTGTTGGAGTAAAAAGGAGAGCAAGAGCAGGGATTTGTTTGTTTAGTGTTAACTCTCTGGGAGGAATTATGCATGCCCTTTTGAAGGGTGTTATTAACTCTGGGGTGGGGGAGGGTGTGAGAGCACTGACTTTGTGCCAGGGAGACCCTATGGTAGCTGACAACCACCTGACCATGTCTGCTCCTGCACCATGAGGAACAGTAGTGCTTTAAGTACAGATCTAAGAAACATTCACTGTAAACTATTCTCACCTCCCATAGATTCTTCCAGGCCCTGCTTCTAAACCTATCCCCTGTACCTACAATCACACCCACTTCTACACCTGTAGCTGTACCTAATTTATACCAAGGTATTAAACCCTTTCCTTTTCACTGAGTTAGACAAATGAATGAGGTAGATTGAGCATTCATAATTCCTCCCAGGGAGTTAACTCTAAGGGAAAGCAAAGGCTGGAAAATTTAACTCTTAAAAGAAGTAGAAGTAGAAGTCCTTCTCTTAAAGTGATTCTGCACTATTTGGTACTATCAAAGAGACCACAGTGGAAAGAGAAGTTCCTTTCTGATTGCCAAGTTGCAAACAGGATTGGATTTTTTATTTCTAGATCAGCTGTGAAGAAATGTAACTGTGATAAGGACAGAAGAGCAAGTCTTGTGCTATCCAATTCTGGGGAAGTTATATGGAGATTGTCAGCACAAAGTAGGTGAGTCAAATACAACAAACAAGTTTAAGTTCATATCTTCATAAATTTCTATTTTGTATCTTTCTGGAATGAAAAACATTGCTACTGTAATCAGCAGATTCCTAGAGCACTGCTAATTGTGGAATAGAAACTAACACTGTGACTTGTAATGTAGGGACTGATTAGCTAGTAAGAGGTACCATTTAGAAGTGGTCAATTCTAAATTTTTTTTAAAGATTTATTATTTATATAAGAACTGGGGTACAGGTCAGAGGCGCAGGAGTGTGAGAGAATTCACCAAAGAGAGAGCGGAGCAGAACAGGTAGATGGGCCAAAGACACTGCTGAGGGGGAACAGCGGGTGAGGCAGGAGAGGTCTGCCACGCCATGTGGGTTTCTCCCTGGCCGGCTGGGAATCGAACCTGTGCTGCAGAGGCGGCAGACAGCTTCACAGTGCTGTGTTCAACCCGCTGCACCACTGGAGGGGCCCCAATTCTAAACTTCTAAACTAAGAGTTTCTCTGCTCTAATTTAAGGCCTTAACTAGTCCAAATCATTCAAGACAAAGGTCACTTTAAGCCTTATCATCTCTTTACAACAAAATATTAATTAATATATTTTTTAATTTTTTTTTAAAGGAAGGGAACTTACTAACACATAGCAACATCATTGTTGGAACTACCCTCTTCCAGCAGAGTCAGCCCAAAATTATCTTGCTCCTCGTGGCACCTCAGTTGAAAGGGGGCTATTTATTTATTTACTTATTTATACAAGCACTGGGTACAGTCAGAAGCGCGGGAGGGTGAGAGAATTCACCAGAGCCAGAGCGGGGAACAGAGCAGGCAGAAGGACCGAAGTACACTGCTGAGGGGAGCAGCAGGAGGCAGGAGAGGTCTGCGCGCCATGCGGGACCCTCCTCCCATGGGCAGGGAGCAGCCGGGGATTGAACCGACGCTGCAGAGGCTGCGGGCAGCTTCACAACCCAGCGCTCAACCGCTGCACCACCGGGGAGGCCCTTAATTAATATATGTATATAACCTCTGTTTCACAGCTTTTGACAGAAGGAGGAGGGTGAGAACATGGCTCTGAGTGTTTGAGGAATTGGAAAGGAAGTGCCATATATAAAGGGATAAATGGGGTGGGGGGGAAGCTTAGAATTAGAACCAAAGACAAATTTTACTACTTTTCTTGGAGATGAGGGTTCCTGGGCAGCAGAGAACTCTGCCAACCTCATATACTTCTGTGCTCCCTCTACTAGCAGAGAACATGGTGGTTTCCTGTCTTCTCCTGATTCATATCTTTATCTTTAGAGTTTTATCTATAAAGGAGCTTCTTTCAGAGGTACTTGCCAGCTGCCCAAATGATGGTTGTTCTTGATCCATTCCTCTAACTAGCAGTAGTAAAACATAACCTCATTCTTCAGTTTTACAACAATCATTCTCTGCCACAGGGTAGTAGGCTACTTGCCTAGTCTCTCCCCTTTTTAACCACCATCATATACACCTTGAGTATACTCTTCATACAGTAAATATAGAATTCATAATAACTATGAGCTCACCTGCTTGATTTGTTATTAGCAACTTCTTGACAAATCAACCCTAATGTTAAACATGACTTTATTAAGAAAGCTATTGGATTAAATCCCAGTCTAAATTAATTAGACAAATGGCTTCATGACCAAAGAGCTAACATGTAGGAAAAACTGAATATCACCATTGTAGATTAAATAGTGTCCTGAAAATACTTCAGAATGTGACCATATTTAGAAATGGTACTTCCAGATGATCAAGTTAAAATGGAGACATTTGGGTGGATCCTAACCCAATATAGTTGTGTGTGGGTGTGTGCACATGGTGTGTGTGTGTGTCCTTATGAAAAGGGGGAATATGGACACAGGGATAGACATGTGCACACAGCAAGAAAACAGCACATGAACATGAAGGTTGTTGGTGGGTAGGGGAGAGGGCTTCAATCTGATAGGGGAATAGCACTAGAAAGTTGATGGTGGCTAAGGTGAAGCTTATGCACACATAGAGGAAAAGGTGTACCTTTGAAATTTATATAATATTGCAAATCAACACAATTTTATTAAATAAAAAAATACATAAAGAAACCAATACTGCTGACAACTTGACCTCAAACCAGAAGCCTCCAAACTGAGGTAATACATTTCTTTTGTTTAAGCCACCAAAATCCATGGTACTTTGTTATAGCAGCCCAAGTAAACTAATACACTAACCTATATTTATTTATTTTTTTAAAGATTTATTGATTGATTGATTGATTTATCAATTGATTTATTGATTTATTTATACAAGCACTGGTACAGTCAGAAGCGAGGGAGGGTGAGAGAATTCACCAGAGCCAGAGAGGGGAACAGAACAGGCAGAATGACTAAATACACTGCTGAGGGGAGCAACAGGCGTGGCAGGAGAGTTCCGCGCGCCATGTGGGACCTCGCAGGCCGGAGGCCAGTGATCAAACATGCGCTGCAGAGGCTGCAGGCAGCTTCGCAGCCCATCGCTCAACCGCTGCACCACCAGAGGAGCCCCCAAAACATTAACCTTTAAAGGCCTGGCTCAAGATCCATTGACTTAAAATTCTATTGATCTATCATGTTCAACATCACTTGTAATCAGAGAAATGCAAATCAAAACTACAATGAGGGGCCTCCCGGTGGCGCAGCGGTTGAGCGCTGGGTTGCGAAGCTGCCCTCAGCCTCTGCAGCGCCGGTTCAATCCCCGGCTGCTCCCCGGCCACCGGAGGAGGGTCCCACATGGCGCGCAGATCTCTCCTGCCGCCCGCTGCTCCCCTCAGCAGTGTACCTCGGTCCTTCTGCCTGCTCTGCTCCCCGCTCTGGCTCTGGTGAAATCTCTCACCCTCCCGCCCTTCTGACTGTACCCAGTGCTTGTATAAATAAATAAATAAATAAATCTTTAAAAAAAAAAAAAACTACAATGAGATATCTCTCACACCAGTGAGAATGGCACATATTAAAAAAACTAGCAACAACAAATGTTGGTGAGGTTGTGGAGAAAAAGGAACTCTCCTGCACTACTGGTGGGAGTGCAAACTGGTCCAACCACTATGGAGAACTGTGTGGAGATTTCTTGAACTACTAAACCTAGAGCTTCCATATGATCCAGGAATTCCACTCCTAGGTATTTACCCAAATGACACAGAAACAGTAATTCCAAAGGGCACCTGCTCCCCTATGTTTATAGCAGCACTATTTACAATAGCTAAGCTATGGAAGCAACCCAAATGCCCAAAAATAGATGACTGGATCAAGAAGATGTGGTACATAGATACAATGGAATATTACTCAGCAATCAAAAAAGATAAACACATGCAGTTTGCAGCAACATGGATGGAGCTAGAAAGGATCACGCTCAGTGAAATAAGTCATAAAGAAAAAGAAAATTACCGGATGGTCTCACTCATAGCAGGAATTTAGAAAACCTAAATAAAGGACCAGGAAAAAGACCAATCAATGTAAAGTAAAAATCAAAATCAACAAGCAACTATAAACCAGAGACACACTACGGGGTGGGGGGGCGGGGAGGGAGGGCTGGGGAAAGGAAGGACTAGATAGAGTCAAAATAAGGGGGGGTACAATTGTATGGGGAATATAACCAAAATGAAAATGCATACATTGTGCAAAGATGAAAAAACAATGCAAGAATTATTTAAAATAAAATATTAAAAAAAAAGGATAAAGAAAAGAAAATTCTATTGGTGGTGTTTCTTTGGAGAAATCTGTGTGTATGTGTGTGTGTGTGTGTCTGGCTGTCTGTCTGTCTGTCTCTTCTCTCTTTCTACTTCCCTCCCCACCTTCCCCATGATTCATGTCTCTGGTGATGGCAGAGATGTCTATTACACTCATTACCAGTCAGTGAAAATGCACTTTTTCTTCTGGGCTGGGTAGCATAAGCAACCACAAGCCATTGTCTATGATCTTTTTAGCATAATTTCTTGTTTGTTTGTTTTTTCCAGTGCTTATATTAGTTACTTTTTAAAATCTCCTAAAGGTTTGTGGTAGTTAGTGGTCTTAGGCAATTATGAGTTTTGGATGCTGATAAACTAGGACAGTGGTGCAATACCACAAAGAACCTTCCCAACACTCAACCATCCCAACACTCAGGAAGGGAAGACACAATCATGATTCCTGAAAAGGGAGTAATTACGTCATAGCAAATAAAGTCTTATATTTATCTAGAGCCTTGCATCCATTATCTTGTTTGATTTTTACAACCTCATGAGATAGGCAGAACAAGTACTCTGTAACTCTCACCTTACCTTCAGGGATCAAAATCAGAGAGACTAAGTGACTCAATAACACAGAATTAAAACAGTTCAGAGCTGTGTCATCTTACCACTCACTCAACAAATTACTTAATCTCACTCATGAGATATTATGATATATAGTAGAGCATCTTTAATTACCATCAAGATCCACCAAACGAGTGGGGTGAGATAGTTTCACCAGCATTGCACTGACTAAAGATCACATTTAATGGTGCCTGAAACTGTGTCCAAACAGACTTTCCCAAAGAAGGAGAATGGTTTCCCTCTAAATCACTATTTCTTTGCGTGAACCAGTTGCTATAATTTCATGCCTGATTCACAGGTTTCTGCTCGCCTCATCAGATGTGAATCAGATAAATTAAATAACTAAATTCATTTTACACATGATTCCAAGTCCACAGGCTCAGAATATGGGCCTGTGTTCACTCCACACTTCTCCCACAAGGGTAATGGGTTTTAGGATCATGATTTTTCTTGCTATGCAGATGCCTTCTAGACACCATCATGGGTCCAGAAGGCAAACGCTCTGTAAATACTTACATTCGTGTGCATTTCCACAGGTAAGTAACCAATCATTATTTTTGCAGAGAATAAGGAGCCCATAATGAGGTATATATTGTATATTTTTTCAATCCCTGCCACTGGACTGTTTCTGAAATAGTGACAAAAAGAACTAGCAGGTTTTCCTTTAGCCTAAATTCTCCTCTGCACCAAAGACTGAAGAAAACTATATGGAGAGCTTAAAATAGGAAAGGCCTGCTGTGAAAAAGCACACATCTCTAGGATGAGAAGTCAGCATTTCTTCGGCCTCCTGGTTCTGCTGAGACATCCAGTGTTAGGGGGGAGTTCTGTGGGGGCGAGCGGTGAAAGCTCACCTCAGGAGGTGCAGCTGTGTTCAAGTTTAGACCAAGAGTTAGAGGTTTGCTCTTTTCTTAGGAAGAAGTGAGGACACCTCTATCCTTCTTTGCTCTTGACAGGTATTACCCAAGTTATTTGCCAAAAGGACAGAGTGCAGGTCTCAAATAAGTCTTTCAGGTTGAGATAGCACAGAGCTCATTATCAGATTAGAGATTGAGAGCCACCAGGGTGATTGCTGCTGGGCAGGCCTCCCACAGCCCTGAATCACTCTTCCCGAGGCTGTCCACCCACACTGCTTCACGAATATGGCTATCTATCAAGCTCTCTAGCATATTTGTGAGGCTCAAATGCTCAGATGCTTTTTAGGCCTAATTTTATCATATTTTTTCTCAGATAAATCATATTTGATCATTCTCTCCTTCTTTAAATCCTCCCTTTTCTCTGCTTCTAGGACATGACACCCTCATGGAATTTCTCCTCATCCTCTGGCACCTTCTCACTGTGTTTCTTTTGTCCCTCCCTCTCTGAAGTCTGGTATTGAACTTCCTGAAAATGAAGTCCTGGTCCCTATTCTTTTCTCTATGTAGAGAAGAAGGCAGGCTGAATATCAGAATACTAAATATCTATTTCAAGCATGAGAAAAAAGATAAGGAAATTCAGCTGAAAGAAATGAAAAAGAGGGAAATAATAAATATGAGAGCATATACTAACGAAAAGGAAACTGGCATATAACAGAGGGGATCATCAATGAAAATAGTGGGTTTATTGAAAAGACTAACACAGAGATAAAATCCCTTAGGAATAGGCACAAATAATCAATGGCAGTAATGAAAAAAGGGCCATCACTACACAGCCTGCAAACATTGAAAGGATAAGAAAATATAAAAACAAAGCTATAAGCCAATCCATTTGAAAATTTGGATAACTATGCCTTAGCACGTGCACACATGCATGCACACACACGGCCCTTAGCAAAGCTAGAACTAATTTAAAAATTAATTCACTGTTTAGAAACCTTCCCACAAAGAAAACTACAGACCTCGATGGCTTCACTGTGAACTCTACAAAATACATCAAGAATAAGTAATATCAATTTTCTCCCACATACCCTTTCAGAGAAGAGAAAAGGAATGCTCACTCTTCAACTCAGTTTTGAAAGCCAGAGTGATCTTGATACAAAAGCTGATACTACAAGAAAGGAACATTAAAGACCCATCTCTAGTGATTTTGATTTTCTTTTAACTCTAAACAAATTCTAGCAAATCAAATCCAGCAACGTGTAAAAACAGTGGTACATTACAAGCAAGCCAGAGTATTCCAAAAATGTAGTTATTTAGCATTTGAGAATCATTCAGTATAATCTGCTCCATTAATAAAATATAGATGAATCCTATGATCATCTCAGTAGATGCAAAAAATATTCAATATACATGATTTTAAAAAACAAACTGTAGCAAACTAGAAATAAAAAATAATTTCTTTAATCTAATAATGCTTATCTACAAAATAAAACTCAAATAGTTTATTTTCTGTTCCAGGTCTACCCTTCTAATTTTCCTCATCTAAGTAAAATGACATCTCCAACCATCCAATTGCTAAAACCAATAGCTGAAAGTTATTATTTAGAGTTTGGTCTCTATCTTCTACCAGTGTCAATCCACAGATTATGAATTTATTGATTCTATTCCCAAATATTCCCAGAGTTCATCCTTTTTCCATCTCTTTCCTTACCACCCTGGGCCATTACCATCTCTCACCGGGACCCCCTACCTTAGAATTACAACTGGCTTCCCCCATCTTGCCCCCTCCAAGACATGTTCTAAATCTACTTTGCAGGCAGACTGATAATCTTAAAATATTAATCAGAATATATCACAACTTGTTTAACTACCCAGTAGACTTGCGGGAGAAAACCCTTATCCAGGTCTATTTGCCTCATGCTTTATCCAAGAATCGCTTTGTCCCTCTCTGTGACCCACTGGACGGACCTCTTTTGGGATTTGTCAACCTAGTGCCCTCATCAGCAGGATCCTCTACTTTCAGGATCCTCCCAACTCTGACACAACCCACAGGATTCATCTCAAACGATACCTCTGTGTAGAGCCCTTCCTGGTCACCATATCATTCCCTTTTTTTAGAAGCCTAGATTTTCTTTCAGAATTCTTATCACAATTTGCAAGTTTATATTATTTCATTCTTTTACTTTTAAGATTTCTGTCCTCTTCACTACACTGTAAACTCCACAAAGGCAAGAATCTTAATGATTTTGTTTTCTTCTATTTCGGTTCTATCTAGTACATAATAAGTATTTGATAAATCATTGTTGAGATAATGAATAAATGAATGAGTCATATATTCCAACTATGTTGCAAATGTATGCAGCTTTTTCAGGAGATTTCTTCTAAGATGCAAACTTTGAGCCACCATTATAAGTAATATCACAGTAAGCATAATGAGACATATAAACTTGAGTTTCCAGACCACCCTTGAGGCAAATGAGCACTGTGTATCACTTGGACCCTTGAAATTAAGTCTAACTCCTAATAAACATTACCTACTGACACTAGGGTTTGCTGTGCACAAATCTTATAGGAAGTTACTGCAAAAAAGCATAAATGAAACCAGCAGCAGCAAATCAAGAGTTAAAAACTTTTATTCAGCTACAAATACAGTTTGCTAACTGAGAAGACTTCAAAGACAAGTTAAAAAACATTTTAGATAAGCAAATAATGTTCCTAAAATAAAATAAAATGTGCAGCTAGTGATATTTATTTACAAATGCCTTATGACCACCTTCTAAGAAATGCTAAATGATGGTGAAACTTCAAAAGGCATCAGCACAACCAACACAATCTTTTTGGTTAAAAATAATATCGTCATGTAATAACCCCAACAAAGTATTTTTTCCTAGACTTGCAACTAATCTCTAACTCCAGACAAATCTCTAATTTGCATCTCTAACTCTGATGCAAATTAATTTTTTATGCCGTTGTACCTCATTTTTTACTACCTATAAAAGGTGACTGCTAATGCTATATGAAAACAAAATTATACAGAACCCCATGTTCCTAATACACTTTAATACACTTTAGTGATGGGCTCAACTCCCTCATTATCCTACAAAGGAGGAAAAATTTTTTTTTCTAATTTTCTTTTATAGGTTGAAAGAAATGGCCAGAATTTGTATCATGATTGGAATCAATCCAAAACTCTCATTCTAGGATTAAACCAAAATCAAGGTCACTGACTGATAATATGATACAAAAAGGTAGTTAAGTGAGCTTTAGAGATAGGGGAGGAGAAGAACCCATGGTCTATATCCTTACCTGAAGAAAAGAAGACTACAAATAATTACAAGCAGTGGACCCAAGAGCACTTAAGGGCTCTAGAATCAACAGACACTGACAAGAGCAACAAGGACTTTGTATTCTGTATTGTATGCTGGTGAGTCAAAACTCTAGCTCCTTCACATGCAAGTTGTGTCTTCCTCAGCAAGTTGCCAAACCTCTCAGCTTCAATTTCTTCATCTATAGAAAAAGGATAACAATGTTGCTTCAAAAGTTTCCTTGAGGGCCTCTCTGATGGCCTAGAGGTTAAGTCTCAGCACCATCACCACTATGGCCTGAGTTTGATTCCCCGCCAGGGACCTGACCCACATGGTGCGCAGACCTCTCCTTTCTCGTTTGCTGCTCCCCTTAGCAGTATATTTCAGTAAATCTGCCTGTTCAACTCCCCACTCTGTCTCTGGTGAATGCGCTCACTCCCCCGCAACACACACATTTGACCCAGTTCCCCAGTTCCTCTATACATAAATAAATGTTTAAAAAAATCTTTAAAAAAAATTCCTGTGAAAATTTAAAATTAGCCACAGAAAGTAACTGACACACAGTAGGCACTCAGTAAGTTGTAGTTGTTCAGCTGAATAAACATCGAAATTTCTATTTCCCTTTTGTTAAAAACAAAGGAAGAGAAGATTGGAAACTAGCAAAAGGTATTTTTAAAGATGACATTTCCCCTGGGGATGTTTAATACTGACAGAAATATAAAAACCATCCAAAAAAGAAAGTGAGCTAGATAGAAACATGGTTGGTCCTAAGGCCTTTGTTATCTCCCATTTCCAAATTAACATTATCTAATAAACCAGTGACATCAAATCTATATTACAGTGAGAATAATATTCAGAACCCCATAGGAAAGAGACAGAAAAGAAGGTGAGGAGTGGGTAGATATGAGGAGAAAGGATATGGAGAAGGAAGACATAGAAAGAAGAAAAACAGAAGGAACCAATTCCATCTGTATTAAAGTTTGCTGATAAACAGCATAATATGGGACCGTCTTCTTCCATCTGCTGTATTCCCAATGAAGGCAAAACTATAGCTGCTTTGTTCACTTCTGCAGGCTCAGTAGCTAGCACAGTCCCTGGAACATCTTGGCATTTAATAAATAATTGTGAAATGTGCAAATGAATAAATGAAAGAGTGCTGCATGTCTCTGGAGTCATAAATATTCACCCTGCAACCAAGAACTTGAAAACACAAAGAACTGATTTTATGCATTGACTCTGGGTACTTGGAACTGGAATTTTAGATATGAGTATCTACCGGTTTGTACCTAGCAACTGTCACTTAACCATCTCTCTGGCCCTGCAAAATGGCCTTTTCAAATAAATGATTTGAGGGTCCTGTGGGGTGGCCTCAATTTCAGCTCTCACTCTGCCAATGTTCTCAGTTGTCTTGTAATACAGTTTCTGGTGCTAGATATTAAAATGCAGAAAGAACTGCTTAGAGACTCTGAGTTATATACAAAAAAAAAAAATCACAGATAGAACTGAGCGGTTGCAAATCAGTCAATATTGTGTCTGCTCTCATTATTGAGAGATGCTTAATCTCATTATTCAGTTTCAGGAGGAAACAAGAGGCATGTAGTGAAATTCAATACAGACAAAATATATAGCTTCAAGTTAGCAACAGATAGGATAATGTTGCACTTGCCAATTTCAGCATAAGTTTACCTGCCAATAATTATAACTACTTAATCAAAACATTATAAGAGTATGTTTTGGTTTATTGTATATTAACATTTTAAAATCTATTAAAAATGGGTCTAATATCCAATCAAATATACAAAGGCTACAGAAATTCCACCTGGCTGATATAAACACTAGATTTATGTTTTAGGGCTTTTGCTAGAACAAGTCATGTAAATTCACCACCACCAAACACAGAGCTATAAGGAATAAATTTAATTGTGTCTATTAAAGTGCTTTGTAAACATCTGCATCTACATATGATAACATAACTGTTTCTTCCTCAGTCAGTTTTCATGTTACATACAATGAAATTGCCTTCCATCCTTACCTGCTTTTCTATCAGAGGCAAGATATTTTCTTCACCTTCCTTCTTAAACTAATGAGATTGTGAAAAAGCAATCTCATCCCATCAGAAGCCACCATATTTCATAAATGAAGTGATTTATAGGTGGTAGTCACATTACAAAAAGTTTATACATCATTTGGGCATCATTCAGGGGAAAAGGTATGGTAGGCTCTGCTGTTATTAAACCCCAAAGACCCATTGATCAAGAATATAAAGATCAACCACTTGTTTTGTTAAGTAATTAACTTAACTCATCCCCATAGCTCCCATTCAGCCTTAAAATGATTCTGTTGTTCATTGGCAATGAACATCCCCAACAATGTATTGAAAAAGGCTACTGAAAGGTGATGCCAATTAATTGCCAAAAGTAATTGTCATTTTGTAAGCACATTATTATCTAATTTGCTGCCACTAGATTGTTAAAGTGGCAATTTACACATCTCTGTTTTAATGTATTAATAAAAAAAAGCAATCATGCATTTATTGCCTTTATAATTCCTAAGATAATTATACAACAGGCTGAAAGTATATTTCTTCTATGTTTCAGCAAACTTAGCAACCACACTGAAGACTCCAATTGTTAGGAAATTAACAGAATTGTCTATTAGAGCTAAAACCAAATATTCTCAACTGCTTCATTTGAAGTGCCATAGGGCCATTCTGGAGGGTGCAGTTGTGAGGAAGTAAGAGCTTCAGTAATGTAGTCGAGCCCTTCATTCTTTCCCAAGTAGGATTCAAATTAATAGAAAACCTTTTTCAAGAACAACAAGGTAGTTTCCAGATGAGTTATAGGTCATGTGTTCTTGAGTGGGCAGGTGTTCCTATAAGAGGGGCCCCTGCAACTCCCTCATGCAGTGGAGCTTGCCCGACTCCACCCAGCCCTGGCACCAGATGACCAACCTCAGCACAGGGCAGGTTCCATGTGCTGGTGGTGTTTCTCTTTTGAAACTGGCACAGTTTTGTAAATGTTGCTGATCAAGTCTTGGAAATAGGGCCAGTTTTGAAAATGAACCAATCAGGTTTGAAAGGTAGGTACCCTGAAGGAAATACAAGCAGGGCAGCAGATGGATTCATTCATTTAGATTGTGACCTCCATTCATTGAGATCTTCACTTCATATTCATTCATCAAGACCTTTGCTTCACAGAAACTCATTAAGACCTTCACATCTGATCTCTACTTCAAATCCCCACCTGACTACCTGACCATTGTGCCTGCCTCTGGCTCTGCATCCAGATCACCTGCTGATATAGGCTGCTGGCCTGTGTCTGGCACCTCTGAAAAAACAGTATGCTGGTGACTGATCCTCTGGCACTTTTTCTGAAAGAGCAGTCTGGGGGCCTCCCCGGTGGCAGTGGTGCAGCGGTTGAGCACTGGGCTGCGAAGCTGCCTGCAGCCTCTGTAGCACCGTTTCGATCCCCGGCTGCTGTGAGAGGGTCCCACATGGCACGTGGACCTTTCCTGCCGCCTGCTGCTCCCCTCAGCAGTGTACTTCGTCAGTCTGCCTGTTCTGCTCTCCGCTCTGGCTCTGGTGAATTCTCTCACCCTCCCATGCTTCTGACTGTACCCAGTGCTTGTATAAATAGATTAAATAAATCTTTAAAAAAAAATTTTCTTAAAAATAAAAAATAAAAGAGCAGTCTTTCACTGGCCTGTGCCTGGCATCACTATAACACGGTGCCTGATCTGGCCTGTTGACCAGTGCTGCTGACATGCGACCAGAACTCCTGACCAGTGTCCAACCATCTCTTAGAGCTGTCCACCATTTCTGTGCCTCCAGCACCACCACCTGAACACAGACCCTGCCTCCGGCACATCCAACACTACTTCCTGGTGCTGTTGCTTCCAACATTGCTCAGCCCAGCCTTCAAATAGCTGCTGCACTGCTGCCTTAGCAGTGTTACCTATGACTATGTCCAGCTGCTACCAGAAGCTGGGACCTGTTTCACCTCTTATTGGTGTGCCAGGTTCTTGTTGAAAGAACAATACCATCTTGCACAGGTAGTTTCTGGTTTGGACAACTGGACACTTGGACACTATATGGGGTAGAACAGCTGACCATTTGTGGCCTTAGAAACTCTTTTCTTTTTCTAATCTTTGTTAACAAACCTGTTTTACTCTGAGCCTGTGCCATATCTTACAGGTGTGAATGGATGGATAAGCACCCACAAACCATAACCCCAGGTTTGCACAGATTCAGTCCAGGAAAAGCTACATTTCTAGGCTACCAATGAACCACTTTTACCTTGAATAAGTTCCATTCCTGCCAGAGGAGAGGTTGAAGCATCTCTACAACATACAGAAGGAAACCAAGGACTGAAGGGGCAGTTCAGAGATGGTGTTTTCAGAATTTGGTTTCTTTATTGTGCTTGAAATTCTGTGAATTTCCAGATTATTTGTCTTATATTTAACATAGATTCAAAAATTCATTCTGCAGGTAAACAAATTTAAGGAGTCTCTGTTTTAAAAGTTACCTATACTTTTGGGCCTCCCCGGTGGCGAAGTGGTTGAGCGCTGGGTTGCGAAGCTGCCCGCAGCCTCTGCAGCGCCGGTTCGATCCCCGGCTGCTCCCCTGCCACCGGAGGAGGTTCCCACATGGCGCGCAGACCTCTCCTGCCGCCACTGCTCCCCTCAGCAGTGTGCTTCGGTCCTTCTGCCTGCTCTGCTCCCCACTCTGGCTCTGGTGAATTCTCTCACCCTCCTGCGCTTCTGACTGTACCCAGTGCTTGTATAAATAAATAAATATTTAAAATAAATAAATAAATAATCTATCCTTCCTAATTTGAATGCACATAATTGAGGTTCAATTCTACTAAAGAGAACTTTTTATGAAAAACGTTTTGTAATTCCATGTCTTTTTTATCCACTCTTCATATTTGCCACATTCAAGACTGAAATTATTATGGCAAACGCTCCCTGGGACTGCACATGTGGCACAGTAGGGTTGCGAGGGGGGCCATACTCACTCCCTGGCATCAGTTTACTTTGCTTTAGGGATCCCCCAGTATTTTTAGTAGCCATTCTCTTGTCTGATAAATAACTCTGTTCAAGTTTCTTCTCCAGCTCTTAAAATTCCACTGATACTCTTTTATTCATTCTTGACAATGTTCTAGTGCAGCAGTTGACAAACTATAACCCGCAGACCAATCCAGCCTACTTCCTGGCTTTATAAAGTTTTATTGTAAAACAGCCTTGCCCACTTATTTACATATTGTTTCTGTCTACTACAGCAAAGAAGTGCTAGCAACAGCAACTATATGGGCTGCAAAGCATAAAGCATTTACTGTCTGAATCTTTTGCCATCCCTGTTCTACTGTTGTTGTTGTTGTTGTTTTTTATCTGATTATTATTGAATCTCCTCCCCACAAGTAAAGACTTTTAGTCTTAAGTTGCCTAGTGGTTTTTTTCTTCTCTTTGGATTGTTCTAAGTCACAGCATCTTCTTGAAACTTAACTCTAACATTTCATTCACACACTTCTGAGTGACTTAGAGAATGGTTTCCCTAAGGGCAGTCACAAAGGTGCTTGATAACATCTCCTTTTGATCTGTAGCCTGATAAGATATTACCCTCTGAATGGATCTAAAAAGTTCATTCATCCTTTCAAATAATAGACCTGTGACTAGGTCTTTGTTATATGCCAGGCACTGGTGCCGAAATGTAAAATTCCATAAATAGTACACAGGCCCAGCCCACCTAACTACTCACAAGCTGGTAGGGACCATCTTTATACCTCAGGGTGTTATTGTTGTGATTGTGGGTTTTTTTTTTTTTTTTAAGATTTATTTATACAAGCACTGGGTACAGTCATCTTTTTTTTTTTTTTTAAAGATTTATTTATACAGCACTGGGTACAGTCAGAAGCACGGGAGAGTGAGAAAATTCACCAGAGCCAGAGCGGGGAGCAGAGCAGGCAGAAGGACTGAAGTACACTGCTGAGGGGGGCAGCGGGCGGCAGGAGAGGTCTGCGAGTCATGTGGGACCCTCCTCCGGTGGCCGGGGAGCAGCCAGGGATCGAACCGGCGCTGCAGAGACTGCGGGCAGCTTTGCAACCCAGCGCTCAACCGCTGCGCCACCAGGGAGGCCCGATTGTGGTTTGTTTTAACACCTTTTTAGTTACATGTCAAGGACTGTGTGGAGAGATTTACATATAATAACTCATTTGATCCTATATCAATCCTGTGAAGAAGATATTATTATCTGCATTTTAAAGATTTTTTTTTAAAGACTTAAGTATGGATAGGGAAGATGAATGTTTTAAGTGTAAGGTAGGATTATTGAAAAGTTTAGTAATTTGCCCAAGGTCACACATTTATCAAGCAGCAGACCTAGGATCTGAATCCAAGCAGTCTGACTCTAGAGATCAAATTCTTAATTACTTCATCAGAACTAGCTTTCATTTTTTCTTCCTATGACCTAAAAGGATACACTTCTCCACATAGGACACCCCTGAATTCCCCATCATACAACATGCAGAGGATCTGAGATTAGCCATTATGCAGCCGCACATGCATTGCCCAGCTTCAGTCTGCTTTGCTTTTCAAAAAGACAGGTGGGCTCTGCACCTTCAGACTCCCAAGATGAGACCTACATATTCTGATTTCCCAGCTAGTGATTTTCTTATCAGACTATAGCAACTCAAAAAATAAAAGGTAGATTGACTCCCCTGTAGTATGAGGAGAGAATTATTACCTTTAAGCAAAACTGATGGCAGCTGCTTTTGACTTTTAGGGGAGAAGCAAAATTCCTCTCCAGAGGAGACAATTCTTTATTTTAGGAAAATACTTTGCTGCATCTTAAGAGAATATTTTTATTTAAAGCTTATTTTTTAATGTTTTTGCTGAACATAGATAAGTGGGAATATGTAAGAAAATAAGGGTTGCATTGTTCCACATAATGAAATACAGAAAATTTTGAGAGCATCCCTAAGAGAGATGATAAGGGGCTTGAGGTAACTGCACAAGGAAGCAGTATAAAGGCCACCGAAGGAAAGAAGCCCAGAAGATGCCCATGCATTGGGGCCAGAAGAAGAGAAAATAGACCAGGGAAAAATTCCCTGCAGGGAGATAGTCATGGCCTTAGTGAGCCTGAGGGCAAGGTAGGGTTAATTAGGCAGTCAGGGACAGTGCAGGCTGGGGCTTGGGGAGATTAAAGAGGCTTCTGAGATCAGGGAAACTGAAGGAGTAATGGAAGTTCCAGGGATGAGGACAATGTCTTCCAAAAGGGGGTTAATCAAACACCCCAGGACCAGGGACAATGGATGTTCCTGGACTAGGGCAATAAAGAAAAGTCTGCTAAGATAAGGGTTGGGACACAGAGACTTAGTTCTGGGCATAGAGACATTAAGACTGTGAGTGAGACCACCAAGAACTAACCAATCACAAAGAGACCTGTGGAACTACAGAATAATGGGGAAAGAAGGTGTATATTCCCTGAGGGTTCCACCGGCCCAGGAGTCCCACTTTATTTCTGTTCCTTTTCTCCCTAATAAACTTTTTCTTTCTCTAAACAAAGCAACCTCTTTTGCCTTGCTTGCCTGAGCATCAGCAAAGTTCCTGCTGCGATTTTGTTAAACATCAACCCGTGGTAGTATAGTGGCTGGGACTCAGCACTGCCCCAGCAGCCTGGGATCCATTCCTGGCTGGGAGACTAGGCCTAAAAACCTGAAATTAAGGTATCATTAGGACTGTGGTGTCTGATACCAAGTTTAAAATCGTTTGTTGTGCTACATAATCTCTGGAGAGGGCAACAGATTCTAAGGTGACAGGAGGAGGGATGGGCAGAGAGTGCCATTAGAAGAACAAGACAGGATTGAGATTGAAAAGAAAAAAAGGTAACCAAATTAAAAAACAATTAAACAAATGAAAAGAAAAAAGTTAATCTATTTCTATTACCAGGCCACATGATCTAGTACATAGAAAATCCTAAGGAAGCCACAATAAAATTAACAAACTAATTTTTTAAAGTTATACAAAGTTGTAAGATGGAAGAGCAATATATAAAAATTAATTGTATTTCTATGCACTATCAGTAAATAATCCAAAAGTAAAATTAAGGAAGCAATTCCATTTACAACATCAAAACAAAACAAAAATACTTAGGAATAAATTAATTTTAAAAAAGTGTAAAACCTATATACCAGAAACAACAAATCATTATTGAAAAAAATTAAAGAAGACTTAAATGGATGAGAAGAGTTAATGTGCATGGGTGTGAACATTTAATATTGCTAAAATGATAGTTTGTCCTAAATTGATCTACAGATCAAAGGCAGTTCCTACAAAAGTTCTTGCTGCCATTTTTTTTTTAATAGAGGCATGCTTTATTTATTTATTTATTTGTTTGTTTGTTTGTTTGTTTGTTTTGTTTATACATGCACTGGGTACAGTCAGAAGCGCGGGAGGGTGAGAGAATTCACCAGAGCCAGAGCGGGGAGCAGAGCAGGCAGAAGGACCGAAGCACACTGCTGAGGGGAGCAGCGGGCGGCAGGAGAGGTCTGCGCGCCATGTGGGAACCTCCTCCGGTGGCCGGGGAGCAGCCGGGGATCGAACCAGCGTCGCAGAGGCCGGGCAGCTTTGCAACCCAGCGCTCAACCACTGCGCCACAAGGGAGGCCCCCTGCTGCCATTTTGATAGAAATTGACACACTGAACTAAAGTTCATATAGAAATGGCAGGGTTTTACAAGAAACAAAACAATTCTGAAAAATAACAAAGTTGGAGGGGATTAGTACTTTTTACAAACCTATAGTAATCAAGAAGGTGTGCTATTAACATAAGGATAGAAAAATAGAACTTGAGAGATCAGAAATAAATTCATATACCTATTTAACTGATTTTTAATAAGGAAGAGAATTTAATTTTGAAAAATAATCTTTGAACAAATTGTACTTAGACATGCAAAAGAATGAATTTGCCTTTACCTCAAATCATATATAAAATTAACTCAAAATGTACTGAACACCCAAATGTAATAGCCAAAATTATAAAGCTCTTTGAAGAAAACATGGATATAAATATTCATAGTTTGTGGTAAGGCAATGATTTCTTAGACATGACATCAAAACAACAAGCAACAAAAGGGAAAATAGAGTAGTCAGATTTCATGAAAACTACTTTTGTGTTTCAAAGGATAGATTCAAGAAAGTGAAGGGCAAACCCACAGAAAGAAAGAAAATATTTGCAAACCTTGCATCTGACAAGGGAGTTCCATAAAGATCATAGAAAGAACTCTTAGAACTCAGCAACTGAAAAACAGTCAAAGGATTTTGACATTTTTCCAAAGAAGATACACAAATGATTAATAAGCACATGAAGAGATACACAATATTATTAGTGGTTATGGAAATGAAAATCAAATGACAACTTAATTCATACCTGCTAGGAGAGCTATAATTAAAAAGATGGGCAATAACAATTATTGGGGAGGATGGGGGCAAATTGGACAACCCTTCATGTATTGTTGGTGGGAATACAAAATGATGCAGTCACTTTGGAAAACACCTTAATAGTTTCTCAAAAAGTCAAATACAAAGGTACAATGTGATTATGTGGTTTCACTTCTAGATATATCTCCATGAGCATGGAAAACATGTCCACACAGAAAATGATACATGATGCTCTCAGCGACATAACTGACATTAGCCAAAAAGAAGGGAGCTGATGTCAATCAGCTAATGAATGGATAAGCAAACTGGTTATCCAGTGGATAACCAAACAACGGAAGAGTAGTCAACAAGGAGAGATGGAATGAAGTAAAGATACATGCTACACTACATATGAACCTCAAAATCAATATGATTAAAGAAGCCAGACACAGTAGACCACATGCTGTATGATTCTGTTTATATTAAAATGTCCATAATAGGCAAACCCACAGATACAGATTGTAGAATAGGCAAACCCACAGATACAGATTGTAGAATAGTTTGCCAGAGGCTGGGAGGCTGCTAATATATATATATATATATATATATATATATATATATATATATATATATATATATACTGCTAATATATATATATACGTTTCTCTGGGAGATGATTAAAGTGTTCTGAAATTAGATTGTAGGGTTCCACAACTTTGTGTATATACTAAAACCACTGACTTGCACAACTTCGAAAGCATGAATTACATGTTATGTGATTATACCTCAATCAAATAAAGTTTTTTTCAAGATTTAATTTATTTTAATATTTTATTTTATATAATTCTTAATCATTTTTCATTTTTGCACAATGTATGCATTTTCATTTCGGTTATATTCCCCATACAATTGCACCCTCCCTTATTTTGACCCTAATCCTTCCTCTCCCTGCCCTTGCCCCGCCCCGCCCCGCAGTGTGTCTCTGGTTTATACTTACTTGTTGATTTTGATTTTTACTTTGTATTGATTAGTCTTTTTCCTGGTCTCTTATTTAGGTTTTCTAAATACCTGCTATGAGTGAGACCATCCGGTATTTTTCTTTTTCTTTCTGACTTATTTCGCGGAGCATGATCCCTTCTAGCTCCATCCACATTGCTGCAAACTGCATGTGTTTATCTTTTTTGATTGCTGAGTAATATTCCATTGTGTGTATGTACCACATCTTCTTGATCCAGTCATCTGTTTTTAGGCATTTGGGTTGTTTCTGTAGCTTAGCTATTGTAAATAGTGCTGCTATAAACACAGGGGTGCAGGTGCCCTTAGGAATTACTGTTTCTGTGTCATTTGGGTAAATACCTAGGAGTGGAATTGCTGGATCATATGGAAGCTCTATGTTTAGTAGGTCAAGAAATCACCACACAGCTCTCCATAGTGGCTGGACCAGTTTGCACTCCCACCAGCAATGCAGGAGAGTTCCTTTTTCTCCACAACCTCACCAACATTTGTTGTTGCTAGTTTTTTTAATATGTGCCATTCTCACTGGTGTAAGATGGTATCTCATGGTAGTTTTGATTTGCATTTCCCTGATGACAAGTGATGTTGAACATTTTTTCATATGCCTGTTGGCCATTTGCATTTCCTGTTTTTTAAAGATTTATTTTTATTTACTTATACATACTAGAACTGGGGTAGAGGCTAGAGGTATGGCGTGGGGGTGAGAGGATTCACCAGAGACAGAGTGGGGAGCAGAATAGGCAGTCTACTGAAATACACTGCTAAGGGGAGCAATTGGCAAAAGAGGAAAAGTCTGTCCCACCATATGGATTAGCTCCCTGGCCTGTGATCAAACTCATGCCACAGTGGCTGCCAATAGCTTGATAGCGTTGAGATTTTCACCCTTGCACCACCAGGGAGGCCCCCTCAATTAAATAATATTTTTAATAAACACCCATTCCACCAAATATACTGAAAAAAAGTGACCCTGAAAAGAAAGGGAAACAGTTGACAGAGGAGGAAATCACCTCATTCCTAGAGAGGACTTAAAAAAAAGTCTTCCTTTTTTTTTTCCAACTCAGCAGAATTTAAAGCAGTTTCAAAGGCATTCATATTTGAAGTGCTGTTACTGAATAGCAATTTCATCTGAACTAGAAAGTGGTTTCGGACAATTCTGATTGGAAAGAAAGAGAAAAGAGACTTCCCATGTGATGTGTTTTTGCTTTTCAGAGTGCCACGAGTTAGAGATGGTGTGCATAGGAGCCACTGACTTCGGAGAAGCCTTTGATCTCTTAAAACTAAACATGTTCTCAGAAAAAGTAGATTGAGTGTTTTCGGGCTCTGAGCGTCATCCCCAGCTAAGGATCACCCCAGTAAAGTGGCCGGGTATATAGCCCTAGGCAGGCTGTGAACTGTGAACTAAGGAATTTCCTGGGCAAGGCTGCCTGACCTCACTCCCAACTCCCACCTCCACCCACAAGCAGTCTGTGGTTGGTTCAAGGACACCCTTGGCCACACAGCTACCCTGAGAACTGGCAGAACCCCTTTCTGTGACATGACCAGTAACTCAAACAATGAGGGAAAGTAAGAGTTCCTCCCAGCTCTAGCCCTTATTAGCCCCTCAGTTTGTGATTCTCTTTTCACTAAAGCTTATTTTTCCAGAATGCCATGTTACAAATATGGACAAGTCAGGGAATGTTGGGTTTAGCAGAATATATGTTTCTGTGTCAACACAAAGGCCAAACAACCTGAATGCTCCCCACTTGCCTGCCCAATAAAATAAATAAAACCCTTGAGATGGTTTTTACCAACACAGGATTACATAAATGATGACTCCTTGGCAGAGAAAAGAATGAAGAACTAAGCAAGTAGTTAGATTTGACTGGAAGCAAGGGTTCCCTTGTTCAAGATATTTCCCACATACTTTCCATATAAATTCAGTTTTCCTCAGCAAGCTCTTCTTCACCAAGCTAGAGTTACAGCAATTGTCTGTCCTCATCTCTGTGCTATTTGTTTGCATCTGAGCACCCCTTAACCAAACATTCTCTGGACTTGTGGCTGGGAGACCACAAAATATGAGAAGGAGACCACAGAGGAAGAAACAATCACCTGTATAGGTCAAAATTTGCTGTTAACCTTATGAGACCACTCAGCCCCCAACAGGGCTCAAGAATTCATTTTTCCTGAAGAGGAATGTGAACACTGAAGGATGCAGGAGTTAAAGGGAGAAGGCAGCAGGAACCAGAGTCAGCAGAACAGAGGAAGGAGCTGTGGAACACCTTCAGAAGACCTGAGAAGCTGCCCATGGAAAAACCCAACTCCACTCTATGACCATCCAAGTTGCAGGTTGGAGGCCTCTCTCCTTGTGTAGGAAAATGTAGGTAGTAACTAAATCAAGGACACAACACCAGAACCCTTCCTCCCCAGGCTCTGAAAGCCCAGAGTAGGAAGGGCTATCACATACTCCTGCTTCTCCGCAAGAGAAACACTTTTGATGAGTGGCTGGCAGCACGGACTTCTATTTGTAGCTCAGCCAGAGAAATGGTGAGATGCAAGTCTCTAACTTCCTCCTCCCCAGTAGAAGCCCCCACATCATAGGCACCTCCAAGAATATCTCCTATTCATGATGCAAGTTCAACTCTACTTCCGAAATCACAGAGTCCCAAGTTCAAATCTCAGTTCTTCTAGCAAGCCAAATGGCCTTTAGAAATTATCTTCTCAAAAACATCTAGGAGTTGTCAGGTAAGCATGTGGATGTTTGTATGGATTTGTAGCTAACAGAACTAGGCCAAAGCTGTAAAATTGAAAGTCAGCTGCTGTTGGAGGCAATTAAAGTTATGGGTTCAGTGAGATTACCCAGAGAGAGTACAGAATGATTAGAGAACCCAGGCCTATCAGGGAAAATTATCAAGACTTTGGAAATGGGCAGTAGGGTTTTGGGCATCGTTCAATGGTCCTCCAGGAATATCTGATTCTGTAGAGCTTTGCACCTGTGATCCTACTGGCTAACCTATTTTATATCTCTCTAGGGATGGAAGTTAATATATAGAAGAAAACTGATAGTAATGCAAATGATTGATATCCATAGCCCTGTAAATGAATTTTGTCCCAATAGTGATACAATTGATTTTCACCCTGCAAAATAGATGACCCCAAGTATTATATTTTATTATTCTATAGGATATTACCAATTTTACATCTATATCAAATTCACTTTGCATTTCTGAGAATAGATGACTGTTCTTCAAATATTCTTTTGACCTGATTTTTAGCACCTTACTGGATTCTCCATTAATTAATGAATTATAGAAAATCTGTTTCTTTTATATTTGGCCTGAGAGTCTTGATTTTACCTTGTGAAAATGTACTTTAGTAGAAAAAATCCCTTGAGGAAGGCCAACAGATAGTGGAGGAGCATGATCTTGCAAAGGAGGGAAGGAAAACACAGCCAGTAATACAGGAAAGAAGCAGAAGTGCAGGGTACAAAAGTCAAGGTAAGACAAGTGTTTTGAAAACAGGGAGTGAGCAACTCAAACAAAGGGCATTTAATTAATGTTCATCTTATTTGACCACACAACTGCACTCAACACAGTCCTCCCTGCTTCTGCTGCACCATCAATTCCTCCCACGAGATATGAGGCAACCTTTTCTAAAGCACAGGATGTCTTGTTATTCCCTTCTCCTGGGACAAGTCCTACTAGCCTGACATTTACATAACCAAGGGAACCTACTCATGCCTTCTTTGCAAAACAGGGAACATTTTCTTCAAGGTGATTTTCTGTTCCCTACTTGACTAATCAAATGGCAAAAAGAAAGAGAAAGAGACACAGAGAAAAAGGAAAAAAAGCCCTCAAATTTTAACTGTATCAATAAAGTATATATTCCCTGCTGCACAAGCATTCTTAAGGTTGGTCCACTTCATTAACATCCTTGGAAGATAATCAGTTGGCAAATTTAACCATTCCCTACATTTTTAGATCACAGATGGGAAAACTGGGGGAAAAATGCAGCTATGTGCCAGTTACTCAGTCCCCTCAAATTAGCTCTTCTTATGTGACCTTGGGATCTCAATAAGGCCAATTTCCCCCTCTTTATCCTATGGTGTGACCTCCAGATAGATTGCACTTAATCATATTAACAGTCTCACCTTGTCACTTTCCAACTCCTAGAACGTATCAAAAACAGGAGCAGGATGTGCCAAAACAAACAAACAAACAAACAAACAAACAAACAAAAAAAAAAACCCTGAAAATCCAACCTATAGTTTTAAAAAACAAACCCCTCCAGATGTTTCTAACCTTAAAAGAGCATAAGTCACAGAAAGCAGTTTAAAGATACTAACATTTTTTCTTCCCCATTTGTCCAGGTTGAAGGGAAATCCCCTGACTTCCAGCAGGCATCATTACTTTTCATTTGTTGAATTCCCAATGGCTGGATCAGCCTTTTAAATTGGGTGCTCCACTGAACCACCTGCTATGATCTTTCCAGGTGCACCTGCAAATGACACTTTAGCTAACAAGCTTGAAGTTTTCCTGCTCATCAGAAGGGCACTTTAGGAAATTACCCATTTGTCTGGAACTGGAGGTGGCAACAATCACTGGCATCCCAGATGGCCCCGCTTGTCAGCATTGCAGATTCTAGGGGAAGAACCCGACTGCACAGTACAGTTCCATCTCCAGCACCCACCTTCACTAAATGCAAGATTACAGGGATGCCAATTAGATGGTCATTTTCAAGTATTCAAGTTCTTGGTACCTACTGAAGTACGATACAACCACAGCCCAAAGTCAAGCTGCATTTGTGAGTGCATGCCAGTAATTCCTTTGGTCAATTTCAATGGTTGCCTTTCTTGAATTTTATCAAATATTGGGTAATTCTACTGAGGAGCCACAAGATGGCAGGATTCCACCTCTTAAAGGAGCTCCAAAGCTTTGGTCTTTGCTGCCTGCAGGGTTGGGGGACACTAAAATGACAAGCTGTGGGCAGAGGCGTTTTTTCCATGTATTAATATTCCCAGGCACAGCTTGAGGAACTCTCACTTCAGTTTAGGAAGCTGATTTGTTTGGGCATTCATTTGCTTTAAGAAGAATAATTCCCTAATCATTTGTCAGGCTATGTGCTTTTATATTTTAGCTGTGGCTTCATGGGAAAAATATCTACCTGAAAAATTCACGAAGGGGATGTGTATATGTGCAGAATATTCATCTGCATGTTAAAAGAATGATGCTATTTTCCAGAGGTTCCAGGGAATAAATAATTTACCCACTGGCAAAGCAAATACAGATACACATTACTGGAACACATACACACAAATCAGAAAAAAATAACAACAGTTCACAAACGCTGTGACAAATTTCAGCCACAATTATAATGTTCACTATCAATACTACTTATTCTTTCTGATTTCTTATGACTCAGTCACCTACTCAAAGACGGGAAAATAAAACAGCAAGAATCCGAGCCCTAAGATGTCAAGTCACCTATTCAAAAAAGAAGAAAATAAAAAGCACTCCAACTTGTTTGGAAAAAGAGAATTAGGTTCTTGTCCCCAAGGGGACTTCTCTAGCTGCGGAAGGGGCCACTGACAGAGGGAGGCAGGGAACAGATGAGGACAGAGATCTGCCCTGCGGATACTGGCTTCACAAACAGAAGTAATCTAGGCTCTCTTGCTCAAAACGAGGAGGTAATTTAGTTGCAGCAGGACCAAGATGATTTCAGAGCAATACGAATCAGGAAAGAGCAACAGAGAGTGTTAAATAGGGGACAGCTTAGTTTCCCGGTGAAAATATGCCTTCCTTGGCGTCTTCAAAAAACAATAGCTACCAGGAGGTATTTTGCACGCAGACTTGGAGATTGCTTCAGATGATGCTGTTCATAAACACACACAAACAGGTCCACCCACAAAAGCCAGCGATTACATTCTGCCACTCCCTGTCCCAAGCATCTGGCACAGTGGCCAATAGCTCTCTGCCCCAGAAGTGGGTGCAGCCTGAGAACACTGTCCACACAGGTAAAGCTTGTAATGACAGCAGCAGTTACCCTCCCTGCGAGCTAGTGCCTGCCCCAAGGGCAGGGCCCACGTACTGTACTTAGGACATTAAAGAGCATATATAAACAGTAGCTTAGAGGAGCTCAGGGAATGAAGAACTGTGTGATTAGTGATGGTTATTAGTTACCATTGTTCTCCTTGTCCTGGCCCAAGAATGATTCCTCCAAGAACGTCCACTTTGTATGTAAGGGAGCTTAGTTTGGAGCTGCAGCAAACTGGAGGTGCTCTGAAACTTTGCTATTAATCCACCAGTTGTAGAGAGAGAGGAAAGAGCTCCAAGTGAAGTTCTCTTCTTAAAAATTAATATATAAAAATGAAAATTTTAGAGCCCCCTTATGCCACGCAAAGAGAAACGAATCGATTCTCGGTGTGGTGAGTCACATAATGGAGGGCGTTAGGGCAGGTTTAACATGAATAAGATATTGATTTCTCCTCGTTACTTGATTCAACTTTATTCTTCTTGAATTGCCAGAGGCCTCGGTGACAACATAGACTGTGGTCTGGAGGGCAATTGGAAGTTGTATTTTCTGGTCCTTTATTTATTTGTTAAAGTTTTACACTAACAACATCTGAGTGAAAGGGGATTCGGTTAAAGTCAACGAGGATGTCTAACCCTTTTTGAACTTAATAAAGTGAACAGGGTGCTTCTGAGGCACCAAGAAAAGAACTAGGCAGACCATGTTTAGCATATCTATGCTATTTGAGGATAGGAGGAAGGGGAAGGGTTTGGTTTATTTTTTTATTTGTCAAAATTTGATAATGTGTTAATATAATCCTGTTAATATTTTATATAATACAAAAAAGGTTTTAAGGAAAAAATGAACATCCTTTCTCATGAACCGCCCCCTCCCCAATCCATATATCTTATTGATAACACTATTAACACATAGATATATGTCCATCCAGAGTTTTCTGTGTGTTGGCATTCATATGCACATATATAATATTACTCTTACAAAAAAAGAAATCATATCATACTTATTATTCTGGGATGCAAAGTGTCTTAGACATCATTCCATGTCAGGCACCCCTCAGAATTTTTTTTTAAACATTTATTTATTTATTTATTTATTTATACAAGAATCGGGGTACAGACCAGATGCGTGGGAGGGTGAAAGGATTCACCAGAGACAGAGCAGGGAACAGAACAGGCAGACTGACAAAATACACTGCTGAGGGGAGCAGCAGGCAAGACAGGAAAGGTCTGCAGCACCATGTGGGACCCTCACTGGCAGGCCGGGATTGAACCGGTGCTGCAGAGGCTGCAGACAACTTCACAGCTCAGCACTCAACCGCCTGCGCCACCAGGGGAGGACCACCTCTCAGAATTTTTAACAGTCACAGAGTCCTGTAACACAGATCCCCCTTGACTGACTTAACCATTCTCCAGTAATGAGCTTTCCACTGTTTCCAGTTTCAACTGATACAATAATGCCACAGAGCTCGCACACTCTCGCCTCACAGAAAGTCCCTTGACACAGGGGCAGCCAGATGAGAGGCATAGTGAAGGGAGAATAGGTCTGGGATGGCAGGGGTAAGTCTGGGGTTACCACCTGTCTGCCCTGGTAGGCCATGGCTGCAGAGATAGACTCAGGACAAGCATCCCCCCACTTCTTGACTCAACCCTCCCACATTGCTCAAAATAAGTGTAGATGAGGCTAAGAATGAGCTGGCCACCATGACTAAGCCTCACTGTTAAGATGAGGGTGTTGAGGCCAAGAAAGCTGATTGGATCCAATAACCTAGTGCATGTGGGAAGTAAATATTCAGCAATAAATACAGAGCATTTGGAATCAATACAACAAAGAGAACAAACACATATCTGCGGTATCTAGAGAGGACAGACATTTTTGTCAGGGCCATAGCTGGAGAGAAGGGCAGGAGGAGAGGAAGAAAGATCTGAATTACCTGAGAATTTATTCAAGAGACTAGGTTCAACGGAATACTCCCAAATGTGTTTGAATGGGCAAGATCAAGTTTCTTGCCATCAATAAAAAAGATTTGAATGTTGCATTTGTTTCCTAAAGTTGTTGTTACTAAACACCACCAACTGGGTGCCTGAAACAATAGAAATTCATTCTCTCACAATTTTCTTTCTCAGTTATGGGGCTAGAAGTCCAAGATCTAGATGTTCATGTGGTTATTGCCTTCTAAGAACCAAGAGAGAAACTGCTCACTGCTTTTCCCCACCCTGTCCTCTCAACCTCAACTTCAAGGGGGTTGTCTTCGGTGCCCTTGGCTTGCAAAAGAAGCACTCTGATCTCTGCCATTCCCTCCAATGGTGTTCTTCCTGTCTGCCTGTCTGTGTCTAAACAAGGACACCAGTCATATGGTTTAGAGCCATCCTAATGACCTCGTTTTAATTTCAATACCTCTATAAAGACCCTATCTCCAAATAAGATTATAATCTGAGGCACTAGAACTTTTCTTTTGGGGAAAACAAATTTCAGTCCATAACAAGTGTTAACACCTGAATTATGTAGACTGACACTTGTACCCCTACTGGTCTATTTCACTTGCATTAAGAATCAAGAAAAGCAGCAGTGAGGTCTGGCCTTGAAGATGCTTGTTCTGTCACTTAGAAAACATTTTCACTCAAGTTTGTTTCTATGTTTAGCAGAATTTACAAATAATCTCCTGAAAATCCACTGCCTTATTTCAGCAGAGGCAAAACCCTGGAGGCTCCAGGGATGACCCCACTGGCCACCAAGTCCACCAGAGAAGTGGCCTCAGAGGCAGCAGGGTAAGGTAAGCAGTGGAGCGTCCTGCATTGCAACCGTAGCATAAGAGATACCAAGGGCTAGCCAAGAAGGCCTCCCAGGGTGACTGGGAGCAGAGAGAAGTACAGAGGCTAGGAAACTCAGCGATGGGTTCATTTGACATATTCCTCAAGACCCATAACCTCCTCATAATTCACATTCCTGCTCATCCCAGCAAAAGCTAGAGAGTGACCTCAGGACGTGGTCTCTGGGGATGAAGGTTAGGTGCCTGTGGCAGCATTTTGAATTGTCAAGTAGAAAGCAGGCAAGATTAATTCTAAAGTCAGAGAGGAAGAAACCTATCAGAAGCCAGTTCACTCTCAACTGGTCAATACCTGAAATGAGGTCAGCAGCTCAGCAACAGCAGGCATTTTGTGGAGTTTCTGAAGCACTGTGGAGCCTGCCATTCTCTCTTGACAGTTTCTATAATATCATGTCCAGTTAGGCAGTTGGTTATGGAGCCTACTCCAAGGCTATCATTTTCTTCATGTATGTCAGAAGTTGACAGCTCCGTGGAGGGTGGGTTTGTCAGCACAATAAGGAGCTAAACTGCTAGAAATGACTGCTGTACATTCTGTCTAGAGTGTACCTTAGAAAATCTCTTGTGACAAAAACAATAGAAAACACAGAGACAAACCACAGGGAGCTGATGAGTGGCTCACACCTAACTGTTAGATCAGGTTTACTCAGAAAAGCACAAATTGCATATTACGCTCACCGCAGGGCGGAAGTGCTAGAAAAGCACCAGTATGACTGGTGGGGTACAGTAAATAAATCACCACCTGATACCATGACTCTGACTGGGGAATCTAGGCAGCTGATGTATACCACCTACAGAGTTCCCAGGGACATACTCCAGTCACCCAGGTGGGGGCTTAATACATCCCTTGAATGGTCTCCCCTCTTCGTCATCACTTCCTCCTTCCTCTGCTGGTATTTCCATATATTACTTCCCAAATAAACTCCTGGCACCCAAAGCCTTGCCTCAGGGAAGACCCAACCTAGGACAACTACCCACTAAATTGGATTGTTCCCATTCACCAAAATGTCATTAAGTTCTGAATGTGGATTTTCTGAAAAATCTGTGTTCAGCACTGTGTGGACTGGGAAAATGCAACATACATGGCAGACAACCTCTGGGATGGGCTGCAGGTGAGAATGGTAGTGAAGGGGGCAGAGAACAGTAGATCTCACTGAGACAGTAAGGATGGGTGCAGAGGAAATATTTTCTCCCATTCCCACAACAGATCTGAAAGTAAGAAGAGCTCACTCTCTCACATCTTTTTCATTCCTTTCCATGTGCTCATACAAGGAGGTGTCATATACATGGGACTAATTCTCACCGGCTCTGTGTGGATCTAGCCTGTCCACAGACCTCAGGAATCTCCGCACTTTTCTCCACACTTGCCCACACCTTAAAAATCTACCTTTTACCCTGGTGGAATCTAGATGCCCTGTTTTTGATCAGAGGGTCAATAGTTCAATTCAGACAGAGAAGACTATGATGATATGTGCTGGTGTCCAGCCAAGTGTTCCCTGGATTGAAATAAGGCAAGTTCTCTGAGCTCTTTGGGGTTCCTGGGCCCAGTTCATGCCTTGTCCAAGATCCAGAGGGCAGATAACATGAATACTAGTTCTTTCAAATACCAGCAGCCATAACATATGCTACTTACATGATGGAACAACGGGAGAAGGGCCCTTTCTCTTACATGGTTGGCAGAGAAGTGTTTTATGGCTTCCTTTTGTGAGTTAAAGTTCAGATGGCCAACCCAGGAATAAATAGGCAGCAGCAGGTGGCAGGAATCACACAGCCCAGCTCCAGCTGCAAACATCTGGCTTCACTTGGACTCCCTGAATGAAAATTAGTTCTCATCACCTCCTCAAAACACCTGCTCTGAAAAGCATACAGCCTGACTGACAGTGGCACAGGAATGAGGACCATTTGTGTAGCCTTAACCAAATACTTCAATTCTCAGAACTGCAGAGGAACCTCTTTTCCCCCTACCTTTTGCCCAAATCCACATTGTTAGATCTCCATGAACAAACTTGATTATCCTCTGGCAAGTCTTTTTGATTTTGTGCTGCAACCAGACCCCAAAGTGTCTTGCACCCAAACTCTACTCCATTGACTAGAACATCTGAATGCTTCTTCCAGCTTTAGGACTCTCTTTTCCTGGGAATACAGAATCCCCCACACTTGAAACTTCTTGTCACCTCAATTCCTCCAGCATGAGCGTCACTGCCTCACCCTACCTGGAAGTCAAGTAACTAAATGCAAATAATCTCCTGAAAAGCTCCTTTACAGGCAAAACTCTCAAGGCTCTAGAGAAGACCACACTGGTCACCAAGTCCATCAGAGAAGAGACCCTTGGAAGGAGCACAGTTATCATTACTGGGTTGTGCACTGCAAAGGAGGGAGAGCCACGTGCTGTGTCCCACAGGCCCAGGGCAGAGAGGAGGAGATAGACAGCAACAGGGGCAGCAGAACCCTTTCTGGGGTAGACTCTATGCCCTCTGGGCTATATGACAAATTCATTTCTAAGAGATGTGATGAGTGCAGAAGTTCCATAACAGTGAGATCTTGCAAAAACTATTTCTAAGGTACTGGCCTACATAAGTCAAGTGAGGTGGATTTGTGCTAACCAAGGGAGTTTAGACTATCATGGGCAGTTCCCTGTAGTGGGGCTTGATCAGAAGAATGGTCTCCCTCCTCCTAGGAACTCTTAGTCTCTCCATTACCTGATGCTCCAGAAAAGTCATCAGGCCTCTGCTGAGGCAAAACACAAAGGGGGGCCCAACCCTGAGCAAAAAAAATCAGAATAACCAGAACAATTGTGACCTAGGGGAAAGGAAACCCATCAACTGTCCCTTCTTTACAAGAGATGCACAATTCAAATTCAACATTACAGATGTTTTACCTACCTACAGAGTAAAAATCTAAAATGTTGTTTATGCTATCCAGCCCAAATGCCTTTGACAGGATGGGTGAATATTAAAGGCCCCTGGCTGGGACCTTTGGTTGTGGCTGCCACTCTTTCCACCAGGATGGACACTTTAGACTATTCCTAGAATATCATTCTTTGTGTCAAGTGTAGTTAATTTTGCTCACATCTCACACCTCTGGTCTACTGGTGTAAATCTTGGACTGAGAGCTAGTAACCCCAGTTTGGGCCTCGCTCAGCACTGAACAGCTACAGATCAAGGGGATATCTCATACCTGTTCTAAATCCACCCTTCCCTACTTCAGAAAATAGATGGATAAACCAGGAAATTGCTAAGGTTATTTCCATCTCCTAAAATATCTCTACTTCTATTCAATTTAAAGATATACAGAGGTTTAATTGCTGGCATAAGCCATGTTCAGAAAAGGGGGTAAGAGAGGCAGATGGTTGAGAATAACACCTTTTCAAGACACCATTAAAAAGTAATTTATATTTCAAGACTCCCATTCTGTCTTCTTGGAAAGCCTGAAAGAAATTCCTTCTTTTATCTGGTTGCCAGACAACCTTTCTATGGAAGCTTTCATTTTCCTCTTTTAAAAAGAAATATAAATCTGGCATTCGATACCAGGTTAGGAGGAAAAGCTGACTTCAGGTGTCCCTCTGCAAGACTATGAATTATGGTTGCCTATCAGTAGTTTGACTGAAATTGAAAGAATTTAAGGAGAACACTTTCAGGTAGCTGATAAAAGTAAAAATGACTAGTAGATACCGGAGGCTAGAAAAAGCCATAGAAAGGATGATAATTAAATGGTTCATTATATTTAGTGATTCTCTATATCACAAAAAAGTCTTCCAAATAGTATTTCATCCTCCTATTAACCTTTTGAGTAAGAAGAACAGATAGTCCCTTTTTAAACTGATGAACAAATTACACCCAAAAGAATAAAATGACTTGCCTTATATTTCCATATCCAAATAATGGCAGAGCCCAGGTTTGCAGCCTCTAGCTTGGTATTTGACTTTTGGGTGAGCATCTACAGGAGAGAAAGAAAGGTTATTTTCATCACTCAGCTACCCTTGGTTCAGCAGCCCCAAGAAGGGCCAGGACAGAGAAATGAAAAGACACACAGGCCAATAGGTAGTATAAATCTAGGCAAGAAAATCCTGGGTTACTTTTATAAGGGCATGAAGAATCACATTTCCTTTGTCTCAATTCTCTGCCCAGCCCCTGGGAGAATATTCTTTCCAGGGCAACCAGGGCATCTCCATTTTTTAGGAATCAGCACCATGTTTTAGAAAAGAACAGAAAGAGGCTCAACGATTGGAACCCTAACATTAGGATAATGCCAAATTCAGCAAAAGAAATTATTTTCTTTCCATCCCTGGTACCACCTGCCAGTCTACAGAAATAAAGACCATTTGTCACATTGTAATTTATTTGTTTATATGTCTATCTTTCTATTAGACTGTAAATCCCTTAAAGACAAAGACTGATGAAGCATTCAGGTAGGCTGAAATTGGCAGGGAGAAACCACTTCCACTTAATCTGTAAAGTTACATGCCTGATTTATTTGATCAAGAATGCTAGAGCTGGGCCTCCCCGGTGGCGCAGCGGTAGAGCGCTGGGTTGCGAAGCTGCCCGCGGCCTCTGCGGCGCCGGTTCGATCCCCGGCTGCTCCCCGGCCACCGGAGGAGGGTCCCACATGGCTCGCAGACCTCTCCTGCCGCCCGCTGCTCCCCTCAGCAGTGTACTTCGGTCCTTCTGCCTGCTCTGCTCCCCGCTCTGGCTCTGGTGAATTCTCTCACCCTCCCGCACTTCTGACTGTACCCAGTGCATGTATAAACAAAAAACAAAAAACAAAAACAACAACAAAAAAAAAAAGAATGCTAGAGCTGAAGCAGAGGAGGCTGTTCTTAGCAGTTTCCCTTAGTGCCCAGGGTACCTGAGGGACTAGGTCTCAAAGTGCTGCCCAAGCCTAATCTCATACCTAAGACTTGCATCACTGCTCAAGAATGTATGCAAACAATTCATGCCTTTGATAGGAACTATTTCTGAATACCCAAAATCCTTTTGGTTATTAGGTCAAATCCAGTATCGACAAGGCCACATGCAGAGGAAAGGGATGAGATAGGAGGACAGCATATAAAGCAAGTATCACACTCTTCATGGACAATACAACTATCTCCAGGTGCCCAGGTGCCCAGAGAGCTGGGAAATTTATTTCCCTACCATTTCTTAATTATTTTGCTCCCTTGTGCCTATACAAAATCTGGCCCATGGTTTGCACCTCACATGGATTCTTCAATTGACTACATTACTTATTTCTTATAGCTGGATTCCATGCAAACTACACAAACATGAGCTTTGGAGACATTAAGTGGCTTAAATGTTGACCCAGTCCGTTGGTGGCAAAACCTTGGTCTATGAGCATTAATTTCACACTTTTCTTCTATTATACCATACAACTCTTCTCCTTCTAAAAATCTGCAGGAGTTCCCTGTGGTTTAGCACATCAAAGTTCAATGTTTCTGCTGTGTCCTTTTCCCCAAGTGCTCCCAATCTCTCCATCTTTTTAACCAAAGATTCTCTTTGTAGTCAAGCACACCTGCTGGTTATTCTTTCATTCCTGTCTTCTCATAAACCCTTGACCAGACATTCCCTGCCTATTTTTACGAATTCATATCTCTATTTTTCTCCAGGAAGTCCACCCAAACTAGTACCACTTTACTCCATTCTACTTTAGCCACTCCCCCGTCAGCATTTCAACAGGGCTTATATTCTCTTCATGGTTTACACGGACAGACACACATTGAATAAAGATTTGTTGAGTGAATAAATATTCTATGGATTCTGTTTCTGAGCCATCTCCCAAATGACTTGTTCCCACTGCTACAGTCACAGGTAAGCCTCTCATAATTGTTCCCATAGACAATCAAAATAGCTTCCTAAAACTGTCCTCTGCTTTCAGTCTCCTACTCAGACTCCACAGGCCACCAGACTGAACTTTCTAAAAAAAAAAAAAAAAAAAAAAAAAAAAATCTGATCACAGTTTGTATTTTTCAGGGCTTTCAATGCTTTTAGGGAAAAGTCTAAAGCTGTTAGCATGGCTTCCAAATCTCATCACAATCAAGTCTCAAACAATTCTATTTGTCTCCATTACTTTCCACTGATGCTATATCCATGTTTGAATTACCTTCAAGCACAGGTGAATAACTTGTCAATGCTATTCCTTTGGCCAGAGACATCTCTGCCTGATGAACTTTTTCTTATATTTTCGGACCTATCACAAATATCACCACCACAGCCTAGATGACTGCTCAATCCAACTATACTCTGAACCCCACCACCAATTTAGTCCAGGGACAGGTCCCTGAGCACAATGCACTGAAATTTCTTGCTGGTCACTCTTGTCCCTTGTTTTGTGAGCCTCTTTAAAGCAGGACCAGATGTTCTTGTCTTTTACATTCACAGTATCTAGCTCCTAGGATGCTCTCAATGTTGCTGATTAAATGAACAAAGCATTTCATTCACACCATGTAAATTTGCATTCACACAAACCCAACACTTTGAGTTGAAAATGATACTACAAAATATCTTTTTCTAAACCGATTATTTTTCCTATGAAGAAATTTCAACCTACAAGGATACAAGTGATTTTCCCAAGATCATGAAGAGGCAGCAAAGGACCCTGATTGATACCACCTTCTGCTTTTTGGTGCATAGGAAGTCATGATGTCCTAGAACAGAGTAAGCAGCTCAAGGGAATACATTTTTAAAGTGTCCTCTACCTTCTTTTACATTTCCTATACAAGTGCCTCTATATCTTTGTCTAAATTCAACAAATGTCACAGACTGAATGACATTTGTAGACCTACATCTCTGCTTTGCCACTGTAGTGTTACTCCTTGATAATATTCTAAGCACATTTTAGTGAGTCAATTCAGTTTCTTGAAATGTTAAAAATTCCTTAGATCCCTTGAATTTTTTAACTCCTCCTAGGATGATATGCATATTTAAAGATTTAAGTTAAATAATTATGGACACTGATTTGTTCTAATATCCAAGATAAAATTAGAAAGTTCCCAATTTATACAATAAATTTAGACAGGCATCAACGTCTAACTCTTCCATTCAAACTTTTGTCTCACAATATGATGCTAAGGATAATTTGCACTTTTCAGATGGAAAAAGTCAAAGAAAGATGATAATAGTGATAATCACAGTAATAACAGACACATGGAGGAGCAGCAAAAGAAGTGATTCTGTCAGTCAGTGGGAAAATGAGGCACTCAGATTCCTCCTTACTCTTTTTTTTTTTTTTTTTCAATCTTCTACAACACTAACACAAAGAGAAATGCTCCTTTTCAGGGGAAAAAAATGATGAATTCCTACTTTACTCTTTTGAGCTATACAAGGCAAAGTGCCTCTGAATTCATCACTGCTTCCTATCTGTTGACACTATCAGTTCTAACTTTGCATTCTTCTAACAACAGAAAGTTAGTTTTAAAAGGTTCCAAGAATTTTGTTCAAGTAGATACACAACAAAGATTTTTCAATCATTTGCCATAGAAAGGGAAATGGCCACTTTAGAGAGATTTAGTAGCTTTTAACAGTACATTCTGTGCTAATGTATGCACAGCCTGTAAGCGAGGAGGTTATCTTTACACTCCTGCTAATACACTCCATTTCCACTCTTTTGTCCTGCTTATACTTAAAACAGGCTTCAGTAGTCACATTCCTGTCATTTTGTGCTATCTCAAAGTTAAATCATAATGAGCTTTGAGATTGTTAGTTATTTCTCTCTTGTTTCTGCAGAAATGCGGGCTCCTTTTCCATTTTAGAGGATCTAAGCCTCCAGGTTTCTATGATTGCCTCTCACGCCTTCTCTCGTCTTTTATTCTCTTCTCTTCTTTGGCTCAAAAAGCAAACTCATTACCAAACCAAATGTATAAGCCTCCCACACAGAATCTGGAGGAGAAAGACATCCCATTTAACTGAGAGGAGGCATTTCTGAGGCTAGCCTGGGCCCTCAGCATCCCCAGCCTGCAGGACATGCCAAGTGTAGCCAGACTGAATACAGACCCATTTTCTCGGGGACTGCTCTGTCATCTGAACAAAGCCATTGACTTGGGAAAGCAGCTATTTTTTCCTTGGATCACACTATTACTAGACAGTTTGCAATTTAAAAACTAAAATTTTTACAATAATAACAATGTCATGATAATAGCAAACATTTATGAGCCTTATATGTGCCAGGCACTCATCAAGGTATTTTACATGTATTCTCTCTTTTAAGCCTCACAACTACTCTGTGAGCTATATGCTATAATGACCTTTATTTTACAGATGAAAAAACTGAAGCTTAGAGAGGTGAGTAACTTGCCCGAGATCACAGATATAGTGGGCGGAAGATGTAGACTAAATTTCAGATGCTCTGGCTCTGAAGTCATGATCTTTACCACTGTGCTATGCTGCTTCAAATTAAATGACAAATGCATCTATGAATAATATTCTTCTCACAAAAACTGTCATGGAATCCATCTTGAAATTCAGAGAAGAGATAATAAAAATAATAAGAACATTTATTGAAGGCTTACTATGTGCTAGATATGCAACTTACAACAATCTTATAGGTAAGTGTTATTATTACTCCTCATTTTCCAAATGAGGAGGTAGGTTAAGTAGCTTACCCAAAATCACACAGTAATTGTCAGTTAGAGATTGAACTCCTGGGTTCTAACTCCTCTTGGTTTACTTCTCCATCTTATTTCCAAAACATAAGGCAAATGAGGCACAGAGGGGTGTAGTATGTTATGTAATACAATAACATGATGTAATTCTTTTCAAGGGTAGTTTTTAAAAAGCTCAAACCAAACTCCAGGTCTTCCTAGTCTTCACCAGAGCTGTTCTCCAGATGGTCCTGTTATAGAGCAACCCCGATATTGAACGGGTTCCTGCCTGTGGGTCCTCACCTGTGCGCTTAAAAGGGACTTATGAATACTCCACTACAGGCACACACAAAAAGGTTAATAAAAGGTTTATTTACAAGAGGAAAGGAAATAAGGAAAATGTACAACTCAGGGAGAAAATAGGGAAATAAAGTCTTTAATGCGTCCTACCCTATCTGACGACCTGGAAACCTAAAGTCACTCTCAGAGCTGGCCAGACGCTGCGAGCTGGCGGAGAGCCAAAATGGGGATCCCCAAAGCCCACTTGTCTGCCTTTTATATCCACCTGGCTGCTTAACCCCACCCTCAGGTCCCAGCCACCTTCCCTTTGGTGGTGATGGGATTTGGAGTTCCCAGTGTCTTTGGCTTTGACCTGGGGTGGGGGTGGAGTCCACAAAGCCTATATGGAATTAGCTTCGGGACATCCTTTTCCCCTTAACAGTCCTGAGTCGTGAACGTCACCCCTCCAATCATCCAGAAATCCAAATTAGGCACCCAAATCATTTCCAGTTCTTCTGTAATGTTCACTACCCTTCAGTCAATTTGTCATTATGACCGATTGAGTTTGTCACCAAATAATTCTTGAATCAATAACTTTTACCTATGGAATGAACTCCAAACCCCTTAATGTGGCCATTTAAGGCCCTTCACAATCTTATCTCAACCTTTCTTGCCATCACAACTAATCTTCACACACACACACACACACACACACACACACACACACACACACGCTATACAATTCACTGTAGTCATGCTGACTTAGGTCAAAGCCATATTTCTTCATACCCCTAGCTTTGGCAAACACTTCTTTTTGCAGGCAATACTCTCCCAACCTCTATATTTTGTAAACTCCCATACGATCTCTATCACCTTCCTTTAGTTACCAGGCAGACCTGGTCGCTGCTTCCCTGGTCCCCCATGACACTTATCTGGTATTATCACACTGCTTTGCTGTTGCTTATCAGACTATAATTTCTGGGAAGACAGGGATTTTTGTCTAAAATGTCTTGGCATCTATCATTTACCACCATTCCTGCTTCATGCTAAAGGTTCGATAACTGAAATTTGAATTAAATTGGACTTCTCTCACATAACAGGTAACCCAATTGATCTAGCTTCTTACTACTCAAAGTGGTATACGTGACAGTGAGGTTCTGTGTAACTGGAGTTTGAATCTCCTTTGTGTTTAGTGATCATTGCAACAATCTGGAATATATTTTTCTTTCTCACCTAACCTATATAACTGATATTAACTCTGCCAGTCTTGCAAAATTTGTAGGGTTCACAGCAAAATTTTGCAGCCAGTTACTATTTCTTTAGACTTGCCCAACATGGATACTATATTAAGGTAACTATCCTTGTCAGTATAAAATAAAATAATTCATGAAAAAAAAGAATTATATTAAAAAGAAAAAAAAATCAGAGGTTCCTTTTCAGTAATTACAATAGAAATATAAATAGACCAAGCTGAATGTTTAAATTCCCTGTATAATTCCAACTAAATAATACATAAGAACAACACAGATTTTATTTTACTATTTCTTTGTCAGTTTTCAGAAAGAAAAGATGAATAGCAGAAAAAGTTGACAGTGCTTCACATTTAGAGCTGGTAAGGACCTAGAAATATTTTTAAATTAGTTTTTCTCCCAAGGAACTCTTCTGCACTGTTGGTGGGAGTGCAAACTGGTCCAACCACTATGGAGAGCTGTGTGGAGATTTCTGGACCTACTAAACATAGAGCTTCCATATGATCCAGCAATTCCACTCCTAGGTATTTACCCAAAGGACGCAGAAACATCAATTCCAAAGAGCACCTGCACCCCTATGTTTATAGCAGCACTATTTACAATAGCTAAGCTTTGGAAACAGCCCAAATGCCCAACATTAGATGACTGGATCAAGAAGATGTGGTACATATATACCATGGAATATTACTCAGCATTCAAAAAAGATAAACACATGCAATTTGCAGCAACATGGATGGCGCTGGAAGGGATCATGCTCAGCGAAATAAGCCAAAAAGAAAAAGAAAAATACCGGATGGTCTCACTCATAGCAGGAATCTAGAAAACTTACATAAGGGACCAGGAAAATGAGTAACTATAAGAAAGTGAAAATCAAAATCAACAAAAAACTATGAACCAGAGACACTTTTTGGGGGGTGGGGGGCAGGAGGGGAGGGATTAGGGTCAGAATTGGGGGGTTGCAATTGTATGGGGAATATAAAAACAAAATTTATTATTTAAAAAATAAATAAATAAATTAGTTTTTCTCCCAATTCTGGGTGACAGGACTATATGGCTCCCCATTCATTTTAAAGAGGAAGAGAATAAAGCACAGAGGGTTAAATGTTTGCTGAAATTGCCCTAACTACTGCCTTCTGGTAGCAAAATAGTAGTATTCATTCATTATGACATGCTGTGAAGTAGACAAATGCTAAGCATTTATGTGAATATCTCATTCCTCACATCTGTACCACGAGTAGGCAATGTCCTATTTCCTCAATTGCAATATTCTTATATTTTTTGTGTGTTAACATACCTAAAATAGGTGAATTTTATAATGTTGTATCATAATTTGATTGACAGGTTTTTTTCCTTCCTTAGTTGGATGTAAAGTAATGGTGGCATACTGGGTTTAAGAAAATACAGTATTGGGCTTCCCTGGTGGCACAAGGAGTTAAGATGCAGCACTATGAAGCTATCCGCAGACACTGCAGCTGAGTTCTATCCCCAGGCCACGAAGTTGACCCACACGGTGCAGCAGACCTCTCCTGTCTCACCCACTGCTCCCTTCAGCATTGTATTTCAGTCAATCTGCTAGTTCTGCTCCCCACTCTGTCTCTGGTGAATCCTCTCACCCCATCGCATCTCTGGTCTTGTATGCATAAATAAATAAATCTTAAAAAAAAAAAAGAAAGAAAATATAATATCAACTGCATTTTTGCAGGTGAGGAAACTTAAGCTTAGGGTTTATTAGCTCACCCCAGGTCAAGTTAGTGGCAGAGTCAGGATTTGAACTTAGCAGAGTGACTTTAAGCCTGCAGGCTCAACTAGCTTTGATAGGCAATTCACATTCACAGGATGTGGTAATGAGTGCTCTTCATTGACCCAAGACAGCAACAGTTCCTTTGGTTTCTGCTGGGAGTCAACCAAAACAGTGAATGATGAATGAATGAAAAATTTAATTTCCTTTGACTGGAGGCATTTGACTTCTTTCGGGGCTGCTGCAGTGATACAAAGCATCTTATTAGTAGGAAAGGCCTTCAAGAGGTGCCAGAGGACCACACCCCTCACTTTTATCCCCCAGTTCTGCATCTCTGTCTTACAAAGATTGCCCTGCAAGAACCCTCCTATTGTTATAGGGCAGCACCAATACAAAACGGGTTGCCTGACTGTGGGTCCTCAGCAGCTCGCTTCAAGGACTTATCAATACTGTACTGCAGGCACACAGGAAAGGTTAATAAAAGGTTTATTTACAAGGGAAGGGCAAATGAGGAAATGTACAACTCAGGGATTAAAGTGGGAGACAAAGTTTTAAATGCATCCTATCCGATCCGCCAATCTGGAATCCCAAATGGCACTCTGAGAGTGTTAGGGGGAAAAGGATGTCCCAAAGCTAATTCCATATAGGCTTTGTGGACTCCACCCCCACCCCAGGCCAAAGCCAAAGACACTGGGAACTCCAAATCCCATCACCACCAAAGGGAAGGTGGCTGGGACCTGAGGGTGGGGTTAAGCAGCCAGGTGGATACAAAAGGCAGACACGTGGGCTTTGGGGGACCCCATTTTTGGGCTCTCCACCAGCTCGCAGCGTCTGGCCAGCTCTGAGAGTGACTTTGGGTTTCCAGGCCGTCGGATCGGGTAGGACGCATTAAAGACTTTATTTCCCTATTTTCTCCCTGAGTTGTACATTTTCCTTATTTCCTTTTCTCTTGTAAATAAACCTTTTATTAACCCTTTTGTGTGTGTCTGTAGTAGAGTATTCATAAGTCTCTTTAAAGCGCACGGGTGAGGACCCACAGCCAGGAACCCGTTTAATATCGAGGTTGCTCTATAACAAGAGCTGGCCGCGAGCCAAGAGCCATGAAGCCAGGAGGCCAGCAAGAGAGCGAGACCCCCAAGGCCCGCGTGTTTGGTTTTTTATACCAACCCTGGCTGCTTAACTCCACCCTCAGGTCCCAGCCACCTTCCCTTTGGTGGTGACAGGATTTGTCTTTCCCACTGTCCTGATGGCTTTGGTCTGGAGTGGGGGTGAAGTCCACAAAGCCTGCATGGGATTAGCTCAGAACATCCTTTCCCTCTAACACTATGATTACATCGTAACCCTCTGAACTTACTCTATTTCTTAACATAAAGCCCTACTTTTCTCTAAATTGTGAAAACCCTTCTAAAATAGTAGTTAAGTTTCCATTATTGGTTGTGCTTTGAAAACAAACCTGGCAAGGCTTAAAGTTGGCAATGACAAAATAGATACATATTTTTCATTAATGGGAATTAGAATGCAGTTGTATACAGGAATTGGAATGTGTCGGCTGTGGAGAGAGAGAAGCAGTTGATTCAGGCAGCAATGTGACTAATTAAGTTTTCTTTTGTGAAGGAATTGGTTTGTATTGATTCATTTATGTCTGATGTAACTCAGCAGTCTTCTCCCTGTCCGGGTAAGCCTATCTGCACTTAGGTGATGACCCTTGTGAGAAAAATAACTCACAAGGGCATCAAAGGGGGGAATGACGTCCAAGGAAGTCCAAGGAGAAGAGAGTTAAACAGCAGAGCAAGCTGGTGCCTACCTGTCTCTGTGTCGGCCCCTTGCCGATCTCCCCCACCTTTTTTTTTTGCTTTCTAAGCATGGTCTCCAGGACCGTCTGTTTGCTCCAACTCCCTCCTATTGTAGTCAATGTTACAGCAAGACAAGGGGGAGCACACAGATGCTTTCCTGGCCTGTCCCTCTCAGAGATTTTGACAAGTCTAGTCACCCATCAGCCATATGACTTGTCGATGAAACCACAGGTAAAGGGCCTCCCTGGTGGCGCAGGGGTTAAGACGCAACCTATGAAGCAATCCGAAGCCACTGCAGCACAAGTTCGAATCCCCGCTGGCCGGGGAGAAATCCAAATGTAGGGACAGACCTCTCCTGTCTCGCCCGCTGCTCCCCTCAGCAGTGTACTTCGATCCATCTGCCTGTTCTGTTTCCTACTCTGCCTCTGGTGAATCCTCTCCCCGTTTTGCATCTCTGGCCTATACCCCAATTCTTGTATTAAAAATAAATAAATCTTAAAAAAAAAAAAAAGAAAGAAAGAAAACCACTGGTAAAGCCCAGTGTATCCCCTCAGCTGCAGCTGTGGAGATTTCATACACACACCACTCTCTCACACACACAGGCGGTTATAACCATCCCTCCCTTTCTGGGAGTTCCAAGGTTCCCTACCAAAACAAACTGAGACCCTTGAGGTCTCCCTGAGAGGTGATCAGCCTCTCCTTCCACTACTCTGGGCAGGCCACATGGGAACCATGGTCCTGGTACCTTACCTGATCCACGGAGGCATCAAGCCCGGCCTCACTCAGCCCTTTGGAAGTCAGGCCTGGAAGGCGTCGTAGGGGCTGGGCAGGAGCAACAAAGTCAGAGACCACCGAAAGTCCTCAGAGGAGAGCGTTTCCCCTTCCTTGGCTTTCCTTCCCCTCCCCACCTCTGCGTCCTCCTAAGCAGATGGCTCAAAGGGCCAATGCGCTTATTTTTCCCGGTCAGGGAACCAAAAAATATTGCAGAAATAAATTCTAGCCTTTTACCCAGGCAAGGGAAGAACAAGCGGTACTTCAGGAATGGTGAGGTCAGGAGAAGGTTTATTACTCATGCATGAGGTCTCAGACCTGGGCAGTCCTTAAGATCTGAGCACCAGTCTAGGGACAAAGGGTTTCTTTTATACATAACCATCTTACATTGATAACATCAGTCAGTAAGCACAAAAGTTTGTGACAAAAGGCAGGTATTCAAGGATGCTGGGAGATCAATTAGCCTGGCGGCTGTCAGGCCTTGTTAAAATGTAACCTCCTTTAGGTAATCTCATCTAGATAGGCTTTAGAGAGGCTAAACTTGTTGTTTACATTTACTTTGCATTACATACTGCACCAGACCTATTACTCTTTTAGCAGGAAACAGGAAAGATTTCATTTGATTAGCGGTTCCCTTTCAATAAGAAATCAACAGAACATCTTGACTGGCTCATTGGGACTACATGAATCTCTCTGCTGAATTAAGCTTGCAGGACAGGGTCAAAGGAACCAGATCACCCTTGCTGGTGTCCACTCCCTGCATAGACTCGAGCCAGGCCCTGCTACCTGGATGTGGGAAGTCCTAACACTAGGTTCACCCTGAAAAATCACCAGGGAATGCTCAGAGTTTGTGCTTTCCTGATTCCATAAACCAAACCCAGCATAAGCTATAAGGTGAGTCCTATGTCTTATGCTGGGAAAGTTTACACCTCCCCTGGATGCAAGACTCTACTTGCCAGGTTTGTTTTCAACAGCCATTCAAGGTGTTATTAGCAATGATAGTGTCTTTCAGAGAGAATTAGGAGGACTTCATTTCAGATATTTTTTGTAACTAATTAGCTGTATGTCCTTGTTCAAATGATGAAATTTCTCAAGTCCTACATTTCGTTATTTGTGATATTTCATGTATAAAGATGACACCAGTAAATGTATCACCTCCAGAATCCACAGATATTTCCCACAAAAGTCTAATGGGTTACAGTGAGTTATTCACATTCTTACCCAGAAAATTTTCTCTTAATATAAGCAAATTCTAACACATGGACAGTAGAGTGAAGTTCTGTCCCTATGAAGAGCATTTATCTCTATAAAAATTTGATAAGAAAAATTATGTAAAGTGAACCACAAAACATGGAAGTGAGATCCAAACCCTCGTTTGTGTCAACCCCAGATTTCCCCTTTACCAGTACTCTCCTGCCTGAGGAGAGGGAGAAGTCCCCAAAATGGTGAATCCCCAGGAAAGATAAATGGAAATCCTGCTAGGGCAGGACATGGAATTTATAGAGAAACTAGGAGACTTTTAAAGGACCTACCAGAGACAGAGAACATAAACATTTCAGTGCCCTGGACTGGGAATGTGATGGGGTTTTGTGACGTGCGGGGTCCTTGGGTTCACTCTGGGAAACGTTTCACCAGAGCTTCCGTTTCAGTGACACATGGCGAGTTTCCCATCCCAGGCAAGTTTCTCCATGAAACAGAGACATTAGTCATATTTAAAGAACAGGTTTATTCAGAAAGGGAAAGGGACAAGTTTGCTGAGAGAGGCCTGCATGGTTGCAGGCAGTCAGCCTTGAGGAGAGCGGCCTCTACTGAGGGAGGTCAGTGAAGAGAAGACCCAGCATGGTACAGGTCCCGGGCAGGCAGGAGGCTGCTGCCCTGCAGAGGGAGAGAGTTGGTGGAAAGAGGCACCTGCATAGTCACAGGTGGGCAGTGGGAGTGCTGCCCCGAGCAAGTGCGGAGACTGCATTGATATAGTCCTTTTCTCTTTGGGAGGGGTCACTCCTCCGTGGAGTGGCCTGCTTGTTGCTGATGTTGGGTAACAGGCAAAACTAGAAAGAGACCAGAGATTCCAGGGTGGGGCCCAATCTCCTTATCTTTCCCCTCAGGTCTGTGCTCCATTCCCTGTAGCATCTGATCCTGCTTGGGTCTCATGCCTTGTGATAAGGCACTGGTGCCTAAGGGTCACGACCTCTACAACTGGGTTAATGGTCATGTTATTCCCCTGGACCTCCACCTCCTTGTGTGAGTCAGGTTTTAGTTTTGTGAGGCCTCCTTTCCAGTTTTTCTATTCTTGTCCTCCATCAAATGGATGGTCAAAGAAGGCCATCCCTAGCTGAAAAAGCCAGGACCGCAGAGCATAAGAAAGGCTGCAGACCCAGGTTCAGCACAAGAAAACAACTTGATCCCAACATTCAGCAACCTTAGGGGTCAGACAGGAAGGACTCAGTTAGCTCTCTGACTGTTTGCAGAGATAGTGAGCAGTTGTGATTTCAAATAAGTACGAATTGGTGCTAAGTTTGTAACTTACAGCTTTGGTTGTAAACAACAGAAACTGACTCTAGCTAATTTGAATAATAATTTAAAAATATATTTGGGGAAAGATATAGAGCAATTTACAAAAAGTAAAGAGAAGTCAAGCCTTAGATGATGGAAAAGTCAGAAATAAGAGCAGCTTGGGCAATTAGACAGTTACTTCAGGTCATTCCTCAAACCACTGTCTATCCTTGGCTTAGTGTGTTCTGCAGTTAAATTGAAGACAGTATCTGCTTGGCCTGGTTATTCATGTGCTGTGTGTTTGCATGGGTGAGTACACACTCCTACATGCACAACTGAGAGAACATGCTTCAGATGAAGTCTCACCAAGCATGGCATGCATGGGGTGGGGGGGTTGGGGAGTGGTAGTTGTTCCCAGCAGGAGGGAAGGATCCAAGGCAAGAAGAAATAGTGGAAATCACTACAAGTGCCAGATCAAGAATTCTGCAACACGATGAGGAGAATAAGTCTAGTGCTTTTCCAGGAACAACTCTTGCAAAGTTTCTGAGCTCTATAGTCTATTCAGAAATTAAAGAAAACCTATGTGAGCACATGAGTGCTCATGAATGGGAGAGACTCGTGAATCATATTCAGAGCAGAACTGGTAGACATCAAGTCTGGACAGCGCGACAAAATTTCTCTTGTCATCATCATCTTAAACATTTCTTGTCGTGGTGGAACGCATACAAAATCTGGCTTAGCCCACTGGTGCCTCCAGAGAGAGAAAAAGAGTGGGATGTGAGATACTTAGGAGTTGGGTAATTAAAAATAATAGTAAGTCTTGCCAATGACAAGATAAAGCTGAAACAATTAACTCTGCCCTTGGAGAATAGGTGAACCCACAGCCAAATAGAGCAGGAGTCTCTCTGGAGCTTCTGTCTGTGTCCCTACGCACATTAACATTTCATGTACACATGCACACACGCACACATATACAAACACACAAAATAGATGCCATTGTCTTCAATTTCTCTCTACCTCATTTCAAGGAGTTAATTTCATGCCCTTGGTTTTCAGCATGATTCTTTTATATATTAACAAACACATTCACAATGTGTTATGCTTTTGCATCTTTAAGACCTATTGTCTTTTATTCCAAGTGTGGAATAAAATACTTTATTGCTAAAACATAGTGAAAAGAGCATTTGATTTGGTGTCAGGGGATTTGGGTTCTTGTATTTTGGACACTCATTGCTAGGCTGGTTTCCTTTTCACTCTCCATTGCTGAAGGATGATGTGAGTGGTGCATGGTGCACATTCATTTTTCCCTCTCCTTGGTCACTCCCCTTCCCTAGGTCAGATGCTCCTCCTAAGCTGCTCTACCTTATAGGTAAATTGTATCTGCCTTTCAGGTCCACCTCAAGAGAAGGCAGTGTGGCTATAGAGGAAAGGATCTAATGACCCCAGTTTCAACCCCACCTCTACCACTGCTGAACTGGAAAGTTTTACACAAATTACCTCTCCGATGCTCTCCTTCATGACCTGTAAAATGGAGATAATAGTATCTCTCTTTTGAGAAACCCACGAAATCGTTTATGCAGAATGAAATATCCACAATAGCCACCTGATAGCTATTATCATTATTAGTTCTTCCACAAAGCTTCCCCTGATCAATGCTTTCCAGTGATCTTTCTCTCCACACATTTGGTGCAAATTCTCTGTATCATTTAGATAGTGATCAAGTACTCTGGGCTGCTATAATGTTACCTTTCTTCTATTATGTAAAAAAATTTCCCCTGTGTGCTGTTAAAATAACTTATTTGACAATGTATGATCAGTATGCTTCTTTTCTGAGAAATGTCCTTCTCACTAAACTCTCCCATCATCTTTAAGTCCTGCGACTTAACCATGTGAATAAGGTGTTCAAAAAAAGACCCTTGTGAGTAAGAAGTTGATAATTATATCCTATGATATCCAAATCTTTGCTTTTTTCCCTTTTCAGTTTAACCCAGAAAATGTTCTTCAGGGAGAAACTATTAATTTCCAAACTTGCAGTAAGCACTTACCTCTTTACTATGCAGTTAGTCGCTTCTCTTTTCCTGTTATTCGTTCAATTGGCATAATCCACAGCCTGGCAATCCTGTGTCCTAGGTATGCACACCATCCTCTGTGTTTCAGTGGTGCTCAGCATTGGGATTGGTTAACCTAAGAAAAATACAGAAGTAGGCAGATGTAAGAGTCAGGCTTTGTTAGCAACATCCCCCCTCCCCACCCCCTACACTCAACCTTTCACAACTCTCTAGGCACCATAGCACTCTAAGGAGTTATTGAATTAGAGTCTCATTTCATTTAGTTTCATCAAAAGTCCAGCAGCTGCTGCTTCATTTGAGTAAAAAAGCAAAACTGAGGAAGTTTAGCGCCCTAATATCAATTCAGTAAATTTAAACAGAGACAATCTGGTTTTCATGAAAAGATGAAAGGGCATGGTTAATGTCTTCCTTAAGTAGGAGGGAAGTGAAATCTGAAGACTCTTTCTGCTGAGTATGCTTGTTGTCAGGTGTCTGGAAACAGATCCCTAAAAATCAAGCAAGATCAAAAGACTCATCAAAGAATCATTCATCAAAGCTGGAACTCCATGCAGTCTGTGCTAGAAACCAAGTCCTCTATCTACACCCAGGAGAATCTGCAGAAAGAGACAGTTTCACTCTTGATTATTGGCATAAATCAAATACATCCTCAAGATGGGGAGAGGAGAAAAATGCCAGATCTTGGAGAGTTTTCTGATTTTTTGAGGTTCTTAATAACGTCTCTCTACCTCCTTCTTTCTTCTTTTCCTAGGAAGGCTTTAGCTGGCACCAAAAAATAGGCTTATAGTTCTTCCTCTTTGTAAAAGGTGACACACTGAATGCCAGCAGTGATACTACAAAATGTAGAGTTAGATCTGATTTCTATTCTGTGGACTGGCAATCAGAAGAGATAAACCACTGAGGTATAAATGAGAGAGAAGACGGAAGGCCCTGGGGAGTGATACATGCCAGTCATTTTACATTTGTTTTCTCGCATACTCCCACAAAACTCTAGGATAGTGTGCGTTCTGTGCCAATGAGAGTGATTTGCTTGTGGCAGGCACTCCAAGAATGGGAAAAAGAGAAGTTGCACTTTGTTTTAGTTATTTTGAATAGCGGATGAAAAGAGAGGGAATGTGGCCCAGTCACAAAGAGGCAGAAAGGAAATGCCAGGGGATTCATTGATCCATGATGAAGGACAAAAGCATACCTGGCAGACAAATTTCCCACTGCATTTTCTTGCTAAGCAGAATATGCGCTATGAAGGATCAGGTTGGATATAGACTCACAGCAGACTCAATATTGCAATTAAGATTCATGACCTTCTCTGCCTGGTCTCCAGGGCCAAGTGCCAAGTGGAAAGGAACAATGGATGAAATGTTTTTCACTAAAAGATCTTGGTGAGAAAATAGATGATGACTTTTATAGACTCAAGGTTATGAGCCCAGACGTATTTTCCAATAAGGACAGAAAAATAGGAGTCAGTTTTATACATTGCCAAATATTGTAATACCATTGCCAGAAAAATCTTGTCTTAATTTTAAAAGCACTTGAGAAATGGGTTGCTACTCTGTAGTGCTGCTACCCAGATTATTTCATAGAACAAAATCCAGTGTTGCCAAATTTAAGAGAACTAAAAATTATACCAACCAATTAAGCTTTTAAGTGCGAACTAAGTTCTCTCAAATGAGGTCTTTTCATAAGGAAGCTGGATCTTTATTTCTTACAATATTTGAAACTTAGCTACCATTATCCTTGCTCTTCCACATGGTTCCTGACCCTCTTCCAGGAAGTAACAGCTGAATGCAAAATTAGGATGAGATCTTACTGGGAGGGCAGCAATACCAGAAAGACTATTTCAGGGAGTAGTCCCTCCAGCAAGTATGTCCACACACTTCATGACAACAGTGGGAAATGTTCCCAGCAGACTTGCCACCAGCCACCACAGAGGGAGAGGTGGGGGAAGTCACTGCCTGTCAGACAAACAGTTTTTACTTTGTGGTTTCTTAGGAAAATAGTACATACCCTTTCTGCTTCCCACTGAGAGTGAATTACTCTTGCCTGCGCTCAAGCAGAGAAAGGCTGACTGGGCTGGGAGCACTCAGCTACAGCCTATTAAACTGAAGTTGCCTTAAAGTTGGTTAATGACAATAAAAACTGTTTCCATCTAGCTCTATATATCTAAGTTCAGATACAGGAGATGAAAGTTTGTGCAGAAAAATGTTTTCATTTTGACTCTGTTGCTGACTTGATATCTAATAACTCCAAAGACATGGAGATAAAAAACAAAATACAACTTGAAAATGATTAAATCTATATCCTATGAGAGTTAAAATGTATGCATATTTGTTCACACACCCACAAACAAAATTACTTTCCCAGTGGTCAAACCATGTACAGTGTAGTGAGGTAAAGGAGGTAACATACCTTGCCTCCCACTCTATGTCATTATCGTTGATGTTTAGCATTTACACAGCTCTGCACTTTTGATTGTTCTTTATAAGCATTCCTAGCAGCTGGCCCTCAGGAGTAACCTTCTTTAAAGTTCAGGTCAGAGAATGCCAGTTTGCAAATGAGACACATAGAGGCCAAATTATTTTTCTAACATCTTAGATCAAAAAAAAAAAAAGTTTAAGTACATATTTTTAAAACTGAAAATAAAATATATCACTATCATAGCCCTTGTCCTAATTTTCATAGTCAGTTAGGTCATTTCTACTAGAAAAAAATTCAGACTCAAACTGTAACAATTTTATTATTCAATTTCTGGTATGTCCGTCTTTATTCACTATTGCAATTGGTTTAGTTGCTTCTAAGATGAATTTTCTAATATGAAATAGCATTAATACAAAAAGACTACAGACTTGGAAGTATCCTATCTAATCAGTCTTAGAAAATCTGGTTTTGTTCTTATTTGCCTTTATATTCAAAGGTCATTTCTATATCTTAATTGTCTCAGTCAACTGCCTCATTAATGCTGGCATATTTTTAATCATTGTTTAATTATTTTAGATAAGAGTTGGTAATTGCATATGCCCCATCACGCTTTTTAAAAGACAAAGAAACAATTTTACTTTAACTTAATATTAGTGGAAAGTAGAAACAGTAAAGAAACAGAAAGCAAACTTAACATGATACGCCCTGAGCAGTCAACTGCAAAGCACTATATAAACATATGTTGGTGTTGATGGTGGTAGTGGAGATGATGATGGTGGTGGTGATAATTATGAGGAGAAGAGGAAGGGGGGAAGAAGAGGAGGAGGAGAGGACACTTGTATTCATAGAGAAACACCAAACTTCATTTCTGATCCTGTTTAAATCACATAGGCAATCTGTTTTGTCTAATCCCAAACTGGTTTTGAAAATGTTAGAGATACTACCTGGTTGGCAGCCTGGTTTGGAAGTATGATCTCCTGTTTGGAGATAAACTGACCACATAACTTGTATTTTTCTTTTTCTTTTTTTTTTTTTTTTGAATGACTGGAGCAGTCATTGATCTAGTCTTTGATCTTAGAATTTAAATAACAGAAAGACTCAGAATGTCATAAAATCTAACTGAAAATAGCCTGGGACTAACTTGTTCATTTCTCAAGCAACAGACCCTGGAAACATCTGGTTCATTTTCAGAATCAGAACATCCAATAACCTGCAGTGACGTTAGCCATGTATAAAATGTGAACATTTTGAACTCAGATTACAACCCATTAAAGATTTCCTGCCTGAAATTATGCAGCAACCATGAAAACAAGCACCAACTCATGTACTTTGGACCTAGAAAATCAGACAAAAAGTTGCAAACAGCCAACTCTAGTTTCTTTCTTTACACTCTTCCCATGATTATTTGTACTTAAATGGAAAGCAAAGAGCACTTCACCACTTTCAGATGCCCTCCTCCCTGGTGTAACACCCATCCCACCTTTACCTCCCTAAATTTCTGGTACGTCTGTCTTTTATATTCAAAGGTCATTTCCAGATCTTAATTGTCTGAGTCAACTGCCTCATTATCGCTGCTATATTTTTAATCATTGTTTAATTATTTTAGATAAGAGTTTCACTACCCCAACCACTCCCTCCACCCCCAAACTTTATATAGCTTAAGTCACTTACTCTGAATAACCGGATAACTGTCTGATCAACCAGCTACTATTGAGATATGGGTAGTAAGACTATGTAATGTGGTGAAAGAGCTACAGACTGGAGTAAGACTGCCTGGGTTCAAATCTCAGCTTAGCCAGTTTCTAGCTTCTTGAATTTGGACAAGTTACTTAACCTCTGTGTCTCAGACAAAATTGGAGTGACAAAATTGCCTCCCGTAAGCTATCACAAGGATTGAATGAGTAACTATATGCAAAGTATGTGTGTGGGGGGATAGTATTTAGAATATAGTAAGCATTATATAAATCTAAGATGTTTGTCATTATTAAGAACAAATATTGAACAACCTCACTGATGTCCCAATTCTGAAAATATACTCTGCTTCTCTCTAGGCAGACAGGCAACTTTCTGAATACCCAAGGGACCCTGACAATTCTCTGGTCCCCCTTATACCCCGGATGGACACAGACACCAAGTCCTCTACTACAAGTATTCCCTGGACTCTATCCATCTAGCAGCCACTTACTTACTTCCTAAACAACTCCTCTGACCTCTACCATTCTCAGTTGACTTCAGAATGAATAGAGATTAGAGTGAATTTTCACAGTCCATTATAGGGTTCTACATAAACACTTGGCCCCTCTCTTCCTCATTGGCCGAAACATCATTCAGTTCTTCTTTAACCAAATTCTATAGTTTCCTTAGAGGGTGTAGTGTAACAATTCCCTTTAAGACTGCTTTCCTCTCTGAAGAGCCCTAATCACTCCCTCGTCTTCCCAAATTTCCTGCAGGTGGAAATGTAAATCCCAGTAGGAATAAGCAGAGGTCAATGGAGAAATAATCTTGGGCAAATTTGTTTTGATTTATTTATCACTGTGAAAGCATTGTTCTCATGTTACACTTCTGACCTGTTTCTGAGGATGCTCACATCACATTTACTGCTTGTGTTTTTCTCTATAAAAGGAACCAGAAAAAAGATAGCAGCCAGGAATGGTAAACTTGTCAGCCTCAGTTTGAAAACTGACTTTTAGGATATTTTTCAATGCAAAGGTTGCAGAGAAGACATCAATATGCAAAGTGCAGACAATGTTCCACTTACTAAAACTTAGTAACAGGTTAAAAAGCCCGTTAGTAAACCAACTCTATAGCTTCTAATACATGACATATCTTCTGCCATGAGGAGGAAGTAGTAAAAAAGTTTTTGAAAATGAGATCTTGGGACCTTCCAGGATTCACAAAATCCCTCATTATAAATTTTCTTTTAATTTTGTAACCTTAGGACAATTATGTATTTAAAAAATAGTGTAAGCTTTACTTTCAACTGAATATCAGTATTCCCCCAAATCCGTGTATTGAAACCTAATCCCCAGTGTGATGGTGTCTGGAGGTGGAAACTTTGGAAGGTGACAGTTCAGGAGGGTGGAGCCCTTGTAAATGGGATTGGTGCCCTTAAATGGGCCTCAAAGAGCTCTCTTGCTCCTTCTGCCACATGAGGACACACAGCACCAAGAAACTAATCCTCATCAGACATTGAATATACTGGTGTCTCAACCTTGGAATTTCCCAACCACTAGAAGTGTGAGAAATTAATGCTTGTTTTTGATAAGCTACTCAGTTTATAGTATTTCATTATAGCAGCCCAAATGGACTAAGACATTCTTGATTAAAAGTTTCTTAAATCTGAAAATCCACTAAAAATTGATAAATCAATAAAAACATTTCACTCTTAACAAAACTATGAGTGTTTGTATCTTGTCAGTGAAATAAGAAATTAGGTCACGAGCTGAGAGTAAAGAGTAGGTAGGGTGCTGGAGGTGGAGGCAAGAGGAGAAAGTATGATGATGAACTAGGAGGGAATAAATCGACTAAGGAAGTGCTATCAATTGGCTAGTCACATAATCCACTTGAGGTTTTTAGTGATGAATTTTTAGTGATAGAGAAAGGGGCAAGGGATTGAGGGTTTATGCAAGGGAATTGGAGGAAAGTGAAGACATAGGGGAGGTAATGACCAGTGCAAAGTGATAGAGTCAAAGGATTGGAGGTTAGGTAGAAGAGGGCTGGAGGGAATGAGATGGACAAAGAGACAGTGGCAGACATCAGAATATTTAAAGCAGAGATTATGAAGAGGATACGTTTCCATGAACATTCTCATTGTCTGCATGGTTTCTAAGCTTCAGTGAATCATATTTGCTATTGCCCAAGAAGACTGCACAAATGCCAATAAATGTGGTTCAGAAAGTCTCCTCCTTCCTTCCTGTCTCTTCCCCCTTCTCTCTCACCTTGCCCTCACTCCTCTCCCATCCCATAATCCTGAAATGGAATATAACTGCTCAAATGTGAATTCTACTGAAACATACTAAAACCAATGCCTAATGAAGAACATCTTCCCATCACACTGAAGATGTAGAGAAAACATAAAAAGAGCAGGTTGTTGATAGAAGCTAAAAGGAAGAACACAAGAAATAGTTGTCTCTGACATCTAAGCAAGCCTGATGCTGGGTGTTTTTAGATTTATGTGACTGATAAATAATACAAGATTCCCTGTCGAGGACAAATCCAAGTGAAAAACAACCAATTGAGAAAAGAGGTATGTGGTTAGTAATACCAACTAGAAAGGCTAAGCTAGCCTGAAATTCAAGATATCAAATAACTATTTTCAGCTATAAAATTGTACCCTGGGCAATTAAATTGCTTTCCGACTACCTTGCTTCTCTCTTTTTGAAAAGCCCTAATGGGTTTAAATCTTTATTCAGGTAAACTGAGGGCCCTCTTCTCAAGGAAGAAAAGTTTAAGCCATTTTTTTGTATTAATAAGAGATAATCCTGGAATATTCTTTTATTTAGAAAATTCTCTTTCTGTTTTTCAAAACCTTTCCATTTTCCTTCTCATTTAAACATTTCAGCAAAATTCTTCTCCACCTGTGGTTTTTCCAAGTAGTCAAGCATTTGTCAAAGAAGGGGGACTTTTCCCTGGGCATGATCTGACATCAAAAGTGAAAATTAATACCCATCCACTTTTTAACACTAAACATTAAACATTTTGGTATTCATATTTAACAGAAGATTAATGAAGTGCAAATGACTAATAAAATATATGAAAATATGTTCAATATCACTGGAATGCATTTATTTAACTCATATAGAGTTTATTATGTGCCAGGCACTGCTGTAACCACCAGATGCTATTCTAAGTCTTTAGAAATATTAAGTCAATTAACCCCAATAATAATTCCATGTGACAAGTACTAGAATGTTTCCTATTTTCTAGGGGAACAATGGAACTGAGTCACAGAGAAGTAAAGATACTTCCTAAAGTCACACAGCCAGTAAGTGTCACAGCCTGACCAAAGGCCAGGCTTTTAGATGCTGTCATGCAGTCTTGCCAAGGAAGTGCAAATTCAAGTAAAATGCCACTTTCTAGCAAACAGAATGGCCAAAACATTTTAAATATCGGCAACATCAAGCACTGGTAAGGGTGTGAGTAAATGAACACTCAAATATTGTTATATTCATTTTAGGAGACCATCCGGCAATATTCACTAAAATGTGCACTGCACAAAATGTTTCATAGAGGTATGAAACATTCTACTTTGAGGCCTCTGGTTGGCAGAAATTAAAGCAGAAATTAAATCTATACATGAAATAGCAGCATTGTTTACAGTGATGACAAAACTGGAAATAACACAAGTATGTATCACAGAAGCTATGATTGAATAAATTATGCTGCATCCATGTTGTGGAATATTATGTAGTTATTACACAAAATTTCAATGTGTATTGATCATGAGAAAGTTGCAATAATGTGTAAAATGCAACCCTACTTTGTTGGCAAATACATTTATCAGCATCTTCAACAGTTACTTCAGGAACTAGTATAGGACAGAGGAGATTATTAGCTTTTTTTGTATATATTTTTGAATTGCTTGACTTTCTATGCAAATTTGTACTGACTCTTCAATTTAAAAATCCAGTTAATTTAAAAATAATTCTAATGGTAAAAATCAGCCTACAGAATAGGTTTTAGATCTTCAGCTCCAAATTTAAAAAATTATATAATTAATATCACTTTTTTTTTTTAAGGTTTATTTTTTTATCTACACAAGCACTGGGCACAGTCAGAAGCGCGGGAGGGTGAGATAACTCACCAGAGCAAGAGCGGGGAGCAGAACAGACAGACAGACGAAGTACACTGCTGAGGGGAGCAGCGGGAAGCAGGAGAGGTCTGCGCACCATGTGGGACCCTCGCCCAGTGTCAGGGGATCGAACAGGCACTGCAGAGGCTGCGGGCAGCCTTGCAACCCAGTGCTCAACTGCTGCACCATTGGGGAGGCCCCTAATTAATATCATTTTTAAAATCATATGTGAAAAGTCTCAGATTTATGATTATGGGTACCTCTTACATAAAGGCATTATAATTTATAGTTTTCAGCAATTATGAATTAGACATTAATTTTTTTAATGGACATTTCTGGTAATAGCAGAAAGAATAATTGGCTCGTTCTTTGTGTGAAAGTATAAGTAGTAGAGAATAACATAATTTAAAAAAACAGTGTATGAGCTACAGACTCCATTTCTATTCTTTCAGCCACACACTCAAGTGGAGAGAAAATCTACATTTAGGAAGAAAATAAACAGGCTAGTTCAGTGGATGTTGAAAGGTTTAAAAATTTCTTCCTTCTTTAAGAGGATTAGACAGGTTTTTCTTGGGCTTTAAATCCTTTTCTATGTGCTCTAGCTTGTACAACGTTCAAAGATGAAGTTGAAATCTGAAATAGGGCTGGAAATGTTGGTGGGAGACGGGCTCAGTAAGGAGACAGCCAGCATCTCTGGATTTCTGGTTGTTAATCAGAAGCCTTTCCCGGGATGGTGAAACTTAAAGTGCTGCTGCCATCTTCAGGAGTTCCCCATTGTCATATCTGAATAAAGCTGCAAGTAAGTTGCATAAGCTACTCCAGGAGTTGGGAATTTCAGCCAGAAAACAGATACCCAGGTGACTGCTAACACAAAGGTAGTTTCTCCTAAGAGCTTAAGAGGTTACCTAACAAGGCAGCTTTCAGTGCATTTGTTTAATGTTATGAAATGGTTCTTACTGAGAAGCAATATGAATTGAGATCAGATTTAGAGTCCAAGAAGGGTGTGACTGATTTTCTGAGCTGTGGATAATTGACAGTAAAGGCCAACTTGTCAGACAGAGCTCTAGGCAAAATTCTACTTTCTCTGTCCCAGAAATAATTCTACTTCACTACATTGTAAAGAAAAATTAATTCAGCCCTAAAGTTAAAATAAAAGTCCTTTTTTTTTTTTTTTTTTTGATGCTCAGAGGTAGCCACAAATAGTCTGGAAACCTCCCGTCCCCCACCCCGAGTACATGAGCTTCCCAGGAGGCTCTGGTGACCAATGGCCCAGTTAAGGTGGTGATTGTACAATATTGTCTGCAAATGCTCTTTTGAGACACAAAAGTTTTCAAACAGATGGTTTCACATGCTTCTTTGTGTGTGTGTATCTGTCAGTTAAAGCAATCTTAAAGTCTCATGGCAAGTTAGAATGTACCTTATCGAGCCCATGTTTGCTCTTGACTTACAATATCAAAAACAGAGTGTAAAACCCTTTGAATCCATCTATAGAAAAAATTCACATCATTTTAAGAGATAGCCGAGTTCCCTTTCATTATTAATTAGGCAATTAAAAACCACGTATGAACAGAGAGGGTTGTAATTCATAGCTAGTGCCATGAGGGATGCTATGTCATCCAGATGACACTTCAGAAAGTTTGCTCTCTTTGGAAGACTATCCATGTGTTCTGGAATTTTCCTTTGGAGTTGTGCATTTCTTCAGCATATGCTTTCTAAGAGACTATTCATATGTTTGATATTTTGCTAGGCACTTTTTTACATGTTATCTCTTCATTCTTCACAATGACTCTCTGAGGATCATGCACTCCAATTTAGCAGATGAGGAAACTGGGATACAGATAGTTTTAAGTAACCTGCCTATGGTCACAAGGTCACACAGGATGAAAACCTGAGTGTGCTTACTCTTTTTTATGCCTACACTATTTCTTCAATAGCATCACCAATGCTGTGAACATTCTTCCTGAGCTCTTGCCTGCCTACTATAATTATGAAATAGTCATTCAATGAACATTTGACTCTTTGCTACATTCAAGGCATTGTGAATTTATCCACACAGCTCTAAGAGAGGAAAAAAATAAGTCAAGCCTAAAATTAGGCTATAAAACAAGCAAAAGTTATAAAAATGGAAAGTATGACTCAAAGCATATTGAGCTATTTGTGCTCACTGCCACTGGGGGCATTGCTGACTTACAAGTGGAAGGAGAACAAGTGAACAGATTACATACTGGAAAAATCCTATAACCTTAAGATAATTTTGAACCCGTCCACAATGCCACATAGAAAAAGAAATTGGTAAAAGCCTAAGACAGACGAAAATGCAATGAACCATAGTGTGGCAGTGGGGCCAAGCTATGGATTACAGTTTTTATTTCTATTTTACTTTCCATTCCTATTACATTTGACCACTCAAGCCTTGAAATGGGAAAACAAATGATCCCTTGCAAAATTCAGCCCATCTTGTTTTATGTGTAATGTTACTATTTCTGGACCTGAGTGCTTACAGCCTTAATTCAATGTTAGCGCAAATCTGGCCATGTTCAATTTCACTGCACACGTGACTTCTGTTCTTCCCACTGAGCTCTAAATGGCCCAGACTCTGAAGTTAACCAGTGAAGCCACCATCTCAGCCCAGTGCCCTCAGAAGCTCTGGTGCCACTACACAGCTGCTTACAGCTTAATGAACCACTGTTTAGTGTGCTGCCAAATGAAGTTGAAAGAGAGAGCCATCTCTAATAGCATCAGCCTTTCACTCGAGGAAAGGAGTTCTCATCACCTACTAGACTTCACATGAAGGAGAAAGGCACCCCCAGACCTTCACATTTGAGCAAACTGGGAACTCTTTAAGGGCCAGGTCTGTCTCTGCCTGCTGATCTGTTTTCTGCTCTTGTGGTCATCATTAATATTAATGCTAAATTAGAAGGAGAGGCATTGGGGTCCTCAGGCAGAAAGTCAGCACAAAAAGGCTGAATGTGAATTAGCCAGGATGGATGGGCCACACTTAGTGCTAATAATGATGAAAACTCCCCATGGCTCAGTGGTTTTTTTTGAGGCACTCAGACAAATGCTGTCCAGATTCAGCCTAAAAGCAGTAAAATCACCAGCCCTATGGTGACATTACATGTACTAAAAATGAAAAGTTGAGAAAATAATTTGGATTTCTGTCTAGGGATGTACTTCATATTTATATTCCCTCTAACTTAAAATGACTGGGTCATTTGTCTGGGCCCCTTGATGGAAACTGCGCCAAACTATGAGTTCATCTTTTCCTATCACCTAAATCCCAGCTTATTTAGCGTATCCTCTGTCACATCCCTGGCTTCCTCCTAGGCTGACTTGATACCTCAATTATCCCTGTGTCTCAGAGTCAAAGAGCTCTCCTCCACCTCCTTCGGTCTTAAAGTCCATGTCATCAGGACTTCCTTGGGGAGGTCCAGCAGATGCTCCTTTTAGCTGCTGATCCCCTTGTCCAGACTCTGGTCTTGTACTCCTGGTCTGATGCTGAGTTGACCATGAAGGGTAGCAGAACAGGCCACCCCATAATATCCTGCATTGGTATGTTGATTGTTTTAAGCTGCAGGCATTTAAAATACAACAAATCAGGCAGAAGCTTTCTCTGAACTCCCCTCATCTGCTTAAAGGCAGATCCCCCAAAAAGGAACTCACTTATAAATCCCCTTCAGTTTTACCCACCAGGAAAGATGGACTCATCACTAGAAATCATGTTGACACACTATCATGCCCCCATCTATTCTGCAAAGAGCATTTCCATCTTTCCTAAAAGCCATTTACTGCCTCCTGAGAGGCCTACATTCCCACCCACCTTCCCTATTAAGATAAAATTTAAGCCTGACTTCTAAGCCACTTGTTTTCCTGTGGTGGTTGCTTCCCATGTGTACATGAGTTAAATATATTAATAAACATCTGTATTTTCTTTCTACTTAGCCTGTCTTTTACTATAGAGATCTCAGCTGAAAAAGCAGAAGGGTAAAGGGAAGTTTTTTTTTTCTCCTCTATAACTCTTAGTCAATCTCCTGGCCTTGCAGCATCCTTCACCCTTCCAGGGTAGATTAATATTCCTAACATGTCCCACTCCCCCATTCAAACCCAGTCCTTGGTTCCCAAGTCTTCAGAGTAAAGTTCTGTCTCCTCAGCCTGGTATTCAAGGCCCTCCATGCCCATTCCAATATAAAATGTCAGCTATTCCCCTGTGTGTTCACATTTGTCCAATCAGACCAGCCTCCTTCCTGGCCCTGTAAGAGACAATGTGGATTTCCAGCTCTGCACAATTTATTCAAGCCACTATTCCTGCCTCTTCTTGCATATAAATACTACTTCTTTTTAAAAATTCAGCTTCCATGAACCATCAACACCCTTTTAGTAAACCTCTCAGTTCATGCTTCTGTGTTCTTTTCTTCTCAACACTATTTCTTTATTTATATCACTACTTCCCAAAAGGATTTACAGCTAACTCCTCAGAGATTGCTAAATATGCCACTCTTTTACCACTTTCTATAATAATAGTAGCTAACACATATAGTGCTTACCAGTGCCAGGCTCTGTGTAGTGCTTTACATATATTAACCTTTTTAAAACTTACAACATCTCTATGAGGCAGGTGCTCTTATTACTCCCCTTTTACAGATCAGACACTAAGAACTTTGTCCAAGATTACCAAGCTAGAGTATTGCAAAACCAGGATTTTGACCCAGGCAGTTGGGCTCTAGAAACTGCCTCTTACTCTACTACATTCTAATAGATAATCTTTTATTACTCATTAACTTTTAAACTGAGTCCTCTCTTCCCAATAGGTTCTTTAGGGGTAGTCATTATGACTCATGACTTATCTTATGTCTTCCCTTATCTAGGATAGGATTGTGCAAACAGCTAATTCTTTACAGATTGCTGACCTATCTGCCTTCCAGTAGCTTAAATTCTTTCTGAGGAGAAGCCAGGATATAAACAAATAAAAAGCTATGAAGTCTAACACACCATCTTCCTGAACATCTCTGGCCAGATTTTATAAAGACTTTTGTCATTGTGTTTTAAACCATGTATGAGACTCACAGAGTCTGGAAAATCTGTCTTTACAGAACACATGAATTCCAGTAATAAGGGCTCTAAAGTAAATCCATGCTCTGGCTCCCATACACACACCAATTTCCAGTGTGAAATTAAAAAGTGTTTTTACAGGAAAAACAATTTCTAAGAAAACAATTCTCAAATGGATTCAGCGCAAAATTATTGTTGAAGAAGGTTGGGGAAAGGTAGTCAGACTCTCGAAATGCTGCTTGTGGTATTATCCTAAAAAAAGTTTTGAAGCATACAGGTCTTTAGAATTTAGCATTCCAAATTTATAACTACCTCTGAGGCCAGGAACCTTGTCTGATATCACATTCACGTTGTTCAAAGCACCTAGCACAGTAATAGATACATACTAGGTCTTTTAAAATTCTCTGCATTGGTTTCCCCAGAACAGGTTTGGTTTGGTATTTTCTTACTGTCACTGGTTGTTTCCCCATTTTCCTTGGAAACTATTAATTTCTCCGAAGCATATGGATCCCAGTTCTCAACCCTTCCAGCTCCTGCAGCTTTGTTCTCTTTGTCCTTTTTGTGAGCCATTACATTGTCTGCTGGAGTTAGCCTGTGTAATATCATATTTGCCAGCAGGTGCTGCCATTTGCCACAGGATTTGCTTATTTTCAAAACTCCCTAACTCTGAAACTCCAGATTGTGTAAAATAGTACAGTGCCTAATTTATCAACTTGGCAGGTTTGAAATGCTATAAAATCAGTTACTTAAAATGAGTGATACTTGTAATGTGCTGCATAGTTTTAATGAGCAGAGCTCCACTGCTCCATTAAGACACACTCCTGGGGAACACATTGGGAAAACAAACAGAGAGAATGTGAGGTTAAGAGAATCACAGGAAAACCAGCTTCTTACCCACAAGATCCCAGTGGGAACAATATGTTCAACAAACAAATGACTTTCTCATTGGCAAGTAAAAGGGCTCAGTTAAGTATCTTTCATGTAAGTCCTTCCTCTCTCTTTCCAGATAAGGTCAGTCCTTTATTACTTCAATAAAACTTACCCCTGTTGTTTTATATCTTTTCTCCTGTCTCCAGGCTCTTCCCAATCAACCCATCCTGTGCTTTGCTAGAGTCTTCCTAAAATAACTTAAAAACCTTCAATAATGCCCACAATCAAGGTAGCACTTTAAAGAGTCACAAACCAATTCTTTTAATCCAGCCTCAATTTAGCTGTTTAACCTTATTTTCTATTATTCCCAGATTTTTCACTTTGACAAGAGAGGGGATTTGTTTCTTCCCCACAAAATCACTTTATGTCCATCTTTAGTACCCTTGTGTCTGCTAATCCACACACCTGAAATGCCCTCCTTCTTCTCTCAATTTCTTAGTCAACGCTATTGCTGTATTAACTTCCCAGGAGTAATTAAGTGCATGAATGTTGCTGGTTAACATAATTCTTTCTCCCAGCATCTCCGGAAACATCTGAAATATAGAGCAAGCACTCCACAACAAAACAATATTAATGAAATGCAACAACATGTAGCACTTATATAAAGAGTTAAATGAGATAACAAAACATACATAAAATTTCTGAGCCACCTTGGTCAGTACAAGCTCTTCTAGTTGACCATGGTCATTTTTGCATTCCCAGCTGAAATGTGGTTTGGAAGGAGGGTCCCTACCATCTCAAGACTTCTCTTGACTACATGAGTGGAATCTCAGAGACAACAGGGAAAAACCTCTGCTCCACTTAAGCACCAGCTTCCTGTCTGCGGTCCAACCCACATTTTTTTTGCTCTTCTACCTACCTGATAGTTCCAGGCCACTCTGTGTTGCTGTCTGTCCCGTTGCTCTGGACTTACGACACACAAATCGTGACATCCACTGGCATCACCAGAGGGAGGCTTGCATCCTAATGTTCCTCTTTTCACTATTTTCAGATGTTGGCCAGAGTCACTTCCCAACTCCAGTTAGCTCTCCAAGGGCCTCTCTGCCCACTGAATCAGCCAACCTCCATCTTTGCTATAATAGAGCTCTCAGTGATGGCTTTTGGATGAAATGTGGTCCATTTGGAATCAGAAATCAACTGTTACTTTATAGTTGTTGTATTTGAACCTCTGTTTCCTCAAAGGAACATAAAAATAATCATTTCTCCACATGCAAGAAGTGAGCTCAAAGGGGAGGGATGTATGTGAAGCACATTGAATGCTATAAAGCACTGTATACAAGGAAAATGTGGTGCATTTCTGCATTCACAAACACAGTTCACTCCACAAGACATAGACAATATGAAAAAGCTAAGCCTTGGCAGGAAGACTGGGTTCTCCAGATCATTTTTCTATAGCATCATTAAGCTATAGAAGTAAGAAGATTTCTACCAGCTCAATCGGATGCCAGCTAGTGCACAAAGTTCTTGTGAGAACAGAAGCACTGCAAATATAACTGATGGTTCCCAAGGCATGAGCCTCAGTCAGTGTTACCAATAACAAAGCAAGTCTTAGCTTGAGCAAAAAGACAAATTAGTGGCCATTCATGAGGTACAATATAAAGAATTCTGGACAAGGTATCCTCCCCCTTCCCCAAACCCTCCCAAATTTAATCATTAGACTTTTTTTTTTTCCAAGTATGCGTGTGTGTGTGTGTGTGTGTGTGTGTGTGTTTGTGTGTGTGGTGGGGGGGTAAGGGGGGTTAGCCTTCAAGTGTCCTTTATTAAAATTAAAAGACATGAGCAAACAACCCCTGAAACTCTCTCATCTTCTACCTTAGCTGAACTTAGCTCCTCCAGGAGGTAAAGAAGAGCAAGACTGTACAGAAATAGAAACCAAGAGAGGCAGGGAAGAGTGGAGGGCCCCATAACAAGGTCAAAGAGGATACCAGGGAGACCAAAGACACACTCGACACTCACCCTAATCTGGCTTTAGCCAGCCCTGGCTAATATGTGTTGTTTCCCTGACTTTTCATTCATTTTACATCCTGCAGCTTACAATTAGCCTTGATGGCTGATGAAGCCTATATTCAAGCAAAAGTGGAAAGAATGTATATTTTTAAAGTTTTAAATATATCTCTGAAGTCATCTCGGTACACACAGAGGCCAGTGGAAGGGGTGGGGTTTGAAGCCAGCAAGAGGGGGGCTTGCCATGTGATCTGAGTCCAAAGCCAGTGGGACTTCCCACCAGCAGTGCTAGTTTGGCTGCAAGGACTGGAAATACGCCTCTTCGGAGATGTATCAGAGACCTGTTTAGCTGTGTCTGCTCCTCCTCAACATACTTCCTTTACCAGCTAGAATATTTAGAGAGATGAGAGACAATGCTGTGAAGAACACAAAGGCTTTTGCAAATGATCTCTGGCTTGATATTCAAAGCTGTAGCTATTGGGTTGAATTTAGCAACTTGGCATCCGCTTGGTAGGACCACCCCTGTTGGCGGCCATCTGGAGCCTTTTGGAGAATTTTTAAAGAGGCACTGCTTGGAGAGCATTTTGTAGTGGAGAAAGCACTGACGCTCAATTTAGGAAACCTGGGTTTGAGCCCACCACCCGCAGCTAAGTGAACTTGGGCACTCCACAGCACTTCCTTAAGTCTCCATTTCTTCGTGAGTTAAAGTGATTTGTCATTCCTGTCAGTTCCTCGCAAGATTTAATATCTAAGGCAGAGGGTCATAAAGTGTCATTCCTGGCCTACCAGCATCAGTATCACCTAGCAGCTTATTAAACACATATATTCTCAACTCCACCGAGACCTCCCCAATCAGAAACTCTAGGAGTAGGGTCCAGCAATCTGTGTTTAAGAAATCTCCCTGGTAATTTTGACACTCAGTCCAATTTGGAACTAGAGTGTTCTCTTGTTCTCCTTCTACTGTTCCTCTCTGCTGTGCCTGGTCACACTGATTTGCTGCTGGTCATAGCTGTGCTGAAGCCAAGGGAAGCACTCACTTGCAAAAGCCAGTTGACCAGGTGGCTGGAGAGGTCCAAAACAGCACTGGACAGGGATACTGAGAGAAAGCCCTTGATCACTTTTCCAGACAGTTCCATGACCAAAGTTCCAGAAAAACCTGAACAGACATCTTTTGGGCCCATGTTCTCATAGTACGTTTTCACAATGTCAAAAGAAACAAGAGCGAAAGTAGTTTTGGTTAGTGATGCCAACCTCTCCTTTGACTATTTTTGTCTCTAATTACCATAGACACATGTCATTTAGTGCTGGGCAAGGAAAAATACTTTCTTCATTTTAGCTTTTTTGTTTTTCCCTCTACCTTTTCTGACAGTTCTTGGCTTCTCTAAGTTATCGGGGACAACCTGCAAGTGTTGTGCTGCGTTCCACAAGGGAGATGTGGTTTCCTAGCAACAGCCAGGGCCTGCTGGGCCATCCTCTGAGTCACCAGCTCCGGGCAGCTCTGATAAGCAGTGCTGTTTGCAGAGGAGCCCTCTGTGGACCCCACACCACAGCCTGCCACATGCACTGCCTTTACAGGGCATCAGATCTGCAGAGAATAGACCAAACATAAAATCTAAAGAATGACATAAGCAGGGTGCTCTTTATTCTAAGGTAAATAAATCTTTCTTCTTGATTTTTTGATAAAAGAGTGTTGAAGGAAAGGAAAGAGGAAGGGAAGCCAAGACAGAGGGAGCGAGAAAGGAAGGGAGGAAAAAAATTATTTTCAACAAACATCCCCTGAGCATTTGCAGCACATCCTTTACTCACATACTGACAATGCAAAAATCAAACAAATCACAGTCCCTGACCTCAGGAAGCTTATGGTTTAATAGAGGAGACAGTTTGGTAAAGTCAATTTGCTTTCCATCGTGATGAATGTCATACAGGAGAACTATATGGCACATGGTAACAGCAGGACCTCCGTAAGCCAATAGGCTTCTTTCTATTTTACTTATTTTTTATCTTCCTGTAAAATTTATCTTATTGCTGAGATTTTCAATGTGTTAGGTTTAAGCCATATTTGGCATGGCTCTTACAACGTGTCTAATCTCTATCTCTGTGGTTATATTACCTTTCTTATCACAATGCTATGCATTTGTGTCTTTTCTCTTGTGAGTGGGATAAGGTTTTTCCAAGATTTTTTCTCCTTTTTTTTTTTTGTGGGACCCTCGCCGGTGGCCAGGGATCGAAATGGCGCTGCAGAGGCTGCTGGCAGCCTCACAACCCAGCTGCGCCACCAGGGGAGGCCCAAGATTTTGTCTCTTGTATTGATCTTTTTGAAGTAGGTTCTTGGTAAATTTGTCAATTTTACTTTTTTATAATATATTGATTTCTGGTTTTGTTGTTATTGATTTCTTTCTTGTTTTCCTAAAGTTCTATTTGCTTTTTATGTCCTCTTGAATTGAAGCCATAATTGAATCCATTTATTTTCATCTTTTTCGTGTATTAATAAAAGCACTTAATGCTGTGACTATCTCTGATTTCAGATTTGGCTATTGCCATATGTCTTAATATTAACTCTTGTTGAATGTCCTTATTTACTTTTTCTGCTTGATCTATCATAGGGATTAAAGTCCCCTTCTTTATTATGGTTCTTGTGGATTTCTCCTTATAATTCTAAGCAAGCTTGATAGATCGATATAGAGATACATAGATATAGATATATGAAGCTATGATTCTTAGTACTTAAAAGTTTCAATGATTCCTCCATCTTTGTTGTGGTTTGATTGCATATATTAGCAATTGAAGAAAAAGAAAAATCACTTCTTCATCTCATTTAATGGACTGAGCCTTGAGTTTCACAATATTTGATATTAATTTTGCCACCCCCGATAAACATTTAGTTTCCTTTACATAAACATAGAGGTATGTCTTTTATTTTGACCCAATGTGCTTAGTCCTGAACCAGTTTTCCTCTGAATTCTTATCTTTCGCTTAATCAGCTCTACATCACACTGGAGCCCCTAAAGGCTGTCAGCTGGCCTCTCACTGGGTTAAACCAATAGAAGAAAACATTGTGAGAAAGGAATAAGTCAAGATATTCCTCTCCCTCCGTCTGTCATGGGTCATCATTTGTGTCCTTTTCTGCAGTAGCTGCAGCTCCTTTCTGACTCCATCTCCTGCTAGTTGGACCTGTTCTGATTCCAGCTTCAGCCAGGTGACCCCAGCAATTCTGCTCTCTTCCTTTACCTTTCTAACATTGGGTAGACAGTGGCTTCCTGGGGTTGCTAGTTTCGGGGCTGCCTCATGCTCCTCTGTTTAGCTTCTCTATTTTTCTATCCTCTGTGTTACCTATTCCCTGCATTAAATTGTCTTCATTGTAAATATTCTGAGTGGTTTCTGTTTTCCTGAGTAATTGCTAATATACCCACTCTTTTATTTTATTTTAGCATGGAAATTTAACCCATTCAAGTTCTGTGGGCTGGCTTATTTAATACCCATTCTAAAACCCCTTTCCTTGTCCTCCTCTAGTTTAAAGACTGAAAAGCCAAATACTAGACTCACTCGAAACAAGTAAGGCCATGTGATATAAAGAGACATAAATAGAAATTTAATGAAGATTTTTGAAAAAGTTTTGCTTTCCAAGTACAGATATTACCTTCTCCTTTTGCAGCCTTTCTTTTCCCCTCTCTGAACACTGGACTTGATGGCTAGAGCTTCAGCAACCATCGTGAGTCAAGAGGAAAAGGCAGTAAAAATACAGTAAACTTTGATGCCTTGAGCCACTGAAGCTATACCAGCAACTTCTAGACACTCTGTTACATAAGGAAAAGAAAGTACTTAACTGTTATACTTCTAATTGTAGGATTTTGTGTAATCCTCATCCTCAGGAGAATGCAATTCCTAACTCAATGTTTTTTAAAAAGGCTATAATTGGTATTTGGGACTGGGCAATTCTTTGTTGTAAGGGTAGACCTGCAAAGGCAAAATACAAATTTTGATATTTAGTATCCAAGGTACTAAATGCCAGTAGCACAGTTTAATTATGCACATCAAAATGTCCCCCCATGCATTTCCAAATGTTTTGGAAGGGATAGAGCTCTACCCTCTTCAAAAATGAATGCATATGCACAGCACACAAATGAAGATTGGTTTTTTAATATCATTTCGGAAGTTAAATGGGCCCACTCACTCCCCTCTAGAAAGTCATCAATCTTCTAATGGAATCATCATTGTAAGGCAATAAGGTTAGCTATTTATTACACTTTTGAGGAAGTGTGAAAGTTTTAAAAATAAAGCATAAGAGTAATAATATTACAACCTCTGTGTATCTACTATTCAGAATTAACAAATGTTAATGTTCTGTCACTTTCTTCAGATTTTTTTTGAATAAAGGAAATAAAACACTATCAAATTGAAGTCCTCTATTCAAACTCACAATCTCAAAACCCTCCTGTCTCTCCTCCCCAGAGGTAATCACAAACACAAATTTAAAATGTTTCCTTATTTCTTACTCTCATTAGCCATCTTCTTAGGCATACATAGTTTGTAGTAAAATGGGTGTGACTTTGAATGCTTATTATATATACATGAATGCTAACATGACTTGCATAACATTTTGAGAATTTTCTCTTCTTTTACTAACATGTTTTTGATATTTACTTACCATATACATGTAGATCACTGATTTTAACTAAGGTACAGTGTTCAGTTGTATGAATTAACCACAGTTCATTTATACCTCTTTTGATGGACATTTAGGTTGTTTCCAATTTTTTCACTATTACAACTAATGAACAGCCTTAAAGGACTTTGTGGCAGGCACGTTTACAAGCTCTTTTAGGGTTTACATCTAGCAAAGAAATTGCTGAATCATAGGGTATGCAATTTTCAACTTTGCTTGATATGGTCAAATCCTTCAACATTGGCACAAATACTAATCCACCAATAGACTAAGTGAATCTTGTTTCCCCATGTGGCCACCAATATTCGGCATTGTCAGAGACACTAATCTTTGGCAATCAGATTGATGGATGGGAATTCGTGTGTCTTTGATATCTTAACTTATATTTCCCTGATTACTAGTTAGATTGAGTAATTTTTTCTTCATTTTTGCCATTTGGCTTTTATTTTCTTCAAATTGGCTACATAATGTGTTCTTGTTTCATATCTCTGGCAAATAGTCTTTTTATTATTGATTCATGGGATAAATTCCAATTTATTACAGAGATTTAACAGATTTTTCATTCAATCATTAAACACCTAGAATCTGCTAGCACTATTCTAAAACCTGGGGATAAAATAGTAAAAAAAAGTCAAACAAAGATTAATATTTTCACAGTCTCTATTCCCTCCCTCTTCCTCCACACTCCAAGTTTTTATCTGAATATGTTTTTTTTAGATCTAGATTATTATCATTTTTAATATTTTTGCTAAAAATCATGATATTAGCAGCAATTATTTATACACTAATGCTAAATTTTATAGTGCCATTTATCACAAAATATTCTGTCTTGCTCTGGCTTCCTCCAATTTGAATTATTCATTTTGATTTCTTTCTTAAATTGCAATAGGACTTCTTCAAGGAATTTTTCTCAGTGACAGGAATAATATTTGAGTTCTTGAATGTCTGAGAACAGATTTTGCTATTACCCTCACACTTGAATCAAATAAATTTGTGGGCAACAATCTTTTCCCTCAAATTCTATATTTGTCATTACCTGTGTCCCAGTGATTAGCATGATGGAAAAGTGTAACATTTTTATTTCTCTCTTTTAGATAATCTTTTCTGTTTGGTTTGGTTTGGTTTGGTTTTTGCTTGAGCCTGAGTACAGGAAGAAACCAGCATTAGACTCTGTCTCAGTGAAGGAGTTTGGACACTAATTTTGGCTTAGTCCTACTAGGTCAGTTCAGCCTAAAAATACAAATGTTTCTTTAAGTGCAGGATTTTTTAAAATTATTTCTTAATTGCTTAACTTTTCTCTAGATGCTCTCTCCTTTTGGTATTTTATTATTTGTGTGTTGAATTCTTCAGATTGACCTGCCACCCCTCTCTCTTTTACATGCATTATTTATGTATTTTCCTGTGACTTGGGAGAATTTCTCAACCTAATCATCTAATTCACTAATTTATTTTATTGAAAGATTCAAATTTCTCTGTGTTTGGACTTTATTTAAAATTTTTAATTTTAGGAATATATTTCTGATCTTATAATAATATTTCTAGGCTCAGATTGTTATGTTTTCATAAATAAAGAATCCTACCTAATCTTTTATTGAAATATTAAAACAAAATGGTAATTTACCTAAGTTTCTTTCTCCTTCTGGTTTCTTAGAATTAGTCCATTTCAAAGGGGTCATTTCCTCTCAGTGCTCTGATTGGCCTCACTTGTTTGAATAATTTGAATAATTACTGAGTAATTTCCCAGGCCCAGTGCTTTTTCCTGAGTTGGCCATCCTTAAAATTCCCTGATTGTCCCATATTTTCTTTCTATATTGGTTTCAGATCCTTGCATATGATGCCAAACCTGTGAATGAAACCTTAGCATAAAACCTAGCACGTAGTAAGTGTTTCAAAAAGTTTTAGTTTAACCATGAGATACCATCTTACACCAGTGAGAATGGCACATATTAAAAAAACTAGCAACAACAAATGCTGGCGAGGGTGTGGAGAAAAAGGAACTCTTCTGCACTGTTGGTGGGAGTGCAAACTGGTCCAACCACTGTGGAGAGCTGTGTGGAGATTTCTGGACCTACTAAACATAGAGCTTCCATATGATCCAGCAATTCCACTCCTAGGTATTTACCCAAAGGACACAGAAACATCAATTCCAAAGAACACCTGCACCCCTATGTTTATAGCAGCACTGTTTACAATAGCTAAGCTTTGGAAACAACCCAAATGCCCAAAAATAGATGACTGGATCAAGAAGATGTGGTACATATATACCATGGAATATTACTCAGCATTCAAAAAAGATAAACACATGCAATTTTCAGCAACATGGATGGCACTGGAAGGGATCATGCTCAGCGAAATAAGCCAAAAAGAAAAAGAAAAATACCGGATGGTCTCACTCATAGCAGGAATCTAGAAAATTTAAATAAGGGACCAGGAAAATGAATAACTATAAGAAAGTGAAAATCAAAATCAACAAAAAACTATGAACCAGAGACACTTTTAGGGGGGCAGGGGCGGGAGGGGAGGGATTGGAAAAAAAAAAAAAGTTTTAGTTTAATAAATAAATGTCTACATTTTTCCATTTAGGGATTTTAAAGCTGACTAATCAGAACCTGTTTGAATCTCAACTTTAATTTTACAGGACTGGCAGTCTAGTTTGTACCAAAGTTAGGAAAGATACCAGGCAAGAACGTTTACCTGTTTAGACCACAGTGCTGATGGATGCTTTTCCATGTCTGTTGTAGTATCCCAAGTCAGCCCCTTTACTGACTTGTCCAGCTTTCCTCAATATGAACCTGCTGTCATGCTGCCTCTATTTTGCTGGGTATGGCAGATCATGGCAAAGGTAAAGTCAAGACAAGACTTCCCAAGGTCATCTGTAGGATTTACATGCATCCCACATCTACTTGAATCTGTGTCAGTTTAATGTTGGAGATTGTCTAGTTTTCTATTGAGGAAATCTACCCATTTATTTTCCAGGTGAGTCTTTTTCTTCATATGTGTTAAGTTGCATCTGAGTCAGTACTTTCTGAATCCATTTTCTAAAGTTTTCAGTCAAGCTTGTATTCATTTCCTAGAGCTACTGTAACAAGATTCCACAAACCATGTGACTTTGAACAATAGAATATGTATTCTTTCAGAATTTTGAAGGCAGGAAAAGCAACATGAAAATTCTTGCAAGTTCATGCTCCCTCTGGAGGCTCAGGTACTAAACTTCAGTGCCTCTCCTAGCTTCTGGCGGATCCTGCAGTCCTCGGCATTCCTTGTCTTGCAACCACATCACTCTAATCTCTGCCTCCATTGCTGCATGGCCTTCTTTCCTACATACTTGTTCAAAATGTCCCTCTCTAATAAGGGTAACAGTCACAGGATAAATATCCACCCTAATCCAGCATAACCTCGTTTTATCCTGATAACATCTACAAAGACCCTATTTTCAAATAAGGACACATTCATAGGTACTGGGGGTTGGAACTTCAACATACCATTTTAGGGTAAACAACTCTACCAACAACACTTTTCTTTTTTAATTCATAAAATAAGAGTTTCTCATTACTATTAGTGACACCCTACCCCTAATGTTTTATAAACTATTTCATAGAAATTTATAAAAGTTGCTGGCCTGATGGTGGCACCATTTTCTGCTTTCGAGCTCTGCTGCAAATGTTTTCCAATATTTTTTTGGTCAACTCAAATGGAAGGAAAGAGAGTTCAAAGTGTGTGTTTAAAGCACCATCTTAAGGTGTAATAACGTTGTTTCACAGACTTTATCAATCCTTACTTATTGACAAGTATTAAATGGAAATAATAATGGACACTAGGAGACAACATGCTCTGGATTTCAGTTATTAAGAAATACAAATAAAGTGACCAATGACCACTGCTCTGAGACTCCACAGAGCAGCAGCACAAGGCATACTCCTTACCTCCGCTGAAGGGGTCCCTCCCGCACCCCCAAGAACATACCTAGGTGCTTACCTTAGAAAATTTCTACACGGTTTTTCAATGTCAGCAAAATCAGAAAGCAAACATGTAGTGACATTCTCTCATTCTTCTATATGGAGGGAGGGGGAAGTTTAGGGCACAGAGTAGACTTGGGGATAAGTGCAGTGAAGAGCAGGGATAACATCGACAGCCATTGAGTGGGAGATAATGCTCCTTTCCTGTGCCCACAACTGGCTGGGTACCTTTCCTAGACTAATTCATTTCACCCCATATTGGCAAGGCAAGTGGAATTAAACCCTCTTTTTTACAAACTCAAAGGGATGAATTTTCCCAAAGTCATGTAACAGTTAAGTGGCAGAAGCAAAGGAGAAGGGCTGGGTTGTTAATGTGGAAGTAAGTGTTGAGCTAAACAATGAGGCAGGGACCACATACTCTTGGAACACAGTTTTGAAATCAAAATGATTGTTCCAATCTTGCCTCTGTCAAGTACCAGCCAATCTCCTCTGGGCTTCAGTTAACGCAAGTTAATACCTAACTTGGTGGGGTTGAATGAGCCAAAATACATAAATTTCAGAAGAACATTAGTTCTCTCCTCCACTTTACTTAACCCAGAAGGGAAAATGGAAACTCTGACATGGCTAGCTTTATTGTATTAGGAATACTTTTCTTTCTCAAAATACTTTCAAGTGCCTCATCCTAACTGATCCTGATTAGGAAAGTCTAACATCCACTCCACTGCCCTGGCAGATGACAGTCTCAGAAGTATTGAGAACACTTCCCAAGGTCACAGAGCTCCAGCTGGAACAGAGCTCCAAATCACCTGACTTCTGGTTACAGCTACACCTAATGGAGCCGTCCTGCAGCACCGCATTTGCTGAATTACAAAGTACTGTGGCTGTACATCAAAGCCAAAAGCTATAACAAGCTGCTGTGACAGCAATTTCAGGGTGAGTTTCTATTGACCTGTTAGCTGTCCACTCCTGACTGAAGCATCAACTATCTTGCCTGCTCTGTGTACAATGTGGGGCTTCAATAAAGAGCCAGGTGGGGCCCATCCATCAGTGTCACTGCTGTGTCTGGAGGCCTCTGGGAGACAGGAGTAGGGGAGAAGCAGTGCTGCCTGCAGTCCCCGAGCAGGGAAGCAGCTCACATAACAGCTGAATTGCCACTCACCGGACTCAGTCACCTAGTCACCTAACTCTGCCTCAAAGATAGAGCCTCAGCCAGGAAACAGAAATGTCCTTCTCATCCAAAAATAAAACAAAGGATGATAGTAAATCATGTGGAGTAAACCAATTTTTTTTCTAAGGCTTACTACCACCTCTATTTACCTTCCAACCTTGAATTTCTGCATGTACTTCTCTCTCTCTCCACCCCCCACCCCCAACACACACACAGAATGTAAGGGAGGCTTAGGTTTGTTAGTGTACATTTATCTTGACTTTCCCAGAAAACAAGGCAAATGTTAAATCCTTCCACCACCACCCCCCCCATTTGGATCCAAGTCAATAATTTTTGAAGAGCCTTAATACTAGGAGACAAGCTCCAGAGTAATGCTCAGTTAAAATGCTGCACAACCAGCCTCATTTCCATCGCAATATCTTAAGCTCCTGATTGTTAAGCCTTCTGTGGTGGGAATCCTTTGCTTACTATTCCCCTCATGTGCAAGCTGCACGATTAGCTGCTCAAACGTGAGCCATGCTTTATGCCAAGGTGATCCCGGGCTACTGCACACATTACACAGACTTTGCATATAGGAGGAATAAATTTCAATGACCCTAAAATCTTTCCCTCATAATCAGCTTTCTTTCCTATAACTGCATCTCTCTCAGGACTGTCTGGGGTTTTACTGCAACAAATAAGTTAATGTAGGAGAGGAAACAGATGGGCTTGACTGTATTCTGGGATTTTTATAAAGCAACTCATTTTGGAAAGTGTATGTGAGGTTTTGTCTACAAATTCCCCAAAGGCATGAATAAAGAATGGAGTTTGGGCCCCAAAATAACAAGGAAGGACAATAATTACAGTTGCAACTCACAAGTGGCCTGAGAATTCAATCATTAGCACTGAGGTTTCAAAGACTAACTCCAAAATGATCATTGACTAACTTTATGATCTTGCACATGTTAATTAACAGATCCACACTGGGTTGGGGTTTCACATGCCTCACAGGTTTGATATAAGAAATACCAATTCAAAGTACAGGTTACTTTTTACCACTCACTAGAGAGTTTTGTGCCATGAAGAAAAGTTCAAGGCTAAGTTCAGTTTGTAAATAACAAACTGTCATCCATGAACCACTTCCATGGCTTGGGATTATTCTGAAGGTGGTATACTAAGAATGTAGTGGGGTTCAATAGGAAGGGAGAAATCCAAAAACACCCAGACTACCCCTTCTTCTCTGAGGATTGATCCATAACTGGTTACTGCATGACTGTACAATGCAATCATTCTATCCTCCCTCCTCCACCCCCCTGCCTCCCCACCACCATCTTGAGTTGTATTAAACAGAATAGATATCTGACCCCAAAAGAAACTCCTCCTGAAACTGACATGGGGTTCTAGCAGACTCTGTCTCCTAGAAATGTGGAATGAAAAGACAATGGGTCTCATTATATATTCCTGGAGGGAAGGTAAAATGATGCAACCACTGTGCAAACAGTCTGGTAGTTCCTCAAAAAGTTAAACATAAAATAGTCATTAGATCCAGCAGTTTTACCCTTAGGTATAGATCCAAAAGGATTTAAAATGTGTTCCTATAGAAAAACTTACACACAGATATTCATAGCAACATTATCGAAAATAGCCAAAATTAGAAACAACCCAAATACCCATTTATAAAATCTGGTATATCCAAACACTAGAATATTATTTCACCATAAAAAGTAATGATATACTATTACATGCTACAACATGGATCAAACTTGGAAACTTTGTGCTAAATGAAAGAAGGCCATATACTATGTGATTACATTTACATGAAATGTTTTTCAGAGCAGGAAAATCCACATCGACAGAAAATTAATTGGTGGTTTTCAGGGAATGGAGGGGGAGGAAATCATTGGGATTACTTGCAAATAAGTACAGGGTTTTTATTTGGGATGATGGAAATATTCTGAAATTAGTGTTGACAGTTGAATAACATTGAGGATACCAAAAGTCACTGAAGTATATACTTTAAAAGGGTGAATCTTACATTATGTGAATTAAATCTTAATTTTTTGAAAGGTGCTCTGCTATGCTAAAGAAAAGCAACAGAATTTACTCGGATAATGATGGACTCTGGTAAGCAAATATCCTATAACTCAGAGTTTAAGGATGCTGTTCAAGAGCATCCAGAAGCAAGACAAGACATACAAACACTAAACAGAGAAAGTCAGTGCCAGGGGAAACAAAACCAGGAAAAGCAGATGCTTAAAGCAGCAGAGACAACATGATTGACAACTCCAGGAGTGTGGCCTTCTCCCCAACCTAGTGTGGATCCTTTTGAGACCCAATTGAATATCTTGCCCTTGGCAGATACCTTGTACCTACTAATAGATTTCCCACTTTTACTCAAGCTTGTATTAGAGGATTTCTGTTTCCTGGAACCAAACAGCCCCTGTCTAAGATGAACACCTAGTAAATGGCAATGCAGTTAAAGCTCATATTCCCTTCCCCACCCCACCAAGAAATTAAAATCATTTATCAGGTTTCTCAGAACCAATCTGAAAATAGAAATACCTGCCAAGTACCAAAGACCTGATTTTAAGGAAGAAAAATAAAGTTTAATTTTTACTCAGCCAGCATACTTTCACTCGAAAAACCACCAGGCCCTAACATTGCAGGAACTCAGAATAACATCTAGCCCAAAGGGTGGGGCGGGGCCATGGAGGGAACAGCTGATGCTAGTCTCACACTCCTCAATCAGTAGTTGAAGGAGGTTCCCCTCAAAGCAATGGCAAACTGCTCAGAGAGCAGCTCTTAAGTGTTCTTCCTTCCCCCATGTCCTTATTTTCTATTAAAGACCCAAAGGGAAAATGCTGGGAAGGAGACTCAGAGAAATATACTAGGAAGGTTTGGGTCATTCTAATATCTGTCTTTTTCTGAAATCATCTACATAAAATCTTAGCTTTTCTCCCAAAGTATAAAGTAATGTGATATATAATAAAAGACAGGCATGGTGAACACCCTTCCTAATAGCATCTGTGAAAATTAACTTTCATTGATTTGCTATTAAAATTCTACATCCGTAACTACTTTGTAAAATGATTTACTTGGTAAGGCTGATTTTGAGTCATGAGCTGGCAGGTGCATAGGTACATTTATAGCAGAGAACACAATCCTTTTAAGGATGCTGGGAGATGCCTAAACTCAGCATCACTATTCACCCCAAGGCTCCTAAAGACTGGAATCTCTACATCTTTTAGAGATGAAGTTTACGGAATCTAGTACTTGCAAAATCAGAATGTTGCCTGTGAGGTCATTGGACCTTGGCCTAAATCTAATTTGAATAATTACATTTCGTTCCACCCTGAGTCAGTAGAGAGCCCTGATTAATAATCAGCATTTGCTACATGTCAGTGAAGTGTTTGTGACTATAAATAGACAGAGTTAACAATCTAATTAACTATAGGAACTGGCAAGATGAACACTCCATTCAGGGAGAAAGATAGATGACAATATTCTAAAGGTCTGTGAGCACTGAGCTGTCCCTGACCCTAATCCATTAGTAGTTATTGTCAAAGATCAACCTGTTAACCTCATTTTTATAACCCCCTTTCAAAAGCTGTCACCTTTTCTTCCTGGGAGCAGGCATTTTAGCAATAAATATTCTATAATGATACTATAGAACCTTAAAGTGCCTAAGGAAAAGCAAGGCTGAGAAGGCTGAGAAGGATGTACCCTGTCACTCTAACACTTCTAGCCACTGACAGTTCACAACCCTTGGACATGCTGTCCTCGGTGACTGTCCTCGGTGACCAAATCCCTACCTCTGGTGGCCAGGCAGGAACAATCTTGCCTTTTTCACATCAGTGCTTTGCTCTTGTGGAATTTCTTTGATGCTTTCATCTGTTCAGTCGTAATGAAATAAAATCCAATATAGGCTAAGCCTCCTGGGAAAAGAGTGTGTTCTATTAAGCGATTTATAATCTGAAGTTCAGAATCTGTTTTCCATCTGGGAGTATCTGAATATGATCTACTATTGAATTAAAATGAATATTTTTGCCGACAGTAGGATTCCCGTCCTTTTTCTTTCTCTCATATTTCATTTGCAGTAATATGTCTCTTTCTTTTGTCTTGATCTCTGGCAGGGCATGCGTGGACCCCAGGGTGCCAAGTCAGCTAAATTGTAAAGAGAGTTGAGCTAATCTCTGATTATCACAGAGTGCCTAAAAAACAGGATCTTGGTTATTCGTGCACTTAATATTCCAGTGACTGTAAGCCCAGGACCTGGGACCATCTCCACATTTAGCCTTAGACTATATTTTTCTCTCCCTTCTTAACGTCAACCTCTCTACTGAGAGGTACATATTTATTACATTGTGCACTGCTGGGTCAAATGCTTCCAGTGGTGTCCTAATGACAAAATCTCATTTCCATGACTTTACTGAAGCATCTGCCACTACTGAACACCTTTTTGCCTTCTGGTAACTCTCCCTCCCCCTGATTCATAATTTTATACTTATGGTTTTTATACTTTTTAACATATTTTTAGTTTCTTTTAACCTTGACAATGAGATTGCCAAGTTTAGTAAATTAAACTACAGGGTATTCAGTTCACTTCAATTTTATGTAAATATACCTGGGATTGGTTTGTACTTAAATGTTATTTGTGGTTTATATGAAATCCAAATTTAACTGTATATCCTGTGCATCATTTTACCTGGTAACTCTACTTGGTGATAATGTTTCTCAGTCTCTTTCCATCCAGGCTTCATCTTTGTTCCATTACTTCCTTTATCATCACTCACCCCTCTCTGAATGTATCTACCCTGCAGACTCAACCATCACATCACTTCTAGTTCACCTTTCCTTCCTCTGAACTCCTTAAACATTTTCAGCAATTTGTTATGATTCCTTGTCACATACATATTTTCTATTGTCTTAAATTACTATTGAATATTTTATGTGTTTGTTATATGCCACTTACACTTGATCTTACATTCCTGAAAGTACAGAGTCCTCTTTGTACCCCAAGGCCTGCAGTATGGCTTCCATGGATAAGATATGAAGAAATGTATACAAATCTCAGTCTTGGGTTTCTGCTCATCAAAATAACCCCTTACATTTTTATATAATGCTGCCTGGAAATCCTACCACAACATTCTCTTAGTCCATTCACTCTCCCACTCTCCTGATGTCATACCTCTTCATAATTCCATCTCTTCCCCCCTCCTCACTTTTAGCCAATGGCTTTTATTCCTACATTGCTAAGAAAATATGATTATTCAGAGAAAACTTCCACAAGCTCACACTTATATAACAAATAACCTATCTGTGCCTGTATCCATATATCCTGCCTTTCCTCCTGTGACAATGAATCTGCTCTGTATTCCTTCCAAGATTAACCTCTCCCTTGTTCACTGAATCTCCTCCCTCCACTGATTCAAGGACATCACAGTTGTAATTCTTCCTTCTCTTCCCTTATAGTCAATCTTCTCCTTATAGAGGGTCATTACCAATTAGCACATGCTAGTATTTCCCCTCTTAGTATATAAGCAAATAAATAGATCTCCCTCTCTCCTGATCTCAAACTGCTCTCTATCTGCTAAACTATTTTTCTGCCACCTTTGCAGCAAAACTCCTCAACAGGGTCGATATTTTCTATCTCTATTTCCTCTCCTACCATCTTCTCCTGAATTACCTGCAATCAGGATTTTGCCCCACCTACAACTAACTGTTTTTGCCAAGGTTACCAGTTAATTACTTCCAAACTGTCACACTAACTGGAAACGACTTACTTTCACCTAACCCAACCAGTCTGTGGTATGAGAACTGAGTTCATTGCTTTAGCAATAGACCCTCTTTCTTCTGTATAATAGGTCTTGAAATAGCATCTTGCCTCAACACCTTCAACATCCCACCCCCTTTTGGTTTTCCTCCTTTTATACATATCTTTTAAAACCATAACAGGCACTGTCAGGAAGGATAAGTATATCCTCTGTGTAAAAACCCCCACTGGTTTTCACCCTCAGAGTAAAAGCCAACTCCTGTCATTGCTCACAAGGCCCCCCAATCCACTCATCTCCCACACTGGCTCCCTTGCTATTTGTTGAAGATCCCAAGTCAACTCCTCGGGATTGCTATTTATTTGCTATCTGTTGGCCTAAAACAGTCCTTCCCTAGATACCCATCATTTCCTTCATGGACTCACTCAACTTATCAGAGAGCCCTTTTCTGACTACCATAATCCCACCATAATACCCCATAATCCCACCCACCATTACCCTACTTAATTTTCTCCATAGAAATTTCGTATCAAGATAAAACTGGCTTATTTGTTTATTTTTTTACTCTCCCCCACTAGAATGTAAACTCTACCTAAAGAAGGAATAGGTCTGTTTTGTCATTGCAGTATGTCTAACACCTAGACCTGTGTCTAGGACCTGCTAAACATCCAACAAATATTTCTGTGTGCATAAATGAATGAACAGAACTCTGTATTTTAATACAATAACCTATTCTCAGTCAAAGTGATCTAAAAGATTCACGTAGGTAAGGGTCAGAAAACAAAGTTCATTCACTCCTTTACTCATTCAACAAATCCATGTGGAGCATTTACTATGAACCAAGTGTTTTCCTAAGCACTACCGAGTGGAGGGTATAGAGAATAAAGAAAGTCCTATTTGCCAGCTGTTTTGCCTTTGGCAAGTGAACAGCTGCTCTAAATTTTGCATTGATCAGAAACACTAGATCAAGCAAACTATCCACCTTGTAAGGTTATTGGGAAGAACAAATAAGATAATGTTTTTACCTGAATATGTTTTTATAAACATTCTAGTGCTATGTAAATGTAAATCAATTCTGATCCTCATAAAAACTTTGCGAAGCAAAGAGGAAAGTATTTTTACAATACTCCCATTTTAAAATTAGATTTTAGAAAATTCATAAAGGTTATATGATTTGTCCCTCTACTCACAGAGCTAGTTAAGTAGCAGAGTTTAAAGCTGCATCTCAAGTCTTCAGGCCTATGTTCTAGCCCTATTTCCATGTTACTGTTCCTGCCACACAAATCAATTTATGTTACTGGGATTAATGGAATTATCTTTACCAAGACCTTCAAATGTCTTTTGCAAAAGAGCTAGAGAAGCATCTGCATTAGTTTCCTATATCTGCTGTAACTAAGTCTCTGGAGGCTAGAAGTCTGAAATCAAGATGTCAGCCAAGCCATGCTCCCTCTGAAGGCTCCAGGAAAGAATCATTCCTTGCCTCTTGCTAGCTTCTGATGTTTGTTCATAATCCTTGCTTGTAAAAGCAGCACTCTAATCTCTGCCTCCATGATCACATGACTTTTCTCTATGTGTATATGTCAAAACTCCCTCATCTTATAAGGACACCAATATTTGAAATAGAGCCCACCCTAACCCAGTATGACTCTACCATATCTTGGTTACATCTACAAAGACCCTACATGCAAATAAGGCTATATTCTCTAGTACCAGATGTTCAGATTTGAATGTCTTCTGGGGGCACACAATTCATCCCACAACAGTACTTAAAGGGCTTGGAAACATCTTTCAAAGAGCATTCAAAAAATAAGTTAACATCGTTGGAAGCTATGCTTATCCGAAGACAGTCCAGCTGTGCATGGATCAGACACGTGCCAGAATTTCTCTTGCAACTGACAAATACAAAGATAATCAACCTAAAGGCATGAAATTGTCATCCTGGTGGAAAAGGATTTGGCAAAATGCCTGGTTCCTCTAAGAGGCAGATTGATTCATAAAGTAATCTACCTTAAGCAGCATTATATAATCCCGCAAGAGGACGTGCAATGGAAGCAATGGTGCAAACAGGGCAGAGCTCAGGGAGAAATCTTGCCCTACATTGTTACGCAGCACTACTGCGCAGCTGGCACACCTAACAGTTTGCTCTGCCTCTAGCACCTCGCCCGGCAACTAACCCAGTTTAGTCAGACCTTCCAATGTAAAGGGAGGTTCTATATTTAGACAATGTTCCCTGCCTGAGGATGAACTACACTGGCTGCAGTGTCACACCTAGACAGAACTCTGTTCCTGCCCTTTGTGTTTGTTGGGGGAACCAGCAGCCTTCTCTGGCATATGAATTTAAGGATTATTTAGAAATTGGGAGACCCCAGAAGTTCATCTAATTCAACTCTTTTTTTTTTTTTTTTTTTTTTTACAGCATTCAAGTGCGTATTTTGGAGCCACTACTTGGGTTTGAATCACAGTACACACAATTCCTAAACTGTGTTCTTTTGGGACATTTTCTTAACCTCTCTGTGTCTCGTTTTTCTTATCTACAAAACATAGACCATAATGGTAGTATTTACTTACGGGTTATTAGAAGGATTAAGTAGATGATGTAGACCACTTGTAACTGTGCCCGGCTCATAGAAAATACAAAAAAGAAAATGTTAACTATTATTATTTTCAAGATTTCAGATGAGCATACTAAGGCTCAGAGACATGATGTAAGCTGCCCAGGTTAACCAGCAATTTAGTACACAGTCAGACCTGGAATTGGCCCACTGGGGCAATACCCTCTTATTTGGTTCACAGTTAGCACAATTAAAGTAGCTCCTTTGAGATAGATAAGAAAGTTAGGAGCCATGCCTCACCAGCTCTGTGACTCCAGCTTTAATTTGTTTCCAAGACTACCTGATTGTCACTGTGAAAGTCGGGAGATGGGTCTAAGGGGATGAGGTACTAACAGTAACAGCAAGTTAGATTGGAGGGGTGTGAGATTAAAGGCAAGAAAACCACTTAGTGGTCATTACAGTAGTCCAACTGGTAAATAATTAGATGGGAAAGGATAAAAGAATGGGAAAATGGAGTTTATTAAAATTCAGAATACCGTATTTTACCTATACGTGGGACATAAAGAAACAAAACAAGCTCTTAGATTATAAGAACAAGATGGCGGTTACCAGAGAGGAAAGTATATTAAAATTGGGTAAAGAGGGTCAATTTTATGGTGGTGGGTGAAAACTAGACTTTTGGTTGTTATCATTATGTAGTATATACAGATGTTGAATCGCAATGCTGTACATCTGAAATTTAAATCACATTAAACCAATGTTACTTCCGTTGATTTTTTTAATTTAATTTTTTTTTTAGTTTTAAATAGAAAGACTGAGAACTTGAGGAACATGGGCAGCGAAAGACCATGAACCAGAATAAAAATAATTTTTAAATAAGAATAAACTAAAGTGGTTTTCTAGCAGCACCAGTGCAAGACACACAAGAAAAACACAAGTGTCTTCCTTGAAGACCATGAAAGGCAAGTAAGACTGATTTGGTAAAAATGTGGCCACTTCAGCCAGTTAGAGTTTAGGAGTAAACTAGAACTGCTGAGATACCCAGGAGTAATTGTATTGGATTTAGGCAACAAATTAAATCACATGAGGAACGGGAGGAGTGAAATTGAAGGAGGATTTTCTCCTTCACTGAATCTCCTTCACTGAAATCGACAAACCCAAGAAAGCATGCTGATCTTCACTGCACAGGAGAAATTTGTGTGGCACTGAAAAGCAGGATATCTTAGAGAAAGGTATAAATGAATTTTCCTCAGGAAAAGAAAGAAAAGAAATATTTTTTAAACTATTTGGGTTCCAGGCATGTCAACTCATCTAGTCAAATTCATGGACCCCAATTTCAGATATGGGGGTTAAATAAGGATGTCCCCACTTTCTGGAGACAGAGTATTGATAGAACCGGGTAGATGATTGATTGTGAGGATGAAGAGAAATGATACCTTAAGTGTGACATCCATATGGAGATACTTTCCCAAGTTTGAAATTAAAAATTATTTCCTCATCTACCTCCCATTTCTTCAAAATATCTTAAAAATCACAATAACAAATATCTGTCTTTCAACCTACTTTCTTATTTAATCCTTACATCTGTGCTAGGTAGATTAATTCCCTTTTTGTTGGTATAATTGACATATAAACTTATACTAGTTTTAGGTGTACAATATAGTAATTTGGTATTTGTATATATTGTGAAATCACCACCACAATAAGTCTATTTACCATCTTTCACCATACATAATTACACAATTTTTTTTCTTTATGTTGCTAAGATCTACTCACTTAGCAACTTTAAAATATAAAAAGTACAGTATTATTAACTGCAATTACCAGGCTGTAAATTATATCCCTATAATGTATTTATTACATAACTGGAAATTTGTATCCTTTGATCCCTTTCACCCATTACTCCTACCACCACCCCAGCCTCTGACAACCACTAATCTCTTCTCTGTATCTATAAGCATTTTTTTCAGATTCCACATATAATTGAAATTATAATATTTGGCTTTCTCTGTTTGGTTTAGTTCACAAACAGAATTCTGTCAAGGTCCACCCATGTTGTCACAAATGGCAAGATTTAATCTTTTGATGACTGAATAATATTACATATATTTCAGAATTTCTATATTCATTCATCTATAGGTGGATATTTAGGATGTTTCCATATCTCGATTATTGTAAATAATGCTGCAGTAAACATGAAGGTGCATATATCTCTTCAAGTTATTGTTTTTATTTTCTTTGGATAAATACCAAGACATGGAATTGTTGGGTCATATGATAATTCTATTTTTGATTTTTTGAGGACTCCCCATTCTGCACCAGTTTACATCCTCACCAATAATACTCAAGGGTTCCCTTTTCTCTACATCCTTGCCAACACTTGTTATTTCTTATCTTTGATAATAGCCATTTTAACAGATATGAGATAATATCTCACTGTGGTTTCAATTTGCAGTCCCTGATAATTAGTGATTTCAAACACTTTTTTCCTCTACCTGTTAGCCTTCAGTGTGACTTCTTTGGGAAAATGTCTTTTCAAATCTCCTGCCTATTTTTCAATAGATAGATTTATTCTCATCTTTAATTTGCACATAAAGGAATCAAGATTCATAATGGTAAGATAATACAATTACCACATATTAAGACTTTCTCTCAGTGATGACAATTAATATTTTGAGGATAACCAAATAAGTCAGTGACTGTGGGAGCCACTCTCAGACAGAACTTTTGGCTTCTAAATGACACAGCCAACTGGCAGGACCAGAAAGATTCTAGTTTCACTCTGTTCATAGTTTGTTTAGGTTTAGCATTCTCGTTCATTCATTCACACATTCAGAGATATTTTGAGTGCTATTCCCAGTCTGGTCCTCCTCTAAATAGAGATACAGTCAAGGATAACACAGATAAGGTCCTAGTGCCTTGATACTTAAATTGGGAGATAAAAAACAAGTCTGCAAATAGTGAAGTATCTTCATTTATGGTGAATAAGTACTACAAAAAGAAATAGCAGTTGGTGAGGTAACTGGTACAGAGGATCTGAGAAGGTATTAAGCATCTTGAGGTAGATGGATCAGAGAACACATTCTCATCCACATAGCACCAAAAAGTCTTGTGTGGAAAGGGAGTCGGCCCTGCTGAGAACTGGACAAAGTGCTTTCTAGGCAAATAGAAGAGCCAATACAATGTCTGAGGTTGAGTCAAGTCAGAGCTAGAGGAAGACAGTATGTGATGAGGCTGGGGAAGTAGGGAGGGCAAGTCTCTGTAGGTTTTGAAAAGTTTAGATTTTATTCCAAGCTCAAATAAAAATAAGCGGAGGGTTTCAGGTGAAAGAGTGGTGGACATTATTTGATTTATGTTTTTAAGAAATTCCTATAGCCATCATGTGGAGAATGGTTCATTGGGCAGTACAAATTACATACAGGAGACCAGATGGAAGACTATTCTGTAGTGATAGTGGTTTGGTTTAAGATGAAAGAAGAGGACCTCCCTGTGGTGCAAGGGGTTGAGACGCAACATATGAAGCTGGCCGCAGCCCCGCAGCACAGTTTCGATCCCCCACCTACCAGGGAGCAACACACATGGCGCAGCAGACCTCTCCTGACTCACCTGCTGCTCCCTTCACCAGTGTATTTCAGTCAATCCTCCAGTTCCCCACTCTGTCTCTGGTGAGTCCTCTCACCCCCGACACCTTTGGCCTGTACCCCAGTTCATGTATGCATAAATAAATAAATCTCTAAAAAAAGATTCAGCATGAAGAGAAAGTGGATGGATATGGCATATCATATATTTTGAATAGAGAGGTAATATACTAGATGCGGAAAGTAGAAGAAAAATGGTACTCAAGGATAATTCATTGAGCTAAGTCCTTACTGTCTATTCTGGGCAGAGAGAACAACTGTAAGCCTAGATAATTAATGCAGTAAATTGAGGCAACCAAGGCAGCAAGCCCTCAGGTTTTGGCACAAAACTAAATTTAAGTTCTGATTGCACCGTTAATAACTGCAAACTTGGACAATCACCGTACATCTCTGAGCATATATTTCCTCATTTATTGAAGGTGATAATAGTACCTGTCTCCTTGGATGGTTACTAGATAATTCACATAAAACACTTCACACGTCATGGGATATAGTAAGTTTTCAAAAAATTTTAGATTAATGTTACTGTTCTTTTTTCCTTAAGAATTATTTACTGGGAAAAAAGCTGTCATTTCTTCTTCTCTGTGATTAGCTTCTGGGTCTCTTGATTTTTATCATACACCTCATCACATTATTCTCTTACATTTGAAAGTAGCATCTCTGACTTGCATTCATAAAAGAAAGGTAATTATTACCAAGCAAGGTTTTCTGCCTGATGTGTACATCAGCCAATTATTATGACATTAGCTTTTGAGAAGAGAAAAAGTTTATTGTGAGGTCAACCAGCTAGGAGACAGGAGACAAGATTCAAATCTGTCTCTGATTTTTGGAGGCTAAGATATGTTTTATAAGGTAGTGGAAGGGGAAAATGACTAGGAATGGCTTAATAAAATTTGATTTGCTAGACATGAATTAGATCTTTCTTGTTGATTGAACCTAATTATCTCACTGTTTTCTTAGTTGCATCTGTGGAGAACTTGTGGTTGAGCTGTAGTCTGGAAAACATGACTAAAAAGGAAATTGGATAAGTTGAACTACAATAGTTGTTATGTAGTCTGAAAGTCCAAGGGCAGATTGATCTCAGTTTTACAATCGACCATGTGCTTTCTGAAGGTTCATCTTATGACAATATGTCATGAGGCTTCTGAGTCTGCCCCAGGTATCCTTTTCAGTATGTTTGATAGGTAGGATGTTTGACACCATTGGTCAACGAGGCTCAAGCCAAGTAGGATTTCTTTGACTTTTCTTGGCATATTCAGATACACAACTAAAGTGTTAGCACTATATAAGTTTATTCATGAATGGAGTCTTGTTGTGATACAGTTGCATTAGTCATCTGCAAGACTAGCCTTAAAAATTTTTTCTAGCCATGACCTATAGTAGGAAGTACATCATGACCCAATAATAGTATATAAGGAGAATAAACCATCACAAAACAGTATTTGTTCTTAACAAACAAAAAATACTGCCAGTATTTCCTGTTCCTCCATCACCATCTTTTGTTTCAAAAATACTGGTCACAACCCACTAAACTGATTTCATGGTGTATTGATGGGCCATGATTCACAGTTTGAAAAGTTGGGGTAGATGGCTGCAGCAGATTGTTTCATAACTCTGAGTATATATTTATTTAGTTCACTAAATCTCCTTTCCCAGAAAGTTTCTGTTACTTGAATCTCACCCTGTGTGCTTTGCTATGATTTGCATGTGTTTGAACTCTCTACATTTGTAAAAGGCATTCACTGCTTGTAATTTTTCAAAGAATGCTTCTAACTCAAGTGTTAGCCCATCTGTTAAGACCTATTTATTGCTTTTTAAAAGAAAAAAAAATAAAAGCAGATTAGGAATTCCAGGCTCATGCTAACCAGGATTTTTTTTTCCTTTTGTAAAAGCCTTCCATCTGTCTGCCCTTTTTTGGACACAACTCAAAAAGGAGCACACATCTCATCAAATCAAATGTGGGTGCTGTCAGAAAGCTGCCAAAACATCATGCCAGTTCCTTTATTTTTTTAAGGAGAATTAAAATCAGATTTAACATAATGAGTTGTTTGTTTTGTTGCTTTTCTTTCCATCCATTATAGAAACATGGACCTCAATTTACTTTGTGTAAGTTTATGCAGTAGCTGTCCATGGGTAGTTCCAAGGTATGCTAAGATAAATCTGAACAACACAGTTCTGTTGGACAAAGATTAGTGATAGAGAAGCAATCCATGTGTGAAGGGAAGACTGAACCAAGAATTCTACATCCAAACTTCATTGGACTAGGAATCCCAGGGTGATGGCAAGTATCAATCTGACTTGTTTTTCTGTCTTCCACTGAACTTATCCCAGCATTGCTCAATACCCTCCAGTTCTCCTGTCAAGTCATTTAATCATTGACTAGTTTTCTTTCTTGACCTAACTTTGAGATTTAAAATAATAGTTATCTCTCTACTCTTCCAAAGGTATTTTTGGGTAGTCAGGATTAAAGTGTCATGTATAAGTAGCTAGAGAGACCAAACAGATGACCCTGATGTCTCTTTCAGACTTCTCCCTCCCTCCAACAAGATGGATGGTCTTAAAACTGTGGCTTCAGGACTAAGGCCCTGCCACCATCAAAGATCATGCCCAGAGGGAGGTCTGCTGCTTTGCAATGGTTAAGAACAAAGACTCTAAAGTCAAGCAGAAACTTATGTTCAAATTCTGACTCTACCATCTCAATTTCTATGACCTTGAATAGCATAACCTCTTTCCTCCTTGCTTGGGGAGTTAATGAGATTAAATCACATAGAACACTTAACACACTCATATAGAACACTTAGCATACTTAACACTTATAGAACACTTAGCACAAAAAAAAAAAAAAGCCCATAAATGAAGAATGGTCTCATTATTGTCACTTTTATGAAAGAAAGAAACTTATTCAAGCATCTTGTAGATATTAACAATCAAAATGTAGAGGAGTCTATAAATAAAGAGGAAAGAGGCATGCTTAAGTTAATATGATGACAAAACCAAATTCTTGGATTTAAAAAGCAATGATACAATACAAAATAAGAGATTGATGAAACTGAAAAAATAAAACTGGAGAATTATTTTAAATGGAGTATTTAGAAGAATTTCTTTCCCTAATCAGTCTAATGTCTCAGTGGTTGGGCCTTATTTAATCATGCACATATATTGTTAACTAATCATAGAGGCTTATTATAACTGAAGATTATTTTTCAGTTCCCTTCCACACCATTTTCTCCCTTATTGTCACTTTCTCATTCTCAACACTCTTCCACAGAAGGTTAACTTTTATTTACTCAAAATAAGCTTTCATAGAATCTATCACATCTTCTCTACTAATTCTTTTTCATTGTTCTATGATGCTAAATCACCTTCCATAGTTCTAATAAATATACTTCTAGAGAGTACTTGGGTACTCTAGGTAATAACTGAGCAAAAGTAACTGAAAAGGGGCCAGGTTCTCAAATTTGAAGACCCTGACCCTGATAGATTAAAATAACTAGCAATATTTTTGGTTGGGTTTTAGAAATCACTCTTTACTGATAACCTATTTACATAGCCTATTTACCTGGTCTGCCCAGTCATATATAAAAATCTTGTCTCTATTTTCCAGTTCAGTGTTATGACTCTACTAATAATATCTGACAGAATTCTTTTCAATGCAGGTCTTCTAGAATATTTCTTCTAGCTATATAAACAAGAATAATTTTCCATCCCAAATCAATCCACTTTTAATATATGTGTATCTGTGAAAAATGGAATATATTTAGCTATCCATTCCCAGTGATTTATTTTTTTATTTCAGAATTCTTTGTCCTCATTTCTTATTGGTCAGTACTTGGCAGTGCCTCCCCAGATTCTCCATCAAGTAACTAATTACTAATAAATGAAATTTGCGAGAAACTTACTTATATTTTATTTAAGAAAATTCATTTGTATAATGTTGATAAGTTTCTAATTTATCTATATTTATATTTAGATTTCTATAGGCTACTTTTCTAAAAGAGGAACATCAAGGATGCTCTAAAAGGAAAATCAAGCCAGATTAAAATCTCAGAAATATCTCTTTTGTTCAGTCTCTGACATAATATTGGAACCTCAGTTTTCTTATCTGTTTATGGTGGTGTTAATATCCACCTTGTGTGTTTTGAGAATTAAGAGTAAGAATGTTCCTGGAATATAGTAGACACTTAATAGAGGTTAGATATTGTTATAAACAGAGTTTCTAGCAGAAAATAAGAGACTGATAAAGCTGAAGAAAAAGCAAGTTGGAAAAAAAATTTTTTTAAAGATTTATTTATTTATTTATTTATAGAAGCACTGGGTAGAGTCAGAAGTGCGGTGGGGTGAGAGAATTCACCAGAGCCAGAGTGGGGAGCAGAACAGGCAGAGGGACTGAGGTACACTGCTGAGGGGAGCAGCAGGCGGCAGGAGAGGTCTGCGTGCCTGCCTTGTGGGACCCTCGCCCGGTGGCCGGGGATCGAACTGGCGCTGCAGAGGCTGCGGGCAGCTTCGCAACCCAGCACTCAACCGCCGCGCCACCAGGGAAGGCCACCTGGAAAATTATTTTTAAATGGAGTATTCAGGAAGAACTACCTTCATGAGTCAGTAGTCTCCATGGTGCTCATTCAGACTAAGCAGTCAACCACACCTAACTGCTGATATAGACTTTTGGGGGAAACCTGAAGGTTTAGACTTCTGTCGCCTTGGAAAGCTTTACCACTATCCCGATTTCATTTTATGCCATTTAGGAACCAAACTTGTTTGATTTGACCAACTGTTATCTAGATCTAGTCCTTAACTGGAGGCTCCTGCTGGCATTTATTAATATGGTGGTCAAACAGAATTAAAGAAGATGGTGCAGGGCTGATATATTAAATTTTTACTTAACATTGTTATTTCCTAGCTGGTTAAAAGGTTGGACAAGATAATCCCTGAATTCCCTTTTATTTTTTAATATTTCCTGATTTTAACTCAAACCATACTTACATGATTCTCTGAAAGCTATGTAGTCTTTTATCTGCAATTACAGAACATGAAGTGCTCTAAAATTGAAAATTTTTTCATAATTCATTTGTCCACAAACCTGACCTGAATGTCCAGGAAGCTATTTATAGTCCTTGCATATTTCACTGCAGAAATATCCATGCATTTGATTAAAGAGTATTGCCCACAGATTCTGTTGACTGTGTTATATAATATACACGGCTTGTGTTTCCCTGACAGAGGTCTTAAATACTATAATCTAGGAGCACATTTGGAAACCCTGAGATTCACATGTCACCAGTTCTTTTCCTGCAGAGAGCTCTGCACAGGATCTTGCCTAAGGCAACCTTCCCCATTCATCTGATTAGATTCCTGTGAAGTATGTTCCTGCCTTGCAATTCTTACAATCCTGGTTTTAGCCATTTGACTCAATAAAGGTAAATATGGGGAAGAAAAAGAAGACAAATTTTATCAGTAAATTTGCCAAATTATCAGCTTATTAGGAAAAAAGTTAGAAAAACAAGTGAAATTATTGGCAAAAAAATGAGATATAAGTATAAGGATTTCACGCATAGGCCTTTCTAAGACAGCACACTGCTGTCACCAGACTTTTTTTTTTTTTTTAATTTATTTATACAAGCACTGGGTACAGTCAGAAGCGTGGGAGGGTGAGAGAATTCACCAGAGCCAGAGCGGAGAACAGAGCAGGCAGAAGGACCGAAGTACACTGCTGAGGGGAGCAGCGGGCGGCAGGAGAGGTCCATGCGCCATGTGGGACCCTCCTCCAGTGGCCTGGGAGCAGCCGGGGATCAAACTGGCACAGCAGAGGCCTCAGGCAGCCTCGCAACCCAGCACTCAACCGCTGTGCCACCGGGGAGGCCCGGTCACCAGACTTTTCACTAAGATCTTGTCAAAGAAATTTCAAAATTATTTTCGCTAAGGTAACTATATAGTATTGCTCAAAAATATTATACCCATTTTTACAGTATGGTTTTCTAATTATTTTGGTGAACATCACCACCAAAAAAAATGCACATTAGTTATTAGTTTTCATTGAGTTACTTCTCCCCTAGTACTAAACAGCTACCCTCACACATGTCTTATTTAATAGAGAATATGATAGAGATTTGTGACTGTATTTTTTAAAATGTTAACCTTTGACTAGAGAACTGTGCATAGAAAGGGAAGATACATGAAAGGTTTAAGAGAAAGAGGTGTTTCCTATATCACCAGGTATAATTCTGGATTTGCACACACATAACTTATTTAACAACCTAATGCATTAGCCATAAACTTCAAATAAATTGCATAGTTTTTCCTTATTGATATTTTTTTGGGATCTTTAGACATGATTTTTTGGGTGTGTTTTTTATTTTGGTAAAATATATGAAAGAAAATCTACCACGTTAGTGATTTTAAATGTGAAATTTAATGATGTTAATTACATAATGTTGTGAAACCATCACTATTATCTCTTTCCAAAACTTTCTATTACTCCAATCAGAAACTCTTACCATTAAACAATAATTTCCCATTCCTTCTCCCTTCAATCCCTAGTAATTCCATCTATTTCCTTTCTCTATGAATTTGCCTGTTCTAGATATTTCATATAAATGGACTCATACAATATTAATCCTCTTATTTATGCCTTATTTCATCTAAAATAATGTCATCAAGATTTATCTATGTTGTGGCATGTATTTGAATTTCATCCCTTTTATATGGATAAATAATATGCCAGTATGTGTATACAATAAATTTTAGTAAGTGAATTTTCAAATATAAAATTCACAGATAGTGAGGATCAATTGTACATAGAAATATGGTTATTTTCCAAGGATTGAAACTGATTAGTTGGCTTGTAAAAATATATTCACTGAGGTAAGCTGTTGATTCAACAGGCTTAAAGCCAATTTTTTTGGCTATTTTCACCATGGCTAAAAGCCTCTTCCTGTTTCTCAAAACTTTTTCCTTCCCATAGCTAAGCATATAACTGTTACAAGAATTTATCTTCTGGATCCTCAAGCGCGCAGCCCCGACCAAACGCCCGGCCTCCTGGCCCACGCCATGGGGGCCGCTGGTCCTCGAGCCTCTGCAGAGAAGACTGCACGCCAGGCCTGTTGACTGACCCTCGGCTTCACACAACACTGGGCTCTCAAGAATGGCATCGTGGGCAGCCTGTCCCGGGTTGGCTTCAGCCCCACCGGGGGCTTCTTCCCAGGCCACCAGCAGAGAGGGGAGCACGCAGGCATTCAGGACCTCCTTTAACGCTAATCACCTCCCAAAGGCCATGCCCCCTGATAGCACCTTCTGCCTGCACGTCTTCTGTGTGTGCAGACGCGCTGCCGCCCGCATGTGTCCTCCTGGCGGGCCGCCAGCAGCAGAGCCCCCTTCACACGCCAGCACCGGCAGAACTACGCACGCCTCTACCCTGTGCGCCTGGTCAGGCAGGGCGGCTCCACCATCCATATCCACTACCGAGAGCCGCGAAGGATTCTGGTGATGCCTCTGGACCTGGACAGCCGGTCCCCAGAAGAGCAGCGGGCGAGGTTCCGAAAACTTGAGGTCCAGCTCCGCGTGATGAAGGAGGAGGAGCCGGTGCTGGGCGATGGCTTTGATGCAGAGCGGTACAAGCGGTTCTGGACCGAGGAGTGATGGCCTGCAGGCCTCCGGGCTGGGGCCCCATGGGGGCTGGAGGAGGTCTTAAAGCTCACCTCAAAAAAAAAAAAATTATCTTCTTTCAAATAATATTATACCACTTCATGTATAAGAAATATCACAATATATGTTCATTTCTCCCCTTCTAGTCATCGTGCTATTGTGCTACTATATTTTTATTTCTGCATATATCATTAATCCAAAACACATTGCCATAATTTTAAATAATCATCTTTAAGGAGTTTTTTAATTAGAAAAAAGTCTTCCACAATTACTCACATATTCACCATTTCCATTCCATTTGGTTCCTTTGTGTAAATCCAAATCTTCTGCTGAGGATTATATTCAGAGGTTTTACCACTTTGGCTAGTGAGATTGCCAACTATTCCCAGCTCTGTGAAATCTACCTAATCCTTTCCAGTAGGATTCTGTCCATGACTTTAGGTAATTTTCTCACATGCATACACAGACAATCACTCAAAGTCAAGGAATGATACGAATTCAAGAAATTTTTTTTCTACAAACATGCAAAGATAACTCTTGTGAATCTCTCACCACTCCCATAACCACCTTTTTCTCTCTTTAAACTCTGTCTCCTTTGCTCAGCACAACTGCTAATCTCTGTGCTGCCCCTTTTTGTGTTGCAGTTTGGAAACTCTTCAGACAGTAAGCTGTTGTAATTGTAGGACTCACTTCATTTGTTTCCCTTGTCTCAGGAATCATTGTCCTGTTGATATCTGTGTTCAGTAAACCCATTGATTCATCTGTTTTGTCCAGTTTTATAGTTGTTCAAAAAAGGTGAGTAAATATGGCCCTCGTTTACTCCAAGAAGTTCCCTGAGAGGTTCATTTTATTGTGAAACATTTCAGAGACAAGTCGGAGGATTCATTGCAAATAATCGAACAGCTTTCTGAACAATTCAAAATGCACCTCAATTATTTTCAATGAAACATTTTATTGGTCTTTGAAATAATGTACAGTTTGTTTGGTTGGTTTGATAAGCAGTTAACTAAGACATAGCTAGTGTTTGATCACATGGGGAAGTTGAGTGCACGGACTCTAGAATCAGTTTTCCTCAGTCTCATCACTGCCATTTACAAGCTGTTTGAGACTGGTCCGTGTTCTCATTCCCTTTTTGCCCCTGTTTCCCCATATGTAAACCAAAATGGATGATTGTTGCAAACAATAAATGAGCTGTATGTATGTAAGACACACCATATCCATAAGCTATTGCTACATGACAAACCTGCTTAACAAAATTCTCCAAAACAGTGGCTTACAAGAACTGTTTATCTAGTTCATAGTTTGGTAGGTCACAATATTGACTGGACTTCTCTGGGGAGTTCAAGCATCAGTATAGCTTATTCATGCATTCACAATCAGTTGCCAATCAGCTAGTTAACCCTGCTTGTGCAGTTCAGTTCTTTGCTGACTCTGATGATCCCAGAAAGTGGACCACAAGTCCCTCATCCTCTCGTGTGGCAGCCTGGGCTCATTCCCATGACTGCTCAGGGTTTTAAGAGCAGCAACAGCACGAGATTACTCCAGCACTTCGCATGTCCAAGCCTCAGTCACATTCTATTTTCCCATTTACCAATACAAGCCATGCAACATAACCCAGAGTCAGGGGAGAAGTCACCATCAGATGTGTGGATACAAAGAAGAGAAAATTCACAGCACTTGATATTTTATTGTTCAATAAATGTTAGGGTTTTTTTTGTTATTTTATTGTTATATGTTATAAATAAGTAAACATATGCTAGCTGTTATTTAAAAATAATGGACAGTAATAAGAAATTGGTATTAACTGTGAACCCTGTCTCATCAGTATACTTTTATAGCTAAAATAAATGTGCTTGTCCTATTTACAATAGGTAAAACCTGGAAACAACCCAAATGCCCCAAAATAGATGACTGGATCAAGAAGATGTGGTATATATACACACTGGAATATTACTCAGCAATCAAAAAGATAAACTCATGCCATTCACAGCAACGTGGATGGAGCTAGAAGGAATTATGCTCAGTGAAATAAGCCAGAAGGAAAAAGAAAAATATTGGATGGTTTCACTTATAACAGAAATATAGGGGAACCAAATAAGACATCAGTGTAAAAAAAAATAACAGTACAAAACACAACACAGCAAAACAAACAATTATAAATCAGAGACATACTGCAGGGGAGGAGGAGGAAGAGGGATCAGAGGAAGAGAGGGAGGAGCACAGGGGACTGCGGGGATGGTGCACAGGTGCCTTGGGGAAGGAAATTCTATGGGGACTCAATCTGGGTGGAGGGGGAAGCAAATATTGTTAAAAAAAAATAAAGTCAAGGGCCTCCCCAGTGGCACAGCGGTTGAGCGCTGGGTTGCGAAGCTGCCCGCAGCCTCTGCAGCACCGGTTCCATCCCCAGCTGCCGGGTAAGGGTCCCACATGGCTTGCAGACCTCTCCTGCCGCCCGCTGCTCCCCTCAGCAGTGTACTTCGGTCCTTCTGCCTGCTCTGCTCCCCGCTCTGGCTCTGGTGAATTCTCTCACCCTCCCGCACTTCTGACTGTACCCAGTGCTTGTATAAATAAATAAATAAATCTTTAATAAATAAATAAATAAAGTCATAAATAAATAAATGTGCTTGTCTTGGTTCAAGTGATCTCTTTACTCTGCTTCTGTGCAATCATTACAACTTCAGGGGACATTTCTTGCCACCAGTTCCACAATCACGTTCTGCTGCAAAATTCCTTCTCTCTGCTCTCCTCAGTAGGAACAATTGTATAAATCATCCTGAATGTTGGCAAGAAAAGAGCAACTTCTGGACTGAGTGCTTTTTGAAAAAATCTTCCCTACTACCCAGAATTCATTTACATAGGCTAATTCCTGGGGGTTAAAATTCACAACACCCCTTTTACTGTAGCAACTGTGGGAGAAACTGTCTTTTTTTGCAGCATCACAGAGGGTTACTGCTTAAGCATTTCCTGCACACATATGTGGGTACTCCTAAAAACAGTTACTATTTTTTGTTTCTGTACATTTAAGACTAAATAGCTCTCTCTTCCAAGATAAGTTATTCTCTTGATACCAAATGCCACAATTATTGTCCTAGTGAAATATGGCCTGAATCTTCCTGGATCAAGCACTCATCTGCAAATCATTGCTCAATCACTTTCTGGTTCTACATTCCAAAACTTGATTCAATCTTAGATAGGGTATGCATATCCCACTAGTCTTCACTGAACTTCAATAACCTACAAGTCACCTATTTCTATCTGGCAGGATGATTCATTGAGATATTAATTTTACCTTGTTCTTGAGGCAATAGAAGAATACAAAGAATGAAAGAGAAAATTTCCTCATCCTACCTCCCTTGCTTTGTGAGATTTAAGTAGCTGCTTTTTGTTTCACAAGAGACCCTGAAGGGTCCCCTCCCACTCCCCCATCTACACCCCCAGTTCTTTATTTGGGAAGGAGCTAGTGCTTGGAAAACAAGGATTAATGACCTAAACTGCAAGCAAGAGAAGGATTCTTGTCGAGTGGAAGGCCAGGGGGAGGAGAAGGGAGGTGTGTTTCAGGTATGGCTAGATGTGGACCTCACTGCCATGCAATAGTCTAGGATTGGTAAAAGCTCTGATGTGGTAACACAGATGCCAGGTACCTGGCGTTTGAAGTCATGACTAAGTTTTGTGCAAGGCAGTCAGTGTTCATTTTCAAATAGAGTGAGTAGGTTTGGACAATGGGCATCTTAGCAGTAACTGCAGTGAAATAAAATTGAGACCCTTTTTCTAGATTTCCTTTATTGAGTAGATCCTAACAGAGGAACAGTCCTGTCCTGCCCTCCCTGTGCCATGTGCCTGCAATTAGGTTTCCTACCAGCCCTAAAATGACCAAACCAGAAAACACAGCATGTATTACCTTTCTTACATTCTAGTCAAGGTGCAAAATTATACTGGCATACTTGTGAAAATTGTCATCAATCAGTTCCTAGAGCTGGTCTTCTAAGCTATTTTCCATCCTTGCACTTTTTGGTTCTAAGCTAGTCACCAGAAATCCCAGGGATAAAAAGACATAGGAATTGGTGGGAGTTTAATAAGTCAGTGCTAAAATCTCCTCTAGATCTGGCCCACAATAACTATCTGACTGGCATGAGTAACAAGGTTAGCAGGTGTGAAATAGAGTGAATTCAAATCCTACCATAGCCCAAAAAAAGCAATTACACAGAAATGTTGCTGCAGGACTTAGCATTAAAAACTCTCCGTCAGTTCTAGTTGGCTCTATCCACCAGTGCAAAAGCAATTTCCTTCCAAACTTTTAGCATTATAGATTCCCTCTTTCCCCTTGAACCTGAAAATCCAGCTGTGTTCTCTCGCCTCTGACATCAGCATTACTGGCTTTGATATAGTCAACCATCTGGTTGATGAGGCATGGGGCAGAATGAAATCCAGCTTTCTGTTTCCTGCTGCTTCCACATGAACACTAATACTGGCATCAACATGGATGGTAAGCTGTGACTCAAACTCACAAGGAATTAACATATTAAATTACCCTGAGCCATAATCTCTGATAACCATTGCTGACATTTTCAGATTGAGAGTAAAGTGTCTCTTTTTGTGATATCATGGAAACTTGGGGCTCTCCCTCAAAAGTTTACCAGATGATATGGAATCTTCAGTACAGGTGATAGAGTGAAGATCAAGAATACTGAAAAAAAGAGTGGCCATTTTTAGTTATTTCATTGTGTCAGGCATGAAATCTATCTGTTCATTTGCTATTTGAATTCATACTTCTGAAATTGCTCTTTATTTTTTCCTACTCCTTTTCAACACCATATCTGTAAGTAGAAAATTTCTGCCCATCAGTGTTAACCATTTTCTTCACCTCCCACCCACAATACCTCACTCCCCCAGCTTTCCTGTCATTTCTAACTTTGGGAATTATAAAGAGAAAGGACAACAACCACCAAAAAAGGAGTAAGAGTAAGAAGAGGCAGCATAATCTCTGATTATTTTATAATCAGAGCGCCTGTACTGAGTCTTCATTCTGCTACTTACTAAATAAATGATCTTTGTGTAACATCATGAAATTCTCTGTACCTCAGATTCCTAATCTGTAAATTAGAGGAAAAATAGTAGATTATATAGTGTGGCCTGTGTAAACCTGATAGGTAATACCTAGTGAAGGATAATTGAGAAAAGTATTTTGAACTTCATGTTAGACCAAAAGCAGAGCCAATAAAATGAAAGTTGCTAAAGAAAACTAGTTTCTAGTTTCTCCTTTTCATTTTCCCCATGAGCACTGAAGTAGGAACTATAGTTGTTTGGTTTAGTGCTTTCATTATGGAGATGAATTCTCTGAATAGGTTTTTCCTGGCAGGATAAGAATATCTCCTCTCTCTCTCTCTCTCTCTCTCTCTCTCTCATGAAAATTTAGAATTAAGGAAGCAGCACCAGGTCCTCTACTCATTTACCTGTCTGTGTCCCCTGAACTGTTCCTTTGCCCTTCTGCAGCTCTCCTTTGAAGCTGAAATATAAAAAGAAAAGGGTCATCCACAGTCTTGCTCAATGTGACTGTGCAAACCTATTCCATTCTTGCTTTATATTCAGGACACATACACTCCTCCTCCTGTAGTATTTGCTGATATACTTTGCACTCCAGCTGCTGCAATATTTAAATCAGTGATTCAGTACACAGACCACACGATGTGCCACTACACTCCAACAAGCAAGGTCTGTCTCTCCGTCGGGACAGAGGATCTAAGCATCTGTCATTCTCCTCCCGTTGCTTATAATTAACCACACACCCCTTTACACACATAAATATTTATGTGCAAAAATAAAACTCCCTGGTGCTTTAAGCCAATCTCTCTTCTCCTCAGTGAGCTTTGAAAGTTACCAAAATGATTTTTTTACTTAATTCAAAACTCAATAAGAAAGTCTTTGGTGTGAAGAACTTATAATGTATAATTATATTCCCAGAAAATAATTTTAAAGCTTCTGAATTCAAAGTAGGATACATGCCTACCTCTGGAGTGTAAGCTCCATGAGGGAGAGCTCTTTGTATATTTCATTAATATATTTCAAATGTTTAGAACAATCCCTGGTACATAGCGTGAGCTCAAGGAATTTTTTTGAATGCTGATGAATGCACAAGAATATCAACTACATGACATGAGTCTGACCTTTTGGATGAAGAATTTAAGACTAGAACTTCCAGACAAACATTGTGGAAATTGAAATACATTGACATTAAGTGAGAATAAACCAGAGTGGGAAAGAGTAACCAATTAAAGTTTCGCCTATTCATTTATTTATTCACTCAGCAAATCATTATTCACTATTGTGCAGCATCATCACATTAGGTCCTGGAGCAATTTATTTATTTATTTATTTATTTATTTATTTATTTATTTATTTATGCATACAAGAACTGGGGTACAGGCCAGAGGTGTGGGGGTGAGAGGGTTCACCAGAGACAGAGTGGGGAACAGAACAGGCAGACTGACTGAAATACACTGCTGAGGGGAGCAGTGGGCGAGGCAGGAGAGGTCTGCTTGCCATGTGGATCACCTCCCTGGCTGACCGGGGATCGAACTCATGCTTCAGTGGCTGCGGATAGCTTCATAGTGCTGTGCTTAACCCCTTGCACTACCAGGGAGTTCCCAAGTCCTGAAGCAATTTAAAAAATAAGTAACAATTCTCACCTTCCTTGTCTTGTGTGTGGTTCTCCAGGGATGGTCCATGGGTTGGCTCTCAGTATTTATCAAAGGTGCTAATTTCCAAGTCCTACACCAAACTTACTGAGTCAGAATCAGCAAGGATGATCTATGTTTTTCCACTTGTTAGTTCAGCACTTACAAACACTAATATTTGAGAAGCTAATCAAGTGGAACTCATGTTATTTGACTATTTCTTAGAAATGATGTGGTCTTACCAGGCGCACAGGGGAGTGTGTCCCCACATCGGCATTTTAGAACAGGGACCTTTCTCCAGTAAAGACTGCTTGAAACTGACAGATGACTCCTGGAGGAACCAGAGGAGAGCAGAGAAGCTCACCCAAGATGCCGGCCAGTCCCAACTACACAGTGTCCCAACGCATACGGCAAATTAGAAAACAGACAGTAGGGAGGAGAAGAACCACACGCAACCTAGCAACTCTCCACAGAAAAAGCACACCACAAAAAGAAAACCAGACCCCAGATTGCAACAACAATAACTTGGAAGAATTTCTGAGCCTTCCAGAAAGAGAATTTAAAATTGCCGTGATTAAAAAACTGACAGAAGTCATAAAGGAAAACAATGATAAGGGAAAAATAATCAACGATCAGAAGAATGCAATTGAGTCCCTAGAGAGGGAAAACAATGGTCAGAAGAAAGAAATTGAGTCCCTAAAGAGGGAAGTAAAAGAAATGCAGGAGATCAAAGAATTAATGCAAGAACTAAAGAATTCTGGGAAAAGCAATGAAAGCAGAATAGATGAAATGGAAGAACGAATAAGTAATCTTGAAGACACAGAAATAAAAAGAACCAAAACAGAAAAGGAAAGAGAAGTACGAAGGAAAAAGAACGAAGAAAGACTTCGGGAACTATCTGACTCCATGAGGAAAGGAAATATAAGAGTTATAGGAATACCAGAAGGAGAGGAGAGAGATGTAGGAACAGAGAAAATATTCAAAGAGATAATTGAAGAGAACTTCCCAAATGTGAAGAAGGAGCTGAAAATTGATATACAAGAAGCAAGAAGAACACCAAACTTCCACGACGAAAGGAAAAATACAGCAAGACACATAATAGTAAAGCTCCCAAGAATCCAGGACAAGGAAAAAATAATGAAGCTGGCAAGAGGGAAGAAACAGATAACATTCAAAGGAAAGCCAATCAGGCTGACATCAGACTTCTCTGAAGAAACACTACGGGCAAGGAGAGAGTGGAGGGACATAGTCAACAGACTCCAAGAAAACAGATGCCAACCAAGAATACTCTATCCCGCAAAGCTCTCCTTCCTCTTTGAAGAAAGAATATGGACCTTCCCAGACAAACAGAAACTCCGGAATTTCATTGCAACTAAACCCCCACTCCAAAAAATACTACAAGGAGTCCTAAAGCCAGAACCTCAGAGGGACGAATAACAATGAAAGAAGGCCAAAAAAAAAAAAGTTATTAAAAGAATAAATAAATAAAATCAAAGGAAAGACAATCACAATGGCAAATACAGATGCTAACATATCAATATTAACTCTAAATGTAAATGGACTAAACTCTTCAATAAAAAGACACAGAGTTGCAGCCTGGATTAAGAAACAAAACCCAACCTTTTGCTGTCTCCAGGAAACACATTTAGCTACAAAAGATAAAAATAGGCTCAAAGTTAAAGGATGGAAAACAATCCTACAAGCAAATGGACCAAAAAAGAAAGCAGGAACAGCTATACTTATATCAGATAAAACAGATTTCAAACTCAAAAAGATAAAAAGAGACCCCAATGGTCACTACATTATGATCAAGGGGACAATACTTCAAGAAGAAATAACACTCATTAACATATACTCACCAAACGAAGGAGCACCAAAATATATCAGACAACTGTTGTCCTCTCTGAAAACAGACATCGGAGAAAACACATACATAGTGGGAGACTTCACCACACCACTATCAACAATGGATAGATCAACAAGACAAAAAATAAGTAAAGAAACCAAAGCTCTAAATAAGGACCTAGAGCAATTGGGCTTAACAGACATCTATAGAACACTAAACCCCAAAAAAACGGAGTACACATTTTTCTCAAGCGCACACGGATCATTCTCCAGGATCGATCACATACTGGGGCACAAGACAAACATCAACAGATACACCAAGATTGAAATCATATCAACCACCTTTTCTGACCATGAAGGCATCAAACTAGAAATAAACCATAAAAAGAAGGCAAGGAACTTTCCTACCTCATGGAGATTAAAAACCACACTACTGGAAGACCACTGGACTAATGAGGAGATCAAAGAAGAAATTAAAATTCTTTGAATTGAACGACAAGGAGGACACCAATATCCTAAATGTATGGGATGCAGCAAAAGCAGTAATAAGAGGAAAATATATAGCAATAGAAGCTCACATCAAGAAACAAGAAAGAACTCAAAGAAACAACCTAATCTCGAAGCTCAAAGATCTAGAAAAAGAACAACAAAAAAACCCCAAAACCAGTAGAAGAAAAGAAATAATAAAAACCAAAGCAGAAATAAATGAAATTGAAACTAAAAAAACAATCCAAAAGATCAATGAAACCAAGAGCTGGTTCTTTGAAAAAATCAATAAAATAGACAAACCCCTAGCCAGGCTCACAAAGGAAAAAAGGGAGAAAGCACAAATAAACAGGATCATCAATGAAAGAGGAGAAATCACAACGGACACAGCAGAAATCAAAAGAATAATCAGTAACTACTATGAACAGTTATATGGAAACAAATTTAACAATCTAGAGGAGATGGACAAATTCCTACAACTCTACAATCACCCAAAGCTAGATAAAGAAGAAATAGAACACCTAAACAGACCAATTACAATTAGTGAAATTGAAATGGTAATCAAAAACCTCCCCAAAAACAAAAGCCCAGGACCTGATGGATTTACAAATGAATTCTACCAAACATTCAGAGACGAATTAGTGCCTATCTTTCACAAACTCTTCCAAAAAATTGAGAAGGAAGGGACAATACCAAACACGTTCTATGAAGCCAACATTACACTAATACCAAAACCGAACAAGGACAACACAAAAAAGGAAAACTACAGGCCAATCTCCCTAATGAACACTGATGCAAAAATCCTCAATAAAATTTTAGCTATCAGAATCCAACAATGTATCCATAAGATAATTCACCACGACCAAGTAGGATTCATTCCAGGGACACAAGGAT